>NC_143129.1:75905980-76530980 GCF_059928025.1 Delphinapterus leucas
CACCCTACCCTTCTCCATCCACACTACCCAGTCCATGATAGCTTATATTCTATGGCTAAAGATTACTATTTCCTAATTCTTTGCACTATTTTGAAGTACAGCAGAAGGTGAAGTGGCCATTGCATAGGCTGGTTTCTCATTAGCCTGAGTACCTTTTCTCTGATCATCTCCAGCCAGGATAGTTCACACTTCTTAACAGGCTCATGAAGGCTTTCAATGAAAAATATTTGAATAGAAGATTTAATACTGAATTTCAGCTTTTATTTTTTTTTATTCCTATTAATTCAACATCTCTTCCATCTATTTCTAATTAATATTTTTCTTTCACTGCTCTTACCTCAGGGAATTTATTTTTAGTTGTTCTTAGTTTATACCATAGTGTGTAGGCCCACTGAGTAAGTGCTATTTCATGTGGCACACACTTGTGTAGGCCTTCTTACCAGTTCATATACTTTATTAACTCTGGCTACTTTTTTATAGACTTTACTAGGACTTTTAAATTTGTTTTCAATAATTTTAGGTTTAAAGAAAAGGTGCAAGATAGTACAGAAAATTCTACCCAGTTTCCCCTAAAGTTAACACCTTATTAACACCTTACATAACTGTGATAAATTTGCGAAAACTAAGAAATTAACATTGGTACTTTATCATTAAAGTGCAGATTTGTTCAGATTTCACCAGTTTTTTCACTATTTTTCCACTATTCTCCACAAGCCACTCCACACTAATACTGTAAAGACTCCTCCTTCAAATGGCTCATGCCTCAAAAAACAAAGCCTGAGTGGAAAAAAATATTTTAAAATCAAGATTACTGCAAATCAAGAGGCTCAAAAGGCAAGGTCCTGCTTTTATTGGTGGAAAGTAGAGTGAAAAGGTAGGAATGAAAAGGTGAAAATTTACCTCTGATTGCCCCAAATTCCTAACAACAGTAAATACAACAAATATCCTAAAATTCTACTCCAAAAGCATAGACGACACACCTTGGATCCAAAGGTAAAATTTCCACAGACCTGAGGACAACAGAGGGCCTCCCACTGAAGTACAAGGCAGCTGCTCAAGTGAGCTGGTATCTAACGGTTGCCTGCGGGCTGCTACTGTGTGCAATCCTATACAGTCTGAGAGGTGGTCACAGTACCTAAAGATGCTAAACTAGGCAGAGGAAACTGAAGGAAATGAGTAGCCCATGGTATTGCTCTTTTTTTTTTTTAGCGCTGTGATTTTAACAAAGTAATAAACATTAACAATAAATCTAAAAAAGACAAGTATATTTTGACTTACTTGTTTATGCATTTGTTCATTCATTCAATAGTTAGTTATTAATTGAGTGCCTACTGCTTGCACCTATAGCAGCTCTTCACTACCTCTTCACCAATGAAATGTCATGACCCGTCGTCCCACCTTATCCAAAACTTGGAGGTGAGTTCACAGACCCTTTTAGCTCAGAAAACTTGATTGGCTTAAATTTGTCTAGGATCCACAGATTTTTAAGAGTTGTAAAGAACCTCAAACTTGACCTGTAAGAAATATTTTTCCTGCAAAATTTTACCTGCCTCCTCAGTCATTTGGACATAGAGTGACTTAAACTTCTGAAACAGACTGATTGGCAAACCCACTGAATTTTTGTCTTATTGGCCCTTCAATCCACACTGCATGTTTTGGGGTTCCATTTTTTTATGATATTGTTTTTATAGATTTACTATTCTTTTTGCTGTTGTCTACCTTTTTAAAAAAATTATTGAAGTATAGTTGATTTACAATGTTGTGTTTAATTTCTGATGTATAGCAAAGTGACTCAGCTATACATATATATACATACAATATATATTCTTTTTCATATTTTTTCTGTTAAGACTTATCACAGCTTATTGAATATAGTTCCCTGTGCTATACAGTAGGACATTGTTGTTTATCCATCCTATATATAATAGTTTGCATCTGCTAATCCCATGCTCCCAATATCTTTTAACAGTCATATAGTGGATTCATATGATCTTTATATCTGAATAGCAGATGTATGTCCAGATATATCCGGATTTCAAATTCTAGTGTCAAGTTATATTTTGTAGTTTTCTTGCATCTATTGTTGAGGAAACTGCTATCATTCTATTTGTTATTACTTTGCTGGCAATTTTTTCTCTGCAAAGATTTTCCATCTTTTTTCCATTTTTTAATTTTTTTGGAATTATAATTGAAATTCAATGTTTTATTATTTTAAAGTATAGAATATAGTGATTTGACATTTTTACACATTATAATATGCTCATCATGATAAGTCTAGTTACCATCTGTCACCATCTAAAGTTATTACCATATTACTGATTATATTCCCTGTTCTGTGTGTTACATCCTCATGACTTTATCCGTTCATCTATCAATGAACACTTAGGTTGCTTTCATATCTTGGTTTGTGTAAATAATGCTGCAATGAAATTAGTGTAAATATATCTTTTTGAATCAGTGTTTTGTTTTCCTTAGGTAAATACCCAGAAGTGGGTTCCTGGATACTATGGTAGTTCTATTTTTATTTTTTTTGAGCAACTTCCATACAGTTTTCCATGGTAGCTGCACAAATTTACATTCCCACCAACAGTGAATGAGGATTTCTTTTTCTCTACATTCTTACCAACACTTGTTTATTTTTTGCCTTTTTTCATAATAGCCATTCTAACAGGGGTGAGGTGATATCTCATTGTGGTTTTAATTTGTGTTTCCTTAATGATTAGAGATGTTGAGCACTTTTTCATGTGCCTGTTGACCAGAAATGAAAATGTCTCTTCAAGTCCTCTGCCCATTTTTCAATCAGATTGTGGATATTTTTATTATGTTGTATGTGTTCTTTCTATATTCTGTATAGTAACCCTTTATCAGATATATGATTTGCAAATATCTTCTCCCATTAAGTATGTTGCCTTTTTGTTTTGTTGATAGTTTCCTTCACTATGCAAAAGCTTTTTGGTTTGACGTAGTCCCATTTGTTTATTTTTGTTTTTATTGAGGTGTTAGATTTTTAAAAATACTGCTAAGATTTATGACAAAATCTGACTCCCAATGTTTTCTTCTAAGAGTTTTATGATTTCAGGTTTTACATTCAAGTCTTTAATCCTTTGTGAGTTCATATGTGGTATAAGATAGTGGTCCAGATTCATCCTTTGCATGTAGCTGTCCAGTTTTTCCAATACATTATTGAAGAGATTGTCTTTTCTCATTGTATATTCTTGATTCCTTTGCCATAGATTACTTGACCATATATACATAGGTTTATTTATGGGCTCTCTATTCCGTTCCTTTGATCTATCTGTCTGTTCTTGTGTCAGTACCATATTATTTTATTATGATAACTTTGTAGTATAGTTTGAAGTCAAGGTGCATGATACCTTCAGTTTTGTTGTTCTTTCTCAAGTTTGCCTTTGCTATTCAGGGTTTTTTGTCGTTTCATACAAATTTTTTTGTTCCAGTGTTATTTCTTCCAGTTCTGTGGAAAATGTTATTGGTATTTTAATAGGAATTGAATTGAATCTGTAGATTGTTTTGGGTATTTTGAACATTTTAACAATATTAATTATTCCAATTCATGAGCAAGGTATATCTTTCCAATCACAGACATAACTTGTTTTCTTGTGCTTTGTCTTTATTGTGCTTCACAGACATTGCATTATTTACAAGTTTAAAATCTGTGGCAACCCTGCTTTGAGCAAGGATATCACCATCATTTTTCTAACAGCAGTTGCCTACTTTGTGTCTCTGTGTCACATTTATTAATTCTCAAATGTTTCAAACCCTCCACTAGCAAAAAGATTACGACTCAGTGAAGGCTCAGATAATAGTTACCATCTTTTAGGAATAAAGTATATTAAATTAAGAGATGTACATTTTTTACACATGATGCTATTGCACACTTAATAGACTACAGTATACTGTAAACATAACTATTATATGCACTGGGAAACCAAAAAAATTATCTCACTGGCTTTATTGCTCTATTTGCTTTATTGAGGTGGTCTGGAACTGAACCTGCAGTATCTCTGAGGTATGCCTATATTTGTGTCATCTTTACTTCCTGTCAGAGTAGCAGAAGAACTTAATAGACATTTTTCCAAGGAAGACATGCACATGGACAACAGGTACATGAAAAGATGCTCAACATTACTAATCATCAGGGTTATGCAAATCAAAACCACAATGAAATATCACCTCACACCTGTCAGAATGGCTATCATCAAAAAGAACACAGCTAACAAATGTTGGTGAGGATGTGGAGAAAAGGGAACCCTTGTACACTTGGTGGGAATGTAAATTGGTGCAGCCACTGCAGAAAACAGTATGGAGGTTTCTAAAAAAACTTAAAAAAAAACCTACCATATGACCCAGCAATTCCACTCCTGGGTGTATAACCAAAAGAAACCAAAACACTAATTCAAAAAGACATACATACGTCAATGTTCATTGCAGATCTATTTACAATAGCCAAGGTATGGAAGCAACTTAAGTGTTAATTGATAGATGAATGGATAAAGCAATTGTGGTATATATATTCAATGGACTATTACTCATAAAAAAAAATAAAATCTTGTCATTTGCAGCAACATGGATGGACCTAGAAGGTATTTTCTAAGTGAACTAAGATAGACAGAGAAAAACAAGTACCATATGATTTCACTTACATGCAGAATATTAAAAAAACAAAACAAACAAAAGAAGAAACAAAATTGTAGTTACAGAGAACAAACTGGTGGTCTCCAAAGGAGAAGAAGGAGAAGGGACAGATGAAATAGGTAAAGGGGATTAAGAGGTACAAAATTTGCAACTATAAAATAAATGTCACAGGAATATAGTGTACACATAAGGAATACAGTAAATAACATTGCAACAAGTTTGTGTGTTGATGGATGATAATTGGACTTATTTTGGTGATCATCTCATAATGTATGCATATATTGAATTACTATGTTGTACATCTGAAAAGAATACAATATTGTATGTTAATTGTAACTCAATAAAAATGAAACTGAGAAACTGCTGCCAAACAAAGTAATGTACAGCAACACTTCCCCAAATGTAATCACCAGCAGTGACCTTGGGAGGTAAACAAATGAGTCTGTTTTATTTTATTTTTTTAATATTTATTTTAATTGCATTAGAAAATTTGAGTATATCAAACCTTGGGAGTAAAAAAAATTCCTTGATATCAATGCAAGGAATTAGCTAAAGTTGGTACATATGTTTAAAAGGAAGTCAACTTGAAAAAAAATAGATGAATAAAAAATAAAATAAAAATGTTTATAAAATATAAGACAACATATATATGTAATTTATTATTACAGATATGAAGAGTGAGGTTCAGAGGGGGTACACTACTTGACCAAGTATATACAGCTTTCAGATTTTCAGATTTTAAAACTTTCTGGTCTATGTGGTATGAAATAGAAATTTGTGGGAGTCTCTTCCTTTACAGGAATATCAATGCATAGTTTACTGAATGATGTTTTTAGTATTAAGATGAAATTTATGCTGATTACTTCATGCTACCTCACTCCATACCTTTGTGAACAAAGGCATTGTTTGATTAAATGACTGAACATATTTGATCAAGGAGAACAAAGCTATTGAACAGACTAAGCTAAATTATTGTCATTGAAAAAAAACAGTATTGGGGGTAATACTGTGACTTCCTCACTTCTCCTGAAGGAAAAAAATTTCTTCAGATCTCAGAGGAGTTTCAGTGAAGAATAGAGGAGAAAACCAAAGTCCATTCCACAGATGAGAATCCTAGGACTGACACTGTGGTCACTGTAATGAAGCCACCAAGCCAGCATTAGTCCCTAAGATTGGCATTAGATTCATCTTGTAAAATGTTTTCTGGAAAGGCTCTTTTAACGCTGACCTCCCACCACCTTTTAGAGGACTATGTTTCAAAGGAAGTCAAGAACAAGGGGGTCACAATCTCACAAGGAGGGAGGAGAACCAGACTAAGAATAATTGGGAGACCTTCAAGATGGTGGAAGAGTAAGAGGTGGAGATCCCCTTCCTCCCCACAAATACATCAGAAAAACATCTACATGTGGAACAACTCCTACAGAACGCCTACTGAACTCTGGCAGAAGACTTCCCAAAAGATGCCCTCAGGTGACATACACACAGAGGCAGGGCAAAATACAAACCTGACCCCAAGAGCTGCGCGAACAAAGAGGAAGGGAAATTTCTCCCAACAGCCTCAGGGACAGTGGATTAAACGTCCAAAATCAACTTGATGTACCCTTCATCTCTGGAATAACTGAATAGACAATGAATTGTCCCCAAATTGAGATGGTGGACGTTGGGAGCCACTGTAGACGTGGGGTTTGCTTTCTGCATCTAATTTGTTTCTGATTTCATGTTTATCTTAGATTAGAATTAAGTGTTTATTATCATTGGTAGAATTGTTTATGGATTTGGTTACTGTCTTCCTTTATATATATATAGATAGATAGATATTTTGTTTTCCCTTTTCTCTTTTCGTGAGACTGTATGTGTATGCTTTTTTGTGTGATTTTGTCTGTATAGCTTTGCTTTTACCATTTGTCCTAGGGTTCTGTCTGTCCATTTTTTTTTTTTAGTATATAATTTAGCACATGTTATCATTGATGGATTTGTTTATTGGTTTGTTTGCTCTGTTCTTTCATTCTTTTTTTTTATGACTTTTTACTTTTTTATTTTTAATAATATTTCTTTTATTTTAATAACTTTATTTTCTTTTATTATGTTTCTCTTTCTTTTTCTCCCTTTTCTTCTGAGCCGTGTGAGTGACAGGGTCTAGGTGCTCTGGCAGGGTGTCAGGCCTGTGCCTCTGATGTGGGAGAGCTGAGTTCAGGACATTGGTCCACCAGAGAACTAGTGGCTCCATAAAATATCAAACAGCGAAAGCTGACCCATAGTTCTCTATCTCAATGCTAAGACCCAGCTCAACTCAATGACCAGCAAGCTGCAGCACTGGACACCCTATGCCAAACAGCTAGGAAGACAGGAACAAAACACCACCCATTAGCTGAGAGGCTGCCTAAAATCATAATAATGCCACAGACAACCCAAAACACATGACCAGATGCTGTCTGGCTAACCAGAAAGACAAGATCCAACCTCATCCACCAGAGCACAGGCACTAGTCCCCTCCACCAGGAAGCCTATACAACCCACTGAACCAACCTTAGCCATCGGGGGCAGACACCAAAAACAACAGGAACTACAAACATGCAGCCCGTGAAAAGGAGACCACAAACACAGTAGGTTAAGAAAAATGAGAAGACAGAGAAACACACAGCAGATGAAGTAGCAAGATAAAAACCCACCAGGCCAAACAAATAAAGAGTAAATAGGCAGTCTGCTTGAAAAATAATTCAGAATAATGAGAGTAAATATGATCCAAAATCTTGGAAATAGAATGGAGGAAATACAAGAAGCATTTAACAAGGACCTAGAAGAACTAAACAGCAAACAAACAATGATGAACAACACAATAAATGAAATTTAAAATTCTCTAGAAGGTATCAATAGCAGAATAACTGAGGCAGAAAATGGATAAGTGACCTGGAAGATAAAATAGTGGAAATAACTACCACAGAGCACAATAAAGAAAAAGAATGAAAAGAATTGAGGACAGTCTCAGAGACCTCTGGGACAAAATTAAATGCACCAACATTCAAACTATAGGGATCTGAGAAGAAGAGAAAAAGAAAGGGACTGAGAAAATATTTGAAGAGATTATAGTTGAAAACTTCCCTAACATGGGATAGGAAAGAGTCAATCAGGTCCAGGAAGCACAGAGAGTCCCATACACGATAAATGCAAGGAGAAACATGCCAAGACACATATTAATCAAACTATCAAAAAATAAGTACAAAGAAAAAATATTGAAAGAAGCAAGGGAAAAACAATAAATAATATACAAATGAATCCCTGTAAGGTTAACAGCTGATCTTTCAGCAGAAACTCTACAAGCCAGAAGGTATTGGGAGGACATATTTAAAATGATGAAAGGGAAAAACCTACAACAAATTTTATTCTACCCAGCAAGGATTTCATTCAGATTCAACAGAGAAATCAAAAGCTTTACAGACAAGCAAAAGCTAAGACAATTCAGCACCACCAAACCAGCTTTAAAACAAAAGCTAAAGGAACTTCTCTAGGCAGGAAACACAAGAGAAGGAAAAGACCTACAATAACAAACCCAAAACAATTTTTAAAATGATAATAGGAACATACATATTGATAATTACCTTAAATGTAAATGGATTAAATGCTCTAACCAAAAGAATGCCATGTGAAGACAGAGACACACAAGTAGAATGCCACGTGACAACAGAAGCATAGACTGGAGTACTGAGTCTACAAGCCAAAGATGCCAAGGATTGCCAGTAAGGACCAGAAGCTAGGAAGAGGAAAAGGAATAGATTCTCCCCCAGAACCAACAAAAAGGAATCAACAGTGTTGACATGTTGATCTCAGATTCGAGCCTCTGAAACAGCGTGAGAATAAATTTCTATTGTTTTGAGTAATAAAAAAGACATTTCTCTCCAAAAAAAAAAAAAAAAAAAAATGATAATAGGAACATACATATTGATAATTACCTTAAATGTAAATGGATTAAATGCTCTAACCAAAAGACATAGACTGGCTAAATAGACACAAAAACAAGACCGGTATATATGCAGTCTACAGGAGACCCACTTCAGATCTAGGGACACATACAGACTGAAAGTGAGGGGATGGAAAAAGATACTCCATGCAAACGGAAATCAAAAGAAACCTGGATTAGCAATTCTCACATGATACAAAATAGAATTTAAAATAAAGATTATTACAAGAGACAAAGAAGGAGACTACATAATGATCAAGGGATCAATCCAAGAAGAAGATATAACAACTGTAAATATTTATGCACCCAACATAGGAGCACCTCAATACATGAGGCAAATGCTAACAGACATAAAAGGGGAAGTCAACAGTAACACAATCATAGTAGGGGACTTTAACACCACACTTTCACCAATGGACAGATCATCCAAAATGAAAATATATAAGGAAACACAAGCTTTAAAGGATACATTAAACAAGACGAATGTAATTGATAATTAAAGGGCATTCCATCCAAAAACAACAGAATACACTTTCTTCTCAAGTGCTCATGGAACATTCTCCAGGATAGATCATATCTTGGGTCATAAATCAAGCCTTGGTACATTTAAGAAAATTGAAATCATATCAAGTATCTTTTCCAACCACAACGGTATGAGACTAGACATCAATTACAGGAAAAAATCTGTAAAAAATACAAACACATGGAGGCTAAACAATACACTACTAAATAACCAAGAGATCACTGAAGAAATCAAAGAGGCAATCAAAAAATTCCTAGAATCAAATGACAATGAAAACACGATGATAAAAAACCTGTGGGATGCAGTAAAAGCAGTTCTAAGAGGAAAGCTTATAGCAATACAATCCTACCTCAAGAAACAAAAAATATATCACATAAACAACCTAACCTTACACCTAAAGCAATTAGAGAAGGAAGAACAAAAAAGCCACAAAGTTAGCAGAAGGAAAGAAATCATAAAAATCAGATCAGAAATAAATGAAAAAGTAATCAAGAAAACAATAGGAAAGATCAATAAAACTAAAAGCTGGTTCTTTGAGGGGATAAACAAAATTGATAAACCATTAGCCAGACTCATCAAGAAAAAAAGGGAGAAGACTCAAACCAACAGAATTAGACAGAAACAGGAGAAGTAACAACTGACACTGCAGAAATTCAAAGGGTTATAAGAGATTATTACAAATAACTATATGCCAATAAAATGGACAACCTGGAAGAAATGGACAAATTGTTAGAAAGGCAAAACATTCCCAGTCTGAACCAGGAAGAAATAGAGAATAAAAACAGACCAATCACAAGCACTGAAATTGAGACTGTGATTAAAAATCTTCCAACAAACAAAAACCCAGGACCAGATTCCTCCACAGGCGAATTCTATCAAACATTTAGAAAAGAGCTAAAAACTATCCTTCTCAAACTCTCCCAAAGTATAGCAGAGAGAGGAACACTCCCAAACTCAATCTACGAGGCCACCATCACTCTGATACCAAAACCAGACAAAGATGTCACAAAGAAAGACAACTACAGGCCAATATCACTGATGAAGATAGATGCAAAAATCCTCAACAAAATGCTAGCAAACAGAATCCAACAGCACATTAAAAGGATCATACACCATGATCAAGTGGGGTTAATCCTAGGAATGCAAGGATTCTTTAATATATACAAATCAATCAATCTGATAAACCATATTAACAAATTGAAGGAGAAAATCCTTATTATCATCTCAATAGATGCAGAAAAAGCTTTTGACAAAATTCAACACCCATTTATGGTAAAAGCCCTCCCAAAAGTAGGCATAGAGGGAACTTTCCTCAACATAATAAAGGCTATATATGACAAGCCCACAGCCAACATCATTCTCAATGGTGAAAAACTGAAACCACTTCCTTTAAGGTCAGGAAAAAGACAAGGGTGTCCACTCTCACCATTATTATTCAACATAGGTTTGGATGTTTTAGCCACAGCAATCAGAGAAGAAAAAGAAATAAAAGGAATCCAAATCAGAAAAGTAGAAATAAAGCTGTCACTGTTTGCAGATGACATGATACTATACATAGAGAATCCTAAAGATGTTACCAGAAAACTACTAGAGCTAATCAATGAATTTTATAAAGTAGCAGGATACAAAATTAATGCACAGAAATCTCTTGCATTCCTCTACACTAATGATTAAAATCTGAAAGAGAAATTACGGAAACACTCCCATTTACCACTGCAACACAAACTATAAAATACCTAGGAATAAACCTACCTAAGGAGAAAAAAGACCTGTATGCAGAAATCTATAAGATGCTGATGAAAGGAATTAAAGATGATATATACAGATGGAGAGATATACCATGTTCTTGGATTGGAAGAATCAACATTGTGAAAATGACTATACTACCCAAAGCAATCTACATATTCAGTGCAAGCCCTATCAAACTACCAATGGTATTTTTCACAGAACTAGAACAAAGAATTTCACAATTTGTATGGCAACACAAAAGACCCCGAATAGCCAAAGCAACCTTGAGAAAGAAAAATGGAGCTGGAGGAATCAGGCTGTTGGAATTCAGACTATACTACAAAGCTACAGTAATCAAGACAGTATGGTACTGGCAGAAAAACAAAAATGTAGGTCAATGGAACAAGATAGAAAGCCCAGAGATAAACCCATGCACATATGGTCACCTTATTTTTGATACAGGAGGCAAGAATATACAATGGAGAAAAGACAGCCTCTTCAATAAGTGATGCTGGGAAAACTGGACACCTACATGTAAAAGAATGAAAATAGAACACTTCCTAACACCATACCCAAAAATAAACTCAAAATGGATTAAAGACGTAAATGTAAGGCCAGGCAGTATAAAACTCTTAGAGGAAAACATAGGCAGAACACTCTATGACATAAATCACAGAAAGATCCTTTTTACCCACCTACCAGAGAAATGGAAATAAAAACAAAAATAAACAATGGGACCTGATGAAACTTAAAAGCTTTTGCACAGCAAAGGAAAGCATAAACAAGACAAAAAGGCAACCATCAGAATGGGAGAAAATACTTGCAAATGAAGCAACTGACAAAGGATTAATCTCCAAAATTTACAAGTAGCTCATTCATGAGAAGTTAAGGAAACACTCCCATTTACCATTGCAACAAAAAGAATAAAATCCCTAGGAATAAACTTAGGCTCAATATCAAAAAATCAAACATCCCAATCCAAAAATGGGCAGAAGACCTAAATAGACATTTCTCCAAAGAAGATATACAGATTGCCAACAAACACATGAAAGGATGCTCAACATCACTAATCATTAGAGAAATGCAAATCAAAACTACAATGAGGTATCACCTCACACCTGTCAGAATGGCCATCATCAAAAAATCTACAAACAGTCAAGGCTGGAGAGGGTGTGGAGAAAATGGAACCCTGTTGCATTGTTGATGCGAATGTAAATTGATACAGCCACTATGGAGAACAGTATGGAGGTTCCTTAAAAAACTAAAAATAGAACTACCATCCAACCCAGCAATCCCACTACTGGGCATATACCCTGAGAAAACCATAATTCAAAATAGTCATGTACCACCATTCTCATTGAAGCTCTATTTGCAATAGCCAGGACATGGAAGCAACCTACGTGTCCATCGGCAATTGAATGGATAAAGAAGATGTGGCACATATATACAATGGAATATTACTCAGCCATAAAAAGAAATGAAATTGAGTCATTTGTAGTGAGTTGGATGGACCTAGAGTCTGTCATACAGAGTGAAGTAAGTCAGAAAGAGAAAAGCAAATACCATATGCTAAAACCTATATATGGAATCTAAATTTTTAAATAAAAAGTAGCTCTGAAGAACCTAGGGGCAGGACAGGAATAAAGACAGACATAGAGAATGGACTTGAGGACACGGGGAGAGGGAAGGTAAGCTCGGACCAAGTGAGAGAGTGGCATGGACATATATACACTACCAAATGTAAAATAGATAGTTAGTGGGAAGCAGCTACATAGCACAGGGAGATCAGATCGGTGCTTTGTTGCCACTTATAGGGGTGGGATAGGGAGCGTGGGAGGGAAACTCAAGAGGGAGGAGATATGGGTATATATGTATAGCTGATTCACTTTGTTATAAAACAGAAACTAACACAAGATTATAAAGCAATTATACTCCAATAAAGTTGTTATTAAAAAAAAAGAATAATTGGAGACCTGGGTTAATTCCAGCTAACCTGCTTACTGCTGTTTTCAAGTTCTCGAAGTGATTCAAAGGAGACAGAATGAGACTGTGGAAATGGAGAAGGGATATGACTGAAAATATCATAATCCATAGGATTTATAGGACTTCGTAGCTGAGTTAATGTGTGGTGTAGAAAGAGAAAAAAAGAGTGGTGAAGTCACGTTCAGGTGCATGGCTACCGGAGCGGATGAGCTGACCTTCACCAAGACAGGACATGAACATGGCTGAGCAAGCTTGGCAGCAGAAGATGGCAGAACAGACAAGGCTATTCATAGCACAGACATCACCTTAGTTCCAGGCACTATACCAGGAACAGTGTAGACAAGGTTATGTTTAATATAAAATCTGTGTCTTCAGGAAATTCAAATTCATTGTACAGAGAGACAAAAAAAAAAAAAACCTGTTATGCTAACTTTCTTTGCTTGCCTTCAACTCATCTAGCTCTTTCTTGCTTCAGGGCTTTTGTACATGTTGCCCCTTAAGTGTGAAAGGATCTCCCCAAATAATCCCCTCTACCTGGTGACTCCTACTTACCCTTCAGTTTATAGGTTATACATCAATTTCCTAGGGAGGTCATCTCCACACTATTCAATCTGAATTAGATTTATTTTAGTATTTCCTCCCCTAGCACCTACAAGTACCTTTCCTTTAAAAAGCACAGTTCAACATGTGGTAAATTATTTTTGCCTGATTTTACCTCTTTATTGAGACTGTCTCAAACCAGAACATAGTTCTAGAGAGCAAAGACCACACATAGCTGTTTATCATTGATGTCAAGCTGCTAAAATATTATTTTATACATATTAAGCAATGAATAAACATTTTTGTTGAAATAATAAATGGTATAATAAAAATAGATCCTGATGACCATAAGAACACAAGGCAGAGCCTACTATCATGAGCAGGTTGTAATAAGGAGGCAAGGAAGGCTTTACAGAGAAAGTGAGAGAGTAGCTCAGGCTATCTTGAAATATGCAGTTTAAACAGAGGAGAGGAGCTCTTCCACAGAGAAGAAGGAGCCCATGAGGAAACACAGCAGAATACAGAATGACACTTTGAGGACCAGCAAATGGTTGATTAGCTTCAGAGGGCACAACTATGAGAAATGGACAATAATAATTTTAGAAATAATAATGTCAGAGAGGTAGGCAGAGACTAGGTGATAAAATCTTGCTAACAGAGGATTCTTGGCTTTATTCTATATGGCAAGGGAAGTCATTGAATGTATTTCTTTTTTTTTTTTTTGGATGTTGGGGGTAGGAGTTTATTAATTAATTAATTTATTTTTGCTGTGTTGCGTCTTCGTTTCTGTGCGAGAGCTTTCTCTAGTTGTGGCAAGCGGGAGCCATTCTTCATTGCGGTGCGCGGGTCTCTCACTATCACGGCCTGTCTTATTGCGGAGCACAGGCTCCAGACTCGCAGGCTCAGTAGTTGTGGCTCATGGGCCTAGTTGCTCCGCGGCATGTGGGATCCTCCCAGACCAGGGCTCGAACCCGTGTCCCCTGCATTAGCAGGCAGATTCTCAACCACTGCGCCACCAGGGAAGCCCCCATTGAATGCATTTCTACAGATTTTCTAGCCATTAGGGAAGACTAGCTCTCTACCTTATTATATTGTCTCAATCCTTTTGCTTAGATTACCTGAGATACTTCAGCAATTATGCAGTGTTAGTAGCTTCCTGGAAGAGAAGCAATAAGTATGATGTGCATGGAGTGAACGTGGGGGCGAAGACAGGAGAGTATGGGAAGGAAATGCATACATATAGGAAGGAGACTCTATAATGAGGTTCCAAACTCAAACAAAGGAAGAACAAAACAATCCCAAGGTAAGCAAAGACATTTCAATATGTAGGTCTAGGTGGGTGGATCAGGGACCAAAAAGGGCCACCAAGGATAGCTACAGAGTGCAGGGTACCAAGATTGCCTGTTTTCTTCATGAAAAAAAAAAAATTGCTAGGAGAAGGGGTAAGGATAGACAATCAGGTTATCTTCTACTGTTCCATGGAACTAGACAGTGTTGTCTTAAAAAATAAAGCAGCCAGTTATTTTACCAGCATAATGGGTTTATTTGAGCATAGCAGAGAACTGCAATTTAGGACAAGCATGCTATAGCAAAAACTATAGGCAAGTCTAACAAACAAATGAGTTAAACATTACTTTGTACAGAAAAGAGTGGAAGTTGGAAGGGGTTGTTTTGAATGAAATTACATTGAAGGAAAATAAGAGTTTAGAACAGTGCAGCACTTCCCTTCGGCTGTGCTTGTTGCCGGGCAATGAGAATTCTTCCTATTGGGGTCTGTAGTTGCTGCCTTTCTATAGGGGTCTGTAATTGATGTCAAGTTGTCGTGTGTGAAGACTCTTACTTCTGGCCTCCAACCCATTTTATTTTTATTTATTTATTTATTTTTTAGATTCCATATATATGTGTTAGCATATGGTATTTGTTTTTCTCTTTCTGACTTACTTCACTCTGTATGATGGGCTCTAGGTCCATCCACCTCACTACAAATAACTCAATTTTGTTTCTTTTTATGGCTGAGTAATATTCCATTGTATATATGTGCCACATCTTCTTTGTCCATTCATCTGTCTACGGGCACTTAGGTTGCTTCCATGACCTGGCTATTGTAAATAAAGCTGCAATGAACATTGTGGTACATGACTCTTTTTGAATTATGGTTTTCTCGGGGTATATGCCCAGTAGTGGGATTGCTGGGTCGTATGGTAGTTCTATTTTTAGCTTTTTAAGGAACCTCCATACTGTTCTCCATAGTGGCTGTATCAATTTACATTCCCACCAACAGTGCAAGAAGGTTCCCTTTTCTCCACACCCTCTCCAGCATTTATTGCCCAACCCATTTTTTTTTTTTTTGCGGTACGCGGCCTCTTACTGTTGTGGCCTCTCCCGTTGTGGAGCACAGGCTCCGGACACTCAGGCTCAGTGGCCATGGCTCACAGGCCTAGCCGCTCCACGGCATGTAGGATCTTCCCAGACCAGGGCACAAACCCATGTCCCCTGCATCGTCAGGCGGACTCTCAACCACTGCACCACCAGGGAAGCCCTGTCCAACCCATTTTAAATGAGGTTTCTCTCCTACACTATTGGTGGGAATGTAAACTGCTACAGCCTCTATGGAGAACAGTATGGAAGTTTCTTAAAAAACAAAATATAGACATACCATATGATCCTGCAATCCCACCCTGTGGCATATTTCCAGAGAAACCCAAAATTTGAAAAGAAACATGCACCCCCATGTTCATAGCAGCTCTATTTATAATAGCCAAGACATGGAAGCAACCTAATAGTCCAACAACAGATGAATGTATAGAGAAGATGTTGTACATATATACAATGTAACACTACTCATCCATAAAAAAGAATGAAATAACGCCATTCGCAGCAAAATAGATGGACCTAGAGATTATCATACTAAGTGAAGTAAGTCAGAGAAATACAAATATCATATGACATCACTTGTATGTGGAATCTTAAAAAAATGATACAAATGAACTTACAGAACAGAAACAGACTCACAGACACAGAAAACAAAGTTATTGTTATCAAAAGGGAAAGGGGAGGGATAAATTAGGAGGTTGGGATTAACATATACACACTACTGTATATAAAAAGATAACCAACAAGGACCTAGTGTATAGCACAGAGAACTATCAATATTTTATAATAATCTATATGGGAAAAATCTGAAATTATATAATATATATTACTTAAATATATATGTATATATATATATAAAACATCGTACGGAAAAACCTGAACGAACGTTTTGACCAACACAATATATAATTGAATCACTTTGCTGTACACCTGAAGATAACACAACATTGTAAATTAACTATACTTCAGTCAAAAAATGAGATTCCTTGGGAATTCCCTCGTGGTCCAGTGGTTAGGAAACCGCACTCTCCCTGCCAAGGGCCTGGGTTCAATCCCTAGTCAGGGAACAAAAATCTCACAAGCCGTGAGGCAAGGCCAAAAAAATTTTTTTTTAAATGAGGTTTCCTTTATTCTGTTTCAAAGAACTTGGCTGTATCTTTGCTCTCCTCTGTTGACATATATGGTTTTGAATAATCAAATTTTACAGCAGTGAAATATAATGAAATTTTTGTTCCATAAATGAGTAATTCTTTCCTACATTTGCATAACCTTCTTAGAGATCACTGATGGTAGAAACTCAAAATATCTTAACTTCTCTAAGCCTTATTCTCCTAATATGTAAAAGATCTTTATGGTACAGTGTGAGTTCTACACTTAAATGAGAAACTGTGTGAAAGCACACGTGTTACCTGGCACATAAAATGCATACAGTTAACTGAATAGTGAAAAATTGGCTCTTTAATTAGTAGGACATGAAGACTGGACCATTGTTCTTCAAAGGGCTGATTTGAATTCCTTACTTCTCAGACTGTAAATCATTGGATTGAACAATGGAGTGAGGCTGGTATAAGACACAGGTATTAGGGTGTCTTGACTTGAAGAGTAATTGGATTTGGGCCTTAAGTAGATGAAAGAGGCACAACCATAATGAACAGTTACCACAATGAGATGGGAGGCACAAGTAGAGAAGGCTTTGTATCTTCCAACAGAGGATGGGATTTTTAGAATGGCAGAGATGACGTGGATATAGGAGACCAGGATAAATAACAGTGGAATAATCAAGACAAACACACCAAGCATGAATATGACCAACTGACTGAGGCGAGAGTGATGAGATGCCAGCTTGAGGACAGGAGAAATGTCACAGAAGTAGTGATGGAGATGGTTGGAGGAGTGGAATGGCAGGCGAAATATCAGGGAGGTGATGACCACTGTGACAGTGAAGCCACAGGCACAGGCAGCCGCCACAAGTCCCAAACACCCCCCATAACCCATGAGCACTGTGTAACGCAGAGGGTTACAGATGGCCACATAACAATCATAACCCATGGCTGCCAGCAGGAAGGAGTGAGAGCAGACGAGGAAGAGGAAAGTAAACATTTGGATGGCACAGTCCAGGAAGGAGATGGTCTTCTTCTGGGCCAGCAGGTCAACCAGCATCTTGGGTATAATGATGAAGGTGTAGCAAGTCTCAGAACAGGAGAGGACACCAAAGAAGAAGTACATAGGGGTATGGAGGGCTCTGTCCAGTACAATGGTAGAAATGATGATGGCGTTGGTGCCCAGCATGAACAGGTACAGAAGCAGAAAGACAACGAAGAGCAGCTGTTGCAGCTCAGCCAGAGATGAGAAGCCAAGGAATAAAAACTCTCTCACCGAGGTTTCATTGACCCACTCCATGGTCACTGTTTTATAGGAGAGCCAGAGCCAGAGGCCAGGGTCCAGGGAGGGAGAAATAGGGAACTCAGCACAAAGCCTACAGGTGGCAGGCATTTCCAGATGTTTGGTGGAACTCATTCATTTCCTCCAAATATATCTGCCAAAATAAGAATTAAGGCTAAATATGGAACAGAATAACTGACAACCAATTAGCAGACTTTTGTCCAATACCAAGGACATGTTATCTCTCTAGCCAAGGATTAAGACATTATCTGATAATTTTCCCTTGTATCTTACTTATGGTTTATTTTGATTTTCTTGCTCACTACAAGCCTAAGGAAACCAGCTCTCCAAAAGTGAAAAATATGGTTAATTTCAGCTACCTAAGCATGATCAGAAAGTGGAATGAAAGAATGAGTAGTATTCAGATACAGCATGTGAACTTCAGTTTATCAACCATAAAATGGGGAGGGAGAGGAAGAATTAGACAATCGCTGAACAAAAGTGTGAAGGGATCTGTATTAATTGACAACTTAGTATATGCTAAGATATGTAGTAAGAATGTCATATACCTTACGTCAATATTCATTACAACAATTTTATGTCAATACCCAAAATAATAAGAAAAAAAGAAAAAAGCTTTTAGTGTTATTTCTAACAGAATGACCAGCGATAGACCAATTAAAAACCCTTCTGGAGGATCCACAGACTAGAGCACTGAGCCAAGGATAGAACAGATGATAGCATTAGTTTAAAAAAGCATTCTTTTTCAGGAAGACAAGAGTCACTAAGTTGGTTTAAAAAAAGAGAGAGACTCATTAACTTTGTTACATTTTACAACACCCTTCACTTTTCCCATTATAGAGGCCTCAGAGAAACTCAGAAAAATAGTTTTGCAGAAAATGACCAAGACCTTGTCACAGAAAGCGAGAGAGAATGGGAATACTAGGCAGTTTTTGAGATTCCTACCACTGACATAAACCATAAGCTTTATATCTTTTATATAGTATTATGTCAATAAAATTCCTTTTGAATATTCTGCTGCTAAATACAGTTTGCAAACTGCTAGAAAGGATTGTTTGTAAAGTTATTTTTAGGCCTTATAGAAGATAACTTTTCATGGGTGTGTTTCCCACTGACCAAGCCTAAGAAGTAAGAAAGTATTCTCTGGATACAAAATCATCTAGCATGTATTGGATGTGTCCAGTGTTTGTTTATATACTTTTCAGTATATTTGTATAACTTTTACATCACTTTGTGTTGAAGAATTATTTGAATCTGCTACCACAGGTTTCTTTTTTTTTTTTTTTGCATTTTTCTAGTCAACAGCAAACCTTAGTTCCCTAGACCCTAAGTTAAATGATTGGAAATTTCTGAAACTCTTTGTATCTATTCCTAGAATTTAAAGATAATTTTTGTTCTTTCTTAATTACTAGAAACTAGTCCTCAACTTAGTAGTTATAATTTTTCATTTATTTGAAGTTAGTATTAGGATACTCACATACACTTGCTTTAAAGCTCTTTAACACAGATAATAGGAATTTTTCACTCTGTAACTATAAATATATTTCTGTTATATATATAAATATGAAGAATGTGTATACCATGTATATCCTCATTATGTACATATGTATATGTATACTAGTTATATGTTTTCTATATCAAGAAAGGCAGACTAATTAGACAGTTTCACTATATAACACTTCCACCTGGACATATGAATTTCCATCTACAGATGGAATTTCCAAGACGCAGAGAGAAATCTAAATTCATGGTCATTGCTTACCCTTGTCTTGTCAACTTTCCAAGATTTTTCTGGATCTCCTTTCAACTAACCCATGTCTAATCCCCACTGTATCCTCACTCCACTGACTATGAATTGTACAGTAGACCACAGAAGTTAGAATTACCTGATTCTGAAAGACTGCCCGGATCTACCCAATACTGAAAAAAAAAAAAAAACTGTTTGGAGTTTTTGTCACTCAGACCCATGAGGGCAGCGTTTTTCAGTTAAGTGGATTTTTACATACTGTTAATATAACCCCACAGTCTAAATGAGTTGTATGATTGATATATTTGCCCTTTACGTGGTATATGGAGACTCACTGGCACAGTATACCTGAGAAGGCAGCCCCCATCTGCTCAAGAAGACATCAAAGACCACCACAGTGTGTTATATCAGTACTATGGATAGAAAGGTATAAGAGCAGAAGAATAAAAAGATCTTCCAGCCAAATACCCACAGGCTATAAGATTAAGGTAAAGGATCCCTGAATTTGGACTGAGAAGATCTATATTTTAGGTCTAGCATTGCGTGACTTTGGGCAAAGTACTTAACTTGGATATTCAGTCTCCTTATTTTAAAATTAAAGGGGACAGGTCAATAACTGTAAAAAACAGTTAAGATGCATGGAAAGTATTTAAGAAGAGGCTCCTTGCATGATACCCTACAGAAAGAGATTTGACTTAGGGTAACAGCTGAGTACTGACTTTCAAGAACCTTTTCAACTCATGGACTCCAACATTCTCTAGTTAGATGACCCTGAAAGTCCCCTTATAATTTTCTAGAGCCTGTGGATGGAATTCAGGTTATGATCCTTAGAGATGACACTTCCCAACTTATTTTTCTAACTTCTTAGATACTCCACAGGGATTTTATGTAGTTTAGATTTAAATAGGGACTCAATATTTGAGGATACTGTGTACCTCAGATGCGGGCAAATCTATATGTTTTTCAGGTGTAATACTTGTGAGATATTCAATTTATCTTAAGAAAAGCATCAATCTATTAGCTGGGAGAAATTATGTAGGCAGCCTCAGATAGTAAAGAAGTGGAATTTTTATATTCTTAAGTACACATGAACATCCTGAATTTGCCTTATTAAAATGGAGGTTAAATACTGTATCAGTTTTCAGTTATAGCTAAAATCATACATCCATGAGTAGACAGTAGAAAGAGAAGTAGAGATTTGATAAGTATTATTTCATTTGATCCATAAATCAACCAATCTTTAAAAAGAAGAAGAAAAAGAAGTAAGAAAGAAGAAAGGAAAATCTAACTGGGAGCTAAAATGACCCAGTATAATCATGAAGAAAAATTTAGAGAACAACATGGAGCATGCCAAATCACTTTTAGTACCTGGAGTTAAAAGCAGCCCCTGGTTCTCCTTCTTAACCTGCCACTTGCCAGAATTGTAATGGGGGAAAGTGTTCACAAGCACTAGCCTTCACTCAGGTCTAGACCCCACAAAGCCCCAAACTAGAGCAATATTCCCACTGCTCAGCAAGTACCTACATTGCTCTCCTCCTTTCAATTCAGACAGAAGCAGGTATTCAGTATCTGGGAACCCATTAGGAACAAGCCAAAGACCAGAACCTGAGGAAATAACAGCAGAAGAGACTGAACCTGCCTTGAGACAGAAGCTCTCATCTGCATCAACAGAGGTAGCCTCCCCTATCCATCAGGACTCTCAGCTTGTCCAGCCGAAGTCACGATCTTGAGAAGTTCTGGTTCATGCAATTCTTAGTATCACATGGGAAGTGATTATTAGAAGCATATACTGTGATTATTGGACTCCTGAAGCTTGATCTACTGCCCTAAAGACTTTGTCTTGGGGTTAATTAGAAGTCAAGTCTATTTTGGAAAAATAATGTTTCCAGTTTCTCAAGGTAACCTTAGTTGAGGAACCTGGGGAACAGGAGCTATGAACATAATTAGTCTGAATTGGAAGTTCAGTCCATTTGTGATGGATTCTGAAAGAGAAATAGCCATGATTTAGTCTGTAATACAGCAGACCAAGTGGACATTTTTCACTGGATTTTAAGTTAGGATATTGGTGTATTTATGCAGGGATTCTCACCTTTAGTGTTTATAAGAGCCAAAGTAGGGCTTAGTTACAAATTTATCTTATCAGATTCTTGTTCATAAAAATTCTAGTCAAGAATATTTGGGTGATCTACAAAAACCTTTTTTTTTTTAAACATCTTTATTGGGGTATAATTGCTTTACAATGGTGTGTTAGTTTCTGCTTTATAACAAAGTGAATCAGTTATACATATACATATGTTCCCATATGTCTTCCCTCTTGCATCTCCCTCCCTCCCACTCTCCCTATCCCACCCCTCCAGGCTGTCACAAAGCACCAAGCTAATATCCCTGTGCCTTGCGGCTGCTTCCCCCTAGCTATCTACCTTACTACGTTTGTTAGTGTGTACATGTCCATGACTCTCTCTCGCCCTGTCAAAGCTCACCCTTAAGCCCCCCCATATCCTCAAGTCCGTTCTCCAGTAGGTCTGCGTCTTTATTCCTGTCTTACCCCTAGGTTCTTCATGACATTTTTTTCCCCTTAAATTCCATATATATGTGTTAGCATACGGAAAAACCTAACTTTTAACAAGTATTTTATGTCTAGTTGAGCATTATCATTAAGTTACTTGTTATCTTACAAATAAAGTTTAAAGCTTAAAATAAATGAGATGTGTGAATCAAAAACTAATTGTATTAACCTTCTGGAGGTTTCACTTAAATACCATAAAATGTTTCCAATTTAAATGTACAGTTTGGTGAGTTTTACAAATGTATACATAAAAGCCCCAACCACCCAATAAAGTTATAGAATACTTTTACAAGCCTGAAGAATTTCCTTCTCTCCTTTGTGGTCAGTCCCACTCAACCCTAGCACAAGAAAAATAATTATCTTGCTTTCTGTTTGGTATGCTTTTACCTTTGCCAGAATTTAATATAAATGGAATCAAATCATATACTCAGTTTTGCGTCTTGTTTTTTTCCACTTGCCATAATGTTTTGGAGACTCACTCATATTGTTAAAATTTTAGTTCACTTTTTACTGCTTAAGAGTATTCCATTTATTAATCATCACAATTTTTATTTATTTATTTATTTTTGGCCGCATTGGGTCTTCGTTGCTGTGCGCTGGCTTTCTCTAGTTGCTGTGAGTGGGAGCTACTCTTCGTGTGGTGCACGGGCTTCTCATTGCAGTGTCTCCTCTTGTCGTGGAGCACAGGCTCTAGGCGTATGGACTTCAGTAGTTGTGGCATACAGGATCAGTAGTTGTGGTACATGGGCTTAGTTGCTCCACGGCATGTGGCATCTTCCTGGACCAGGTCTCGAACCCGTGTTCCCTGAATTGGAAGGTGAAATTTTAACCACTGCACCACCAGGGAAGTCCCTAATCATCACAATTTATTCACCTGTTGAACTGTTGAAGGACATTTAGATTACTTCCAGTTTGAGACTATTAGGATTAAAACTCTTATGAATATTAATTTCTAAGTCATTGCTTAGACATACATGTTCATTTATCTCTGGTGAGTACCTACGAATGGAATGGCCGTTTAACTATTTATAAACTGCTAGACTATTTTTCAGAGAGGTTGTATCATAATTAATTTCCATGAGCAATGTATGCATGTACCAGTGCTTGCACATCCTAGCCAACTCTTGGTGTAGTCAGTCTTTTAAATTTCTTAAATGTATAGTGATATGTCATTGCACTTTTATCATGTGTTTTCTTGAATATTAATTATGTTGACCATTTTTCATGTGCTCTGGCTATTTGTACATCTTGTTTTGTGAAGTATGTATTCAAATGTTTGACTATGTTTTAATTAACTTTTTTTTTCCTTTGTAAGAGTGATTTTTACATTTTGAATACAAGTTCTTTATCAGATATACATTTTGCAAATATGTACTCCTACTATGTAATTTACTTTTCCATTTTATTAATCATGCCTTTTTTATAACAGTTTTAATAAAATATAATTTTCATACCATAAAATATACACTTTTAAAGTGTACAGTTCAGTGGTTTTTAGTATATTCACAGAGTTGTGTAACCATCAACATTATCTAATTTAGGATAGCGAAGTTTTTAATTTGGATATAGTTCAATTTATCATTATTGTTTTTTTTTATTATTCACAGTGGTCTTTCTCCTCTCTAATAAATATCTGTCTACTCCAAGCTGCAGGTTATCTCCTATGTTTTATTATGAAATGTGTGTCGTTTTGATATTTTTTAAATTTTGTATAGGAGAATAGGTAAGAGTCAAGGTTTATATTTTTTAATATGTACGCCCAGTATTTCCATCCACAGTATGTTGACATGACTATTCTTTCCTTATTGAAATACCTTCACACCTTTGTTGAAAATTTATTGACCTTATATTCATGGCACTATTTCCATATTGTACTTTATGTTACATTGATACATGTGTCTACACTTCTTTTCATTTTTAATATCTATTTTCTTTCTAATTTTACGAGCAATATATGTTCATTGCTGACAACTAGAAATACATGAAAGCATAAGTTAAAAATTAACAATCACCCATGTTCCCCACTACCCCAGAGGTAACTATTATTACCATTTGGATGCATTTCCTCCCAGTGTCTACATATTTCTTTAACTGAAGTATAATTGAACTACTATGTTAGTTCCAGGTGTACAACATAGCGAGTTGGTATTTCTATACATTACAAAATAATCACCATATTATATCTAGTTTCCATCTGTCACCATACAAAGATATTACAATATAAATGACTATAATCCTTATGTTGTACATTTCATCCCCATGACTCATTTATTTTGTTAATGGAAGTTTGTACCTCTTGACCTCTGTCACTTATTTGTGTCGATCTTTATGTCAATACCACTTGGTCAACATTGTGCTAGAGTATGTCTTGAAATCTGGGTCATCTGTTTCTAAATTGTGCTCATCTATTTTAAATGTTTTCATCTATTTCTAAATTGTTTTGTTTATTCTATGTGCTTTGCATTATCATATAAAGTTTAGAATCAACTTGTCAATTTCTAGAGAAAAGCATGCTGGGATTTGTATTGTACTTGTGTTTAACAATAAATCAAATTGAGGATAATTGTCATGTTAACAATTTTGAGTCTGTCAATCTACGGTCATGTTACAACTTTACATTTATTTAGGTCTTCTTTGTTTTTTCTCAGTAGTTTTTCTTTTTAATTTTTACTGTACCTAAATATTTCATGGTTTTGATGGCATTTTATATTGCTATTGTAATTAATATCAGTTTCCACTATTTTTGTTGGTATTGTAAAGAAATACAGTTCTTTTATGTATATCAATTTATTACCTTGTAGTCTTTGCATATCTTACAATTTTGCTAAATTCATTTACTAGGCTTTTTTTTAACTAAAAATGTTTTACTAACTTTTTACTTTGATTGGTTTGCAGTTTGTACATAAATAATCACATTTTCTGTGACTAGAGTTTTACTTATTTTCCAATATGGCTGCCTTTCATTTTTTTTCCTTGCCTTGTTGCATTGGCTAGTACTCTCAATGCAACTTTGAATTGAAGTGAAAAAGGTAGATATCCTTGATTTGTTCTGAGTCCAGGAATCACTTAACATATATTTAATGGCCCAGGAAGTGTTCTCCCTTTGCAAATAGGCTTGAAGAAAAATGATATTCTGCTTTTGTTGGGTGTGGAGTTTTATAAATATCAATTAAATAAAGTTTGGTGTTACTGTTTAGGTCTTTTATACTTTTATCAATCTTTATCAATTACAAAAAGAGAAGTTTGAAATCTTTATCTACAATTTTGGAATTGCCTGCTTTTTTTTGCCCCTTCCTGGAATTTGAATCTTTGTTGTAAAATGCATATTCATTTTTAACCATTAGAACTTTTGCTCAACTTTTTAATCATTAAAAATGGTCACCTTTACTACTGTTAATATTCTTGATGCTTAAATCCACTTTGTCTGATGTTAAAATAGTCACTCTGGCTTTCTAATGATTAGAATTTTTGTGCATTTTTTCTAAACTCTTACTGTTATATGCAAATTTATATTTTAAATGAGTTTCTTGCGGAAAACATGTAATTGGAATCTTAGATAATTTATTCTTGATATGTTTCATTTCATTGATGGTTTTTAAGTGTATCATCTTGCTTTCTGATATCTTTGTTCCATCAGAGCTTTGTTCCTGTTTTCCCTTTTTCTTGACTTCCATTGTGTTAACAAAATGTTTTTAGTATTCTGTTTCATTTTTTCTATTGTTTTAGTAGCAATATCTTTGTTTTTGTTTTTTTTCCTAAAATATGCATCCTCAACTTACCACAGTCAATCTTTTAAAAAAATTGTAACATTTTATAATGTGACTTTTACAACACTGTACATTCATTTACCTCTTTTGAGCTTTGTGCTATTTTTTCATATATTGTACTTCTAAATATTATAAGCCTCATATTAATATTACATTTTTATGTTGTATTTGATTTTATTCTTTATGTATTTGGCTACCTTTAAAAACTGTTATATTAAAAAATGGGAAGGAAATCAGAAAAACAGGGGATATATGTATACATATAGCTGATTCACTTTACTGTACAGCAGAAACTAACACAACATTGTAAAGCAGGTATACTCCAATAAAAAAAAATAACTTCTATATTTACTGAAATGTTTGCCATTCCCAGAACTCTGCATTACTTCAAGGAGATCCAAGTTTTCCTTGCCAATCATTTTATTTCAATTTTAAGAACGCCCTTTGAGATTTTCTTTGGTGAGTTCTGGTGACTAAAACTTCCTCAGCTTTTGTTTTCTTTTTGTGTTTTTTAATATACTCTTTTTTATTGAAGTATAGTTGATTTACAATGCTGTGTTAGTTTCAGGTGTACAGCAAAGTGATTCAGTTATATATATTCTTTTATATTCTTTTTCAGATTCTTTTCCCATATAGGTTATTACAAGATATTGAGTATAGTTCCCTGTGCTATACAAGACTTTGTTGGTTATCTCTTTTATATATGGTAGTGCATGTATGTTAATTGCAAACTCCCAATTTACCCTTCCTTCTCTTTCCCCTTGGATAGCCATAAATATGTTTTCTATGTCTGTGAGTCTACTTCTGTTTTGTAAATAAGCTCAATTGTATTATTTTTTAGATTACATATATAAGTAATATCACATATTTGTCTTTCTTTTTTAAATTTTATTGGAGTATATTTATTTACAATGCTGTGTTAGTTTCAGGTGTATAACAAAGTGATTCAATTATATGTATACATATATTCATTCTTTTTCAGATTATTTTCCCATATAGTTTATTACAGAATATTGAGTAGAGTTCCATGTGCTATACAGTATGTCCTTGTTGATTATCAATTTTACATATAGTAGTGTGTATATGCTAACTCCAATTTATCCCTCCCCCACACTACATTTCCCCTTTGGTAACCATAAATTTGTTATTAAAATCTGTGAGCCTGTTTTGTAAATAATGTCATTTATATCACTTATTTTCAGATAGACTTCAAATATGAGTAATATCATATGATACTGTCTTTCTCTGTCTGACTTACTCCACTTAGAATGCTTATCTCTATCCATGTTGCTGCAAGTGGCATTATTTCCTTCATTTTTCTGGCTGAGTAGTATTCCACTATATATTTCTATATGCATTCAACAGTCAATAGATATTTAGGTTGCTTCCATGTCTTTGTCATTGTAAATAGTGCTGCTATAAACATTGGGGTGTGTGTATCTTTTTGAATTAGAGTTTTTGTCATTTCTAGATATATGTCCAGGAGTGGGATTGCAGGAACATATGGTAACTCTATATTAAGTTTTTTAAGAAACCTCCATGTTGAATTGACCAGGGTGGGGGCCTTCAAGATGGTGGAGGAGTAAGACATAAAGATAACCTTCCTCACAGCAAATACATCAAAAAAATATATAAAAGTGGAACAACTCCTACAAAACACCTAGTGGATGCTGGCAGAAGACCTCAGAATTCCCAAAAGGCAAGAAAATCCCCACACATATGGCGGTGCAGCTGACAGGGTCTTGGTTCTCCAGCCTGGTGTCAGGCCTGAGCCACCGAGGTGGGAGAGCTGAGTTCAGGACATTGGATGCAAGAGACCTCCCAGCCCCATGTAATATCAATTGGAGAGAGCTTGCTCAGAGATCTTTGTCTCAATGCTAAGACCCAGCTCAACCCAACGGCCAGCAAGATCCAGTGCTGGATGCCCCATGCCAAACAACTAGCAAGACAGGAACACAGGCTCACTCATTAACAGAGAGGCTGCCTAAAATCATACTAAGTTCACAGACACCACAAAACACACACACCACCAGACGTGGCCATGCCCACCAGAAAGACAAGATCTAGCCCCACCAACCAGAACACAGGTACCAGCCCCCTCTACCAGGAGGCCTACAAAAGCCACTGAAACAACCTCACCCACTAAGGGCAGACACCAAAAACAATGAGAACTATGAACCTGCAGCCTGAGAAAAGGAGACCCTAAACAAAGTAATTTAAACAAATGAGAAGACAGAGAAATACACAGCAGAAGAAGGAGCAATGTAAAAGCCCACAAGACCAAACAAATGAAGAGGAAATAGGCAGTCTACCTAAAAAAGATTTCAGAGTAATGATAGTAAAGATGGTTAAAATTCTTGGAAATAGAATGGAGAAAATACAAGAAACTTTTAACAAGGACCTAGAAGAACTAAAGAGCAAACAAACAATGATGAAGAACATAATAAATGAACTTAAACATTCTCTAGACTTCCCAAGTGCTTGTGGAATGTTCCACAGGATAAATCACATCTTGGGTGACAAATCAAGACTACGTAAATTTAAGAAAATTGAAATCATATCAAGAATCTTTTCCGACCACAATGCTATGAGACTAGATTTCAATTAGAGGAAATAATCTGTAAAAAATATAAATACATGGAGGCTAAACAATATGCTACTTAATAAACAAGAGATCACTGAAGAAATCAAGAGAAAATCAAAAGTACCTGGAAACAAATGACAATGAAAACATGAAAACCCAAAACCCACAGAATGCAGCAAAAGCAGTTCTAAGAGGGAAGTTTATAGCAATATCACCCTACGTTAAGAAACAAGAAACATCTCAAATAAACAATGTAGCATTACATCTAAAGCAATTAGAGAAAGAAGAACAACAACAACAAAAAAAAAAAAACCAGAGTTAACAGAAGGAAAGAAATCATAAAGATCACATCAGAAATAAATAAAAAAGAAAAGAAGGAAACAATAGCAAAGATCTATAAAAGCTAAAAGCTGGTTCTTGAGAAGATAAAAATTGATAAACTATTAGCCAGACTCAACAAGAAAAAAGGGACGAATACTCAAGTGAATAGCATTAGAAATGAAAAAGGAGAAGTAACAACAGACACTGCAGAAATACAAAGGATCCTGAGAGATTACTACAAGCAACTATATGCCAATAAAATGGACAATCTGGAAGAAATAGACAAATTATTAGAAAAGAACAACCTTCCAAGACTGAACCAGGAAGAAATAGAAACTATAAACAGACCAAACACAAGCACTGAAATTGAGACGGTGATTAAAAATCTTCCAAAAAAAAAAAAAGCACAGGACCAGATGGCTTCACAGGAGAATTCTATCAAACATTACACAAGAGCTAACACCTACCCTTCTCGAATTCTTCCAAAATATAGCAGAAGGAGTAACACTCCCAAACTCACTCTACGAGACCACCATCACCCTGATACCAAAACCAGACAAAGATGTCACAAAGAAAGAAAACTACAGGCCAATAACACTGATGAACATAGATGCAAAAATCCTCAACAAAATACTAGCAAACAGAATCCAACAACACATTATAAGGATCATACACCGTGATCAAGTGGGGTTTATCCCAGGAATGCAAGGATTCTTCAATATATGAATATCAATCATTGTGATACACCATATTAACAAACTGAAGGAAAAAAAACCCATAGGATCATCTCAATAGATGCAGAAAAAGCTTTCAACAAAATTCAACACCGATTTATGATAAAAACCCTCTAGAAAGTAGACATAAAGGAAACTTACATCAACATAATAAAGGCCATATAAGAAAAACCCACAGCCAACATTGTCCTCAATGGTGAAAAAATCGAAAGTATTTCCAGTAGGTTCAGGAACAAGATAATGTTGCACACTCTCACCACTATTATTCAACATTGTTTTGGAAGTTTTAGCCACAGCAATCAGAGAAGACAAAGAAATAAAGGGAATCCAAATCAGAAAAGAAGTAAATCTGTCACTGTTTGCAGATGACATGATACTATACATAGAGAATCCTAAAGGTGCTACCAGAAAACGACTAGAGCTGATCAATGAATTTGGTAAAGTAGCAGGATACAAAATTCACACACAGAAATCTCTTGCATTGCTATGCACTAATGATGAAAAATCTGAAAGTGAAATTAAGGAAACACTTCCATTTACGATTATAACAAAAAGAATAAAATGCCTAAGAATAAACCTACCAAAGAAGACTAAACACCTGCAGAAAACTATAAGACACTGATGAAATAAATTAAAGATTATACAAACAGATGGAGAGCTATACCATGTTCTTGGATTGGAAGAATCAACATTGTGAAAATGACTATACTACCCAAAGCAATCTACAGATTCAATGCAAGCACTGTCAAACTACCAATGACAATTTTCACACAACTAGAACAAAAATTTCACAATTTGTATGGAAACACAAAAGACCCCGAATACCCAAAGCAATCTTGAGAAAGAAAAATGGAGCTGGAGGAATCAGGCTCCCTGAATTCAGACTATACTACAAAGTTACAGCAATCAAGAAAGTTTGGTACTGGCAGAAAAGCAGAAATATAGATTAATGGAACAGGATAGAAAGCCCAGAGATAAACCCACACACATATGGACAACTTATTTTTGATAAAGGAGGCAAAAATATACAATGGAGAAAACACAGCCTCCTCAGTAAGTGATGCTGAGAAAACTGGACAGTGAAATGTATAAGAATGAAATTAGAAAACACAATAACACCATACACAAATATAAACTCAAAACGGATTAAAGACTTAAATGTAAGGTCAGACACCATAAAACTCTAGAGTACTACTTAGGCAAAACACTCTATGACATAAATCACAGAAAGATCCTTTTTGACCCATCTCTTAGAGAAATGGAAATAAAAACAAAAATTAAAACATGGGACCTAATGAAACTTAAAAGATTTTGCACAGCAAAGGAAACCATAAACAAGACAAAAAGACAATCCACAGAATGGGAGAAAATAGTTGCAAATGAAGCAACTGACAAAGGATTAATCTCCAAAATATACAAGCAGCTCATGCAGCTCAATATCCAAAAACAAACAACCCAATTCAAAAATGGGTAGAAAACCTAAATAGACATTTATCCAAGGAAGATATACAGATTGCCAACAAACACATGAAAGGATTCTCAGCATCACTACTCATTACAGAAATGTAAATCAAAATTACAGTGGGGTATCACCTCACACTGGTCAGAATGGCCATTATCAAAAAATCTACAAACAGTAAATGCTGGTGAGGGTTTGGAGAAAAGGGAACCCTCTTGCACTGTTGGTGGGAATGTAAATTGATACAGCCACTATGGAGAACAGTATGGAGGTTCCTTAAAAAACTAAAAATAGAACTACCATGTGACCCAGCAATCCCACTACTGGACATACACCCTGAGAAAACCATAATTCAAAAAGAGTCATGTACCACAATGTTCATTGCAGCACTATTTACAGTAGCCAGGACGTGGAAGCAACCTAAGTGTCCAATGACACATGAATGGATAAAGATGTGGCACATATTTGCAACAGAATATTACCAAACCATAAAAAAGGAACAAAATTGAGTTATGTGTAGTGAGATGGATGGACCTAGAATCTTTCATACAGAGTGAAGTAAGTCAGAAAGGGAAAAAAAATACTGTATGCTAACACATATATATGTAATCTAAAAAAAATAGTTTCAGAAGAATGTAGAGGCAGGATAGGAGTAAACACGCAGATGTAGAGAGTGGACTCGAGGACATGGGAAGGGGGAAGGGTAAGCTGGGACAAAGTGGGAGAATGGCATTGACATAAAAAAACTACCAAATGTAAAAGAGTTACCTAGTGGGAAGCAGCCCCATAGCATGGGGAGATCAGCTCCGTGCTTTGTGACAACCTAGAGGTGGGGATATGGAGGGTGGGAGAGAGAGGCAAGAGGGAGGGGATAGGAGATATATGTATACATATACCTGATTCACTTTGTCATACAGCAGAAAATAACACAATATTGTAAAGCAATTATACTCCAATAAAAACGTTAAAAAATAATTAAAAAACAAAAATAAACTACACTGAGGTATCCCTTCACACTGGTCAGAATGGCCATTATCAAAAAATCGACAACAATAAATGCTGGAAATGGTGTGGAGAAAAGGGAACCTTCTTGCACTATTGGTGCGAATGTAAATTGATACGAACACTATGGAGAACAGTATGGAGATTCCTTAAAAAACTAAAAATAGAGCTACCACATGACCCAGCCATCCCACTTCTGGGCATATACCCTGAGAAAACCATAAGTCAAAAAGAATCATGTACTTGGGCTTCCCTTGTGGTGCAGTGGTTGAGAGTCCGCCTGTCGATGCAGGGGACATGGGTTCGTGCCCCAGTCTGGGAAGATCCCACATGCCACAGACAGGCTGGGCCCATGAGCCATGGCCGTTGAGCCTGCACATCCAGAGCCTGTGCTCCACAACAGGAGAGGCCACAACAGCAAGAGGCCCGCGTACTGCCAAAAAAAAAAAAAAAAAGTGTCATGTACCAAAATGTTCACTGCACCACTATTTACAATAGCCAGGACATGGAAGCAACCTAAGTGTCCATCGACACATGAGTGAATAAAGAAGATGTGGCACATATATACAATGGAATATTACTCAGCCATAAAAAAGAAAAGAAACTGAGTTATTTGTAGTGAGGTGGATGGACCTAGAGCCTGTCATACAGAGTGAAGTAAGTCAGAAAGAGAAAAACAAATACCATATGCCAACACATATATATGGAATCTAAAGATTGAAAAAAAAATGGTTCAGGAGAACCTAGGGGTAGGACAGGAATAAAGACACAGCCATAAAGAATGGACTTGAGGATACGGAGAGGGCGAAGGAGAAGCTGGGGCGAAGTGAGAGAGTGGCATGGACATATATACACTACCAAATGTAAAATAGATAGCTAGTGGGAAGCAGCTGCATAGCACAGGGAGATCAGCTTGGTGCCTTGTGATCACCTAGAGGGATTGGATAGGAAAGGTGAGAGGGAGACACAAGAGGGAGTGAATATGGTGATATATGTATACATATAGCTGACTCACTTTGTTATACAGCAGAAACTAACACAACATTGTAAATCAATTATACTCCAAGAAAGTTTTTTTTTTTAAAGCAAATAATCCTCCATTGTTCTCCATAACATCTGCACCAATTTACATTCCCACCAACAGTGTAGGAAGGTTCCCTTTTCTCCACAAATTCTCTAGCATTTATTATTTGTAGATTTTTGATGATGGCCATTGTGACTGTTGTGAGGTGATGCCTCATTGTAATTTTAATTTGCATATCTCTAATAATTAGCAATGTTGTGCATCTTTTCATGTGCCTGTTGGCCATCTGTGTGTCTTCTAGGAGAAATGTCTATTTAGGTCTTCTGCCCATTTTTTGTTTGGGCTGCTTGTTTTGTTTGTTTGTTTATTGAACTTTGTGCATTGTTTGTATATTTTGGGAATTAAGTTTTTGTTAGCGCTTCATTTTCAATTGTTCTCTCCCAGTCCATAGGTGTCTTTTCATTTTGGTTATGGTTTATTTGCTGTGTGAAAGCTTTTAAGTTTAATTAGGTCCATTTGTTTATTTTTGCTTTTATTTCCATTACTCTAGGAGATGGATCCCAAAAACTATTGCTGCAATTTTTTTTTCAGAGTGTTCTGCCTATGTTTTCTTGTAGGAATTTTATAGTATCCAGTCTTACACTTAGGTCTTTAATCCATTTTGAGTTTATTTTTGTATACGGTGTCAGAGAATGTTCTAATTTCATTCTTTTACATGTAGCCATCCAGTTTTCCCTGCACTACTTACTGAAGAGACTGTCTTTTCTCCATTGTATATTCTTGCCTCCTTTATTGAACATTAATTGACCTTAGTTGTGTGGGCTTATTCCTGGGCTCTCTGTTCTGTTTCATTGATCCGTGTCTTTTTTTGTGTTATTGACCATTTTTATTGAGTCATTGTTCTTCTTCTTATTAACCTGTTACAGTTTCTTACATATTCTGTATACAAGGAGTCCTCTGTCTGATATAAGTGTTGTAAATATTCTCTCCCAGTCTGTGGCTGGCCATTTCATGTTCTGAATGGTGTCCTTCTAAAAGTAAAACATTTTAGTTTTAATATTTTAATAAAATGTAATCTATTTTTGATTTTTCTGTTTTGGTTTGCACTTCTGTGTTCTTTCTAAGAAAACTTTTCCTACATTATTGTCACAAACAATTTCTCCCAGAAGTTTCATTATTTTAATGTTTATACTTAGGTATATAATCCATTCTATTTCTTATAAATGGTGTTATAAAAATTTTACAATTATTTCTTTACATAGGTATATCTATTTTCTGGCATCGTTCATTTAAAAGATTTTTCTTTCCTCATTGAATTACCTTACACCTTTGTTGAAAATCAATTGATCACATATATGTAGACTGAGACTTACTTTTAAGTTTTGTTAAAGCAGTTAGAGTGTGTCCTTCTCTGATATCTAATTTATCCTTATGACTAAGGTTAGTGTTTTTGACTTTTTTGTTGACTGTCCCAAGTATTCCATGATATTTCTTGACTCTAGCTAGTTGGATCTCAGACATCTCCCAACCACAAGTGAGTTGTAGGAAGTGTGTAACTTAGACTTCCAGTACGTCTTTGTTTAGTCTTGTAGAGTTTCACATTGTGCTTAAGAATTTTAGCATGCAGCTCATTATGAAAAGGTACCATATGCATATTTCTGTAACTCTTCCTCAAAATTGACCCAACTCTCTGGTATTTTGCTCCACAAGTTATAGCTGCTTTTTCCTCCTCAAACTCCAATTTCACTCTCTTCAGCTCAGTAGGACTACTGTGCTCTCCTTGGGTTCTTTCTGTAAAATGGAAATAACATTGTTTTACCTGATGAGGTTATTATAGAGATTATATGAGCTAATGAATGGATAATGATAGCTGCACAGTGAATATTCAGAAAGTTGTTATTAAATATTAGATTTGCAGTGTAAAAATGGGTAGAAAGGAAAGCTTGCTGTTACAGTCCTCCAGCCTTCTCTCCCTAAAATGACCTATCAATTTAAAGAAACTTTACTCTTTCGTATCTGTCTCTTCCTCCTCAGAAGTCAGATAAACACTGGAACAAGACTTCTTGTTTGTATTAGCTGATATCATACATATATCAATTCAGAAACTTATATTTCTTATAATTAGAAATTAAAACAAGAAATCCATGATTTCTTCTCTCTTTACATAGCACAAAACTCCTGAATTCTTCAGGGAGAGAAATATTTTTGGAAGGAATAGATGTCTAAGGGAAATTTGAGGAGTCTGAGATACACTGTTCTTGATACTGGATGTGAAAAAAATGCTCCCACTTAGTAATGCTGCAGTGCCTTGTAAATGCCCTATCTTAGCCCTCTTTGCCTTTTGTAATTCTTCTATTTTTCCTCCATTTTCCCTTCTAAACACTAAATTCTTTTCAGACAGAAGACAGTAGTTTTAAACTTGCTAAGAGTAAGGAAATCACCTAAACCAATTGCAAAATATTCACAGGCTCCACCTCAAATATTTCATATTCAGAGTATCCTGAGCAGACCCCAGCAATAGGCATCTTCACATGCAACTCAGGAGTCTCAGGTCTATGTGGTCCAGAAACTACCTTTGTCATGAACTATGCCACCCTCATCTTTGTGAAACCCTCCCTGCCAAAACAATTACCAAGTGCCTGGAACATCATCAGTGTTTAATGCATATTGATTTAATTAATGAATTAGTGGGTGTATAGATGAATGTCACATAGATAAATATATTTAAAGAGATGAATCTAGAAGACAATGAAGTGTAGAAAAAGTTGGAATTTGTGCCCCCTTAGAATGCAGGCATAACTAAGATACAAAAAAGGAGGAGAGATATAGAAAATTGTATCTGGCTTATTCAACTGGCAAACTTGAAGGAGAAGGAGGAGACTATGTGAAATTTTTCAAAAATGGCATGTACTTAATTCTTTGAAAGAGTTCATCTATATCCAGAATCTATAAAGCTAATTAATGATTAAGGGAGTGACAGTTTATTACTTCATTTGGCAAATGAAAACTTGAGTCAAAATAAATTACATATTAAAAAAATGATAGCATTCAAACTATCTATCTCCTACATAGATCGAGTAAAGTAAATAATTTATTTGATTTATTTTTTACAAGTTTTGTTAATGCCTAGAATCCAAAGGAGTACCTCACTCCAAGGCCTCAATCCTCTGGAGTACCCAACTCTGTAAGAGCCAGGGATTTGCTGAAGCAACTGCCATCAGGAACATAGAGCAGCTAAGGCTGCATCTGTCCACTTAGCTCTAGCCCAGCTAGCAAGCTGAGCTTTCTTTCATCTTTAAAGGCTAATCTTACCTCCTAGATTTTCCCCAATCAACTCTGGAAAAAAATACTGCCTGATGTTCTTCCAAATTTGTCCATGTCTCTTTTTCTTTATATTTTGATGGGATAAAGAAACCTGAGACTGTGCCAGAACTCTGCTTATAAATGTAAGTGCTTCCTATGAAAAGCTGCTCAACATCTTAGAGAAATACAAATCAAAACTACAATGAGGTATCACCTCACACCAGTTAGCATGGGCATCATTAGAAAATCTACAAACAACAAATGCTGGAGAGGGTATGGAGAAAAGGGAACCCCCTTGCACTGTTGGTGGTAATGTAAATTGATACAGCCACTATGGAGAACAGTATGGAGGTTCCTTAAAAAGCTAAAAATAGAGTTACCACATGACCCAGCAATCCCACTACTGGGCATATGCCCTGAGAAAACCATAATTCAAAAAGATACCTGCACCCCAATGTTCATTGCAGCACTATTTACAATAGCCAGGTCATGGAAGCAACCTAAATGCCCATCGACAGACAAATGGATAAAGATGTGGTACATATATACAATGGAATATTATTCAGCCATAAAAAGGAACGAAATTGGGTCATTTGCAGAGACGTGGATGAATCTACAGACTGTCATACAGAGTGAAATAAGTCAGAAAGAGAAAAACAAATATTGCATATTAACGCATATATGTGGAACCTAGAAAAACGGCACAGATGAACCAGTTTGCAGGGCAGAAATTGAGACACAGAAGTAGAGAACAAACGTATGAATACCAAGGGTGTAAAGTGGTGGTGGGGGGCGGGGGGGTAGTGTGATTAATTGGGAGATTGGGATTGGCATGTATACACTAATATGTATTAAATGGATAACTAATAAGAACCTGTTGTATTAAAAAATAAATAAAATCCATCAAAAAAGAAATGTCGGGGCTTCCCTGGTGGCGCAGTGGTTGAGAGTCTGCCTGCCGATGCAGGGGACACGGGTTCGTGCCCCGGTCCGGGAGGATCCCACATGCCGCGGAGCGGCTGGGCGCGTGAGCCATGGCCGCTGAGCCTGCGCGTCCGGAGCCTGTGCGCCGCAATGGAAGAGGCCACAACAGTGAGAGGCCCGCGTACCGCAAAAAAAAAAAAAAAAAGAAAAGAAAAGAAATGTCAGTGCTTCCTTTCTATTATAGTTGTAGGACAACTCTTTTCTTTTAGCAATATCAACTCTCAATCAAACTGTACAAATATGTTGGGTACCAAAGAAAGATTCAAAGGCAGAAGGACTGGTGGAAACCATGCACAGGTGAAGTGGGTCATAGCATCAGGATCTGGGGGAAAACACAGGGACAGAGACCATATGGTGAAGGCAGAAATCTAGCTGAACGAAGTCCAATCATCTGATATGGAGAGAGAGTAAAGTTAGAAAAAGATTAAAAAGTGTAAAACAAAAATATTCCTAAAATGACTTAAAGTAGGAAAAGTAATAAGGAAATGCCTGAATAGAACAGATATGTATTTTAGCAGAAGGGAAAAAAAATGTATCTGCTGGATTAAAGGTGGAAGAATAAGAGTTAGGAGTAGATGAAAGTGTGAAGCATACTGCCTGTGTGAGGATTATAGGGAATAAAGAAGGCATTGATCAATTTCCTAAGCCACTGGTGTGTAACACATAGTACAAAAGAAATATTGAAAATATTAAAAACAGGACCCTGGTTAATTAGAAGACACAGTCCTGCAGTCGGTAGTTTAGGATATTGGGGATACAGTCTCACCTCTGCTGTTAAGTAGCTATATAACCTAGATCTTTACATTTTACTTTTTTGGGCCTCAGTTTCTTTGTAACATGAAGGGGTTGAACTAGATACTAAGAACTAACACTTATTGTATATTAATATGATTCAGAAACACAACTGTGAGCATCTGGTACTCACAAAAATGTTTTGTTTCTGCTATTATTATCATTATTGCCATTTCAGGTAAAAACCTGAGGCACATAGAAGAGTTTTCCACAAAATCACAAAGCTAGTCGGTGACAGAGGCATTGTCCTAGCCTAGGCAGTCTAGGTCCAGAGCCTACATCCTTCTGTCCTTACTATGCTTGCATTCCAGCAAATTATCTCAAAACAAACTGACAGAGAAGTAAATGCACACAGTATTCAAAGTCTCAGAACTACTCAGGGAAGCTTTTTCAGAGATAAATATTAATCTGGGGTTTTGAAGGATGAATAGATATTAATTGTGAGGGGTAAAGGATAGTGGGAAAGGAAATGCAATGTTACTGGTAAAGATAAAGAGATAGAAATTTGTGATGTGTGATGACTGTGAAGAGTGGAAGTATGATCTAATGACCTGAGATAGTGATTAGAACAGAGAATTCCAGATAATCATGGAGAAATAATTGAGAGAACTAGGAACATTAGGAGGAAAATAAGACCCATAAAGGGATATGATCATTTTATTCCAATAACTAGAAGGCTGTCATTTATTTAAAAAAAAAAAAAAAAGAATGAATTTTCTTGTGAGTATCTGCAGAGAACAAGTCAAGAACAAAGAGTGGAGGTTTCGGGAAGGCATAGGTCATCTCAGAATAAGAAAGCCCTAGCCAGTTAAGCCATCTAGGAAGAGAGCAGCCTGCTTTGTGAGGCAATGGGCTCCTTATAACTGGAACTTAACTACGGTGACTGGACAATACTTTACAGATTTATATCAAAAGGTTCACAGAATTAGGTGCAGATTAAGTAAGAAGACTCCTGAGCTTTGTTCTAATATAAAGATTGTATGATTTTCTAAGGCTAGTGTAAAGGTTTTAGAATTATGTTATCTCTGAATCAAACTACAGGTCTCCCCACAGATAATGGTGAGACTTGTTCTGAGAACATCATGGAGGCAGCAGACATTGAGGCAGAGGTCAAGGGAGCAAATATGTCAGCCCAAGACCTGGCATGCTCTGAGCATGATTTGAGCTTTAGTTAGATTCTTACTCCCAAATTCCCATGCACTCATGACAAGGGAAACCCTAATATGCGGTATCATTCTAAGTCCATGCCAAAGGCTTCACAATTGATCATGGGCAAATAAAGCTCAACATTTCATTATATATAAGCAAGCAGTATTTGTGTCACGTATATGAGGGGCTGGATAGATGACTTTTCAATTGTTTTTGTTTTTCCAGTTGAGGTTTTCATAAAATGGCTTTGAAGATAGGTGATTTCTCAAGACTGTGACTCTCATGCGGGTTAAGCAAATGGTTTAATCTTTTTGAAACTCGGTTTCCATAAAATGGCACGATTAGATGAGATGAACTCTAGAATCACCTCTTGATTTAACACACTAGGTATGAAACTTCTATGCAAATAAGAAGACAGAGAAATGGAAACAACTTATAAGAATAAATTTCTTCAGGTATTGTTGAATTGGGAATTTTCTTATGTCCCTAGTCTTCATGCCTCCTGCTTTCCACTCACCCCTGATCAAAATGCTTGACTTGTTTTTTACTCATTTTTTCAGACCAGTATTATCAACTTTGTACAGAAACACAAACATGATTTCTCTGGGGGCATTCACTTTTGTCAAATTCTTTCTGTTGTCAGTTTCAGGATGTCTGAGTCTGATTCCCAGTGACCAATGAAGAGGTAGAACCAGAGCATGATCACCGAGTTCATCCTTATAGGCTTCTCAAACCTAGGGGATCTGCAGATCCTTCTCTTCTTTATCTTCCTCCTGGTCTACCTGACCACTCCGATGGCCAGTGCCACCGTCATGACTGTCATTCTTCTGGATCAGGCTTTGCACACCCCTATGTATTTCTTTCTCTTTGTCCTCTCCTGCTCTGAAACCTGCTAAACCTTGGTCATCATACCAAAAATGCTGACCAATCTGCTTTCCACAACTAGAACTACTTTTTTCCCTGGGTGTGCTGCCCAGCTCTATTTCTTTGTGGGCTTGGCTTGTACCAACTCTTTTCTAATTGCTGTGATGGGCTACAATCACTATGTTGCCGTCTGCAACCCTTCTCAACTACACAGTCATCCTCAGCCATCCACCCGCATACTGCTGGTTTTAGCCTCAAGCTTCTGTAGTTTTCTGATCTCTGTGGTTGTCAACATCCTGGTGTTTACTGTACCCTTCTGTGCCTCCAATCGGATCAACCACTTCTGACATTTCCCCTGTCATAAAACTGGGCTGCACAGACATCAACCTAAAGGAGATGGTTATGTTCTTACTCAGCATTCTGGTATTGCTGGTTCCCTTTTTGTTGATCTTCATCTCCTATGTCTTCATTGTTTCCACCATCCTCAAGATCTCTTCAGTGGAGGGACAGCATAAGGCCTTTGCCACCTGTGTCTCCCACCTCACAGTGGTCATTGTTCACTATGGCTGTGCTTCCTTTACCTACTTGAGGCCCACATCCCTGTACTTCTCAAATAAGGACCGACTTGGGGCAGTGACCTATATGGTGATCACCCCCCTACTCAAGCCCCTTGTCTACACACTGAGGAACAAAGAAGTGAAGACGACTCTGAGAAATGTTCTCAGTAGGTACTCATTTCCCAAAACTGCATGAGTGAGTTGATAAGTCACGGAAGTTATATTCATGAAAGTGTCTGGGGTAGAACTGCAATAAATATACCTACACTCTTTTGTCAAAAAAATAAAACAAGAAAAAAGGACCTCGGGTTACATTGATTATATTTATTGGAAAGTCCTTCTTTGTGTTTAGCCTATATTCACTGTAGAGGTTGTACCATTTGGTCTCCAGAAAGTTATGTGAGTGTGGCAAATTTCAAGGACTCAAGCCATGCTATTTTTGTGCATTGAAAATATCAGTTTTCTCAGATCAACACTACGAATGCTGCATTATTTTTCTAAGAATGTCCAGCCTGTTAATATTCTTCCTACAGTGAAGGAAACAGTAGGGGATGTTGTTTAAGTCTCTGAGTGCTTCTATATATCTTTTGAGGTTTCAAATCAATATTTACAGTAAATACATTATTTATAGACAAAAAGAATAATTTGATTATGGATAAATGAGGAGAGAATCAAAGTTCCATGAGGCTGATGGTAGAGGAGAAAACATGGACTCTGGAATCACAAAGACCTAAGTTTGAATATTGATTTGGATCATTTTCCAGCCAAATGCCATGGGCCAGACTTAACCTCTCTCATGGTCAGTTATTCTCTATGTATCTCATTAGACCTTTAACACCTTCTCAGTTGGGCACTGTAAGAACTAAAGGAATTAATAGATGTAAAGCAATTTGGTCCTCTTCTGATAGAAGGCATGAAAAATTATTAGTTTTTTTCCACTTCCCTTCATTTTCCTTTCTTCATTTCATAAACTAGGATTGTACTTAATGCCAGTTGCAGTGTGAAAGTAAGTTGACCATCCAAGAGTTCTGTTTATGCATCTGCTACTATGTGCAAAGCATTAAACTAGGTACTGTAGGAAAAGAGTAGTGAAAGTATGGTTGCCTCATTCTTTCATGTCTCACTATAAGAAATAACCAAATTTTAGTCACCTATAATATATATTATATTTATTTGGCTGAGTTTTGTTTTTGCTGTGAGTTTTGTTAAAGATATGTTTCAATAAAACAACATAATTTTATAAGAAACTAATTTCATAAGTGTTCATTTCTCAGCCTTCCACTTGAGCAACATGTAGTTTAGGAGCTCTTGCTTGGGTGGGTGGGGGGTCACATAACATAGTTCTTAAAAAAATAAATAAATGTATTTTATTTATTTATTTTTGGCTGTGTTGGGTCTTCGTTGCTCCACACGGGCTTTCTCTAGTTGCGGTGAGCAGAGGCTACTCTTTGTTGCAGTGCGCAGACTTCTCATTGCAGTGGCTTCTCTTGTGCCGAGCACAGGCTCTAGGTGCACGGGCTTCAGTAGCTGAGGCACACGGGCTTCAGTAGCTGTGGCACACACGGGCTCAGTAGTTCTGGCTCGCGGGCTCTAGAGTGCAGGATTGGTAGTTGTGGCACACGGGCTTACTTGCTCCACAGCATGTGGGATCTTCCCAGACCAGGGCTCAAACTTGTTTCCCCTGCATTGTCAGGTGGATTGTTAACCACTGCACCACCAGGGAAGCCCATAAGATAGATTTAAAAATAAGTTTCCTGGGGCTTCCCTGGTGGTGCAGTGGTTGAGAGTCCGCCTGCCGATGCAGGCGACACGGGTTCGTGCCCCAGTCCGGAAAGATCACACATGCCGCGGAGCGGCTAGGCCCGTGAGCCATGGCCGCTGAGCCTGCGCGTCTGGAGCCTGTGCTCCACAACAGGAGATTCCACAACAGTGGGAGGCCCGCGTGCCGCAAAATAAATAAATAAACAAATAAAATAAGTTTCCTAACATATTTCTTGTGTGAGGATGTACAATAACTTAAATTCTGTGAAATGAGACTAAGTAAAACATGGTTTTTATAAGGATTAAATGAGGAAATGCCTTACAGTATATCTAGCTCATCTTTTTATGACTGGCTTATTTCACTTAGGAAAGGGGAATTGTTGTTTGATGGTTACAGAGTTTCAGATTTGCAAGATGAAAAAGTTCTATAGATCTGTTTTACAACAATGTGAATATACTTAATACTACTGAACTGCACACATAAAAATGGTTAAGATAGTAAATTTTATAATTAACAAAGGTGAAATTTTTGATAGGCATTCATTTCCCACTGAAAACTTTCTCCAAAGCAAGGTCAGTGTGGAGGGATTAGTCAAGAGACTCAAGAAAGTTTCAGAAGCAAACTCCTCAAAATCATTTGCCAGTAATTAGATATCTATATTTGATGTTGAAAGATCTGATATTTGCAAATAAGAATGTAGGCTATATGTAATGTTTTCTTCTCTAGTTTACCCCATCCTCTTACATATGGCAACCTTGCCTCTAGCGTAGCCCTGGCTTCCCCCTTCAGCTTCTCTGATGTGGGCAGTAGCTATGTTTTTTTAAACATCTTTATTGGAGTATAATTGCTTTACCATTGTGTGCTAGTTTCTGGTGTATAAAAAAGTGAATCAGCTATATGTGTACATATATCCCCACCCTCTTGCATCTCCCTCCCACCCTCCCTATCCCACCCCTCTAGGTGATCACAGACCACGGAGCTGATCTCCCTGTGCTATGCAGCTGCTTCCCACTAGCTATCTATTTTACATTTGGTAGTGTCTATATGTCAGTGCTACTCTTTCACTTCATCCCAGCTTACCCTTCCCCCTCCCCATGTCAAGTCCATTCTCTACATCTGCATGTTTATTCCTGTCCTGCCCCTAGGTTCATCAGAACCATTTTTTTTAGATTCCATATATATGTGTTAGCATACAGTATTTGTTTTTCTCTTTCTGACTTACTTCACTCTGTATGATAGTGGGCAGTAGCTATTAACCACTACCCCCCACATCTGAGTCTTAGGAGTTTTATCTACTATTCAATTAATTATGTGATCCACCTATAATCTCAGTAGACTACATCAGCATAGCTATTTCAATCTCTTTTATCCATTTATATTAAGCACTAAAATATGACTTCTCATCCCCAGGGTCTTTTCTATCCTTTTTAAAAGCTAAAAAGTTTTTCTTTCATCTGCATCCTACACAAAGTTATACAAAACTCCGGTTGCTTATGTCACAACTTTATACAATAGCTATAAAGTTCGATGCAGTTTGAACATAAAACTACCAAACTTTCCTGCCACTCACCGTGCCTAAAGATATTTTTCTTCTTGAATGTTATGGAAAAATACATCTACTTACAAGATAAAAGGAGATTGCTTAAATGCTGAGAGCACGAAGATTCAAGACTGTAATCTAAAAACTCCAAGTAAAACTCGATATTCCTGAAAGATGCACTAACAATTATTCTATCCTTATGTGTATTTCCCTGAAACCTCTAGAGTAATATACACTGAACGTTGAGAAGGCTGTTCCTACCCTAGAAAAGAGGCAAATAATTATTTCATGTTTTATTCTAATATTTAGAGAATTGTAAGATAATGTTAATAGGGTACTTTTATAAAATTTACAATTATTATTAAATTACTTAAGTAATTAGTAAAATGTAATAAATGAATCTGTTAAGAAAAAAATAATACAACAGCAGTGATATCATGGCTTATATAGCATAAAATTATAACTAGATAAATAATAAGTAAGCACCACTTACTCTGTCATAATAATCCTGTTTCAAATGAACCTAGAACTCAGTTTGTGAAGCCCAGACAATGAACTAGCTGGGAGCCAGGATTCTTCTTTCTTCCAGCAAAAATAACTGCATTTAAATATTAATTCTTGAGGAGACGTTCAAGATGGCGGAGGAGTAAGACATGGAGATCACCTTCCTCCCCACAAATACATCTACATGTGGAACAACTCCTACTGAACACTGGCAGAAAACCTAAGACTTCCCAAAAGTCAAGAAACTCCCCCATGTACCTGGGTAGGGTAAAAGAAAAAAGAAAAAACAGAGACAAAAGAATAGGGACAGGACCTACGCCAGTGGGAGGGAGCTGTGAAGGAGGAAAGGTTTCCACACACTAGGAAGCCCCTTCACGGGTGGAGACTGTGGGTGGCGGAGTAGGGGAGCCTCGGAGCCGCGGAGGAGAGCACAGCAACAAGGGTGCGGAGGGCAAAGCGGAGAGATTCCCGCACGGAGGATAAAGCAGAGGGATTCCCGCACGGAGGATCAGTGCCGACCAGCACTCACCAGCTTGAGAGGCTTGTCTGCTCACCTGCCGGGGCGGGCAGGGCTGGGAGCTGAGGCTTGGGCTTCGGTCAGAGCACAGGGAGAGGACTGGGGTTGGCGGCATGAACACAGCCTGAAGGAGGCTAGTGAGCCACAGCTAGCCGGGAGGGAGTCTGGGAAAAACTCTGGACCTGCCCAAAAGACAAGAGACCATTGTTTCTGGGTGAGTGAGGAGAGGGGATTCAGAGCACCGCCTAACCGAGCTCCAGAGACAGGAGCGAGGCATGGCTAACAGCACGGACCCGAGAGACAGGCATGAAACGCTAACGCTGCTGCTTCAGCCACCAAGAAGCCTGTGTGCAAGCACAGGTCACTATTCACACCTCCCCTCCCGGGAGTCTGTGCAGCCCACCACTGCCAGGGTCCCGTGATACAGGGACAACTTCCGCCAGAGAACACACAGCACGCCTCAGACTGGTGCAAAGTCATGTCGGCCTCTGCCGCTGCAGGCTTGCCCCGCATTCCATACCCCTCCGTCCCCCAGTCCTGAGTGAGCCAGAGACCCCTAATCAGCGGCTCCTTTAACCCCGGCCTGTCTGAGTGAAGAACAGATGCCCTTCAGGCGACCTACACACAGAGGTGGAGCCAAATCCACAGCTGAACCCCAGGAGCTGTGCAAACAAAGAAGAGAAAGGGAAATTCCTCCCAGCAGCCTCAGGAGCAGTGGATTAAATCTCCACAATCAACTTGATGTACCCGGCATCTCTGGAATACCTGAATAGATAACGATGAGGTGGTGGACTTTGGGAGCAACTGTAGACTTGGGGTTTGCTTTCTGCATCTAATTTGTTTCTGGTTTTATGTTTATCATAGATAAGTATTTACAGTGCATTTTCATTGGTAGATTTGTTTATTGATTTGGTTGCTCTCTTCCTTTTTTTTTTAATATATATAGAATTTTTTTCCTTTTTCTCTTTTTGTGAGTGTGTATGCCTGTTTGTGCAATTTTGTTTGTATAGCTTTGCTTTTACCATTTGTCCTAGAGTTCTGTCTGTCCGTTTTTTTGTTTTTTGTTTTTTAGTATAGTTTTTGATGTTTGTTATCATTGGGGGATTTGATTTTTGGTTTTCTTACTCTCTTCTTTCTTTCCTTTTTTTTATTACTTTTAAAAATTTTTTTATTTTTAATAATTTTCTTTTATATTTCATTTTAATGACTCTTTTATTTTATTTTACTTGATTCTTTCTTTCTTTCTTTCTTTTTCTCCCTTTTCTTCTAAGCCATGTGGCTGACAGTGTCTACGGCTCCAGCCAGGTGTCAGGCCTGTGCCTTTGAGGTGGGAGAGCCGAGTTCAGGACACTGGTCCACCAGAAACCTCCCAGCTCCACATAACATCAACTGAAAAGCTCTCCTAGAGATCTCCATCTCAACAATAAGATGCAGCTCTACTCAACGACCAGCAAGCTCAAGTGCTGGACACCCCATGCCAAACAACTAGCATGACAGGAACACAACATGACCCATTAGCAGAGAGGCTTCCTAAAATCATAATAACTCCACAGACACCCCAAACCACACCAATGGACGTGGTCCTGCCCACCAGAAAGACAAGATCCAGCCTCATCCACCAGAAAACAGGCACTAGTTCCCTCCACCAGGAAGCCTACACAACCAACTGAACCAACCTTAGCCACTGGAGACAGACACCAAAAACAATGGTGACTACAAACATGCAGCCAGCAAAAAGGAGACCCCAAACACAATAAGTTAAGCAAAATGAAAAGACAGACAAACACACAGCAGATTAAGGAGTAAGGCAAAAAAATACCAGAACAAACAAATGAAGAGGAAATAGGCAGTCTACCTAAAAGAATTCAGAGTAATGGTAGTAAAGATGATCCAAAATCTTGGAAGTAGAATGGAGAAAATAAAAGAAACTTTTAATAAGGACCTAGAAGAAGTAAAGAGCAAACAAACAATGATGATCAACCCAATAAATGAAATTAAATATTCTCTAGGAGGAATCAATAGCAGAAAAACTGAGGAAGAAAATGGATAAGTGACCTGGAAAATATAATAGTGGAAATAACTACCATAGAGCAGAATAAAGTAAAAAGAATGAAAAGAAATGAGGACAGTCTCAGAGTCTTCTGGAACAACATTAAATGCAACAACATTCGAATTACAGAGGTCCCAGAGAAGAAGAGAAAAAGAAAGGGACTGAGAAAAAATTTGAAGAGATTATAGTTGAAAACTTCCCTAATATTGGAAAGGAAATAGTCAAGTCCAGGAAGACCAGAGACTCCCGTACAGGATAAATCCAATGAGAAACATGCCAAGACACATATCAATCAAACTATCAAAAATTAAATACAAACCAAAAATATTAAAAGCAGTAAGGGAAAAACATTAAATAACATACAAGGGAATCCCCATAAGGTTAACAGCTGATCTTTCAGTAGAAATTCTGCAGGCCAGAAGGGAGGGGCAGTATATATATGTATGTATATATATTTGTGTGTGTGTGTGTGTGTGTGTGTGGTATGCGGGACTCTCACTGTTGTGGCCTCTCCCATTGCAGAGCACAAGCTCCAGATCCGCAGGCTCAGTGGCCATGGCTCATGGGCCTAGCCACTCTGCGGCATGTGGGATCTTCCCAGACCGGGGCACGAACCCATGTCCCCTACATCGGCAGGCAGACTCTCAACCACTGCACCACCAGGAAAGCCTGGGGCAGGATATATTTAAAGTGATGAAAGGGAAAAGCCTACAACCAAGATTACCCTACCCAGCAAGGATTTCATTCAGATTCAATGGAGAAATTAAAACCTTTACAGACAAGCAAAAGCTAAGAGAATTCAGCACCACCAAACCAGCTTTAAAACAAAGGCTAAAGGAACTTCTTTAGGCAGGAAATACAAGAAAAGAAAAATACCTACAATAACAAACCCAAAACAATTAAGAAAATGGTAATAGAAATATCATATCGACAACTACCTTAAAAGAAAATGGATTTAAAGCACCAAACAAAAGACATAGACTAGCTGAATGGATACAAAAACAAGACCTGTATATATTCTTTCTACAAGAGACACACTTCAGACCAACGGACACATACAGACTGAAAGTGAAGGAATGTAAAAAGGTATGCCATGCAAATGAAAATCAAAAGATAGTTGGAGTCACAAAGAGAACACAAAGACTGGACACTGGGCACTCAGACCAGAGAAGAAAACGAGGGAGACTCACATCACACCCCAAATAAGAAGAGCATCAATTCTTCTGGCAAAAATAGATGGCAGACCACACTTAAAGTGAGCTGGGTACGAGTTCATAAGCAGAGACCAGAAAGCATCTTGGACACTTAGAAGAACATGCAGCAATAACCCATGAGATACACTGAAAGGGAACCTGATGAATTGGACAAGACAAGAAGAGGATTTCAGCCATGTGCATGAAAGGCTCTTGGTGCTGCAGCCAGGAGTCAGTGCTGTGCCTCTGAGGTGGGACAGCCAACTTCAGGACACTGGTCCACAAGAGACCTCCCAGCTCCACATAATATCAAATGGTGAAAATCTCCCAGAGATCTCCATCTCAACACCAGCACCCAGCTTCACTCAATGATTAGCAAGCTACAGTGCTGGACATCCTATGCCAAACAACTAGCAAGACAGGAATACAAGCCCACCCATTAGCAGAGAGGCTGCCTAAAATCATAATAAGTCAACAGACACCCCAAAACACACCACCAGACATGGACCTGCCCACCAGAAATACAAGATCCAGCCTCATCCACCAGAAAACAGGCACTAATTCCCTCCACCAGGAAGCCTACACAACCCACTGAACCAACTTTAGCCACTGGGGACAGCCACCAAAAACAACAGAAACTACAAACCTGCAGCCTGCAAAAAGGAGACCCCAAACACAGTAAGATAAGCAAAATGAGAAGACAGAAAAACACACAGCAGATGAAGGAGCAAGATAAAAACCCACCAGACCTAACAAATGAAGAGGAAATAGGCAGTCTACCTGAAAAAGAATTCAGAATAATGATAGAAAGATGATCCAAAATCTTAGAAACAGAATAGACAAAATGCAAGAAACATTTAACAAGGACCTAGAAGAACTAAAGATGAAACAAGCAACAATGAACAACACAATAAATGAAATTAAAAATACTCTAGATGGAATCAATAGCAGAATAACTGAGGCAGAAGAATGGATAAGTGACCTGGAAGATAAAATAGTGGAAATAACTACTGCAGAGCAGAATAAAGAAAAAAGAATGAAAAGAACTGAGGACAGTCTCAGAGACCTCTGGGACAACATTAAATGCACTAATATTCGAATTATAGGGTTTCCAGAAGAAGAAGAGAAAAAGAAAGGGATTGAGAAAATATTTGAAGAGATTATAGTTGAAAACTTCCCTAATATGGGAAAGGAAATAGTTAATCAAGTCCAGGAAGCACAGAGAGTCCCATACAGGATAAATCCAAGGAGAAATACGCCAAGACACATATTAATCAAACTGTCAAAAATTAAATACAAAGAAAACATATTAAAAGCAGCAAGGGAAAAACAACAAATAACACACAAGGGAATCCCCATAAGGTTAACAGCTGATCTTTCAGCAGAAACTCTGCAAGCCAGAAGGGAGTGGCAGGACATATTTAAAGTGATGAAGGAGAAAAACCTGCAACCAAGATTACTCTACCCAGCAAGGATCTCATTCAAATTTGATGGAGAAATTAAAACCTTTACAGACAAGCAAAAGCTGAGAGAGATCAGTACCACCAAACCAGCTTTACAACAAATGCTAAAAGAACTTCTCTAGGCAAGAAACACAAGAGAAGGAAAAGACCTACAATAACAAACCCAAAGCAATTAAGAAAATGGGAATAGGAACATACATATCGAAAATTACCTTAAATGTAAATGGATTAAATGCTCCCACCAAAAGACACAAATTGGCTGAATGGATACAAAAACAAGACCCACATATTTGCTGTCTACAAGAGACCCACTTCAGACCTAGAGATACATACAGATTGAAAGTAAGGGGATAGAAAAAGGTATTTCATGCAAATGGAAACCAAAAGAAAGCTGGAGTAGCAATTCTCATATAAGAAAAAATAGATTTTAAAATAAAGACTACTAGAAGAGACAAAGAAGGACACTACATAATGATCAAAGGATCGATCCAAGAACAATATATAACAATTGTAAGTATTTATGCGCCCAACATAGGAGCACCTCAATACATAAGGCAAATACTAACAGCCATAAAAGGGGAAATCGACAGTAACACATTCATAGTAGGGGACTTTAACACCCCATTTTCACCCATGGACAGATCATCCAAAATGAAAATAAATAAGGAAACACAAGCTTTAAATTATACATTAAACAAGATGGACTTAATTGATATTTATAGGACATTCCCTCCAAAAACAACAAAATACACATTTTTCTCAAGTGCTCATGGAACATTCTCCAGGATAGATCATATCTTGGGTCACAAATCAAGCCTTGGTAAATTTAGCAAAATTGAAATTGTATCAAGTATCTTTTCTGACCACAACACTATGAGACTAGATATCAATTACAGGAAAAGATCTGTAGAAAATACAAACACATGGAGGCTAAACAATACACTACTTAATAACGAAGTGATCACTGAAGAAATCAAAGAGGAAATAAAAAAATACCTAGAAACAAATGACAATGGAGACACAATGACCCAAAACCTATGGGATTCAGCAAAAGCAGTTCTAAGGGGGAAGTTTATAGCAATACAAGCCCATCTTAAGAAGCAGGAAACATCTCAAATAAACAACCTAACCTTGCACCTAAAGCAATTAGAGAAAGAAGGACAAAAAAAACCCCAAAGCTAGCAGAAGGAAAGAAATCATAAAAATCAGATCAGAAATAAATGAAAAAGAAATGAAGGAAACAATAGCAAAGATCAATAACACTAAAAGCTGGTTCTTTGAGAAGATAAACAAAATAGATAAACCACTAGCCAGACTCATCAAGAAAAAAAGGGAGAAGACTCAAATCAATAGAATTAGAAATGAAAAAGGAGAAGTAACAACTGACACTGCAGAAATGAAAAAGATCATGAGAGATTACTACAAGCAACTCTATGCCAATAAAATGGACAACCTGGAAGAAATGGACAAATTCTTAGAAATGCACAACCTGCCAAGACTGAATCAGGAAGAAATAGAAAATATGAACAGACCAATCACAAGCACTGAAATTGAAACTGTGATTAAAAATCTTCCAACAAACAAAAGCCCAGGACCAGATGGCTTCACAGATAGAATGCAAATTCTATCAAACATTTAGAGAAGAGCTAACACCTACCCTTCTCAAACTCTTCCAAAATATAGCAGAGGGAGGAACACTCCCAAATTCCTTCTATGAGGCCACCATCACCTTGATACCAAAACCAGACAAGGATGTCACAAAGAAAGAAAACTACAGGCCAGTATCACTGATGAACATAGATGCAAAAATCCTCAGCAAAATACTAGCAAACAGAATCCAACAGCACATTAAGAGGATCATACACCATGATCAGGTGGCATTTATTCCAGGAATGCAAGGATACTTCAATATACACAAATCACTCAACATGATACACCATATTAACAAATTGAAGGAGAAAAACCATATGATCATCTCAATAGATGCAGACAAAGCCTTAGACAAAATTCAACACCCATTTATGATAAAAACCCTACAGAAATTAGGCATAGAGAGAACTTTCCTCAACATAATAAAGGCCAACATCGTCCTCAATGGTGAAAAACTGAAAGCATTTCCACTAAGATCAGGAACAAGACAAGGATGCCCACTCTCACCACTCTTATTCAACATAGTTTTGGAAGTTTTAGCCACAGCAATCAGAGAAGAAAAGGAAATAAAAGGAATCCAAATCGGAAAAGAAGAAGTAAAGCTGTCACTGTTTGTAGATGACATGATACTATACATAGAGAATCCTAAAGATGCTACCAGAAAACTACTAGAGCTAATCAATGAATTTGGTAAAGTAGCAGGATACAAAATTACTGCACAGAAATCTCTTGCATTCCTATACACTAATGGTGAAATATCTGAAAGTGAATTCAAGGAAACACTCCCATTTACCATTGCAACAAAAAGAATAAAATATCTAGGAATAAACCTACCTAAGGAGAAAAAAGACCTGTATGCAAATAATTATAAGACACTGATGAAGGAAATTAAAGATGATACAAATAGATGGAGAGATATACCATGTTCTTGGATTGGAAGAATCAACATTGTGAAAATGATTCTACTACTCAAAGCAATCTAGAGATTCAATGCAATCCCTATCAAACTACCACTGGCATTTTTCACAGAACTAGAACAAAAAATCTCACAATTTGTATGGAAACACCAAAGACCCCGAATAGCCAAAGCAATCTTGAGAACAAAAAACAGCTGGAGGAATCAGGCTCCCTGACTTCAGACTATACTACAAAGCCACAGTAATCAAGACAGTATGGTACTGGCACAAAAACAGAAAGATAGATCAATGGAACAGGATAGAAAGCCCAGAGATAAACCCACGCACATATGGTCACCTTATCTTTGATAAAGGAGGCAGGAATGTACGGTGGAGAAAGGACAGCCTATTCAATAACTGGTGCTAGGAAAACTGGACAGGTGCATGTAAAAGTATGAGATTAGATCACTCCCTAACACCATACACAAAAATAAGTTCAAAATGGATTAAAGACCTAAATGTAAGGCCAGAAACTCTCAAACTCTTAGAGGAAAACATAGGCAGAACACTCTATGACATAAATCACAACAAGATCCTTTTTGACCCACCTCCTAGAGAAATGGAAATAAAAACAAAAATAAACAAATGGGACCTAATGAAACTTCAAAGCTTTTGTACAGCAAAGGAAACCATAAACAAGACCAAAAGACAACCCTCAGAATGGGAGAAAATATTTGCAAATGAAGCAACTGACAAAGGATTAATCTCCAAAATTTATAAGCAGCTCATGCAGCTCAATAACAAAAAAACAAACAACCCAATCCAAAAATGGGCAGAAGACCTAAATAGACATTTCTCCACAGAAGATATACAGATTGCCAACAAACACATGAAGGAATGCTCAACATCATTGATCATTAGAGAAATGTAAATCAAAACTACAATGAGATATCATCTCACACCAGTCAGAATGGCCATCATGAAAAAATCTGGAAACAATAAATGCTGGAGAGGTTGTGGAGAAAAGGGAACACTCTTGCACTGCTGGTGGGAATGTAAATTGATACAGCCACTGTGGAGAACAGTATGGAGGTTCCTTAAAAAGCTACAAATGGAGCTACCATATGACCCAGCAATCCCACTACTGGGCATATACCCTGAGATAACCATAATTCAAAAATACCATAATTCAAAAATAGTCATGTACCAAAATATTCATTGCTGCTCTATTTACAATAGCCAGGAGATGGCAACAACCTAAGTGTCCATCATCAGATGAATGGATGAAGAAGATGTGGCACATATATACAATGGAATATTACTCAGCCATAAAAAGAAATGAAATTGAGCTATTTGTAATGAGGTGGATAGACCTAGAGTCTGTCATACAGAGTGAAGTAAGTCAGAAAGAGAAAGACAAATACCATATGCTAACACATATATATGGAATTTAAGGGAAAAAAAAGTCATGAAGAACCTAGGAGTAAGACAGGAATAAAGACACAGACCTACTAGAGAATGGACTTGAGCATATGGGGAGGGGGAAGGGTAAGCTGTGACAAAGCGAGAGAGTGGTATGGACATATATACACTACGAAACGTAAGGTAGATAGCTAGTGGGAAGCAACCGCATAGCACAGGGAGATCAGCTCGGTGCTTTGTGACCGCCTGGAGGGTTGGGATAGGGAGGGTGGGAGGGAGGGAAATGCAAGAGGGAAGAGATATGGGAACATACGTATATGTATAACTGATTCACTTTTTTATAAAGCAGAAACTAACACACCATTGTAAAACAATTATACTCCAATAAAGATGTTAAAAAAAAAAACGAACGGTAGAATTTCAAATACCAAATTTTAGATATTTAGGCAATAAACACTTCTGTATGTCACAGGATTTTTTTTAAAGCTACGTATTAGGGTTTCATCTGTCAAAAAAAAAAGAGAGAGAGAGAGAGAGAGAGAGATACACACTCACTGTAGAAAATTTAGAAGAAAAATAGAAAAAAGTTTGTGACCTTTGGTGTACAGAATAGGATTGATTAATCCTTTCTTCCTGACATACATACTCATTGTTGGTCTAGCATGGCCTGCTTATTTTATCTTACTATTTTAAGTAATGTAGTCACTCATGAACACACCACCAGCAACAAGAGGTAGGACCCTGACCACATCTGCATGGTCTTCTCCCCAGTTCATCACCCTGCCTCTTCCCAGCTGAGCTGCCTATCATCCTGAATTAGTATTTATCAATACCTTGCTTTTCTTTGTATGTTTTCCTTGCCTTTATATACGTATGTGTGTGTTTTATATATATACATATACACACACACTGTGATGGTTAACTTTATGTATCAATTTGGCTGGGCCACAGCCAAATTTGGCGATTAGCTATTTGTTCAAACATTATCCTGGGTGTTTCTTTGAGGATGTTTTGGGATGAGATTAACATTTACATTGATGGCCTTTGAGTGAAGCAGATTGCCCTCCACAATGTGAGTGGGCCTCGTCCAGTTCAGCAGAAGGTCTGGATAGAACAAAAAAGACCGGCCTCCCCAAGCAAGGGGGAGTTCTTCAGCAGACCGCCTTCAGACTCAGACTGGAATATCCACTCTCCTCGGTCTCCAACCTGCAGCCCAGCATGCAGATTCTGGAGTTACCAGACTTCATAACCACAGGACCCAATTCCTTATAAGAAATCGCCTCCTGTATATATATAAACATCCTACTGGTCCTGGTTCTCTGGAGAACCCTAATACACATATATATTTCCTAATGTTTTTAAGGTTGTTAAATGTAAAAAAGGGATTCATGCTAAACACAATCCTTTTTAACTTATTTTTCATTTAATACAATATAACTAAAATTTAGCCATATTGTTACATGTCACTATAGTAGTTCATTTTGGCTACCTTATGAGAGTCTGTTCTGTGGCTATTCTACAGTTTATTCATTCATTCTCCTGTTGATGGGCACCCGGGTTGATTTCAGTGTTTTGCTATGGAAATAATTTTTTAAAATGAAAAGAATATTAAAGTATATTTCCTCCCACTAAAAAAAAAAAAAGAAAGAAAATAAGGGGCAAAGTGATATGGATACAGAAATTTGTAGAATGTTTGTGAAAGGGAATACTGAGAAGAGCGGTGAATCTCAGGATTCTCTAAGATTGGATTAAATATAGTTGGGTAAATGGATTTTGTTGGGAGTGGGCTATTTGGATTTGGTTTGGATTTGGTTTCTCTGTTAAGAGAACAAAGTTTTCTTGGAATGCTGCTTTTGATAACAAATTGTGTGAGTTTCTTTGCCTTTAAGTGATCTGTGTTTGCTTTTGAAATCTTTTCGGTTTGGTTAAGTGAATAAACATTGTCTGCCAGATTCTAAAAGTTTGACCTCCAGCTACCTTTGAGATGCTTCAAAGTAACCCTGAGGCGTCTCAGACAAATATTAAATTAACTATGATTACCTGGTATGTTAAATTACAGGGAAAGCATTGTCAAATGAATGATAAGCCTTCTCAGGTTATACTGTATGGATAAATGTTATTAATACAGATATTCTAAAAATTACATGAAATTCCTAAAAATCTGGTATGTCCTGATAAAATGTTACCAGTCATAATTCTGGTTATTGTAACCAAGTTTCTTTACTGATTACATCATAATCAGGTGTTTAACCATGACTTTTATATCTTTCTGTCATTTAAAGACAGTTATTGTTGTATTCCGATGCTTTTGCCAAAGTGCTTTATCTTCAAGAAGATTCATAGGAAGGAAATTTTGACAAGTACAAGTCTCTGATAAATTTCAGATTATACCACTGAACTGGGTAAGAAATTAAAGAATCCTGATAGAAAACCTGGTGACTTCATAAAAAGTTAACAAAAGGATTAGTTACTGAGTGAACTGGTGAATATAGTTATAATGTTTATGGGGTTTTGTCTGGAATATTACTGGTTTTGATCTATGTTTTCCAGATAAAGGGAAGCCCTTCCCCTCAAGCTACTATGACTTAAGAGCAATTGGGTAAATTACACCTCTATGTTTAGAATCGAAATGCTATTCTTTTCTCTCTGCCTGGTCTCTCCAGAAATAGGAGAGTCTCAGGTTCTGAGGAGGCTTATCAAGTGAATGGGAAAAACTATCTCCTGGCATGTGCAAGAATTTTGATATTTTGGAGACCTCTAGAAAAGAGAAGTCCACTGAGGCAGAATCTGATGGCAGGCCTTTGTCATGGATTTCCTGGCCTTGAGAGGCCTTTGTGGGCATTCAGTCTGAGACTCCTGAGGAGTTCCACCAAAGCCAGTGTGGAGGAGCCTATGTGGTCAATAGACTGGACTTATTTTGGAAACAAATTAGTCTTGATTCGGCTGTGTTTGATGGAGATGAGGGTAATTAGGGAGAAAAATATTATGTTTCAATAGATATTAAATTCTAGTTCTGTTAAAGCTATTGTGTTAAGCACACTTTTGCCTTAATATTCAGGAGGACAAGAAAATTACCTAGTAGAGTTATCACAGAGTATAACTACTCATGATATATGACACTGCTTGCTTTAAGTCTATTGCTAAAAGCACATGTACAAATGCTTGTGTGACAAATGGGTGTAATAGATTATATATATATATATATATATGTATCTCCTCTAAAATGATTCCCTATTAACACACCTCTGAGCTTGTTCACGATATCTGATCAGTTTTCCCCCAATGTGAAAAACTAGGCAAATATAAAGGAGGCCTAGCACCCCAGCTGCTTGCTGGTGCAAGCAGCTGACTCACCCCAGCATTGAGGAATGGACATTTTGATCATCAAAGTTTTCTACTGAAAGATTTACAATCAAAGTTAAAATGATGGAAGAATCTGCACACACTGAAGTATGGGGAAGTCATTCTGGCTCATACATGGTGTAACTTAAACTTTACTGACCAAAGTGGCCTGTTTTGTGAACTTCCAGACATGCATTGTACACCTACTTTGGCCATTGAGGATAAAAGTACATTTGAAAGTCAAAATAGAGCAACCATGGTTCAGACATCCAAGGCAATACTAGGTGGCCATTGTGGATGTGACCTCAGATATGTTCCTGGGTTGCTGAATTTTCTGAGCTGTGTCAGACTAGGGGACACCACTAGCCATTCTCAAAGCAATGTCTGCTGGCAGCTAGAAGCTGCAGCCTTACATTTTCAAGGTTTCCTCTTGTAACAATTAAATTTTTAGACAATAAGATTCTGTAGATCAGATGTTGGCAGAAAAAAAGGAGACTGTGTGGTGGCCAATAGCTCCTATTGTGTATATGTTAATACAACACCAGAAGTTAAACCCTACTTAAATAAAAGACTGGCTATCTGGCTACAAGTCTCCCCAAGGTGCTGGGTCCAGACTAGGTTTCAGGTTTATTCTCCTGATTTCCTCAGGGAATGAGATCTGTTTTCTCTCTTAAAGTTAGTTTGAATTGGATCTGTTGCACCAAACTGGCAGACCAATGGATTGAGGTCTTAATCATAGCAGACTCAGATCCAGGACTTGGAACTTAGGGATATTTATAATTTGGTGTACCTTCCCAAAACTGAGGCAGGACTATGCCCCATTTCAGCAGGAAGTACCCAGAGTTGTTGTCCTCATGTTCTCTGAAAGATTTGGGGAAGGTTGAAATACAAGGTGGGATTGAAACCAAGTCCCCCTACACCTGAGTTTCTCTGCTGAGTTTATGATTAACCTCTATACCCAATATGTTATTCCCTTTCTTATCCAACACATGTTCTCCTCAAGATTGAGAAGTATCAAAGAAAAGGGGGGATTGAAACTGAGCAGGACCCTGGGCCTCCTGGGCATGAAAGCCTTTCTGGCCCCCAATTCTTGTTTGTAGAAATTGTTTCATTCAGCTCCTTGACCCTCAATGAATTCCAGAAAGCAGATTCAAACAGTTGTTAATCAGGGAAAGGACAGAATGCAGAAACAAAGGAGAAGCAAGCAAGAAACAATAGGGCAGCCTTGGGAAAGGGTCCTGGTTCCTCCTCAAGAAATATACATAAAAATATCTTTAAGTTCTTCTGCAAGACCCCCTCCATGTGGAGGATCGCAACTTCAGACTGAGCACAGATTTCTGGAACACTGCCCTGTTACCTCACCACTGAACAGAAGAAAGTCACACACCCTGCACCCCAAATTTTGCCTGTAAAAACTTTCCCCAAAAAACCATCAGGTAGTTCGGGATTTTTGAGCATGAGCCACCCATTTTCCTTGCTTGGCCCTACATAAATCTTTTGCTGCTCCAAACTCTGACGTTTCAGTTTGTTTGGCCTCACTGTGCATCAGGTACACAAACTTGTGTTCTGTAACACTACTGGTATATGACCTTCTTTTCAGTAGTTCTTGACCTTTGGAGCTGCCACTACTGGCAGAGAGTTCCTAAAACATTTGGAATTTCCTAACTTTTGAAAGCAATCAAGATATCTTTTGTTAGTTAATGAAGTGACTTTGGAACCCCCCTATATAACCTAAGGATGGGTGCTGGTTGTCAGTGGAGACAATCATGTGATTGGAGGGTTGGAACTTCCAGTCCCACCCTCTGACATCCAGGGAGGTAAGAGGGACTAGCAGTTGAATTGAACCCTATAGCCAATGATTTGATCAATTTACCTATGTAATGAAGTCTCCAAAAATAACCCAAAAGAATGGTGCTTGAAGAGCTTTCAGTTTGGTGAACACATTGAGGTCAGGAGAACAGCAGGATTAGAGTGGCATGGAAGTGCCACCAACTTACCCCATTTCTTGCCCTTTGCATCTCATCCATCTGGCTCTTAACTATCCTTTTATAATAGGTGATCTAATAAGTAAATGTTTCTCTAAATTCTGTAAGCCACTCTAGAAAATTAATCAAATCTAAGAAGGAGGTCAAGGGAACCTCCAATCTATTTGTGACTGGCAAGTCAGGTTGCCCCCTACAGTCTTGTAGGTCTGAACCCTTAAACTGTGGAATCTGATGTTATATCCAGGTAGATAGTGTCAGAATTGAATTGAATTATAGGACACCCAAGCTGGTCCAAAGTGTTGATTCTTGGTTGTGTGAGGAAACCCCCTCCCTCACACATTGGAACTGGGTGATCAGAGTCCTTATATCACAACAGAATAAATGCAAAGAGAGTAGAAGGAAGGAGATAATAAAGAAAATGATACAATCATAGAAATAACCAACAACTCAAAACATAGTTTTTGAAAAAATTTATAAAATTGATAATCTCCTGTCAAGATCAGAGAGAGAAAACAAAGAAAAGAGAGAGAACCGATTTCTAAGATCTGGTTTAAAAAGGCGGGGTACATAATTATGAACCCTATAGACATTAACATGATAAAAAGAAGATATTATGCACAAGCCAACAGTAAATTAGAACTCTGAACAACTTGGACAAATCCTTTAAAAACACAACTTACCAAAGAGGACACAAAGAAATAGACAATTTGAAAAGAGTTATATATTTTTTTTTTAATAAATTTATTTATTTTATTTTATTTATTTTTATTTTTTTGGCTGCATTGGGTCTTCGTTGCTGCATGTGGGCTTTTCTCTGGTTGCCACGAGCGGGGGCTACTCTTCATTGTGATGCACAGGCTTCTCATTGTGGTGGCTTCTTCTTGGGAGCATGGGCTCTAGGCATGTGGGCTTCAGTAGTTGTGGCACACGGGCTCAGTAGTTGTGGCTCGTGGGCTCTAGAGAACAGGCTCAGTAGTTGTGGCGTACGAGATTAGTTGCTCCGCAGCATGTGGGATCTTCCTGGACCAGGGCTCGTACCTGTATCTCCTGCATTGGCAGGCAGATTCATAACCACTGCACCACCAGGGAAGCCCCATTATTTTTATTTTTAAAAATTATCTGTGAAATTTAAAACTCCCTCCCCTGCAAAAACTTCCCAACACATGTCTTCACTACTGAATTTTACCAAATATTTATTTTAAAAATAAACATATAACAGAAACTCTCCCAGAGAACAAAAACAGAGGAAAGATTTCTTGACTTGTTTTAGGAGGTTAAATCCCTCAAAATACCAAAGAAATTTTAAGAACTAAAAAACATTATAAACAAAATATTAGCAAACTGAATCCACATAATACTTTATGAACAAGACAGATAAGTTGCAGAAACACAATTTTGTTTTACCATTTGAGATTCAATAAGTGTGACTCACAACATTAAAAGGAAAAAAAAATATGTAAAAGATTTTGTCATTTCATGATAAGCCCTAATGAAATTCAGTAGCCATCCATAATAATAATGATAATAAAAAACATTTAGCAACTTTGAAAGTGTTCTTAATCTAATAAAAAGTGTACATGAAACACTTGCAGCAATTATCATAGCTAATATTCTCTTGAATAATTCTTATACAATACAAGTAAAAAGATGAGAATGTCAGATGTCAATTCTATTCAACAGTGTACTGCTGTTCACAACAAGTGCCATTGAGCAAGAAAATGCAATAAAAGAGATCATGAGGATTGAAAAGAAACAACTGGAATTTTCATACTTAGAGCTGTCATGAGAGTATGCATAGAAAATCCAAAAGGACCTACAGATAAAATATTAAACTTAATAAGTTAATTTAACACGGATATTGGAAACAAGGACAAAATATCTTTTAACATATTTCTATAGATTAGCAAAAACCACACAAACACATACACATGCACACAAACTCTCATATAAAAAGAGTTGAAAAGCCCTTATATTCTGAGACTGAAGATCTGTTTTTGAAAGTCAGTCATCCAGAGGTCATAGTTAAAGTCATGGGTAAATTAAGGTTTTCCAAGGTAAGGACACAGAGGAAAATCACAAGTCCAAGAAACCACCTTTGTGGGATGATGACTTGGGGGAAGGAGGAGAATAAGAAGAGTAAAGAATACAAGGAAAGGCATAGTAAGAATGTGGAAAAACTGTTACAAGACATCAGAAAGCATAGTAATATCAGAATTTTTAAGCAAGTAAATATTCTAACTCAGTTCTTTTAAAAGGAAAAATGAGGGCTTCCCTGGTGGCACAGTGGTTGAGGGTCCGCCTGCCGATGCAGGGGACACGGGTTTGTGTCCCGGTCCGGGAAGATCCCACATGCCGCGGAGCGGCTGGGCCCGTGAGCCATGGCCGCTGAGCCTGCGCGTCCGGAGCCTGTGCTCCACAACGGGAGAGGCCACAACAGTGAGAGGCCCACGTACTGCAAAAATGAAATCTGTTGTGCTCATATAACTAAAATATCCAGAGGTAGGTCAGTCTCCACATGTGGTCTCTGGCTCTGTCATCATTCTGTTCTATTTGTGAACTTCATTCCTGGGCCAGCTTTACCTATGGAACAAAATTCTATAGCAACTTGGAGTTTTGAAGGCATCATACCCCCAAGACAGAGTCCCTCCTTCCTCAACCACCAAATATAAACTATTGCTTTATTTAAGTGGGATCACCAATTATTCCAACTAAGTGCTGAGGGAGGAGGTAAAATTCTGTTCATTATCTTAGACCTTGGTTCTCATCTGGGGTCAATTTTGCCCCCGAGGGACATTTGGAAATGTCTGAAGATATATTTGGTTATTGTAACTGGGGAGGTACTACTGGCACCCAGTGAGTAGTGGCCAGGGATGCTGCTAAAAATCCTGCAGTGCATTGAACAACCCTCCATAACAAAGAATTATGCAGCCCAAAGTGTCAACAGTCCAAAGCCTGAGAAATCTTTAGACAAGAGTTTCTTAAAATTAAATGTTCATCTGAATAACCTAAAAGGCTAATTAAAACACAGCATTCTAGTTCCCATTCCAGGATTTTCTGACTCAGTAAGTCTAGAGTGGGGCCTGAAAATGTCTTCATCTAACAAGCTCACAGGTACTACTCCTGCTGGTGGTCCGTAGTCAACACTCCATGAAACACTCTAATCAGGGCCCTGGCCTGTAGCTGAGGGTGCAGTGAAGCATAGGACAGCATGTTGGCTCTATAAGATGAGTTGGAGTTTAATGCATCCTGGAGAAATAAACAGCTGTGCTAATGCAGAGAGAAAAAACTATGTCTTCAGTCATTTCCTACCCTGCCCAAATCCTAAAGTCCATGTTGTTCTAAAATGTCCAGGTGGGAGAACTGCTTCCAGTACCCCTGGCTTCCGAAAAATTCCGCTTGCTCTGATCTCCCTTCCTAAGTCCTTCAAAAAATATACCCAGACCTTGCCTGCGCCCGCCCAGAGCCAGCAGTCCTCCACGCACCCCGCATCCAGTGAGATGCGCTGCACACCGGCGGAGCGGACATGGGCAGAGCAATGGTGGCCAGGCTCGGACTGGGGCTGCTGCTTCTGACACTGCTCTTACCTACGCAGATTTATTCAAATCAAACAACTGTTGTAACACCTTCAAGAAACTCCTCCCAGCATACCTCAGCTGCCCCCAATCCAGCGAATGCCACCACCAAGGCAAATGACTAGGCTCTGCAGTCAACAGCCAGTCTCTTGGTGATCTCGCTCTCCCTTCTACATCTCTATTGTTAAGAGACTCAGGCCAAGAAACATCTATACTTCTCCATCCTCTAAACCCAATTCAGATGGCATCCAGACATCCAGTGTGACAAAGAAAAAAAAAAACAGGTCTTCATTGAATTAATCTGCTAGTTCCACACCTTATTTTATTGACAGAAACTGCTGAGGATCCCAAATTTGATTGGTTTGAAGAGCATGTGAAGGGTTTGACTAGATGATGAATGCTAATATTAAATCTGCTGGAATTTCCTGTACAAGATGAAGAGAGACAACATCCAAAATTAGTTAAGGATGATTTCCTTAAATGTGGCTTAAGAAGTATGGACACATAAAACTCTACCTTGAAAGAACAGATTTTATCTTACTTAGAGATAAAGAATGAGATGTAGAACAGAGATTCAGTTTTCATTTGGCTCATTAAATTTATAAGGCCATAAAACAATGAGGTAAAACAGAAAGCTTCTGTGATTCTATTTATATGTACATTAGAAGGAACTTCCAGGTGCTACTGTAAATCCTCAATGTGTTGTTTCAGCAGTACTAATTTAATGCTGATGTACCCTAGAGAAAGTTTTATGTTAAGCTATCGCTGTTCTCTTGGGAACTGAAATCTTTCCCTTGGGGACTGGGTTTGACATTGCATTTGAATTTTTATATAGTCATTGATATGTACCAGGGCAATGATGGATTGGAATCTACCCCAAATCCAAGCATAATGAGTACATTTTGCTTCTATACTTATCAACTATTCTTATTCAAAAAGAGCACTAGATTCATTTAGCTAAACAGATAACAAAGAGTAGAATTATATTGATCTCAACTAATTGCAAAATGCTTTTTATTTCTGCATAATGTCGAATACTTTTTACAGTTTAAAAAATGATCTGTTTTGAAGGTAAGATTGACAAATCTCGAAATTAAAAAAGCAAATATGTGAAGGAGCTAAACTATAAATCAAATATATTTGGCAAGGGAAGACTGGAAGCTTGCTTACATTAAATTCAGAAAAACTTTTATACTCTTTTCTGTAAATACTTTTTTAAAACTGAATCAGAATAGCCACATTTGGAACACTTTCTGTTATCAATCAATATTTTTAGATAGTTAGAACCTGGTCCTAAGCCTAAAGTGGGCTTGATTTTGGAAAGTAAATCTTTTCACAACTGCCTCGATGCACGGAAACCTTTTTAAAAATAGACACTCCCTAAGTCTTTTGTTCGCATGATCATACACTGATGCTTAGATGTTCCAAAATCTAATATGGCCACAATAGTCTTGATAACCAAAGTCATTTTTTTCCATCTTTAGAAATCTACACTGGAACAACCATATCCAACAGATCTCAAACTACTATGTGTGTGAACGAACCTTCTCTTTTGATTCATACCTGAATGCTGTACATCTATTTTGGATTGTATATTGTGTTTGTGTATTTATGCTTTGGTTCAGAGTAACTTCTCATGTTATGGAATTGATTTGCATTAAACACAAACAGTAAAATAAAATTTATATATATATATATATGTGTATAAATATATATATATATATATATATACCCAAATTCTCCCCTCTTCCCCCTTCCTATTCTTTTAATTAAATGAGTTTGGATTTTTTTAATGAGGTTTTTAGAAAACTGTGGAATAAGCAAAAGGATCAATAAACATAAAGTCAACAATGTAACTGACTTGATAAACCACAGATATCAAAGTCCCTGAGAGCAAGAAAAGCCCTCTTGACTCTTTGCTTGAATATTTAACAACCCATCTGCACTATTACTCCTCACCCATCCTGCCTCTCATGCATTCGCACTGGAAAATGAGAAACAGGATCCTTTTCTGATTAATCTTTATATGTAAACTATAGTTATAATATGGGCAGAAGTGGTTTTCTCCAGAGGAGCTCAGGGCAGAAACAAGGAGAGCGTGATATTTTTTGCTATGTGAGAATATCTCACTAAGAGGAAAATCTAGAATATCAACTAAAGAGGAAAAAAAGGAAGGAGATAATTTTGAAAAAAAAAAAAAGACCATTAACGTGGCAGTTATAGCAACTTAGATTATTTTATTAAACAAACACATATGCAAGTGAGAGATCTTGCCTGGGATCCATCTAGAGCAAACCTTTCTCTCAAGGAACTTATAAGTAGAAAGAAAAGAAAAACAAAAAGAACTGCAATGTTGTGGGTACAGAGTAATGAGGATCTCAGCATGACAGCACACAAGGGAGGGTTACTTTCACTGTAGCATTAAAGAAGGCTTCCTGGAGAAAGAAGCTGCTCAGCTGGCCCTCATGGTTAGAAAATCATCCAAGCAGAGACAGAGATACTATGTTAAAATAGTTCAGCATCTCTGCAAATACAATTATCTCAGCATAATTATAGTTAGCTCACTTTAACAAACGATATTTCAGCAGAATCACAACAAAAGAGTTCAAATAAGAAGCCAAAGGGATGTCACTGTTAAGTCATGGACATCATTTCACTTATTCCGAGGTATATTCTTTCTCACCTCACATCTATGAAATCTGAGTGGATCCTACTATTGATATTGTCTCATAATAACGATTTTTAATTATTTTTCTGCTAGTGTATAAACTGTGATTTATCTTACAAACTATGGGCACTCTGATTTGTCCAAATCTGATGATTATTTGATGAAATACGATGAGATTGACTCCTGGGCTGACAGAGTTTCTGGACTCCTGGTTACTGATCCCAAATGGAAATGGAGACATGGTGAGGGCTCATGAGATATTCTGAAAGGACCTGTTAAGATCACAAGCAAAAAATTGTTCTACATAAGAGATATTTGTACACCATGTTCATAGCAGCATTATTCACAATAGCCAAAAGGTAGAATCAACCCAAATGTCCATCGACAGATGAACGGATAAACAAAACAGCCTTAAAAAGGAAAGAAATTCTAATACATACCACCACATGAATGAATTATAAGGACATTATGCTAAGTGGAATAACCAGTCACAAAAAGACAAATAGTGATGATTCCATTTATATGAGGTACCTAGAGTAATCAGATTCATATAGACAGAAAGTAGCATGGTGGTTGCCAGGGGCTAGGGGAGCAAGGAATGGGGAATGTGGTTTAATGGGCAGAGTTTTAGTTTACAAGATAAAAAAAGTTCTAGAGATGGGTTGCACAAAATGTGAATGTACTTAATATTACTAAACTGTATGTTTAAAAATGGCTAATGCAGTAAGTTTTTAAGTCATGTATATTTTACCACAATTTTTAAAAAATAGATTTATCAGGACTTCCCTGGTGGCACAGTGGATAAGACTCTGTGCTCCCAATGCAGCAGTCCTGGGTCAATCCCTGGTCAGGGAACTGGATCCCACACGCATGCCGCAACTAAGAGTTTGTATGTCACAACTAAGGAGCCCATGAGCCATAACTGGGGAGCCCACCTGCCTCAATTAAGGAATCCACGTGCTGCAACTAAGGGGTCCGCCTGCTGCAACTAAGACGCGGCACAACCAAATAAATAAATAAATATTTTTTAAAAATAGATTTACCTAAAGATGGGAGTGGGGAAGAAATGGGAAAGGGTCTGCTGGAAATACTGAGGCTAAAATATGTAATAGATAAAATGGAGGGAAAGAGTGAGAGGATGGACAAAAAAGAAAGATTAAAAAGGAAAACTCACCAGCGCCTCGAAAACCATAATGCAAGACATATCAAAAGGACCAAGGAGGGCACTAATATTGCCAAAAATATCAAGCTGACGGAGGTGGGGTGACCTGGCAATTGGGAGAGGACACAGGGATGTCACTTCAAACCCATTCTCTAGTTCTCCTGGCTTTGTTACCCACCTGAGTGTCAGCACCACCGCTATCAGCCTCTGACGCATAGGCATCTGTGATTCTCTCCCTCATATTCCTGGATATCATATATCCACAGCCACCCTTTGTCTCTCCCTCTTACCCCATCCCACCCAGTCTGTAAGTCCTTCATTCTTATCTCTTCTATACCTTAGATCATCTACTTTCATTCCTCTTGGAACTGTAGTCCCAGGAATAAATCTCAACCTCTATCTCTCTGTCTCATTTTCTCTCTCTGACTCTCTGTCTCTCTCTCTTTCTCTCCTTCCCTCACTCCATTCCTTTCTCCCCCCACGTCCCTCCCTATCTCATCCATCAAATCCCTCCATTTTCCCAGTCCCTTCCTCTGTGCTTGAGGACCATCTCCTCCCATTCCCAGCTGGGCCCCAGTCCTTACTCACCCCAGTAGACGATGATGTCCTGGTCTCCTAGACTGCTGTGCTTCACTCGGCAACTCAGGCCAGTCTCCTCCCCAGCCGTCACATCCAGGGTTACTCGGAGATACCATGTCCCATCAGCATTGGGCACAGTATCACCTTGCTGAGTGCCAGACTGCTTCTGCTCGCCCCTCATCCACATCACCCACACAGGTTTCGGGTAGAATCCTGAGACATGGCATACCAGCAACAGACGGCCAGGCCCAGGACTGGGGTCACTGGACAGCCAGACCTCGAGCTTCACTGGGGCAGGAAGAGGCAGGGAGACTGTCAGATTGTGATTCTAATCTAGAGCATAGGCATTCAGAAACCCACAAGTTTGGACAGTGACCTCTTCTACTCTTATGGGAATCAAATCATTTATTGATTAAGCCCCTCTCTCCTTAGGTACCTCCTACTCTTGAATTCAAAAGTGGCAGGACACGAAATAGAAAAGTCTTATGAAGAGAAAAGAACTAACCTTGCCTCTGTAGTTCGGCCTTCCCTGCATCGAGGACACCAAGGAGAAACCGAGGGCAGGTTTCTGAGAGGAGCGTCTCTATGATACCCCAGATGCCTTTGTACTGAGAGAAGAGTGCACAGAACTGCTGCGCCCTGCTGCCGCCCTCTGGGGCAGGTGCACATGAATGATTCTTAATGCTCGCGAAATCCAGTCCTCCTAAAGCTCCCCTCAAAAAGCTTCCTGTGGACTTCCCAGAACGCAACTCACAGCCTCCTGTGCACTGGATCACAAAGGGGTCTGGATACAAGGAAAACAGGGACAAAGTTACTAAAAAGCAAACAAGAAAGAAAGTTATGGGGAAAGGACGTGGGGCTTTGGATTTGGGGGGTGGGAGAAAGGTCTGGGATGTGAGATGACTCAAAAACTAATGGCAGTATTCAGAGCCTTTTCAGAAAGAAGAGCATTGGGGAAAGGTATGCATGTCATAAATGGTGGGGATGGTCTGCTGTAAGGCTGTAGGGTGGGCCTGAGGGGAGAAGGGGAGCAGCCTGTGATGGACTCAGGGGTACAGCATTCCAGGGTGAAGGGGAGAGTTACACTGAGAGAAGGGATCAGCAGGAGATGCTTGAGGAGACGGATTGGAGGAGGAGGAAGTCACACTTCAGTTCACTCAGGCACAGAGTGGAGAAGTGAGGGCTTTGTCCTTGGGGTTAGAGAGAAGCCAGTTATGCACAAACAAACCAGGAGATGGTTACAAAGGGGGACCTTCATTTATCACACAGGGGTGCAAGAAACAGGAAGAATCTGGGATACTTGTTGGAGGTGTGGAGTCAGAGTTGGAGACTACTCTGGAGAAGTGTGTGCATGCAGCTGGGTAAAGTGGGAGGACGGGACCAAGATCCAAGAGAGTAATAGCCTTAACCAGGAGAGAGAAAAACCATTGGGAATCTCCCCGGAGGAGAGGACTGTGCTCACATTCAATCTGGACTTTACTGACATAGTCCTGCACTTCCTTGGTGAATCCAATGAAGTAGGCTTGGAATAGGTCCTCCAACTCAATAAGCTCCTCATCACTGAAGTTGCCCTTGGACCAGGGCTTCAGGAAAATGGCAGTGCCCGAGTCACTGTCCCAGCCATGAATCTGAAAATCATCCAACCAGCCTGAGGCTTGACGTTGTACCCAGGTGCTGTTGGCAAAGGTCAAAATCTGGATAACATGGTAAGAGGTTGGCCCCTGGAAGGCTGTGGGTGGTGGAAGGATAAGAAGAGTGAGGAGAAAGAAAGAATCAGGATGAAATGATAAAGAACCCAGAGTCTGAACAACAACACAGAGTCTAAGACATTTTCCTGCCCCAAGGCTTCTAGCTCCATCCCCAACCTCCAGAATGGGGGGAGAGGGCATGCTTTCATCCAGACCCCCTGCACCTGTTCTGGGAGCTTCCAGAGTTCCTCTTACCATCCTCATTGTCACCACCTGGGACGATAACTGCTAGCAATAGAAGTGGCAGAAGCAGCATTTCACTGGGAACTTCTGACCCTCAGAGCTGCTGTTTGATCTCTAATTTCAGCAAACCTTTTTCTCAGTACTCTATAGTGACTTCCTCTCTCTTCCAACTGACAAATCTCTTCCTCACCCACACTGCACGTCACAGAAATACTGTGTCTTCTACAGCTCTGTCCTCCCACTCTGCCTCTCATTTCCGCTCCAGCCCTTGACTTGCAGATTTTTTTTAAAGTCTCTGGCTTCCAGCTGTTCTACTTGACCTCAGCTTTCTTCATATTTATTACTTCGGCAAAGCTCCGGTGTGATGTTAAAAGGTTATCTCACCTCCCCAATCCTTTATTTCCACATCTGTTAAATAAGAGGGTAATATTAAACAATTGCTCTGCTTCCAGTCTCTTTTAATCTAGAAGAATTCCTTTGGTTTATACACCCAACTGGACCTCCCTCCTCACTGCCCCTTTCCTCTGGCACTTTGCCATTACCTCTTCCCAACGTTCTCAATGGCCCCTCTTTCTTATCTCATCCCTCTTACCTAGTCTCTCTAACCCACATTATGGTTTCTGAGTGTGGGTGTGTGTCGACAATCATTTACATGCATGCAAAGCATTTAAATCACTGCTTTATCGTATTTGATTCTGGGACCCAAATGCCAAATGCTTTCATCCTATGTGACCCAGGTCACTGCCGCAAGCCCTTATTCGTGCAACACAATCCAAACCCTCTCCCTATCTGTTCAGCACTCTGGTTCTGAATTGCTATAAAAATGTACACCTGATCATGTCAAGCTGATGCTTAAAATATTTCAATTACTTTCATGAAAAATAATCCAAACTCCTACTATGTATGTCAATTTTATATAAAAAGGCTCATATAGATATATCATTCCACAAGAAAAAGGGTGGGGGAGGTGAAAGGAGTGGGATCTGTGAAAAAGGGAAACTGACAAGACAATTTGTACCAGTGAACACTTATGAACATAAATGCAAGAGTCTGAAATCTGTATGAAATGCAATAGAGAGAGAAGGAGATGGTTATATAGGCCCTCTAGACACACAGGACCCCCAAAGAATAATCTGAGATGGGTGGGACATCCTCTGATTCTAATCCAGCCTGGCTGAGGGTCCTGGCTGTTCTGGGGGAGCCCAGTGCTCTTCCTCTGTCACCAGCCTTCCCCAAGCTCCCTCTTCTCACCCCATTGGTGCTCAGGCCGCAGGCATCCTCATGCTTGCCTTTCCCTGGGCTCTTACCTGGCCCTCCCACAAGCTCACCTCAGTGGGTGGTTTTCCTGCTAGAGAGCACTGCCCTCAGCACTCCAGTGTCCTGTCCCTGCCCCAGTGTCACACTCTACCCCTCATCCCCTCTCTGCCAGCAGAAATCTCACCCTCTGCACACTTCCCTATTCCAGAAACCCCACTGCCTTCCACAACACGCCTTTTACTTGGCCTTTCATTTCCCCATTAGCTCGTCTTCAAGCTATTCTCTCCACTTTCTGGCTCCCAGCAGCAGTCCCTGCCTCTGTCTTGTGTCCTCCCCCATCTCACACCTACAGCAGTAGGAAGGGTCCCACCCTGAGATCTAGGGTAAATCACTTACTAGAATGCATTGATCACTGCCCTGGGTCTCAATTTCTCCCACTGTAAAATGATTGGACTAAAAGAACTTGACATTCTCCAATTCTGCTTCAACTTTAACATTCTTTGACTCGGTCTGTGTTCACATTCGTTTTTATTTACATAGTCTTTTCTTTCTGTGCCTGCTGGGCCTCATTTCTTACTTTTCTATGGCTCCATAATGCTCTCTATTTACCCTTAATCTGAGTCCCCAAGGTCTCATCTCTATTTTGTCACCACTCCTCCCTAATTTATCCATTCATTCTAAGTGCTGCTCACCACCTTGGCTAAATTTTGAAACATAAAGCATTGCCTTATCATTAGACCGTTAGATTTCTTTGTGTAAATATATGAACAACAGGCAAGATGCTTTTTTTTTTTTTTTTGCAAAATAGAAGCCAAGAACAAGAAAAAACTACCACAAAACAGAGATATACCAGGCAAGTTTTATAGTTTGGATTTGGGGGGTGGGAGAAAGGTCTGAGATGTGAGATGGCTCAAAAACTAATTGCAGTATTCAGAGCCTTTTCAGAAAGAAGAGCATTGGGGAAAGGTATGCATTTCTTACTTTTTTTATAGTTTTATAAATTATTTTTAAGTTTTAAAACTATAGTTTTATAGTTTTATAAATTTTTTTAGTTTTAATTTATAGTTTTATAAATTATTTATACATGTTTATGCTGTCATGTATATGCTGACCTTACAAGATTATAAGAAAGTCTTCAAGAAGCAAATCAAATAAGACATTGAAAACAAGAGTGGGAAATAGAAGCTTCCCAGGGCATTGTCGAGGGTTGGTTCCCAAGGCTTTTGTCTACAGTAGCCACACGGGTGAAGAGGTAATGTCTTGAGATCACTCCCCCCACCAAAAAAAAAAAAATGCAGGTTGTTATGAGACTTTCTACTACACCCTCAGTGAAACTGGACCAGAAAAAAAAATCCATCCAACTGAACAGGGAAATAACAAGGAACATTATGGTTGCCTTATGCTCTGCCTAGGAATTTTTTAAATTATTCTTATGAAATTTCTTAATCACAGGTTTGCCTCACATGAGTTTGGCATTGAAAATATTCTAATTAATTTGGAATGCCCAATCCAAGAAATTAATATCAAAAAAGTGGTTCCAGGAGAGGAGGCATGAAGAGGTAGGGCACAGAGGATTTTTAGGATGTTGAAAATACTCTATATGATATTATAATAATGGATATATGCCACTCTATATTTGCCCAAACCCATAGAATAAATAAAGTTTTTTTCTCAGCAATCAGTAAAAAAGAAAAACAATTCTGATCAACTTATACTGGACAACAGACTGGATTATCTTTCCATGTTCTCTAAATAAAATGATCATTTTTAAATTATTTCTCTGGATAATGTATTATTTATAGAATTTTGTCAGCTTTTTTTAAATTGAAGTATAGTTGATGTACAATTTTATATAAATTACAGGCATACAGCATAGTGATTCACAATTTTTATAGGTTACACTCCATTTATAGTTATTATAAAATATTGGCTATATTCTCTGTGTTGTACAATATATCCTTGTTTGTCAGCTTTTTAAAAATTGAAATTTATTGTCACTTCTGTTGTGTCTTTTAAATATTAAGTATCTGACATAAATCACAGCAAGATCCTTTTTGACCCACCTCCTAGAGAAATGGAAATAAAAACAAAAATAAACAAATGGGACCTAATGAAACTTCAAAGCTTTTGCACAGCAAAGGAGACCATAAACAAGACCAAAAGAATGGGAGAACAACCCTCAGAATGGGAGAAGATATTTGCAACTGAAGCAACTGACAAAGGGTTAATCTCCAAAATTTATAAGCAGCTCATGCAGCTCAATAACAAAAAAACAAACAACCCAATCCAAAAATGGGCAGAAGACCTAAATAGACATTTCTCCAAAGAAGATATACAGACTGCCAACAAACACATGAGAGAATGCTCAACATCATTAATCATTCGAGAAATGCAAATCAAAACTACAATGAGATATCATCTCACACCGGTCAGAATGGCCATCATAAAAAAATCTAGAAACAATAAATGCTGGAGAGGGTGTGGAGAAAAGGGAACACTCTTGCACTGCTGGTGGGAATGTGAATTGGTTCAGCCACTATGGAGAACAGTATGGAGGTTTCTTAAAAAACTACAAATAGAACTACCATATGACCCAGCAATCCCACTACTGGGCATATACCCTGAGAAAACCATAATTCAAAAAGAGTCATGTACCAAAATGTTCATTGCTGCTCTATTTACAATAGCCCGGAGATGGAAACAACCTAAGTGTCCATCATCGGGTGAATGGACAAAGAAGATGTGGCACATATATACAATGGAATATTACTCAGCCATAAAAAGAAATGAAATTGAGCTATTTGTAATGAGGTGGATAGACCTAGAGTCTGTCATACAGAGTGAAGTAAGTCAGAAAGAGAGACAAATACCATATGCTAACACATATATATGGCATTTAAGAAAAAAAAAGTCATGAAGAACCTAGGGGTAAGACAGGAATAAAGACACAGACCTACTAGAGAATGGACTTGAGCATATGGGGAGGGGGAAGGGTAAGCTGTGACAAAGCGAGAGAGTGGTATGGACATATATACACTACCAAACGTAAGGTAGATAGCTAGTGGGAAGCAGCCGCATAGCACAGGGAGATCAGCTCGGTGCTTTGTGACCGCCTGGAGGGGTGGGATAGGGAGGGTGGGAGGGAGGGAGACGCAAGAGGGAGGAGATATGGGAACATATATATATGTATAACTGATTCACTTTGTTATAAAGCGAAACTAACACACCATTGTAAAGCAATTATACTCCAGTAAAGATGTACAAAATAAATAAATATTAAGTATCTTACAACTGAAAAAAAAATTGGTTTCAAGCTGGTCGCTTCGCAGAAGAAGACACAAACCTGAATTCTAGGGATCCATGACCAATACAATCTTCTTTTTTCTAATATAGGCAGTCCTTGCTTTGCACAATTTCAGTATACACAAATTTCAGTTACCATGGTTTATTTAAATAATACCAATCCCCCAACAACATGGCTCAATTTCAGTTGCCACAGTATACTAAAGATTAGTAATTGAACAAAGCACAAACTTTACTAGTAACTCTTCATTCTATGAACGACTATGGAAATAATAAAAGCGCAATCAGTAACCAATGACATCAGTGACCAATCACAACACTTCTTTCACAGTCTGTCGGTGGCTGTTAATTCTGTTCCATGCATGGACAGCAAAATGTGTACAGTTGACCCTTGAACAATATGGTTTGAACTGCATGAGTCCACTCATACGTGAATTTTTTTTTTTCAGTAAATACAGTCACAGTACTACACGAGCAGAGGTTGGGTGAGTCTGCACATGCAGAGCTGTGGGCTCGGAGGGCCAACCGTAAAGTTACATGTGGATTTTCAATTGCGCAAAGAGTTGGTCCCCCTAACCCCACATTGTTCCAGGGCCAACTGTACTTGCATTATCTCCTTGTATCCCAATAATAAATCCGTGTGACATTTAAATGAAGAATAATAGAAAGAGGGAATCGGCCAAGAAAGCTGAAAATGAAAATGCTGGAAGTGAGATTTGAATTGAATGTAAATAAAGTCATAGAAGAAATAGCAGACGTGGGGAATGTTGACACAGCCACTGGTTGAGAAATTATCGATATGGACCTAGAGGAACTTAGTGAAGGCAAACTTATCAATATAAATGAGAAGGATGAAGGTGTCCCAGATGAAGTGACGCCTACAGAAAACTTCACATTTAAAGAACTCTCAATGTATCAAAAACTCAAAGTGTAAATTGGAAGCTGGCCCAATCTTAGAAAGAATTATGAAAATTCACCAAGGCATAGAAAAGATACTCCATATCTATAAGTTATAGAATTAGAATAAAGCAAGCACAGTTCAAACCGCTCTTGGTAAATATTTACAAGAAAATAAAACATTTAAATTCTGGACATTTTTATCATTTTCAGTGAGAACATGCTAAATTAATACGAGTGTTACTATTTTTTTCAATATCCCTATACAGTTGACCCCCAAACAACATAGGTTTAAACTACGTGAGTCCACTTTTACATAGATTTTTTTCAATAAATACAGTACTACACAATCCACAGTTGGTTGAATCCACAGATATGGAAACACAGACACAGAGGGCCAGCTGTACAGTTATACACAGATTTTATGACTGTGACCCTCACATTGCTCAAGGGTCAACTGTGTGTTTATAACCAACAGTAAGAGGGTTTTTTAATGTTTCGACAAAAATTTTTAAAGGTGATGGAATGATCATAATTTTCCCATTGATTATTTAGGTCTTTTGCTTGGTTTCACTTTGCGTGATCATTTTTTAGCGTCCCACACTATTATGCAAAGTAAAGACTGACTTTATATTGTAAGATTTGGAGTCAAAATTTAAAAATTATAATTTGTTAACATCCATAATATCTTCTTATTGACATATTACTTCATTTTTCTTTAAAGAATGCCTTAATCCTTTGAAGCTTGGAAGGAATTAAGTACATTGGATTGGGATTCTAATATCATTCTGCTTATGGTATTAATTTTACTAAAATACCATGGCAAACTAGTACCAAGTCCATCAACTTAAAGGATATTTTTGGACGTGTACATTTGGCTTGTTTTCTGGAACCCATAATTTTATTAATATCTTCAAATTTTCCAAAGAAGTATTGAAGATTACCACAAATTGAATTCCTAATCCCATGATGGCATAAGCACTTCTTCTCTTATATTTAACAATGGTTTTAATTTCATATTTATATTTTCAATACACTCCAATGTTTTGTTGGAGACTGAAAAGTAATAGTACCATTTTTGTATGGTATTTTAAAACTATTTATAGATAGGCTTTTACTATATCTTTTAATACCAAAATTTTAAAAAGAATGTGCACAGATCAAAGTATATAGAATGCGAAGTTACTGTCCTTCTGCTTCACACTTACTTCAGATGCAGCCCTTTAAGATGGTAACCTAAAGTTCAGGCACCAGTGATATCTTTGACGATTTGCAAGTCTGGTGAAAGCTTTGCTGAACTTCTCAGTGTTTTTATCTGCCTCTCATGGAATCAGCAGATGCTCTTACTGGAAAAGCAGCCCCAACTACAGGGCTCATTCTGTGAATTTCTGTCTTCTCCTAGATATTGACCCAGTAATTTATTTCTCCTTTGTTGGTTCTTCAATGTCTTCAGGCAGATTTTATTTTAAATTTTCTCGTGTTTTCTACTTGTCCTTGACAAGAGAGTTGGTTCAAATTAGATAGTCCATCATTTCTAGAAGCAGAAGGCCTCTACTTTTTTTTAAATTGTTCATTAATAAAACCTACCATCCTTTCATGTGTGGAGCCTCAATTTATGTCTCAGGAATCTAGGCAACAACAACACTGGTACAGGCAAGTTGAGACTCTGTATTGGGAAGTGACCCCTGAGCATGTGTATAAAACATGTGAATTCAAGGTGAATTTCTTCACAGGTCTCCTTGACCATGAAGCTACTTCAAAATAATATAGGAGAGGAACCAAATTTGGGGCATCTTATCAAAGCTGCACACCTAGTCCAGACTGAAAACCAAGGCAAAAACTGGCACTAATTGTTTTGTTGCCTAATGCTTTAAAATAATCTATATCTAACAGTCTCTGATTCCTTTAACAGATAATTTGCCTCAGCCATTCCTCCTGAGGCAGCCTAATTGAAGGTCATTGCTCATAGAATCTCATGCACATTTCCTAAGATTTGCTTTGTGGCCTGTGTTTTCAACACTAACTTTGTTTGTGAGGCCTGTGTGTTTACTTAAGCCTTGGCAAGTAAATCTCTACTTCCGTAGAAGTGCACTCTTGCTCTAGTGGATGCTGTGGAGCCACCAGTGTACCCCCTTCAGGACAAACATAAGTGTTTCCCTCAGCCTGAGGGAGTGTTGGCTGCTGACAGCTCACAGACATGTCCCTCTCCAGGCATTGCCTTCAGTGGGAGAGTTGCTCTGTCCAAGGGGACATCCCTTCCCTGAGAGCACATACCAAATATGTGAGTAAAAAGTTAAGTCCCATTACCTAGTTTTAGGAAGTCTCTGAAGGGTCATCCTAGCTCCAGAACTCTCTGTGAGTTTGATTAAATCCTCTACTGAAACTGCATCACAGTTCAACCTCCCCCTCTCCTCAGTCCTGCTGTTCCTGAAAGCACCCCCAGCAAGCCTTCTGCATGCAGACATCCACCTGAGTATGTTTTCTTAGAAACTGACCTATGACACTCATCTGTATAAAAATAGCCACTTGACTTGGACAAAGCCATCCTAAGTAGCAGCAACTTGCCACAGTAAACCCTCAAATGGACACGAGAAGCAAAGTCCTACAACAACCTGCTCAGGCCACAACAATAAAAAGGCAACTACATGGCATACAAAAAGCTCCATGTAGAGAATGGATAAAGAAGACGTGGTACATATACACAACGAAATATTAGTCAGCCATAAAAAGGAATGGAATAATGCCATTTGCAGCAATGTGGATGGACTTAGAGACTGTCATACTGAGTGAAGTAAGTCAGACAGAGAAAGACAAATATCATATGATATCGCTTATATGTGGAACCTAAAAAAATGGTACAAATGAACTTATTTACAGGATGAAGATAGAGTCACAAATGTAGAAAACAAACTTATGGTTACCAGGCAGTAAGGGTGAGGGGGATAAATTGGGAGATTGAAACTGACATAGACACACTACTATATATAAAATAGATAACTAATAAGGACCTACTGTATAGCATAGGGAACTATATTCAATACTCTTTAATGATCTATATGGCAAAAGAATCTAAAAAAGAGTGTATATATATATATATATATATATATATATATAAAAAACGGAGTCACCTTGCTGTACACCTGAAACTAACACAACATTGTAAATCAACTATACTCCAATAAAAAAAATTTTTAATTAAAAATTTTTTAAAAAGCTCCATGTTGAACCATATGGGTCACTACACACTCACGAGGCCAGAGACTCATGTGGGCATTCCCTAATTTCTAAAGACAAAGGTTTCTCACAGATTAATTTGTTCTCCATTTCCATAACATTTTTCCCCTCCAAACTTGTATTCTAACAAAGGCCCCAGCAGCCTTTATTAATTCTCTTATGAATTAAACTTATTATCCTAAACTACGGACATCCATCGACCTTCCATTTTATTTAAAATGAGTGAAAATGTATGCTAAAAATTTATTCCAACCTTGTTTATAAGTTATAGACTTTCCTTGGTTTTGTTTTAAGTTACAGCTCTTCTCTAGGCTCAGTACAGAGGAAGTTCCTTTTTCTATTTTGGGTTTATTTCAATGAGATGAATTATGAAATATTTCCCTTTACTATTTTCCCAGAAGTTCACTCTGATTTTTAACATGTTTCTTTTTGTATAAATTTTGGAATGACTGGTTGCATTTTCTCCTTTCCCTTAGAAAATATACAGATAAAAATAAAACTAGAGGGGCTTCCCTAGTGGCGCAGTGGTTGGGAGTCTGCCTGCCGATGCAAGGAACGTGGGTTCGTGCCCCGATCCGGGAAGATTCCACATGCCGCGGAGAGGCTGGGCCCGTGAGCCATGGCTGCTGAGCCTGCACGTCCAGAGCCTGTGCTCGGCAACGGGAGAGGCCACAGCAGTGAGAAGCCCGCGTACCGCAAAAATAAATAAATAAATAACTAAATAAAACTAGATACAGATAACATGGGTGTTACTGTGAAATTTTTGATTTAGCCTTAGCAGAAAATAAATGAACCAAAGCTATCAACACATTTTTAGGCAGATAAAGTCTCATTTTATTGAATGAGTGATCTATGTAATTGCTGAGGCCACTATGTACAGACAAGAGGGGGAGAACCTATTTCTTGGTCTCTTCCTCCTTGGACAAAGCCTTGATGATTTCCCCCTTCTTGGCTTGGAACCCGTCTTCACGTTGCTCTCGTGCTTCCCTGGTCTTAGACCTGCGGACCTCAGCCTAGTCGGTCTGAGGCTTCTTGCAAGCTTGTGGATATGTTCCGTGAGAACCTGCTTGTTTTTGAACACATTACCCTTCACTTTCAGGTACAGGCTGTGATACATGTGGTGGTCAATCTTCTTAGATTCACAGTATCTTCTGAGCAACCGGCGTGGAATTCTTATCCTTCTCCTCATCTAGGTTACCTTCTTGGGCATTCGAGCATTGGCAGTACACTTTCACTTACCTAGGTCCATAAGCAGGCCGAGGTATTTTTCCGGCTTCAAGCCTGGGAATGGACAGTCATAGGCTTCTGGATGATCAGCCCATATATATATATATATATATATATATTTTTTTTTTTTTTTTGCGGTACACGGGCCTGTCACTGTTGTGGCCTCTCCCGCTGCGGAGTACAGGCTCCGGACGCGCAGGCCCGGCGGCCATGGCTCACGGGCCCAGCTGCTCCGCGGCATGTGGGATATTCCCGGACCGGGGCACGAACCCGTGTCCCCTGCATCGGCAGGCGGACTCTCAACCACTGCGCCACCAGGGAAGCACAATCAGCCCATCTTTGATCAGCTTCCAGATCTGCTGACGGGAGTTGGCATTGAAGATTTCAGTAGTCTCAACGACGTCCAACCAGACCTTCCTTTTGCTGCCGCAAAGGACACTGGAAGCAAGCCTCTTCTGAAGCCTGAGCGTACTCACGGCCACAGTGGCAAAAGGAAAGCCAAAGTTATCAATTGATATTCAACTAACATCCTGGATTAGTTAGGATCAAATGTGGCTGCAAGTGACAGAAAATTCAAACGAACAATATCTTTAAAAACATGTAGTTATATTTCTCTCTCTTGTGAAAAGACAGAAGTAGCTAATTCAGGGTTGTTATGGCATCTCACTGTGTCCGGGATTTGGTTCCAGTTTCCTCTTTTGTTTGGGGGGTTTTGTCTTTGCTTTTTTTGTTTTCTTTTGGTCTTTGCCATGCTTGGTCCTCATTCCAAAGGTCATTCTGTTCTCTGAGTTGGTTGCAAGAGGTCCTTCCATCAAATCCACCTTTTAGCCGACAGTAAGGAAAAGGGAATAAGCCAAACATACTCACCCCCACCCCACACCGCTCAGATCCACTTTGCAGGAGCTGTACACTGCATTGATCAGACCTCAGTCACATAACCACAACCAGCTAAGAGGGTCCCTAAGAGATGTAGTTTTATTCTGCCTAGCTAATAATTGGTTGTTAATATATTCTAGAGGAAGTGCAAAATAGATTCTGGGAGACAACCAGTTGTCTGTGCTATATAACCCCATTTGGTAATTCATCTGTCTATTTAGGTACATAAATGTATAGTTGGTAACTTGAATAGGTCTCCTGGAAATAACATTGTTCAAAGCCCATGAGTGTTTCTCTGACACTTTATACCCAAATTAGGGCTCATAATCATTTTAAATATTTCCCTTCTAAAGTTATATCTGGCATTCTCTCTGAAGTAGAATAGGTTGTGCATTGAGGATGGATGGAGTTGTAGGTAGGCCAACAAGCGCCTCTGTATTAGAGCAGAACCAAATTATATCTCAGGAAGAATCTTGGTCCTCACTGCAGATATTATCAGCCTCCTGGGGGCAAACCTAAGATTCAAACAACAGTCCATGAGTAGGTCTCCAAAAGCCACAAGAAATTTGCAATTGCAAATTCCACCTACAACTCCACTGATTATTAAAGTTACTGCTCTGCATTTAACAGATAATATAAAACTGTCATATATACGGTGTATGTACATAACCTGAAAGTCTCTGCTGCTAAAAAAAACTCAAGTTAGTTCAACATAAACAATATTTATGGGAGACTTAGAGTCTACTCACTCCTGTAGATTATATAAGATCTGCCATTGAGTTTGCCAGAACATCAGAGAGCTGCACAGGTGGACCAGATGCTGCGTGTTGCGTAGAGTTACTTTCCCCACTTTTTGTTTTAGGCTGGCATGATCACCTTACTTTAAGAGACTTAAAATGGGCCTGTGAACCTCATAAAATTTACTGAAAGAATACTCCTTGAGAACATTTTTTACTGCACCAAATAGTTTATTCTCTATAAGAACTGATGGGAGAATTTTCCTTGTGGCCTCAGGACCAGGAAGAGTGATACTTTCCCTGAACAACTTATTTGTCTGTTTCTTCTAGACACTGTGAATGTGTAATTGATCCTGTCTTAATCACTTTATAAGTCCTCCAATAATTGATGACCCACATGTATAGGGTGTATAGGGTGTCGTGACACTTTGTTTTTTAATTTACTCCATTCTTGATTTCATCTTACTTACTGGCCATATCTTCCTTTGGATTCAATTCCTAAATTTTCATTGATATATCTTTAATATTACATGCATGTTTTTGTAAGTGGTTTTCAATTAGTTTTAGAGATAACATGTTATTGTGAATTTAAGCATGGATTTGTAAGCCGTTTGATGATTTGGGGGCCATAACACTTCTAATTTTTGAATAATAATAAAGATGCTGAAAAGATGCTGTTTTAATCTCTACTGCCACCCAGTGGTAAAGTATAGAAACTTATCCCAATCCTGTAGCCTTTGATGATTACAAAAACTCAACGTTTTCAGTGTTTTAATGTTGCAGATATTTTTATTCTGTTCTTAGACAAACAAGTATTTTATATGATATTACATTTTTTATGTTTTTTCCCTGAGAAGGAACTACTCACGGTGCAACCCATCATCCCAATTCACTCATTAAACATTTTCCAATTTTTATTTTGTTATGCTGTGTTTTGCCTTTGGAATCTTAAGTGCAGATTGTTGACTTAATCATTCTCCTCCATTATGGCTCGTGGACACCATTTGTTCAAGCAGACTTCCTTTGTGAAATATTTATTTACTTATCCCCATATCCTTCTCTTCCCCACATTCTAAAGTATAAATATATTATCCTGCTAGGTGTTCTTATAAAATGTGGTATTGTTTGATGTCTACAGCTTTAATTTCCACAGATGGTATTATACTATACTATTAATATTATTTCATTCAGCACTCTTTTAAAGACCTTCCCCTGTTATTCTGTGTCAAGTTTTTGTTTCTATCAATACCTGTTACATAAAATCTCATAGTGTGGATATACTGCACTTTTCTTAGGTGTTTCCATAGAGATGAACATCGAGCATGCTTCCAACCCCTCACTACCATAAAAACTCTGTGATAACCATCTCTACATATGTTCTCTCTTGGAGCTGGGTAAACATTTCCCATTACACATATTCAGAAGTGGGGTTGCAGGGTCAATATGTACGTCATTAGACAAGTTGCTACTGCAAACTCTTCAGAATTATATCATCACCATCAATGTATGGGGATTTCCATCTATTTCACAACCCTGCAAACACCGGGCTCCTGCAGCTTTTTAATTTTGTAAATTTAGTGGTATAAAATGAGATCTTGTTTTAATTTTCATTTCTCTATCAATGAGTTTAAGTGTAACTTTAATTTCAACAAATAGTATTATATGTGTTCTTTATTTGTTAATGTAGTTCACTCAGCACTCTTTTAAAGAGCTTCCCATATTACTCTTTGTATATATGTACAAAATACATGTACACATTTTGTTTTAAAAATTTCAAATACTTCCTTCAGTTTTTCACCCACTAATTTTGCTGGGTGTATACTTTATTGAAGAGAAAGCCTTAATTTTAGAAAGTAAAATTCAACAATTTTTACATTTAAATTAATCTTTTTTTTCAAAAAAACATCAATTTTACACAGCTTGTGATACAGAAGTAACAATATGCAAAACAGTGGAACATCTATGCTCTCCCCACCCAAACTGGGCATGCTCATTCCTGTCCCCCAAGAGGTGGAGAACCCAGGACCCCTGCGCAGCAGGACTTAACTTAGTTACAGGCTCTGGGAGAGACTAAGCCCTTAGGGGTTAAGGCTAGGAGGGAAAGACATCAGCATTTAGGCCCCCTCGAGGGCCCACTGGTTAACTGGAACTGTGCACGTATACATGGGATGGGGAGGCGGGGGTGGGACAACCCACCATAGGCCAATTCTCCCAAGGCTCTAGATTTTCCAGTTTGGAAATTTAATTTAAGAAATAATTATCTGCACTAATAGATCATAACAATATTCTTCCATAATATATGCTGCTAACTTTCTAGTATTGCTTTTTGCATTTAAGACTTTATTCCATTGTGAATAAGCCTTTACTCTTCTCTTTCAAAAATAATTTAGATCTATGTAGTCATTTATTCTTCCATACAATATAAAAAAAAAGGTTTACTAAGTACCTAGAAAAATTCAGCTAGAGTTTTAACTAGGAATTTACTGAAGTTATAGAATAAAGAGAACTGTAATTTCGTATAATAATTTCTTCCATACAACTCCTATTAATCAGAAATACTTTCATGATCTTAATAGTTATTAAAATCTCCCTGCAGAATACTTGTATATTCTCTCTTGCGCTAATTTTTAGCTATTTTATAGTTTTTGATGCTATTATAAATGGTATCTTAGTTTGTTTGTTAGCAAAAAACGTTTGTTGATTTTTTAATATTTATTTTGTGTCTGCATTAGTTGCTAAACTTTCATGTTAGTTCTAATGGTTCCCTTTTTATTCTATTAGTTTTATAGGTAGAAATCATACCATCTGAAAGAATACCTATTCTCTTGAAATCCTTTCAGTTTTTATTTATGTTAATTTTTATCTAGATAATTCCTGAGCTCGCTTTTTATTCCCAACATTTTACTTATTTTTTTCTTATATACGATCACATGACCTTCAAATAATATCTTTTCTTTCATTTCTCTTTTAATCCCTCCTTATATTTCTTGCCTTTTACTAGATTAACTAGGACTCAGTATTCTATTGAATGGTGAAGATTATAGTAGGCAGACAACTTGTATTTGATTTTCACTGGAATGTTTTTAAACATTCACAATTAAATTTATCTCAAGCAGGCTGTGTGTAGTTACATTTGACCATACAGTGGAAGTTTCCTTTTGTTCTGAGTTAGTAATGTTTTATCAGAATGGATATTTAAATATATCAAATGCTTTTTCTATAATTCTAGAGATGATTTTATGGTTTTATTTCCTTAATCTGTTAAAGTAAGGGATTCTATCAAGTGATTTTTATTGGTAGACAAACCTTGCATTCTCTGGATAAATCCCACTTTATGTGGTGTTTGTTTATATTTGCAAGTATTTTATTTGAGTCAGTTATAGATAATTTCTGAGTAAATATACATAAATGAGATTAGCTAATGGTTACTATTTTAATATTTGGTTTGTGTTTTTTCCTGGAAAAATTCTTGCTGGTTTGGTGTAATGAAAATAGTGCCTCCTAAAATTAGTTGGGATTGCCAACAAACACATGAAAGGATGCTCAACATCACTAATCATTAGAGAAATGCAAATCAAAACTACAATGAGGTATCAACTCACACCAGTCAGAATGGCCATCATCAAAAAATCTACAAACAATAAATGCTGGAGAGGGTGTGGAGAAAAGGGAGCCCTCTTGCACTGCTGGTGGGAATGTGAATTGGTACAGCCACTATGGAGAACAGTATGGAGGTTCCTTAAAAAACTAAAAATAGAACTACCATCCGACCCAGCAATCCCACTACTGGGCATATACCCTGAGAAAACAATAATCCAAAAAGAGTCATGTACCACAATGTTATTGCAGCTCTATTTACAATAGCCAGGACATGGAAGCAACCTAAGTGTCCATCAACAGATGAATGGATAAAGAAGATGTGGCACACATATACAATGGAATATTACTCAACCATAAAAAGAAACAAAATTGAGTTATTTGTAGTGAGGTGGATGGACCTAGAGTCTCTCATACAGAGTGAAGTAAGTCAGAAAAACAAAAACAAATACCGTATGCTAACACATATATATGGAATCTAAAAAAAAAAAAAAGTCATGAAGAACCTAGGGGTAAGACAGGAATAAAGACACAGACCTACTAGAGAATGGATGTGAGGTTACGGGGAGGGTGAAGGGTAAGCTGGGACAAAGTGAGAGAGTGGCATGGACATGTATACACTACCAATTGTAAAACCGATAGCTAGTGGGAAGTAGATGCATAGCACAGGGAGATCAGCTCAGTGCTTTGTGACCACCTAGAGGGGTGGGATAGGGAGGGTGGGAGGGAGGGAGACGCAAGAGGGAAGAGATATGGGGATTTGTGTATATGTATAACTGATTCACTTTGTTATAAAGCAGAAACTAACACACCACTGTAAAGCAATTATACTCCAATAAAGTTGATTAAAAAAATCAGAAACCATTACTTGTGACCCTACTTGATGAAATGAGAAACTTCAGAGTTTTACTTAGAATTAAAATATATGCTAATAAGCATGAAGTTTACAAAGGGTCCTGCTGTAAATGTACTCTTACTAATGTAAGAAGTTAATAAATAAAACCCTCAATTAAATAGTGTCAGAGGCCCCAGGTGGGGGCTCTCAAGCTTTTACGTGGCTCGCCATGATTGCAGATGCCTAACTGCAATTCTCTGCTCATCCTGAATAAACCCAATTTTGCTGGAGAAATATCTGGTCGTCTATTTGTTTTAGGTCAACATTTATAATAAGAAAGCAGTGAGAATATGTGGGAAGTGAAGTTAATAGAATATTCTGGGGTTATTTATCCAAGATTCTCTTCTCATTGGTCCTGCTTGAACGTTCCATGCCTGCCTTATCATACACTGGCCTCTGCTGGACACGCTGACCTTCCTCTTTCACGGTGTTTATAACTGTTTAAAGTCTCTTAAATATTTTTTTATTCTATTTATCTCCCATATAAATGTATTTAGGCTATTTATTTTGTTATTTATTGGTGCATAAGTAAACAAAAATTATCTCAGGCTAATTCAAGGAAAAACATTTTTTGCAAAGTTAAAATTAGAACATAGAAAGCTGGAAAGAGTTTCACTTGAATACTTGTAATTTTAAAAGCTGGATAACCAAAATCACAACTTTTCTTGAAACCATCACAGCACTGAAGTATCAGGGCAACCAATTAACCCAGAATTTAAGGAACGATTCCTCCAAGGAAATAGGAGATACATTGCTTACTTGGGACAGATGCCAGATGCTACATAAGCCAGGAAGAATAATTCAGCTAAAATTGTTAATAAATTCCTAAAGTCTAGCATAACTATATAGAACCCCTAAGAGTCACAGATAAGGGAAATTCACTTATATCGCTAGGATTTTTCCATGGACCTCCCCAGGGGCTCCTGAAAGATTGGAATCAAGGATATAGGCCAGAGAAATCCTTCCTCGCGGCACAGGCCTGAGATCTGAGAAAGGCAGGAAGTCCCAACCAGATCTTTCTCCACTATCTCCCACACAGAAAAAAACCTTAACCTGGTGAGGGAGGGGAGGTCAGTGGGGGAGGGCAAAAAGCTCTACTGTCTTCAGGGCACAGGTGAAGACACACAGCAATTGGAGAAAGAGGAAAAAGTGGGGAAGGGACACTAAAACATCCTGTCCTCAACTATTAGAGGTTCCATACTGCTGAGAGGAAGGCAGGAACACTTAGGATGCCCAAGCCCTAAAACAGAAAGACAATGCTTAATAATGAGACTGAGTCAGAATAAAGATAATGCTCCTACTCTCCATCCCAAGCAGGTGAGCAAGCATAGAGTAATAGGAACATTCTACTGCTGCAAGAGAGGCAGCAGTATGACCATAAATCTTGAGGCACCTCACAAAGGAAATATTGAAGCCTGAGAGTGAGGCAGACATTAAGAAAAAATCTTTAGCAAATAGTCCTACTGTACAAACAAGGTAATGTCAGAGGAATTTGAAGGCTGTTGAAACAACAACAAAACACACAAACCCAGTTAACTCCTAACTCATTGACTGAAATCGACACACTTGATGCTTAGCAAAAAAAAAAAAAAAAAAAAAAGACAAGTTCATTTTGAGGCCAAGAAAATAAGATAAAAACACTCTTTACCTCAGTGTCTATTGTTGTACACAAGATGTCTGCATTTGGATGAAAAGTTACTAAAAACACACAAAAAAAAGCAAGGAGAGGGAAGCCCCCAGGTGCCTAAGAGGGTCTGCACTTGCCCTATGAATTCTTTTGCCCAAGAGACAGTGACACTAGCCAATTAAAACAAACAAACAAAAAAAGTACACTAAGATGGATATATGTATACATATAGCTGATTCACTTTGCTGTACAGCAGAAACTAACACAACATTGTAAAGCAACTATACTCCAATAAAAACTAATAAAAAAAAAAGAATTCAAGATGGCAGGGTACCCTAGCTATCCTAGGGGAGTCCAGCATTCTTCCCTGGGTCACCAGACAGCCCAGGGATCCTTCTTGACTCATTGGTCAAGCCTTGACTCATTGGTGCTTAGGCCACTAGCATTCTCACGTTCTTTCTAACAGCTCTTACTTTGTGCTCCTCCAAACACCATCACAGCTCTTGAATTCCTGCTTCCTCAGGAGACAGATGTGAGCTCCCCTTCCCACATGGTCTCACACAGATTTCTTACATTCCCCTCCCCACCAACAGAAACTTCAACTTCCCTGCTAGAGAAATCCACTGCCTCTTATAACCATTTGCCTTTTACTGGCCTCATTTTCTCTCCCTCTCTGCTTCAAGTTTTTTGCTTGCCTTTCTGGCTTCAGGAATCCGGTCTGTGTGCTTCTCGCCCCTCACAGCAAATCTTTTCCAGTAAAAGGATCTTTGGTCTGAGAGTCAAAATGAACTCCTGGATGGACAACTGCTGGATACAGTGAATTGGAGAAATCATATCAGCATTCTGGCCTTAGTTTCCTTCTCTGTAAAATGACTGAGTGGAAAGAACTGAGTATTTTCTAATATGAATTAGAAATTCATATTAGAATTTCTAAATGTTGGAAATGGCTCTAACATTTTTGTGCCTTACTGTGCTCCTGTTCCTTCCCACCTGTGTGTTCTCCTCCTTCCCCGCTTTGCTTCTCCCCCCTTCTTTCTCCCTCTTCCGTGTCTTCCCAGCCATTCTCCACTAAGCCTTTATCTCAGCTCCCAGGATCTCCTCTCCATCTTCTCATAGTCCCTACCTATTCAATCTAATCTCAGTCTTTTCTTTCTGCCTCAATTTCAAATCTAAAGCCTTGTTTTACCATACAATTCTTGAATTCCTGTGTATAAATACAGAATACACAGTTATGGATTCTATTTTTGGCAAAATGTCATATTACAACTTGAAAAGACCCAGAAATTCAAGATAAAAAATGCCTTTTAATTCTTTTTTGAATACACAGCTGCATTCATGATAAAACAAGGGAAGAAAAAATAGAAAAAATGGAAACCCAGAGACGCAAACAGGAAATGATACTTGGGCATACAAGACATCGTGTGGGTTCCATAGGGGTTTGGCTATTGTGGTTACTTGGATCAGGAGACAAGGCCTTGAGACCAGGCAAACAAAGTGAAATTTGCAGCTGAGTTTCCTCCTGTGCTCTCATCTCAGTGAAAAGGTTTACACCTAAATATACAGGGAAGAAAGCTTACCTGTGTGTTTACTGAATATTGGCTTGTTTGTTTGTTTCTCATTCTGAGAATTACTGATCACAAATCTGAGATAGGAGCTCAAAAATATTCTGCTTGTGTGATCCTAGAATACAAAATCCAACAAATTAAAATAAAAGGTGATTTTAAGTTTGTAATATTTCTGCAACACTTGGTGAAATTCAAAGAAAAGTTGATCTCGAGAGAAGCACCTTCAACACAAGCTGCAAAGGATTCCCACACATAAAGCCTTTCCTAACATGAGGCCACAATCCAAAATTAGAGAACACAGAAAGAAATATTCCATCATGAAGGATAGTAGGCAAACAAACAAAGAACAGGTTAAATCCCTGAAGAAATCACACATAGAGGAAATTCTATTTTAAAAGCTTAAAGATATAAAAGGAATAATACCAGAAGAGAAAGAGACATTATCAACAACTACCAGGCAGATTAAGCCTCCAGAAATAAATATTCTGAACACTTCAATTAAAAACTCAATGCATGGATTAAGCAACAAAAAGAGAAAGCAATTTTGGACTTCCCATGTTGCACAGTGGTTAAGGATCTGCCTACCAATGCAGAGGACACAGGTCCGATCCCTGGTCTGGGAAGATTCCACATGCTGCAGAGCAACTAATCCCATGCACCACAACTACTAAGCCTGCGCTCTAGAGCCCATGAGCCACAACTACTGAAGCCCGCACGCCTAGAGCCCGGGTTCCGCAACAAGAGAAGCCACTGCAATGAGAAGACCGCGCACCAGAACGAAAAGTAGGTCCCGCTTGCCGCAACTAGAGAAAGCCCACGCACAGCAACAAAGACCCAACACAGTCAAAAAAAAAAAAGAGAGAGAGAGAGAGAGAGAAAGCACTTTTTAAATATATCTAGATTGGGATATCTGAAGAATTTCCTACAATGAAATACAGCACTAAAGCACTAAAGACTTGAATATGAAAAAAAGAAGTTAAGAGATATGAAGACTAACATGAAATCCAGTATAAGCCCAATAGAAATTTCATTAGGAGACAAAACACATAATGAGAAGAGGAAATATTTGAAGAAGTAATGGCTGGGAATTTTCCAGAATTAATAAAAGGCATAAATCTTTAGATTCATTAAAAACAAAAGCTCCAAACAAATTAATGATTTGAAAAATAATCTTAATTTTTTATAGTGAAGAAAGCAGCTCAAAGATGTAGGTAACTTAGAATATAAATCAATTTAAAGCAAAGTTCTTTTCTCTTAGATTTCAGTTTTTTCTTAATAATTTAATCAATATTTAATAAATACCAAGGGACATGCTGAACACTAAGATGAGAAAGTGTAGAAGACAGAAGCTCACACTCTAGAAAAAGAAACATGTAAACCAACCATAAATCTAGAGTGTTGTGAACCAGGTTGATGATTCTACTGTGAGAGAAAATACAGGGGTGGAATGAGCCTCATTAAATCCACTTTATCTATATTTGTACTGCTTACATGGCCTTGCTCACTCAGAGCCCCAAATATTGGCTTCAATAATCATATAGGACTGAGGCAGTGAGACTATATACCCATGAGAATATTTCAAGTGATTTTTAATTCAGAAATTGATGAAGATATCAAGAAGGTTGAACCTACATAATAAGCACCCATATAACACCTTGTGTGTTAGATATCAACTTTAACTCTTCCATAAGAAGCTGATGAGAATCTTGGACAGTCAGAGAACATTTTCTTGGCCATGCTGCTTAATGGTTCTTACCTGTTTCAGAATCACTACATAAGAAGGATAATAGTCAACACGCCTATTAAGTGCCTCTTCTCGTGCCAATTATATTTAATATCGTTTTTTCCCAGTTTATTTTTTAGGGACACATAATCAGATAGAAAGTAGGTGAAACCATTCTTTGCTATATGTTTACTCAAGAATTCTCCTTAATAGCATCCTCTATGAAAACTATTTTAAGAAGACTTTGATTTTCCCTCATATGTTCTGAAAATGCTGCCTAAAAGTTTAATTATTATCCTGCTATGGTCGTTATATGCTTGTCTACCTTGCTTAATGGCTAATCACCTAAAAGAAATTTTGCCAACACCGGATGTATTAGTTGGCTAGTGTTGCCATAACAACTACCACAGACTGGGTGACTCAAACAACAAAAATGTATTTCTCAGTGTTCTAGAGGCCAGAAGTCCAAGACCAAGGTGTCAGCAGATTTGGTTTCTCCTGAGGTCTCTCTCTTCAGCTTGTAGATGGCCATCTTCTCACATCAATGTCCTCAGACCATATTTCCTCTGTGCATGCACATCCTCTTGACTCTTTGTGTGTATGAATTTCCTCTTCTTATAAGGATACCACTCACATTAGATTAGGGGCCACCCTAGCAGCCTCATCTTAACTTAATTACCTTTCCAAAGGCCCTCTCTCCAAATACAGCTGCATTCTGAGATGCCGGGCATTAGGGCTCCAACATATGAATTTTAGGGAGACACAATTCAGCCCATAACACAGGATATATTCACTTTCAAAATCTTCACTTTACCTCCTTCACTTTTCAAAGTCTTACTGAGTTTCAAATTTGTTTTTTTAACAGAGGTGCCCTATAGATGTCTAGACTTCAGAGACTGTTGCTAGGGCTTATGAAAGTAACCCCTAACTTCCAAAAAGTCTATAATTCTGTACTGTTTTCTTATTAATAATTGTTGCCCCAGTGTTTACACTTAAATAGACATCTCTGTTTTTTAACATGTAGAAATAAGTCTAACTTTTATTAAGTCCAAAAGTCAACATTATATTTTTCCTCTCCTTTCACAAGATGCGCTTAAAGAAGAAGAGAAAAGTAGGAAGAGTCACTCTAGTATCAAGATTTAGTATAAACCTAGAGTAAATAAGATTACTTTACTACATTGCATTGGTGCAAGGATAGACTTACAGAAGAAAGGATCAGAATGAGTCCAGAAACAGACCCATATACTTACCTATGGACACTGAAATTACAACACAACTGGTACTGCGTATCAGCGTTACTAAGCAATTAACTAACATTGAAAAAATACAATTTTACCCCTATTTCACACTGCACACAAAAATCAAATCCAGGTATATTATAGATATAAATGTAAGAAGTAAAGTAGTTAAGCTTCTCAAAGATAAAATTGTACAGAGGCTTGCAAAGTGGGATCCTCAGACCAGAAGAATCTGCATCATTTGGAAGTCATAAGAAATGCAGATTCTTGGGCCTCTTCCCTGACCTAAAGAATTAGAAACTCTGGAGGTGGGTCCCAACAAGATACACTTTAAAAAGCCTTCCAGATGATTCTGATGTCCACTCGAGTTTGAGAACCATAGATTAAGGAGAATATCTCATGACCTTGGGGTAGGGGTAAATAAATTACAAGAGTAGAATAAAAGTCATAAAGAAAAATGTCAATAAATTGTATCCCATTAACAAGAAATCCTCTTCATCAAAATACAACTTTAAGAGAGTGAAGAGTAAACAAAGACTTGTAGAAAATATCACAATGCATATCCAACAAAGGATTTGTATACAGAAATTATAAAGAACTTCAATTCAACAATTAAGACTGAATCCCCTCCCCACCACAGACACACACACACACACACACACACACACACACAAATAGCTAAAACCTTAAACTGGTACTTCACAAAAGAGTGTATATAAATAGCTCAAAGGCATATGAAAATATGTTAAGTACAATTAGTCAACAGGGAAACATGAACCAAAATAACAATTGGATGCTCTACACCCATGCCAGAAGGGTTAAAGTTAAAAGGGTTAATATATCAAATATGAATTAGGATGTGGATAAGATAGAAGGTAGATTGGTATAAACACTATGAAAACCTGTTTGTCATTATTTATTGAATGTAAAAATTATATATAACCTGTGACCCAGGATTTCATTTACATGTATATTCCAAGAGAAATGAGTGTTTATGTTCACAAAAAACATGTACAAAAATGTTCAAAACTGCATTGCCCAACACACCTAAAATCTGGAAATAATTTGAATTTCTATCCAGAGTAGAATGAATAAATTTTGGTATATTCACACAATGGTATACTACACAGCAATGAAAAATAATAAATTACTGCTGCATGTCACAACATGAATAAAATCACAAAAATAATGTTGAGTGAGAGAAGGCAGACACAAAATAAGTCTTACTGTATGATTCTAGTAACATGAAGTTCAAAAACAGAATCAAAACTAAACTCTGGACATGGAGATCAGAGTATTTGTTGTCCTTAAAAGATGTTATCTGGGAAGTGGAACCAAGAGGGAGATTTCTGGGGGCTGAAAGTATTCTTTATCAGGGTAGTAGATTGTGCTTATGTCCCTTCAGGAAAGCAGATCTAAAATAGGAAAGGAGAGAAAGTCAAAGTACACTGCAATGACAAAGGGAGCTTTATAGGTAAGACTTTATTTAGGGGCATGATGCCAGGTATTAAGAGTGGGACACTCAGTAAAACAGGAAAGGATAGAAAGCCAGTAAAATGGTGTGTTATCAGATTGGCCACCACTATGGAAAACTAGGATCTGATCCCACTGGAACCCTCTGATGAATCCTGCAGACTGTGGCTCAGTGTTATCAGCCTGAGGCAGATGAGGGGAGCACATATCCATGACCCCTGTCCCCTAAGCGTCAAGGATTGCCCCGAGGAGTGTTAATTCCCACACACTTACAGTTTTGAGCATCCAAACGTGATAAGCAGCTGCTCACAGGTGTTCCAACCACACCATGAGAAAAGCCTTAGCGCAAAAATGCAAGATACCCAGTGCAGATCAAGTTAGGCTCTCTAACCAGTTGCCTTAGCAATGGCTGGGGAAAAAATAGAGGGCTAGAAGATGTGATGCAGGTCATAAGAGGTGTCTGATACTACCAGGTTTTTATGAGCAAACAAACAAAAAATATATTCACAAAATCGATCAATTTTTTTCATAAGAAAACTTCCAATAAGCTACAGTCTGGTCAGTAACTGCTTATCTCCCGGTGACATCTAGTGGTGAAATATAGACATTCACAAGCATCAAGTTACAGCTTCTCAGGTGTCTAAAATGAAATTCTTCTGAAAATTCTATGTAGCTAAGCTTCCCTCCATTCTGAATCAAAAACCCAGTGTCTGATATGGACAGTCACCTGCAGTAAGAGCTGTTCATCTGTTGGGACACATCTTAACCCACCACTTTAAGAAGAGCAGGCAAACTCAATTTGGTACCTTGTAAGTAAACTACATTAATGTGGGGAACTTTGTAATAAGACTGCTGTAAGTGTAGGATTTTATCTGACTCTGAGTTACTTCCTCCATATTTTTTCCCATAGTTACAGTCAGCCTTAAATGAGATCTCTACATTGCATTTGTAGTCTAAAAATCCTATTTCCTCCAGCTTTTGAGAGTTGCTCTACTTAAATCTTCAAATTAAAATATCTATGAGAAAGTATACCAAGTAAATTCCATTAAGCCAATTTAATTTCATTATTCTAAAACCACAATTAAATAAATTATTTTTTCCCAACTTTATATTTTTATTAAAAGTATACTCATTGGGATCAATTCTTTTGCATATGAAAAAATTATATGTGGTAAAAACTAATTGAGAAGTCAGTTGTTAAAATTTACCTGTAAAGGGGGCTTCCCTTGTGGTGCAGTGGTTAAGAATACGCCTGCCAATGCAGGGGACACGGGTTCAAGCCCTTGTTCGGGAAGATCCCACGTGCTGCGGAGCAACTAAGCTCATGAGCCACAACTACTGAGCCTGAGCTGTAGAGCCCACGAGCCACAACTACTGAGCCTGCATGCCACAACTACTGAAGCCCGCGTGCCTAGAGCCCCTGCTCCACAACAAGAGAAGCCACTGCAATGAGAAGCCCGCACACCGCAATGAAGAGTAGCCCCCACTCGCCGCAACTAGAGAAAGCCTGTGCACAACAACGAAGACCCAATGCAGCCAAAAATAAATTAAATAAAATAAATTTTAAAAATATTTACCTGTAAAGGTTTTGCTTTTGTGAGGGTTTTTTTTTTTTTTTTTGGTAGCCATTATTTCTACCAAAATGCATTAATGACCAGGGAGAGGGGTTTGTTACTGGAAACTAGAATGAGAAAGAGCCATACAGAGTCAGTCAATTTGAGAGGAGCAGTGATCTTTACTTAAGGGACAGAGCTAGCCCAAGCCAGTGACACAAGCCAAATATATTTATATTACTAGTTTTAAGCTTTTTTTTCTGCTAATTCCAGTATCTGCATTTCTGTGGATATGTTTCTTTGGTTTCTTTTTATGTGTTCCATTTTCATCACATATTTCACAGTGCTTTATGATATATTGGACATTGTTTATAGATAGCAGTGGAGATTTAATTATACAACTCTTTTGCTTTATATTTATTTCTAAGAATGTGCAATCTCATTCCAATATGTGGCTACTAAAGTGAAAATGTGTTTATTCAGATATCACCATGTATCAAGTTAATCTTGGCCTAAGGCAACAATTTTTAATATTGACTTCACCCCTGGTTAGCCTTCCTCCCAGTGCCACAGCTGTTCCTGTCTACGTCCAATTTCTTTGATCTTATCAATGTTTAATCCTGCGATCCGATGGGAGTTGGAACTCAGTTTCATCTTTTGAACCCATGGTAGAAGAGCCCTTTTTACTAGGCACCTTGCAAATACGTGAGACTAGAGTATATCATCTAGTCTCATGTATTCTCTAGACTAGGTCCACAATCACTGCCCTTTACTCAGCAAAACAGGAGTGGTAAGCCAGGGAAAATTGTTAGTCCAAGTAAATATTACTGCATTTGAGAGTCTTCTAGACTCCAGTCTCTCGAACCTGTTCCCACCATTGTTAATCTTTCATCTATCTCAATCTTGGCAGGCTTTCTTCTCCAACGTTGCCTCCAGACACTGCCATTTTTGATAGTCATGTATAAAGAGGTCCTGTCTCTGAAAGTCAGTCCATCTGGGATTTTCTTACAACCACTTCTCTTCAATAGTTTCATACATAACTACAAGTTTTATAGTATCTAAATTTTTGGTGTTACCATGGGAACAAAGATTTTCTACATCCTTTCATATCCTAGCCAGAAAATTGCTTATTGTGTTTAAATTGTAGCCAAATTGCAAAGAAAATTAGAGTTTCTTTATTTTGTCTATAACTGATCTGGTTTTTCCCCACAGTTATTTCCTGCTGGGTAAAAGGAAAAGAAAGAAGAAAAGGATGTAGTTATGTTAAAAGTCAGTGTAGGCTCTAAGACTGCATTTTTCTATCATGAGCCTAGGAGCTCCAACTGTAAAAATAGAACACAGATGGGACATATTCTCTGGGGTTACAATTCACAAAAGTTAAGATATATCTAACTCCACTAGGTTCAAGATGATGGAGTAGAAGGATGTGCACTCACTCCCTCTTGCGAGAGCACTGGATTCACAACTAACGGCTGAAAAATCATTCACAGGAAGACACTGGAACTCACCAAAAAAGATACCCCACACCCAAAGACAAAGGAGAGTCTGCAATGAGATGGTAGGAGGGGTGCAATCACAACAAAATCAAATCCCATAACTGCTGGGTGGGTGACTCACAGACTGGAGAACACTTATACCACAGAAGTCCACCCACTGGAGTGAAGGTTCTGAGCCCCATGTCAGGCTTCCCAACCTGGGGTTCTAGCAAAAGGAGGAGGAATTCCCAGAGAATCAGACGTTGAAGGCTAGCGGGATTTGAATGCAGGACTTTGACAGGACTCGGGGAAACAGAGATTCGACTCTTGGAGGGCACAGGCAAAGCAGTGTGCACATTAGGACCTGGGGGAAGGAGCAGTGACCCCATAGGAGACTGAACCAGACCTACCTGCTAGTGTTGAAGGGTCTCCTGTGGAGGGGGTGGGGGGGTGGCTGTGGCTCATTGTGGGGACAAGGACACTGGCAGCAGAAGTTCTGGGAAGTACCCCTTGGCACGAGCTCTCCCAGAGTCCACCATTAGCCCAACCAAAGAGCCAGGTAGGCTCCAGTGCTGGGCTGCCTCAGGCCAAACAACCAACAGGGGGGGAACCTAGCCTGACCCATCAGCAGACAAGCGGATTAAAGTTTTACTGAGCTCTGCCCACCAGAGCAACACCCAGCTCTACCCACCACCAGTCCCTCCCATCAGGAAGCTTACACAAGCCTCTTAGATAGCCTCGGCCACCAGAGGGCGGACAGCAGAAGCACAAAGTACTACAATTCTGCAGCCTGTGGAACAAAATCCACATTCACAAAAAGATAGACAAGACGAAAAGGCAGAGGGCTATGTGCCAGATGAAGGAACAAGAGAAAATCCCAGAAAAACAATTAAATGAAGTGGAGATAGGAAACCTTCCAAAAAATATACAGAATAATAATAGTAAAGATGATCCATGACTTCAGAAAAAGAACAGAGACAAAGATTCAGAAGATACAAGAAATGTTTAACAAAGACCTAGAATAATTACAGAGCAAACATTTAGAAGAATTAAAGAACAAACAGAGATGAACAATACAATAACTGAAATGAAAACTACACTAGAAGGAATCAATAGCAGAATAACTGAGGCAGAAAAACGGATAAGTGATCTGGAAGACAGAATGGTGGAATTCACTGCCACAGAACACATTAAGAAAAAAGAATGAAAAGAAATGAAGACAGCCTAATAGGTCTCAGTATTAAACGCAACAAAATTTGCATTATAGGGGTCCCAGAAGGAGAAGAGAGAGGAAAGGACCCAAGAAAATATTTAGAGAGATTACAGTTGAAAATTTCCCTAACATGGGAAAGGAAATAGCCACCCAAGTCCAGGAAGAACAGAGAGTCCCAAGGAGAAACATGCTGAGACACATAGTAATTAGACTGACAAAAATTGAAGGCAAAGAAAAATTATTGAAAGCAACAAGGGAAAAACAACAAATAACATACAAGGGAACTCCCATAAGGTTAACAGCTGATTTCTCAGCAGACACTTTACAAGCAAGAAGGGAGTGGCATGATACATTTAAAGTGATGAAAGGGGAGAACCTGCAACCAAGATTACTCTACCCGGCAAGGATCTCATTCAGATTCGACAGAGAAATCAAAACCTTTACAGACAAGCAAAAGCTAAGATAATTCAGTACCACCAAACCAGCTCTATAACAAATACTAAAGGAACTTCTCTAAGTGGGAAACCCAAGAGAAGAAAAGGACCTACAAAAACAAACCCATAACAATTAAAAAATGGTAATATGAATATACATATCGATAATTACCTTAAATGTGAATGCTCCAACCAAAGCTCCAACCAAAAGACAAAGCCTCGCTGAATGGATATGAAAACAAGACCAATATATATGCTGCCTACAAGAGACCCATTTCAGACCTAGGGACACATACAGACTAAAAGTGAGGGGATGGAAAAAGATATTCCATGCAAATGGAAATCAGAAGAAAGCTGGAGTAGCTATACTCATATCAGGTAAAGTAGACTTTAAAATAAAGAATGTTACAAGAGACAAGGAAGGACACTACATAATGATCAAGGGATCAATCCAAGAAAACGATATAACAATTATAAATATATATGCACCCAACACAGGAGCACCTCAATACATAAGGCAAGTGCTAACAGCTATAAAAGAGGAAATCAACAGTAACACAATAATAGTGGGGGAATTTAACACCTCACTTACACCAGTGGACAGATCATCCAGACAGAAAATTAATAAGGAAACACAAGCTTTAAATGACACAATAGATGGGATAGATTTAATAGATATTTATAGGACATTCCATCCAAAAAGAGCAGATTACACTTTCTTCTCAAGTGCACACGGAACATTCTCCAGGATAGATCACATCTTGGGTCACAAATAAAGCCTCAGTAATTTTAAGAAAATTGAAATCATATCAAGCATCTTTTCTGACCACAACGCTATGAGATTAGAAATCAATTACAGGGAAAAAAATGTAAAAAACACAAACACATGGAGGCTAAACAGTACGTTACTAAATAACCAAGAGATCACTGAAGAAATCAAAGAGGAAATAAAAAAATACGTAGAAACAAATGACAACAAAATCACAATGATCCAAAACCTATGGGATGCAGCAAAATCAGTGCTAAGAGGGAAGTTTATAGTAATACAATCCTACCTCAAGAAACAAGAAAAATCTCAAATAAATAATCTAACCTTACACCTAAAAGAAATAGAGAAGAACAAATAACACCCAAAGTTAGTAGAAGGAAAGAAATCATAAAGATCAGAGAAGAAATAAATGAAATAAAACCAAAGAAAACAATAGCAAAGATCAATAAAACTAAAAGCTGGTTCTTTGAGAAGATAAACAAAATTGATAAACCTTTAGCCAGACTCAACAAGGAAAAGAGGGAGAGGACTCAAATCAATAAAATTAGAAATGAAAAAGGAGAAGTTACAACGTACACCACAGAAATACAAAGCATCCTAAGAGACTACTACAAGCAACTCTATGCTAATAAAATGGACAACCTGGAAGAAATGGACAAATTCTTACAAAGGTATAACCTTCCAAGACTGAACAAGAAATAGAAAATATGAACAGACCAATCACAAGTAGTGAAATTGAAACTGTGATTAAAAATCTTCCAATAAACAAAAGTCCAGGGCCAGATGGCTTCACAGGTGAGTTCTATCAAACATTTAGAGAAGCGCTAACACCCATCCTTCTCAAACTCTTCCAAAAAACTGCAGAGGAAGGAACACTCCCAAGCTCATTCTATGAGGCCACCATCACCCTGATACCAAAACCAGATAAAGATACTACAAAAAAAGAAAATTACAGACCAACATCACTGATGAATATAGATGCAAAAATCCTCAACAAAATACTAGTAAACAGAATCCAACAACACATTAAAAGGATTATACACCATAATCAAGTGGGATTTATCCCAGGGATGCAGGGATTCTTCAATATACGCAAATCAATCAATGTGATACACCATATTAACAAATTGAAGGAAAAAAACCATATGATCATCTCAATAGATGCAGAAAAAGCTTTTGACAAAATTCAACACCCATTATGGTAAAAACTCTGCAGAAAGTGGGCATAGATGGAACCTACCTAAACATAATAAAGGCCATATATGACAAACCCACAGCAAACATCATTCTCAATGGTGAAAAACTGAAAGCATTTCCTCTAAGATCAGGAACAAGACAAGGATGTCCACCCTCACCACTATTATTCAACATAGTTTTGGAAGTCCTAGCCACGGCAATCAGAGAAGAAAAAGAAAGAAAGGAATACAAATTGGAAAAGAAGAAGTAAAACTGTCACTGTTTGCAGATGATATGATACTATACATAGAGAATCCTAAAGATGCCACCAGAAAACTACTAGAGCTAATCAATGAATTTGGTAAAGTTGTAGGATACAAAATTAATGCACAGAAATCTCTTGTATTCCTATACACTAACAATGAAAGATCAGAAAGAGAAATTAAGGAAACAATCCCAATCACCACTGCAACAAAAAGAACAAAATGCCTAGGAATAAACCTACCTAAGGTGGTAAAAGACCTGTACTCAGAAAACTATAAGACACTGATGAAAGAAATCAAAGATGACACTAACAGATGGAGAGATATACCATGTTCTCGGCTTGGAAGAATTAATATTGTGAAAATGACTATACTACCCAAAGCAATCTACAGATTCAATGCAATCCCTATCAAATTAGAATGGCATTTTTCACAGAACTAGAAAAAAAATGTTAAGATTTGTACAGAGACACAAAAGACCCCGAATAGCCAAAGCAATCTTGAGGGAAAAAAACAGAGATGGAGGAATCAGACTTGCTGACTTCAGACTATACTGCAAGCCTACAGTAATCAAGACAATATAGTACTGGCACAAAAACCCAAATATAGATCAATGGAACAGGATAGATCTACAGCCAACTAATCTATGACACGCACCTACAGCCAACTAATCTATGACAAAGGGGGCATGGATATACAATGGAGAAAAGACAGTCTCTTCAATAAGTGATGCTGGGAAAACTGGACAGCTACATGTAAAAGAATGAAATTAAAACACTTCCTAACACCATACACAAAAATAAACTCAACATGGATTAGAGACCTAAGTGTAAGACTGGACACTATAAAACTCTCAGAGGAAAACATAGGAAGAACACTCTTTGACATAAATCACAGCAAGATCTTTTTTGATCCGCCTAGAGCCTGTGCTCCGCAACAAGAGAAGCCACCGCAATGAGAAGCCTGCACACGGCAGCGAAGACCCAACGCAGCCAAAAATAAAAATAAATTAATTAATTTTAAATAAAAAAGAGTCATGTACCACAGTGTTCATTGCAGCACTATTTACAATAGCCAGGACATGGAAGCAACCTAAGTGTCCATCAACAGATGAATGGATAAAAAAGATGTGGCACATATATACAATGGAATATTACCCAACCATAGAAAGAAATGAAATTGAGTTATTTGTAGTGAGGTGGATGGACCTAGAGTCTGTCATACAGAGTAAAGTAAGTCAGAAAGAGAAAAATAAATACACATATATATATGGAATCTAAAAAAAAAAAAATGGTTCTGAAGAACCTAGGGGCAGGACAGGAATAAAGACGCAGACGTAGAGAATGGACTTGAGGACACGGGGAGGGGGAAGGGTAAGCTGGGATGAAGTGAGAGAGTGGCACGGACATATATACACTACCAAATGTAAAACAGATAGCTAGTGGGAAGCAGCCACATAGCACAGGGAGAGCAGCTCAGTGCTTTGTGATCACCTAGAGGGGTGGGATAGGGAGGGTGGGAGGGAGATGCAAGAGGGTGGGGATATGGGGATATATGTATACATATAGCTGATTCACTTTGTTATACAACAGCAACTAACACAACAATGTAAAGCAATTTTACTCCAATAAAGTTGTTAAAAAACAAAATAGGTGTCCTCTGACACACAATGAGATCTGAGACTCAAATGAAAGCAGTCCCTGTTATTACACGTAGAGGTTTCTCCAGTGCTCAATGAGAGTGGAATGTGGCCGAACTTTTTGTGAAACTCAGTATATTTATAGGCTTTTTCACTAATGAGAACTCTAGTGCTGTATGAAATGAAAGCTCTAAAGGAAGCTTTGCCACACTGGACACACACACACACACACACACACACACACACACACACATATATATATATATATATATATATGGATTTCTCCTCAAGTATATTCTCTAAGGATGGCATGCCAACTGAAGCTCTTCCCAAACTCACGTGTATACAGATCCATTCCCCTGGGACTGCTTCTTTGCGACAAGAACATCTTAGGGGAAATCACTGACACATTTTTCTTGGTGGTACCTTCTTTATCTTTCACTGCCTTCCTGTTGCTGAACTTTTTCCAGTTTGGATGCTGTGCAACACTTATTGACCTTTCTTGTAATGTTTCAGTATGCTCAGATACCCTGGAAATATTCTGCATCTAGACCTGAGAAAAAAATAAAGAATAACAGGCCTTATATTAGTTATTAGGAGAATCCAACATTTTTCTTCTGAAGAATTCAAAACAAAGGAAGAAAATCAAAATGATGTTTGGTCCACTCTCAACTGTTAAGTTCCAACTCTTTTTTTCTATTTTTTTTTTAAAGAATTTATTCAGGTAGGAAGAAAGATCAACTGAGGTGGGCCTTTTAGAGTGGTTAATTGTTTTAAGTGAGCAGTTTTCTTCTGAGGAAATTAGGCACCATTTTAAATTGCACTGAATTATCTTTAAGAAGAATATGTACAGTAAGTTTTCAAGCATCATAAGGGAGTAGAACAGTGATGTAATGTGTTTGCATTATCTTGGAGGAATCGTTGGGGCCGTGAGACCCAACTCCCTTTATTGTCGACTCTTATTAACCACATTCTTTTAAGAGAAGCACAATACTTGCTTTATTGCATATGTCATGCTTTGAAGGACATAAAAAGAAGATTCTGGAAGTTCTACAACCAAAAGTTTTTTAAAAGCTAGGCTGAAATGAGACTTTAATATGCAATTACCCATTCTCTAAAGTGGATCTACCAGAGCATCAACCAAATGACAACTTTTAGACCTGAAATCTCCTCCTCTCATGGTTTTGTGAAACAAAAGTAATGACTAAGTTAAAGTTTCCATACCATGAATCAAAATAAAAACTACCTTAAAGTTTAAGATGTCAATTTAATTAACCACATTCAAATTTGGTTGTTTTTGTGGGTTTTAAACTGGAAGTGTATAAAAGCAGGTAAATGGTTTGAAAGCTTAATCTTTCCCAGTCTTATTTTGCTTGACCAAACCTACTCATCATTCCTACTGCCACCATCTGACCCTAATTAGACACATACTATCCACTTTTAACTCTCAAATGGAGCAAGATTGAGTGCAATATAACCTACTGATACATTAATATTCTCTCTCTCCCTCTCCCTCCCTCCCTCCCTCCCTCCCTCCCACCCTCTCTCTCTCCCTCTCTCTCTCTCTCTCTCTCTCTCTCTCTCTCTCTCTCTCTCTCTCTCTCTCTCTATCTCAGATACACACAATCACCCATCACTCACTCAGGTCAGGCCTACTGCTCTTATAACCAAGAGTCAGCCATCTTGAACCTGTATGAACAAGAGAGGGAGAACATAAAGAAATCTACAGGGGGGCCTCCCTGGTGGCACAGTGGTTAAGAATACACCTGCCAATGCAGGGGACACGGGTTTGAGCCCTGGTCTGGGAAGATTCCACATGCCGCGGAGCAACTAAGCCTGTGCATCACAACGACTGAGCCTGCGCTCTAGAGCCCGCAAGCCACAACTACTGAGCCTGCGTGCTACAACTACTGAAGCCCCTGTACCTAGAGCCCATGCTCCACAACAAGAGAAGCCACCACAATGAGAAGCCCACGCACTGCAACGAAGAGTAGCCCCCGCTTACCACAACTAGAGAAAGCCCACGCACAGCAATGAAGACCCAACACAGCCAAAAATAAAAATAAATAAAATAAATTTATATTTTTTAAAAAAAGAAAGAAATCTACAGGGATTTCCCTGGTGGTCCAGTGGTAAAGAATCCGCCATACAATACAGGGGACATGGGTTTGATCCCTGGCCAGGGAACTAAGATCCCACATGCCATGGGGCAACTAAGCCCACGTGCCACAACTACTGAACTCGCACACCTCAACCAGGAAGCCTGGTTGAGGTTCCATATACATGTGTATTTATTTTTCTCTTTCGGACTTACTTTACTCTGTATGACACTCTAGGTCCATCCACCTCACTACAAATAACTCAATTTCATTTCTCAATTTCATTGCATGCTGCAAACTACAGAGCCCATGTGCTCTGGAATCTGCATGCTACAACTATGGAGCCCGGTGCCCTGGAGCCTGTGCGCCACAACTAGAGAAAGAAAATCGACCGCCACAACTAGCAAGAAGCTTGCATGCCGCAAAGAAAGATCCTGCATGCTGCAACTAAGACCCAACACAGTCAAAAATAAAATAAATAAATAATTTAAATAAATAAATCGCTATTGGATAAAAGATAAATTAAAAAAAAAAGAAATCTACAAAGAGACAACCAAGTTGAATTCATTGAGCATGGTACCAGAAGCTGGGGATACAAAGGTGAGTACAATTAGATCATTGTACTGAAGAGGAAACAGGCTCAGAGAATCACGGGACTGGCCCAAAGACATACGGCCAACAAGCAGAGCTGGAATTCAAACCTGGGTCTGACTGACTCCAAGGTCTGTACTCTTAAATACCATGCAGTAAACCCTTCACATGACCACCTTCAAAGGACCTACAATCTAGTAAGTAGAAAGAGATTAATGAGTGCTGCCATGTTGTTTTGTTCTGAGAAAAGGAGAGGGACATAGGAAAGGAAACTCATCCATCCTGGGCAGGAGAGGAGAACTGTTAAAGCTTCTTGGAAGATGTGTTCCTCTAGCTGAGTTGTGAAAGACCACTGTAGTAAGGCAAGGATTAAGGGAAAGGGCATTCTAGGCAAAGGGAACAACACAGAGAAAAACAAAATAGTAACATAGTCAGGGAACTGCAAATTTCATATTTCTGAATCATCAAGTCAGGAAGAGCACAGAGGAAGATAAAACTGTTGAGGTAAACAGGAGTCAGATTAGGGGAGGGGAGAAGGGGGTGCCTGGAATGCCAAGTAAGGAGTTGCCAACTGAAGGGCTTAAAATGGGAGATGTGGTAAGACCTGTGGTTGGTGACAGTCACTCTGGTGGTGGTGAACTGGATGCCCTAGAAGGGGAGTGAGATTGGCAGCCAGGAGGCCAGACAGAAGTAAAGCAATAACAACTTTTGTGTGCTCTTTGACTAGGCGGGCTCATCCTTCTACACAAGGACATGGTGAGAAGTGGTCACAGAAATAACAGAGCAGCACAGAGGCCAGTTCAGAAGTATGCCAAATGGGACAAATGATACTACATTCCAAATACACCACAGGTGACCTTGGCTCCTGAGACTTATGACCTTTGGCTTAGCTACAATTTAAGGAAAGATCCTAAGATTATTCTATAGTTTTTCTAGACTGCAGATTGTTCAAAGTTAAGGACTATTATCTTATTCGTCTCTGTAGATCCCACACTATTCATTATACACACAGTGGCTTACACATAATAAGTGCTCTGTAAATGTTTTTTTTTAAATCCTTTCATCCTACAATTGAGTGCTTTCTATACACCATGTTCTAGGGACAAAGGAAACAGATTAGGACCATACTCTCATGGAGCTTATTTTCTAGTCTGGGAAACAGACAATAAGCAAGTAAACAAATATATAATATTTTCAAGAAGTGATACTACTTAACACAGGGATAGAGTAATAAAGGCTCTATTTTATTATAGATAAGGTAATCAGAGAAGGCCTCTCTGATGAAATGAATATTTGAGTAAAGCCCTGAACAAGTTACCTGAAAAAGAGTATTCCAGGCAGAGGGAGTATGCATGGCATGTTTATGAAACAGCAATAAAGCCAGGGTAGCTAGAGTAGAGTGACCATAAGGAAGAGGGTAGGAAGTGAGATTAGAGAGGTAACTGGGGATCAGATGATGGAGGGACTTAGAGGGGAATTATTTTAAGCATAATAGAAGATGAAATTTCACTTCTTTATGGTGCGTCCCATTCTCAAGGAATGCAAATGAAATAGTATTAGTCATAAACAATCCTAGAGGTAAATCTACTGTCCAAAGGCATTGCAAAGCATTCTTCTTTTTTTTTTTTTTTTCTTTTTTGGCTGCATTGGGTCTTCATTGCTGTGGGCAGGCTTTCTTTAGTTGCAACGAGCAGGGGCTACTCTTCTTTGCAGTGCACAGGCTTCTCATTGCTGTGGCTTCTCCTGTTGCACAGCATGGGCTCTAGGCGTGCAGGCTCATAGTTGCTGCATGCGAGCTCAGTAGTTGTGGCATGAGAGCCCTGTAGTTGCGGCACACAGGCCCTAGAGCACACGGGCTTCAGTAGTTGCAGCACGTGGGCCCTAGAGCACATGGGCTTCAGTAGTTGCGGAGCATGGGCTTAGTAGTTGTGGCACACGGGCTCTAGGGTGCACAGGCTTCAGTAGCTGTGGAGAGCATTCTTTAAATAAGCTTGGTTATTAGATTATCTATTATTTGGAAATCTATCCACCACCACCCCCTATTGCATTGCCTCCAATAAGACAATTTAGAATAGACTAGGGGAATAAAAAACGATTTCTAAATTTACGGTTCAAAAATATCTTTTGAAAGGCAATATTTCTGTTCTAGCCCAGCCAATCCATTAAGGCATGCTTTAAAAAAAATGCTAAGGGTTTTCTTCCCCAGTCATGCAGGGTTCTACTTCTTATCACAAATCAATGGGTCCCTCCTGTCTCCATGAGATTAACTCTTCAAACCTCAGATTCCTCCCATTGCTCAATAGGCAGCAGAATTAAGTCAATTTGGGTTGCATGACATTCCATGATTCTGGAGCATTCGGTATAAAAGATCTGCAAGTGATTCTAGTCCAAGCAGTGTGTATAAATGCTAAGAGATCACCCTGGAATGAGATGACGATTAATAGACATTTCTCACACAAGGATGAAGGCTAAGCATGGAGCAGTCTGTGTTACTAAATCCCCTATGAGCATGGCTTTCCCTGCAACACCTTCTGGTGTCAAAGTGACAAAACAGGAAGATACAAAAGAAATGGCTTGGGTCAGAATAAGGGGAGAGGGAGCTTGGGAGTGGAAAGAAGAACATGGAACAGAGGGAGATATGAAGAGGCAAAGTACTTTGGAATGAGCTGAGGGAAGGATGAGAATGAGCAGAGGAACACACAGGAAGGTAGGACAGAGATTGATGCCATCCTGCACTGTTGCTTACCTGCATGTCTGTGTCCTCCTGGACTGGACCCCCAGTATCTAGGTGGTTTCCGGCTAGTGCATCCCCAGCACGGAGCCCCCAGAGCCCTGCTCACAGCCAGCACTAAACTGTTTGTGGAGGTACAAGAAGAAAAGGATTGCTCTCTTCCCCCACTTGCACCATATATTTTTCTGACTTCTATAAAACCTAGTTCTGCGAATTCTTTTTTTTCTACCCAGTTTCTTTCATTTCCCCCTCTCTGTCGTATAAGTCAGCTCAGGTGTGCACCCTCTGTTCTATAACCAAAATGTGAGGCCAGAGACAAACTGACAGGACCAAAGAGGGACCATCTACGACCAAGGTTGCCCAACAGACTTAAGAAGAGAGACTACACAGAGGTAGAATCAGAAAAGAGGCAATTGCGATATCAAGAGAAACAAAAAAGAAGTGAGCTGCAAGGCTGCTGAAGTGGAAAACTCAGATCTTCTGTGCCTACAAACATTTGCTGTGACAGCCTTTTCTTGGGGCCGTTGGCATGCCTCATGGGCTAAGGGCAGTGTTAAGATGGGCTCTGTCTAGGACAGAGACAAGAAAAGGTACTCACGGGAGAAAGAAGGATGAAGGAGGATTCCAGGGCCTGGGTGTGAGGAAGATAGCCGAGACAAGGAACTTAAGACCAGTCGGAGCCAGCTTGGAATTGTAAAAGGGATCTGCATGTGACGGGAGCTTATAAAGGGGGAAGCCCCAAGTATGGAACAAATTGAAGGCCCCTGAAGGCAGACAGAAAGAGCAAGGTCTCACCCAAAAGAAATAGCAGAACAAAGCCACCCACGCAGCTACTCCACACCCGATTCCCCTGTGCAAGCAGCTTCCCTGCACCCACTGGACTCCAAGATTTCTCTCTAGCAGACTGGACCCTGGTGCCCGGAACTACAACACCCATAGTGCCCCACGCGCAGGCCGAGTGACTCACCCTCTTCTGATCCCCACTAGCCAATGGGCTTCGCCAATTTCCTCTGCCCCCGGAAAAGCCGCGAGAGAAGAGGGTGCTTCCGGTCCCGTGTTCTCTTTGGCCCTCGGGGAATCCAAAGGTGCAGTGTTTACGGCCAGACCGTAAGGCAGCGGTCCTAAGTGTAAGGAAGGGGTCGTCCATGGCATGGGTTCTGCTAACCGAACGTGGGCTGCTTAGGCTGACGGATAGCGCCAACCCTCTCCTTTTAGGTTCCTTCCCCACCTCTTCCGGGGCTGGCCTAGGACCTGCAGCACAAGCGCACTGTCCCACCGATTCCGGGGCTGGCCTTGTACCGGTAGCGCGTACTCACTTCTTTACCTTCGCCGCGGCGGGCCTTGGACTTGCAGCACGTGCACACCTAGAGGAAGACCCGACAGTCAATCTGGTTGTTTCCGTTGCTGTGCTCAGGGCATTGTAGTTTGGGTAATGCTGTCCTTTTTTTCATTTTCTTTCTCTTGTTTAACATCGGGAAGCAGCAATGAAGTGTTACTAAAAGATCCCTAAAAAAAAAAAAAAAAAAAAATCCCTAAAGCTGGAGTTGAAATTTGCGCTTTGTAACAAATCAGCTGTGGGGTATTGGGCAAGTCAGTTAATCTTCCGTTACGACCTACTGGTCTGTGAAACCTGGGTGACATTTGAGACTCAGCCTGTCTCTTCGCGCTGCTGGGAGGGCTGTTTGCAAACTGCTGGTGCCCACAGCCCTCCAGGTCCCCGTAGGAGAGCAAAGCTGCCTCCTAAGCGTAGTGCCCCAGAGAACCAAATGATCCAGCTGAGCATTGGTCCAGCATCGTCGAATGAAGTGAAAGAAAGGAACTGGAAATGGGACAGCATTTGGGGGGTCAGCTGGAAGGAGAAGTGGGGAAAGAGAAGTTTTGTTGGGTTTTCCCCTCTACCAGCAATTCCTGATAATTCTCTACCTGAATATCAACCCATCTGACCCCTTTTCTCCATCCCTACTGTCATTCACAGATCAAGATCATCTCTTGCTTAAATCATTTCTCCATCTCCAGTTCCCACCCCACCACTTGTTGGATTATTCTAAAGTGCAAATGTGATCATTAAAATGTGTCATGACTTCCCTGTGCCCCTAAAATAAAGTACCAACACCTTAACAAGGGTTTCATTGCCTGGCCTCTTCCTACTCCTCCAGCCTTCTCTCACTCTATGTTCCAATCACTTTCAAATACTACGTTCTTCTTTTTTTTTTTTAATCTTTAAAATGTTTTTCTTTTACTGTGATGAAATATACATAACATAAAATTTACGATTTTAAACATTTTTAAGTGTACACTTCAGTGGCATTAATTACATGTACATTGTTGTGCAACCGTCACCACAGTCTGTCTCCAGAACTTTTTCATCTTTCCAAACTGAAACGGTGAACTCTTTGAACAATAACTCCCCATCCCTCCATTGCTTCCAGCCCCTGGCAACCACCATTCTACTTCCAGTCTCTATTAACTTGACTACTCTAGGTACCTCGTGTAAGTGGAATCACACAGTAGTTGTCCTTTTGCGACTGGCTTATTTCCGTTAGCATAATATCCTCAAGGTTGTACTTTAACACAAGAGGCTGCTTCTTACCTCAAGGCCTTTTTGCCTGTGGAAACAATGTAATAAGCATTCTGAACTCCGCTGAACACAGCCCTGGCTTGCTTTTAAGCGATGCCATCCGCCATACTCTGTCAGTTCTCCCTTTTCGGCTCTGAAAGATTCTGTAGCTTTCTGTTAGCTTAGTTATTAGGAGTCCAGCCTAGTGTAGTAAGTCCGTTTTAAAACTTAAGTCTCATATCAAGTTTACATTCCTTCCTTCCCCTCAGCACCAGCCAGTCTTCAGCGTGGGACTCAGTTTGGGGAACTGGTGCATTCTGTCCTTTAATAGAACTCTCTGTTTTGCTAATTTAAGCTACTTGTTGTGTTGGGACCTGGAAGAGGGTCTGGGACGAAGGGCAAAACATCCTTTTACCTAACTGGGCATGTCATGGCAATCATCGGTTGGTTGTTTGCCTCTCAGGCTAAAGCTGACTGATGGTGGATACCTTCCATTTGGAAGGTGCCCAAATGCTAACTCTTACGGGCACATGGATTAGTTTCCTGGGAGCTCTCTCCATCGCACAGTCCCCTGATGGGACATCTGCTCCAGCCTAACTGCTTCCCGCGAGGCCTCAGGTCCTGCCTTTGGCTGTATGACTAAGCTCCCCTGGCTACTGGTTTTCTTGGGAGGAGGACCAGCAAGATGGCTCCAGCTGTGCTGATTTTCACACTGTTCCTTTGACTTACAGGAAACTCACATGTCCCTGCTAAACCACATTGTAGGAGTGACAGCCCTTTTTCCCCCGTCAACCCTCACTCCTTATTCCAACGATCACAGAGAACAGATCAGCAAGCTCAACAGCAGGTATCCAACCACCGACTGAGATGCAGTCTCTCCTTGCCAACCCATCAATTTCTATGAGTGGTTCCCTCGGAGACCCCTCACTCGGGGGAGGTGAGGACAAAACGCACAGCACTCAGTCCCTTGGCTGGTGACAGACACATGATTCCATCAATCCCTTTTCCCTTTCCACCTCCACACCATCTTCTATTTATTTCCTGGGGAGGTAGAGGATGGGGTACTGGGCTATGGTTTGGGATAGCAGAACTGACTTGCCACCTCTTCATGGTACCTCTTGGTTTGGCAGAATAGGTGACAATTCCAGGGTACCGAATGAGTCCTACTTAACGTCCTGCAACAAAAACGCCATCTCGGTCTTCCCCGGGGGCGCAGTGGTTGAGAGTCCGCCTGCCGATGCAGGGGACGTAGGTTCGTGCCCCGGTCCGGGAAGATCCCACATGCCGCGGAGTGGCTGGGCCCGTGAGCCATGGCCGCTGAGCCTGCGCGTCCGGAGCCTGTGCTCCGCAACGGGAGAGGCCACAACAGTGAGAGGCCTGCGTACCGCAAAAAAACAAAACAAAACAAAACAAAACAAAAAACGCCATCTCCTTTGCTGAGAACGCTTGTCAAACACCTCACACCTTCTCTTTTCTTCCCTTTGTCTGTGACTAGTTCCTTCTCATGTTTTATGTAACAACGTAGATAGCATCGCTGCCGGGAAGAAATCTTAACACTGCCAAGCCTTAGGCAGGACACTGATCTATCACTTCCAAAGGTCCCCTTGCCTCCCTTATAACACTTAGTATGTTATGTTCTAAATGACTCTTGATAGTATATCTTCCCCATGAGACCAAGCCCCACAGGGGCTGGGACAGCGTCAGTTTTGCTCATCTTTGTCTCATAATGCCTCACACACAGATAGCACTAGATACATGAATGAAAGATTCCTAGGCTTTGGCGAAGAGTCTGTGTGATTTGAAAGAGCCTAGGGTCCTGCTGACATGCCATTGTCCCTGCTACCTCTACGTCCCTGAGAACTGTTGTGCTCTACTCCTACTTTACATATCAGGTTATGTTGTTAGAACATCTCTGAAACATCTGAAGTGCTGTATTAGAACCTGCACTTTTATAAATTAGTTTTATTCGATCAACCTGCCCTGTAAGCATTTGCAAAGTTTGCAAGAGAGGAAATTGTGAGACAGCCAAGGATGGGGGATTACCCTAAACTTTGGCTCCATTCCTCACAAGCCCAGAATCCCTTTCCCAGTTGTTTAGAAGTTTGACTCCATCCAGTAGGAGCTCCCTTCCCACTATTTCTCTGTGATGGAATGGAAAGGATTGCTTCTCCTATGACTGCACTGCAGCCTCTGGCTGCAACATTCCTTCATTCATTTGTTCAACAAAATATTTTTAACTGACCTAGAAGGGCGGAGGGAGCTTTAATGTATGTCGAACCAGGGCCCTTCAGGCTACTGGCAACAGGATGAAGGATGAACAGCTTTCCAAAATAAGCATATTCCTGTGCTCGGACACTAGGTAGAGTTCTCAGGAGCTGGAGCCACTCCTTCCTTCTCCCCTTTTCCTTCCTGTCCACCCCCCACAATGGAGCAGAAAGGAAAAGCTGTGCCACAGGCCTGTGGAAAAATGCCCCTTGGCTCTCAGAGCCCTGGCATGAAATAAGATATCGTTCTTAGGAAGCAGTTCCAGACAAAAGATCCTCCTAATGTCCCCTGCCCTGAATTGTCTACTCTCTGTTTTAAAATGGGGGCAGCATTTTGTCTGAAGAGCCAAATTCCTGGATTAGCTGAAACATGAATTTATCCAGAATATCACATTTACCCATTTACCCAACAAATATTTGTGGAGCAGCATTTATATGCTAGTTGCTGGGGACACTAGAGTGAAGACACAATTCCTGCTCTCAAGGTACAATCTAGTGAGGGAAAAAAACAATTTCAGCACCAGGAACCATGACAGAGCTTTGCATCTATGGCCTGGAGATGGTGGAGGTTAGGGAAAGGCACAGGGTCCGGACACGCAGGCTCAGCGGCCATGGCTCACAGGCCCAGCCGCTCCGTGGCATGTGGGCTCTTCCCGGACCGGGGCACGAACCCGTGTCCCCTGCATCAGCAGGCGGACTCTCAACCACTGTGCCACCAGGGAAACCCTATTTTTTGTTTTATCCTTTCTTTTTTTTTAGGTTGGGCTGGGTCTCAGTTGCAGCTCATGGGCTCCTTAGTTGCGGCTCGCAGGCTCCTTAGTTGTGGTATGCAAACTCTTAGTTGTGGCATGCATGTGGGATCCAGTACCCTGACTAGGGATCAAACCCGGGCCCCCTCTATTAGGAGCTCAGAGTCCTAACCACTGCACCACCAGGTAAGTCCCAATCACAGTTTACTTAATAAGTGATGAAGCCAAGACTCAAACCAGGAAGTTTGAGTCCAGAACCGCTGCCCTCCACCACTTTGCTACCTGCTACTTCGGTTTGATGAACGTTATCTTTCATAAAGGAGTATAATATGCATGGGAAAGCATGAAAGGAAAAGAAACTAGGCAAGTAGGCATGGAAGGACAAAGTGAATGAAGAGTTTATATACCACATGGTGACATTTGGACTTTAAGATAACAGGGATCCAAATGATGGATTTTCAGGAGTAAAATGGTCTGACTTATTTATATATATTACTCTGTTAACATGAAGTCGGATAGATTATAAGGGCGTAGGACTACTAGAAGTAAGAAGAACATTGTAAATCAACTATACTTCAATTTTAAAAAGAAGAAGAAGAAGAATTAAGAAGACCAATTGTTAAACTATTGCAGTGATCCAGGCAAGAACGAATAAGTACCAGGAAATAAAAGTTTGAACTAAGGTAGAAGCAATGATTATAAAGAGGAGGGGATGTGATTCAGAAGTGGGATTGACAGTATTGAAACTAAGTGCAGGGACTCAGGAAGAAAGAGTGTTTTCTCATGACTCCCAGGTTTCTTATTTCAGAGACTGAGTATAGAGGAGAAGCAGGCTTGAAAGGAAAGATAATTAGAAAGAATTTGGATGTGAGGGTTTGAGATGCTCATAGTAACGTTGAATAGTCAACTAGGCAAGACAATCGGCCGTTACATTTAGAAGTATGGGGTAAGGAATGAGATCTGGGCAAAGATACAGATTGGAGAGCCATTGGCAACAGGTTGTCACTGAAACCATGAGAAAGGACAAAATCACTCAGAGAGGATTTCAGAAGATAAAGAGATTGAGAGACCGAGGGTGGACTCTAGGGAAACACCAAGCATATAAAAAGGCAATGGGATGCAAGGGGACTAAGGAGAAGCCGAGGTAGGAGGGAAATTGTGCAGGTGTCTACCAAAACTAAGGGGAGCAAAGGGTTTCAAGAAAGAGGAATTGGTCAATTCTGAAATGTCAGGACAGAATTTGAAAAGTGTTCATACATTTGGGATGAAGAGGTTGTTGTTGGCTCTGGGGAAAAATGATTCATCGGTAGAGATGAATACCAGATCAAAGTGGGGTTAGAAGCAAGTGCAGGACAAAGGAGGTGGAAAGGGCCTTTCTCAAGAAACTTGACTTTGATGGAAAGGAGAGACAACACACATTGAGGAAGGGACTTTTCCTGTCTCCCTTCCTTCCTTCCTTCCTTCCTTCCTTCCTTCCTTCCTTCCTTCCTTCCCTCCTTCCCTCCTTCCTTCCTTCCTTCCTTCCTTCCTTCCTTCCTTCCTTCCTTCCTTCCTTCCTTCCTTCCTTCCTTCCTTCCTTCCACGGGGCTTCCCTGATGGCACAGTAGCTAAGAATCCACCTGCCAATGCAGGGGACACAGGTTCAAGCCCTGGTCCAGGAAGATCCCACATGCTGCAGAGCAACTAAGCCTGTGCGCCACAACTAATGAGCCTGCACTCTAGAGCCCACGAGCCACAAGTACTGAAGCCCACATGCCCGTGCTCTGCAAAAAGAGAAGCCACCGCAATGAGAAGCCTGCGCACTGCAATGAAGAGTAGCTGCCACTTGCCGCAACTAGAGAAAGCCTGTGAGCAGCAATGAAGACCCAACGCAGCCAAAAAGAAAAATATATATAAATAAACTAAAAAAAAAATAAAGATAAGAGAGACTTAGCTTGGAGTATTAGTTTTCTATTGTGGCTGTAACAAATTACTAAAAACTTCATGCCTTAAAAGTACATAAATTTATTATCTTAAGTTCTGGAAATCAGAGGTCTTAAAATGGGTTGGCAAGGCTGCATTACTTTTGAAGGATCTAGGAAAGAATCTGTTTCTTTGCCTTTTTTAGCTTCTAGAGGCTGCCTGTATTCTTTGGTTTGTGGCCCCCTTCCTCCATATTCAAAGCCAGCAATAGAGCATCTTCCAATCTCTGTCTCTCTGTCTCTCTGCTTCTGTTGTCACATTGCTTTCTGTCTGACTTCTAAAAGGATGCTTGTGACTACATCTGGCCCACCCAGATAATCCAGGATAATTTCCCCATTTCAAAATCCTTAACTTAGTGATATCTTCAAAGTCCCTTTTACCATGTATGATAATATATCCATATATTCCTGAGGATTAGGATGGGATATCTCTGGGGAGACATTACACAGCCCATCACTTGTAGTATCTGCCTGGCACATAGTAAGAGCTCAAAATATTATTACTGATAATAATACTTAAATTTATATGCTGAAGAGAAAGAACCATCAGGAAGACATTACAAACATAGGAGAGAGAGAGAGAGAGAGAGAGAGAGAGAGAACTTGAGAGAGAGAAATCAAGAACCCTTAGGCCAAAAGGGATGTGTCCAGAACACAGCTGGAGGGAGGAACATTGTGGGTCCCGGACATTAAGTGAGATAATATATACATACCTGGCAAAATGTTTAATATATCATTCAGTACATATTTGTTTTCCTCCTCTATTCCTTCACGTGTGCCTACACCGGTGAAGGCCCATAGTATTATCACTATTTCAGCCTGACAACCCCACCACATGTGATCACGTAAGCTCCCCAAAATTTCACCTCTGATTTATTGTTGTTTCTCCCATACATTCTGGCTTAGCGTCCTTTTTGCAAAATAGATGCTCAAATGTTTGGGGATGAACAAATAAATGAATTAATGAAAGAACAAATGAACAAACTTAAAAGGCTGGGAGAATATTGATTTAGGGTGATCAGAATGTAGCAGCTTCCAACAGTGAAGACTTCTGCACAACGGCCTGAAAGGAGTGAGCTTAAAGAACAGGAAGGGAGGGCTTGCCTGGTGGCGCAGTGGTTGAGAGTCCGCCTGCCGATGCAGGAGACACGGGTTCATGCCCCGGTCCGGGAAGATCCCACATGCCGCGGAGCGGCTGGGCCCGTGAGCCATGGCCGCTGAGCCTGCGCGTCCGGAGCCTGTGCTCCTCAATGGGAGAGGCCACAACAGTGAGAGGCCCGCATACCGCAAAAAAACAAACAAGTAAACAAACAAAAGAACAGAAAGGGAGGTTTTGCAGGTGGAAAGATTCTTCAGAGGTGGAAAAGGGGAAGATGGGAGTGCAAGATGGTATGTGGGGGTCAAGTTTCCCCCCTTGAGTTTAAACACTGGCTGAGCTGATTGAGCAGGTAATCAGTAAAGGGTATTACAAGACCCAAGAATGAGCTTGTACTGAAACAAGATAAACTAAGAATTGCTCTAGGATTCTGAAAGATTTAATAACAGCACTACAATAGGAAGAGCCTTGGAATAAAAAAAGCACTAGGTTGGACTTTTTTTTTTTTAAGTTAAATGCCTGGTTCTAGAACTAATTTCTGCATGACCTTGGGCAAATTACACAATCTCTTTGAGCCTCAGTTGCCTGAAAGGATTAAGCCAGCTGATGCAGTTTAAAAAGCCCAGAAACTGGTGTAAAGAAAGAAATAATACAATAAATTATTGCTATTACTGTCTCTCAGAGTTATGTTTTAAATAAAATAACATGTCAAAGCACCAAGGATAGTGTCTTAACAGAGGCTCAGTGAAGTTTAATTTCCTCTCTTCCATATTGGAAATTTAAACTAAATGCTCTCTGTAAACAGGGAATGAGAGGCTCTGGAGGCAGGGAAGCTCTTGAGATTCTGTTACCATCATCTAGATGAGAAGACTCATATAGTAGTCAGGGGTCTCCAGAGAAACAGAACTAACAGGACTCTGTGTGTGTGTGTGTGTGTGTGTGTGTGTGTGTGTGTGTGTGTGTGTGTGTGTATGTGTGTGTTATAGGAATTGGCTCACTTGATGACGGAGGCCCCGAAGTCTCATGATTTGCCACCTGCAAGCTGTCAATCCAGGGAAGCTGGTGGTTTAATCCAGTCCAAGTCCAAAAGCCTGACAACCAGGAGCACTAATGTCTATGAGCAGGAGAAGATTGATATCCCAACTTAAACAGAGAATAAATTCTCTCTTCCTCTACGTTTTTGTTCTATTCCGACCCTCAGTGGATTGGATAAGCCGACCTGCGTTGGTGAAAGCAATCTTCTTTATTTAGTCTACCAATTTAAATGCTAATCTCTTCTGGAAACGCCCTCACAGACTTATGCAGAAAATTGTTTTACCCATATCTAGTTATCCCTTAACCTAGTCAAGTTGACATGTAAAATTCACCATCACAACTCAGGACCTCCAGAGTACATGGAGGACCCATGTGTTAGGATCTAAGTGGTCAATGCATCACACCTCTTTTTTCCCCACCTGTGTACATAACAGGTCTCTTTTCTCCACCCAAGTTCTGAACCAGTGGAGATAGATAAATGAGGCAGACGGCAACACTCACCTTTATAACTGATAAAGACCATACTGGAAGGTATGGCTTAGGTGTGCAGCCACCATGGGCTTCCTAACAGGATGGTGGGGGGTATTTTGGGCCATGCCACACAGTTTGTGGGATCTCAGTTCCCTGACCAGGGGTTGAACCTGGGCCAAGACACTGAAAGAGTGGAGTCCTAACCACTAGGCTACCAGGGATCTCCCTTTTTTTTTTTTTCTAACAGGAATTTCAGAATTAGACTGACTCACTACCCCATCATAATTATCAGTGGCAAACCATAGGCCTCTCACTCGTGAGAGGTATACCTCTGTAAAACATATAGAAAGGAGCAGATCCAAGTGGGTGCTCTCTGCACCTGGGGGAGAGGGAGCAAAAGCTGAGTGAAGAGAGGCCAGGAGTGTTAGTAATAGGGCTTCTGTCCTAAGAAAGAAAACATCAGGAATGTGGAGAAAGTGGTCCCCCAATACCATGTTCTTTTTTTTTTTTTTTTAATATTTATTTGGCTGCATCAGGTCTTAGTTGTGGCATGCAGGATCTTCTTTGCCATGTGCATGATCTTGGTTACCATGCGTGGAATTTTTAGTTGTGGCATGTGGGATCTAGTTCCCTGACCAGGAATGAAACCCGGGCCCGCTGCATTGGGACTGTGAAGCCTTAGTCACCGGACCACCAGAGAAGTCCCAATACCATGTTCTACTTTGCTTTTTTTCCTTAGGCTTCCAGACATCACCATCCAGGTCATCGGATGGTGGCCCAGCCAGTGGTAAACTCTTCCTCAACACTGTGGTGGGTGACACAGTGGAGTTTCCCCTGGAGATACTGGAGGGAGCTCAAACTGCCTAGCCCTTTGTGACTTGTTTCTGGGCCCTACTTCTCAAGGAACAAATGAAGGACAATTCAATCTGATATCTTTGGCAGTTGGTTCAGAGAATGATGAGTTGCTTGGCCATTTCCTGCAAGTCAGCAACATAACTGGGGAGCATAAAGGAAACCGCTAGGTCCAGAGTTGCATCAATAAAGTGAGTTAGGGCTTCCCTGGTGGCGCAGGGGTTGAGAGTCTGCCTGCCGATGCAGGGGACACGGGTTCGTGCTCCGGTCTGGGAAGATCCCACATGCCGCGGAGCGGCTGGGCCCTTGAGCCATGGCCGCTGAGCCTGCGCGTCCGGAGCCTGTGCTCCGCAACGGGAGAGGCCACAGCGGTGAGAGGCCCACGTACCGCAAAAAAAAAATAAAATAAAATAAAGTGAGTTAGTGTTACCAATCAAATCACAGCCCCAGGTGAAGCATCAGACTAGAGAAGGATAAAAAGAGTAGAAAAGATAAGAGATTGAGAAGTCCAGTCTGATTCAGGAGATAAGACCAATATGCCTGAAACAAGGAATTATAAAAGACACAGAAAAGAATGCTAATGGTTATGGGATTTCTTTTGAGAGGGATGAAAATACTCTCAGATTATATTGTGATGTTGTTTGAAGAACCCTGTGAATTTACAAAAAACAAACAAAAAACACACTGAACTGTACGGGGTTTTTTTTTTTGGCCACGTCACACAACTTGTGGGATCTCTGTTCCCTGACCAGGGATTCAACCCAGGCCATGGCAGTGAAAGCCCAGAATCCTAACCACTAGGCCACCAGGGAACTCCCCTGAACTATATACTTTAAATGGGTAAATTGTACAGCATGTGAATTCTACCTCAATAAAAGATGTTTAATTTTTTTTTTAAAAAAAGACACAGTTGTAGTGGACTAGGAGAGGAGAAACCAGAATCCCAGTCCTTTACTTATTGTGCCAATAACTATGTGACCTTGGTCACTTTCCTTCTTCAAGCCTCAGCTTCCTCACCTGTTAGATGACGGAGTTGGACTAGATGACCTGTGAGGTTCCTGTATTAGTTTCCTGGAGCTGCTGTATCAAATTACCACAAACTGAAAACAACAGAAAGGGGACTTCCCTGGTGGGGCAGTGGTTAAGAATCTGCCTGCCAGTGCAGGGGACACGGGTTCGAGCCCTGGTCCAACATGCTGCGGAGCAAATAAGCCTGTGCACCACAACTACTGAACCTGTGCTCTAGAGCCCATGAGCCACAACTACTGAGCCCACACGCCACAACTACTGAAGCCCACGTGCCTAGAGCTGGTACTCCACAGCAAGAGAAGCCGCTGCAATGAGAAGCCCGTGTACCCCAACGAAGAGTAGCCCCCGCTCACCGCAACTAGAGAAAGACCGCTCGCAGCAAGGAAGACCCAATGGAGCTGATAAATAAATAAATAAATAAATTTTAAAAAATAAATTAAAAAAATAAAACAACAGAAAGTTATTCTCTCACAGTTCTGGAAGCCATAAGGCTGAAATCAAGGTATTGTCAATACCACAGTCCCTCCAGAGGCTCTAGGGGAGAATCCATTCCTTGTCTTTTCCAGATTTGCTCCTAGGCTTATGGCTTCATCTCTCTCTGCTCTGTCTTTCCACTTGGATAATCTAAGATCAACTCCTCCTCTCAAGATCCTTAATTAAATCACATCTTTTGCCATATAAGGTAGCATCCACGTGTTCCAGGGAATTGACATAGATATCTTGGGGGGAGGGGAGTAATTCATATACAGATCTTTGCAAGTTCATAGAAGAGTTGAGAGAACCAACTTGAGAAAATTTGAACTGCCTTATAGTCCCTAGACACACCCCCTCCTTCACTCCACTTCCATCCTAGTTCACATTTAAAATAACTTCCATTTGTATGGAATTTTATGGTTTGAAAAGTTATGCATTTATCAGCTCATTGCAGTCACATAAAAACCTGTAAATTTGTTATTATCACTATAATTTCATTTCTAATGAGAAAATGGAGGCTGAGAGAGATTAAGTGACCTAACCAAGGTCACACACGCTGGAAAGTACCAGTGCTAGACTCTAGTCTTAGTCCTTGCCTTCCAAATCCTTTGGTACCCATTCTGCCATCACCTGCCTGAATCTTGGTATAGCATCAGGAGTTTCCAGACAGGATGGGGTAGAGGCACCTGGAGTAAATTCAGTTCTCCCTATTCCTCCTACTAAGCACAGCTGAAAACCCTGGACAGTTTATATAAAACCAACATAAGAAGATCTGAAAGGTGGGAAGAAAAAGGCAAACTGACAAGGGTTCTTGGAACCCAAAGCTCAACATAACAGTGAGTTCCCTGGGTTTTCATTTTGCCTCATATATATCATGGACTGGGTGCTGGAGAAGCAACCCAGAAATGCCAATGGGCACAGACAAAATGAAGTCCCAAGAAAAGCCTGCTTGCTTTCTCTAGCCAAAGGACTAGGAAAAAGGCAATCCAGCAAGACTGAGAACCTTTGGACGATAACTGCCTGACTCCGGCCAAACACCATGGAAAAAAATCATGGTCCTACCTCCAACCCAACAGAGAGGTGGAGACCCTAGACTTCCACCTTTGTCCCGCTATAATGAGGTTACATTCCCCATTCCCCATTCCCCTCACCAGGGTAGTATCAGAGAAGATAGAGTGGGGAGCCGGGCTTTCATTCCTGCCCAGAGGTAGTGAGTTCCCCATTCTGAGGTAGTGACACCCCTCCCCCTCCCCCTCCCTGCCAGAGTGTCAGAGGAGGCCACCTAGGGAGTCTGAAATCCTATATCCACCCCGAAATGAGGAGTTACCTCTCCCCTCTACTCTGGGTGGACAAAGGAGGCTGAGTGGAGAACCTGGACCTTCACCCCTGCCTGACATTCGTGAGGTGATGCCCCTTACCCACAACTGGCATGATGTCAGAGGAATCCTGCTAAAACAGATTTAAATAAGATCCAGAGTCTCATAACAACCAAAATGTCCAGCAGGCAATCAAGATCGTAAATCATACCAAGAACCAGGAAAACCTCATCTCAAATTTAAAAAGACAATCGGCAGATGCCCATACCAAGATGATACAGATATTGGAATTATCTGACAAGGATTTTGAAGAATCGTAAAAATGCCTCAACAAACAATTATGAATACACTTGAAACAAATTAGAAAACAGAAAATCTCAGTGCAATAATGGAAGATGTAAAGAAGAACTAAATGGAAATTTTAGAACTGAAAAATATAATTACCAAAATTAAAAACTCAACGGATAAGCTCAACAGCAGAATGGAAGGGATGGAGGAGAAGAATCAATGAACTTGAAGATCAAACAATATAAATGTCCCAAGTTGAAAAAGAGTAATTTGGGTAAATACAATAGACTTTCCTTCTCCTCTTGTTTTCTAAATTATGTTTGAAAATTAAAGCAAAAAGCATAATATTGTCTAAATGGTAATTTCAATGTATGTAGAAGGAATATTTAATAAAATTATATTATAAATGGAGGCGGTAAAGGGACTTAAAGGGAGATGAGTTTCTACACGTGTCTCCCACTGGCAGAATGGGAACAATAGTTCTTCATGATGATGGAATCATTCTGTGTCTTGATTTCAGCATGGTTACCAGAATTTACTTGTATGATAAAATGCCATATAACTATATGCACACATTTATTTCAGTGTCCATCTACTGGTTTTGATTTTGTACTATAGTTACACAAGATAAGCCACTGGGGGACACTGGGTGAAGGATACATGGAACTTCTCTGTGTTATCTTTGCAACTTCCTATATATGTAAAATAACTTCAAAATGAAAATTTTTTTTAATAAATAAATGAAAGGGCTTCCCTGGTGGCGCAGTGGTTGAGAGTCCACCTGCCGATGCAGGGGACATGGGTTCATGCCCTGGTCCGGGAAGATCCCACATGCCGCGGAGTGGCTGGGCCCGTGAGCCATGGCTGCTGAGCCTGCGCGTCCGGAGCCTGCACTCCACAACAGGAGAAGCCCGCATACCGAAAAAATAAAAATTTTTAAAAATTTAAAAAATAAATAAATAAAATAAATGAAAGAGGATTGAAGGGACAACTTCTCAGGCAATTAGGGAACTGTCTTTTCAATCTGGAGGCTAGACATGAAGGGAGGTGATGCCCAGAAGATGGAAGTTTCTGGACCGGAACCTTCAGGTCAGACCCTAGCCTTATCCTCAAGTGACATCACAAAGCCTCAGAAGCCCCACCTACCACTCAAAAGTTTTGCAAATTGAACTATCATCTCAGGACTGTATTTGCATTGGAAGCAGCTGTTCAACCTTGCTGAGCAAACTGCCCTGCCTGCTCAGTTACATCGGAAGGAAAATGACCCCATGTGAGCAACAGGATCAATAGTTTGACACTCATTCCTAGGCTATAACAAAGAGCAAGACCAATTCTCTTGGTATTTTCTTGGCTGTGTGGGCAGTCTGCTTCTACCATATATCTCAGCCCTCTTTGGGAAATCTATTTCTTCCCCACAACTTCCAGCCTTCTTATGGGACAAGGGTACACTCATCAGTGCCATATCTGATCCTGCTTACCTAGTAAAAATTCTCTCCTTCATTTCACTCCTGATGACTCTACTCATCCTGGCCTGGAAAGTAACCTAAGACAAAGGCAACAAGAACAGAGAACCAGCCCAAAGAAAGGAGACAACACCGCTGGCATGAAGGTCTGCGGTTCTTGGTGGAGACTCCATTGAGGTGAAGACCTGGAGGCCCAAAAGGCAGGAGGTAGAGCCTGGGAAGGAAGAGCTGCTTGAGCCACCCTACCCCCCAATGCCAGAGGCTCCCCCCCAGGCCTCATTTCCCTCCTCCACCACCGCCTCCGTTATAATTCATACTCACCTGCTGCTCTTTGGCTTCTCCAGCCTCCTGAGTTTAAATGTCTTCCCTCTGTGGAATCTTCCAGACCGAAATTATAAATGGCTCTTGATTTCTGCATTAACAGAGGAAAGGACCAAACTCACGGAGAATTGAAAATTGATTACCAAGCCCAAATTTTCCTTTTTATATTAGATATGTGTTGACTCCTGGATATTGAAATTATTGGGAGCTCACAGCATCTTCAAATCGACAATAAAACCAGAAGATCCTTGAAAGAGAAACAGCTCACCTACTCTGAATTCTAAGTAAAATTCTCCCTCTTCCTCACCTAATTCTGAGAACAAAGAGTATTTCCTCTTACAAAACTATTTGAAGCACCAAGTACTTTTCTCTCTTCTTCCCCATCCTCCAACTTTGTAGGTTGGTAAATTTTAAAGATAGCATATTCTAAAGCCATAATTTTGTTTGATTTTTAAAATCTTTTCTGAGTTTGGAACACATTAACTTCTTTTTCAAATGAAATCCAAACTAAAGCCACAGTGTTTTGAAAATCCGTTCCCTCATCCAATCAGGTTTGGGTTACTCTATGGAGCATTTGACATTAGCCTAGAAGGAATTAGTATTTTTCTAGGAGAAGACCCTCTATGTCCAACCCTACTGTTAACCCTTCCTCTTGGAAGCGCCCTATCAGATGGCCCCTTGTCTCTTCCCTCACATACATTTGACTCTGGAGTCTTGAGCCAAGAGCCCCTCCTTCAGAAGCTTTTCTCACTGCTTAGAATCATGGGACTGTGTCTGTCCATGCCTCTCTAAAGATAAGTCCCCCCCACCCCCGCTTTCTGGGCTGTGTACTCTGGATCTCAAGCCATGGGTCATTCATTCCCTTCCACTCTAACCCATAGAAATTAAGGAGCTTCGTCACTTGGGGCTGAGGAAAGGTTAGTATTGCTACCAGACCCAAGGGGAGCCCACCTGCCCCTCCAGTGCCTGGTGGTGGTGGTGTTTGTTTTGGTGGTTGACCAGCTTTAGCAGAGACTGATTTCAAGTGGCCTACAATAGGACCCAAAGCCTCGTGGCCAAGGAAGACATATCCCTCTCCCCTCTGGTAGAGTGGACTCCTTTATCAGAGAGACTAGCCTTCCCTTCAAGCTGACTGTCACACTTTTTCTCAGTCCAGCAAGCCTGCTGGGGAAGTAGGCAGGGGTGGGGTGTGGTGGAGTGGAGTGGAGTGGGAAATGAGTGTGCGGGGTTCCCATGCATCTTCTTTTGAGGAGGGGCAGCCCAGAAAAGATCTGTCAAGCCTCAGAGTTGGCAGAAAGATCCTCACTACTGCTAACACTCTCCAGATCTTTCTTTCCTATCCTACAAATGCCTCTGTTCATCCATCAGATGGTTATTGAGGCTTTGCTTTGTATCAGGCTCTGTCCCGGGTGCTAGGGATACGACAGAAAGGGGCCGCGTCTCCTACAGCCCACACAGCACAGTGAGAGATGGATGCTAACGAACTAATCACATGGATGAATGCTTCATTATCAACTGAGAACAGTGCTCTGAAAAGAATTTGGCTTCATGAGAGCGTGTACCAAAGGAAGCTGACTGGGGAAGGCTTACCTGAGGAAGTCATGCCTGGGCTGAGAGCTGAGAAGCGAGTGGAAGTTAGACACGGGGATGGTGGGGGTGGAGGGGTGTGGTCTTCTAGACTAGTGGTCCCCAACCTTTTTGGCACCAGGGACCGGTTTCACAGAAGACAATTTTTCCACGGACCAGGGGCGGGGGTGGCGGGGGAGGGATGGTTTGGGGATGATTCAAGCACATTACATTTATGGTGCACTTTATTTCTATTATTATTACATTGTAATATATAATGAAGTAATTCTACAACTCTCCATAATGCAGAATCAGTGGGAGCCCTGAGCTTGTTTTCACTTGTCACTCACTGATAGGGTTTTTGTTTTTTGTTTTTTGTTTTTTTGTTTTTTTGCGGTATGCGGGCCTCTCACTGTTGTGGCCTCTCCCATTGCTCCGGACGCGCAGGCTCAGCAGCCATGGCTCACGGGCCCAGCCGCTCCGCGGCATGTGGGATCTTCCCGGACCGGGGCACGAACCCGTGTCCCCTGCATCGGCAGGCAGACTCTCAACCACTGCGCCACCGGGGAAGCCCTGATAGGGTTTTGATATGAGTCTGCAAGCAATTGATTTATTATGGTCTCTGTGCAGTCAAACCTCTCTGCTAATGAAAATCTGTATTTGCAGCCGCTCCCCAGTGCTAGCAACACTGCCTCAGCTCCACCTCAGATCATCAGGCATTAGATTCTCATAAAGAGCACACAACCTAGATCCCTAGATCCATCACATGCACAGTTCACAGTAGGGTTCGCGCTCCAATGAGAATCTAATGCCGTGGCTGATCTGACAGGAGGCGGAACTCAGGCGGTAATGTGAGCCATGGGGAGCGGCTGTAAATACAGATGAAGCTTCACTCACTCACCCGCCGCTCACCTCCTGCTGTGTGGCCTGGTTCCTAACAGGCCACAGACTGGTACCGCTCCACGGCCCAGGGGTTGGGGACCCGTGTTCTAGAGAGCAGCATGTGCAAAGCCCTGTAAGGGGAGGAGTCTGCTGTATTAATGGGCTAGAAAGATGGTGGTTCTGGAGTGCTAGAATGGAACCATATAGAGCTGGAGACGTCTGTGGGACTGGATCTCACAACACCCCAGTGGGCAGTACTAATTGGGATGATTGTGGAGTGGGTGGGGATCGTGGAGTGGGGGCAGTCCTCTACGGTTCCTTAATTTAACAGCCTTGTGCATGATTACCAGACTCCTGGGCCAGTCCCTGCTACCCAGGGACTCTAAGTTACCCTCCTCCCATTTTCTTCTGTCCTCCAGGATCTCCTTGTTCCTCCAGCTCCTCGTGCACCCAAATCTCCTCAGTTTTATCCTTACTGGGAACTTACTAACAAATCAGCCAGACTGCATTGCAAGCTATGGCCACCTGGTGGCAGCAGAGGGTCAGCAAACCTGGCCCCTGCAGCAACCACTAGACAGAGGGATCTGCTCTCCTTCACACGCTGAGAGTTGGGGAGTTCGTTCCCAACAGACGATAATCAGGTTATCCACGATAATGGGAAGCTCTTATGCAGAAGATCTCCTGAGCTGCAAATTTCATCATTTTTGATCATCAATCATACACTAGCTCTTAACATTATTTCTGTTCTGCTTAACTACCCTATGAAGAGGACATTATGCCCGCAGGTGGGAAGTTGAGTGAAGCTCAGAGACTCAGAGAGGCTGACTGTCTGATCAAGTCTCACAGAAAAGCCAGCTTATTTTTCCTCTCCCTTGCTGCCTCCCGTGTTCACGGAGGAGTAAGACATCGCCTGCTTTGAGGCAGCTCTTCTTTCCCTATCAGCAGTCTCTTTGCTCTAAAATGCCATTAGCCCGAGTTCGTATTGTGCCCTGCATTCTCCTGTGTTGCCTCCTCTTCTGTTTTCTCCCCAGAACCTTCAGAGAGGTCCGTCTGCAGCTCCATGTCCTGCACTTGGAGGGATGAAACCAACAAGTACCAACCACCATAACACATCCAGTGAGTAATGGGGACCAAAGGGAAAAGGCAGTGGAAAAGGATAAGATGCTGCTCCCTTTTTCAGGGAGCTTCTGAGCCAGATGTGGCTGAGGGCTTCCCCAATCTCAGTGCCAGGTGGTTTCTGAGAAAGGCCAAGGGTGGGTAGTAATGGAATGCTCTAAGCATTCTGACACCTGGGGAGCCCCTGTGTGCTAGCTCGATGCGGGGGGGTTGCTTCCTGAAAGAGGGGAAATATTAGGAAAATGTATGGCTTGGATTTAGGAGTGGGAGGGAGAACGTGACAGACATAAGGGACAGTGAGTCAGCCACACGATGCATGTAGGGAAACAATGGGAAATCAGGTCAAAGAAAAGAGTACTAGCCAATGGGAAAGGGCCTTGAATGCCAGATGAGGGTGTTGGATTTCAACTAAGAGGGACCCAGGGAAGGTTTTTGACGAGGGGAGTGACAAGTGAAATAAACATTAAACTAGATGAATCGGGTATAGTCAATGTGTAAGACAAATGGGAGAAGGGAGAGACTGAGTAAGAAGACCAGTTAAAATGCCAGTTGAATAACAAACTTCCCAAAGTTCCTGGTACTTTACTGTTTCTGTGACTTTGCCCATTCTATTCCTTCCACTTGAAATGTCCATTCGTAAACCTTTCTCTGCTCAATCATTTTTTAAGGCGGGGTAAGATGAAGGAGGGTGAGTGGAATTCAGAGGAGTGCATCCTCAAAACTTTTGTCTGAAAGCAGGCCAAAGGGATGGGGACCTCTGCCCATTCCCATTCTCCCAGCCCTGAGGGCTGAGTGACTGTGTCAGGGGCTGGAACGGGTGATGCCACAAGCTGAGGGTGGGGTGAGACATCTGTATCCTCGGAAAAGTTTAGACTCACAGAGCTGTCTTCTCAAGAGGATGTGAGGAGACCCCCACGGGTCTTTCTCTGTTCCTTTAGATGCTCTAACTGTTCCAGTCCACTGAATCTCAAACACTGTGGATTCCCTAAACTGGAAGCAGCCTTGGAATCAGAGCTGCCCAGAGCTGCCACGGTCCAGACAGAATCATGAAGCGTCAGCCCCAGAAGGGCCTTAAGCCATCCAGAATCCCACTCTCTTTTACAGAGGAGGCTCCTGATGCCCAGAGGTAAATGAGGGAGGCAGTGAATGTGAAAGAGTGGCCAGAGGATGTACTGTGAGATCAGACAAGCCCGGTGTGAAATCCTAGCTGCGCCACTTCACACTAGCTATGCACCCGCAGGCAAATTATTTAAGCCAGTGACTCTTAAAGTATGGTCCTGGGATCCCTGGGGGTCCCCCAAGACCCTTTCTGGGCATTTGCGAGATTGAAACTATTTTCATAAAAACAGTAAATTATTATTTTCCTTTTTCACTCTCATTCCCTCATGAATTTTTGAGAGGTTACATGACATGTCTCCTAATAAGTCTAGTGTTAAAGAGATTTGCAAAAATATGAAACAATGCTGTTCTTCCTTCTTTCAAAAATAAATTTATTATTGTTATTTTTATGACTTTTATGAATAGGTTCTTTTTAATTCAGTGTTAATTTCTAATATGGTGAACATGGATAATATAACCCACATAAAGAAAAGCTCCTTGGAGTTCTCCAAACTTTTTTTTTTTAATATTTATTTGGTTGCACCAGGTCTTAGTTGTAGTAGGTGGACTCCTTAGTTGTGACTCCAGAGCTCCTTAGTTGCAGCTCACCAGCTCCTTAGTTGCAGCACACGGGCTCCTTAGTTGCAGCAAGCTGGCTCCTTAGTTGTGGCATGCGAACTCTTAGTTGCGGCATGCACGTGGGATCTAGTTCCCTGACCAGGGATCAAACCCGGGCCCCCTGCATTGGGAGAGCAGAGTCCTAGCCACTGTGCCACCAGGGAAGTCCCCTCCATACTTCTTAAGAGTGTAACAGGATAATCAAACTAAAAAGTTTGAGAAACAGTGATTTTAAACTCTCTAGGTCTCCATTTCCTTATTTGCAAAATGGGCATATAACATCTCACAGAATAGTTTGAGACCTAAAAAAAAGGTACTTCAGATAAAATGCAAAATGCCTGCTCAAGATTTCACGGTATTGTGTTTCTTGAACAATGGCCTCTCCAGCCTCACCTCAGGGCTGTTCTTGGCTTTCTCTAGGGGCTCAGAGAGCCAAAAGTCTGGGGTCTGGGGGATGAAGCATTGTGTAGTATGAAGATGCTTTGCTGCTGGAAGCCAATGTCTGCATGCATCTGTGCCTGAGGCAGATCCCCGCATCGAGGTCACCAAACAGAGTGACAATTCTACTACATCGCCTTGTGCCACTGTGAGGGCCCAGACACGTTTGTGCACTTGTAGTTCACCACTGTTACCACCTGAGGGCAGCATGCCCCCACAAGTAGAGGCAGCACTGCCAGCTCAAGACAAAAAATAAGCTTGGCGCTTCAAGAACAGAAAAAGCCACTTTCCAGAGAGTGTCTCCCTGAAGCCTCCGTGACATTCCCCATCAACGAGTACGTAAGGGCAGCCGACCTGGCCACAAGGATGATAAACCAAGAACATGAGAAACAACCGTGAAGAGTGCCAGTTACCGGTTTTCCTTCGAGTAAGGATTCCAACGTCGTATTACCTCCCCAGGCCCTTTTTATCACTGCTGTCTCCACCCTCCAATGAGCCAGTCTCAATTACCATGAAAGCAAATGCTGGAAGGAGTCATAAGCTGGATTCCTGGACGCACTCAGCCACTAAATCCTTGTATAAGTGAACCTCAGTTTCCTCATCAGTAAAGTTGAAAAAAATGTACCCATCTCATAGGATTACGAGGTTCTAAGGAGAAAGATGCAAAGAATCCTTGCGAAGTCAGAGGTGCTATAAGCCCTTTAATAATGTATCTCAGGGGCTTTCCTGGTGGCGCAGTGGGTGAGAGTCTGCCTGCCGATGCAGGGGACACGGGTTCGTGCCCCGGTCTGGGAAGATCCCACATGCCGCGGAGCGGCTGAGCCCGTGAGCCATGGCCGCTGAGCCTGCGCGTCCGGAGCCTGTGCTCCGCAACGGGAGAGGCCACAGCAGTGAGAGGCCCGCGTACCGCAAAAAAAAGAAAAAAAAAGGAAAAAAAAATCTCAAATAAGATGGCTCTAGAAGACAACCATACAAATATGACCTGGGAAGAAGAGTACTTTCCCGTTAATAATAATTAACACCGATAAAACACTTTAGAGATTACAAAGCAGTTTTGCCTTACATTCTCCCCCCACCGCCCCACCTCCTCCTGAGAACAGAGAGGAAGATGCTCTCATTAGTCTTCTTTCACAGTTGACAAAACAGGCACAAAGAAGTCAAGTAATTTGCTCAAGGTCTCATGGCAAGTCAGGGGTACAGCCAGACCCTCTGAATCCAAGGTTCGCATTCTTTCCATGGTGCAGCCCCAGGTGACTAGGGCAGTGAAGGAATCCCCTCCATTTCAAATCCCGAGGATGTTATGTGGGCAGCTTCATCGCCAAAGGCCTTGCATGGCCCCATTTGTCCAGCCTGAGGGCTCCCAGCCCCCACTTCCTCACCCTCTAGTAAATGCCAGCTGCTTTTTCTTGTCCCACCTGAATGGCAAACTGGCCTTTTTCTTCAGCGTGGAGGACCCGGCACCACTGCTCTGAGCCCAGCTCCCTCCTGCCACCCAGCCCAGACCTTCCCAGTTTCCTCACAGCTGTGCAGCAGTGAGCCATGTGGAGCCACGTGGAGCCACACGAGCCACGTGGTAGCCGAGGGTAGAGTGCAGGGCCGAGGGGCGAGGGGAGCAGAGCCCAACAGAGGGGGGCTGTTTACCTCAACGGCAGAGGGCAGAGGAAAAAGCGGCCACGGTGAGGTGGAGACCACCTAGGAGCAGAGTCAGGGGCACTGAAGAGTTTGAGCTAACTTCCGTGGCTCACTCCTTAGGGCTGTCAGGCAGGTCCCTGAAACACGCTGGTCCTTGGTTGCTTCATTCATAGACACACCTCGAATATTCCAGAAAGTCCTGGGCGACCCAAGCCAAAGGAAGGCCCAAGTACTGTCAAACCTCTCTGTCTGAAGGAAGGCTTTATTTGATCTCCCTAGTTGTCTGCCCCTAAATTGCACTTTTAATTCGTATTAACATGTATGTCAGCTAGTTGCTACCTCTCTTAACTTGGAATCCATGGTTAGATTTATGGGGGGGGGGTCTGGGAACTTGAACTGGGGAAAGAGATACATTTTCATGAACCGCTAAGTGAATTTAGTATTCCTCCACAAGCCCCAGTAAGATTAGCAATACCTGTGCTTCTGGCGCTAATAAAAATCAAGACGCCTTCATATTCTATCAGTTGCCACCGATCTCTTGAAATATCATTACACTCATCACAACCTGGAAATTACGGTAGTTACTAGGTCTGCTGCTGGTTACCAGGTTACTAGACCTGGTTATTGAATGCACTGTTAAAGTAGGTGGTAGATTACTATGTCACAAATTTGGTTTTTGTGACTCTTTCAATAACCGTATTTCAGGATAATTGGCTTCCTTTGTAATCTTACGTATTTCAGTGTATGCATTTGGGAACGTTGTGAAGAGGGGCCCGAGGACTTCACCAAACCGACAGAGGGGTCCTGCGCACAGAAAGGATCAGGACCCCTGACCCACAATGTTCCTCTGAGTCCTCAAGGATGTCTGTGTCCAACCAGGCTCACAGCACCGAGCTCCCTGCCTATGGAGGGACACTGAAGAGAGGGCAGAGGGTGAGGTACCTCGTTTCTCCAGCCCCTACAAATACCAAGACTTGCTATCTTTAACTGTCACAGGGATTCAGAGAAGATGATCATATTATGCATATTTTTTCTTTTTTTTTTTTTTTTTTTGCGGTACGCGGGCCTCTCACTGTTGTGGCCTCTCCCGTTGCGGAGCACAGGCTCCAGATGCACAGGCTCAGCGGCCATGGCTCACGGGCCCAGCCGCTCCGTGGCATGTGGGATCTTCCCAGACCGGGGCACGAACCCGTGTCCCCTGCATCGGCAGACGGACTCCCAACCACTGCGCCACCCGGGAAGCCCAATATTATGCATATTTTAAAGAGGAAATAACAAGAGCCCACCCCCTGCTCCTCTGCCTTCAAGAGCTAGAGCTCCACGGAGCCCCACCCCATAACAATGAAGAGCTGGGCCTCAAGTCAGGCACAACCAGCTGTGTGACTGAGGGCAGGTCGCTCGACTTCTCTGAGTCTCCGAGTCCTCATCTCCACAGTGCGGATAAAAACACCCGTTCCACGGGGTTTCCTTGTGGGGCTCCATGAAACAACATGTGTTAAGAGCTTAGCGTGGTGCCTGGATCCGCTGGCCCTACGTACAGTGGCTGCCATCACTGTTACAGAGAAGAGACTCAGTCATTGCACTGTGCTTGCCTTACAGTCCATTTTAGAAATTACAGGCAACTCTAAGGCCTCTCTCCCACCTCCAACTCCTCTCACCAGAAATGGCCAGAAATGTGTTTTTCTTTCTTTCTCGGCAACCACGACCTCTTAGTGGCCAAATGGATCTTCCCCTTCTCGCCAGCAAGGAACTCAGGCTGAAAGATGAAAGCAAACGTGTCAGGGCCGGGAGGAGGGAGAATGCGTGTCTGGTCGGCAGGGCCCGCAGTGCAGGTATCAGCAGTCCTGGGCTCGCCTGAGCAGAGCTTTTCTCCCGGAGCTGAGCCGTCTGGGGGTGGAGGGCAAGACCGTGCCATCCGTGTCTCCGTGTGTATGTAATTTATTTTCTTGCATGGTTGGTGGGAGGTGGCTGAGGCTTCACAGGCTGTACCTGACAGATAATTACAGAAAGACAAATTGTGCCCTGCCTTCCCCTTCTCCCGGTAAGGGTCTCCAGACCCTGCGTATGGTGGAGGGGAGGAGGGCGCGGGGGTGCGTGGAAGAGTGGGAGGGGGTGATGCTGAGCCCGGCTGACCCATTACTCATCCACAGCTGGGAGGACAGTGAAGCCAGGAGGGACTGCGGCGGGCTCTGGCTGAAGCGCAAAGGCTTTTCTGGACTTGTGTTGTGGCTCTCTTAGACGATGACAGACGCAGGGAGAGTCAGTGCCCTCTCGGTGCCTGGTCCAAAGCTAGTTGCTCTATGGGAAGCCCCAGGCCAGACCCCCAGGGGCCCTGCGGACCAGACACAGGGTGCTCTGCTGCGCCCCCTGGAGGAGAAGACGCCCACAGCCTGGAGGGGCCTCAACTGGTTCTATTCTGGGAACTGATGAGAATTCCAGTTTCTCACGGGGGTGTCTCCGCATCTCCCAGGTTCCTGCCTGCATTCTCCCCACTCCCCCTCTCTTCCCCCTTTTCCTTCCCCTTCCAATTAAAACCATTTCTATTGCATGACAGGACTTTTTTTTAATAAATTTATTTATTTTTATTTTTTTATTTATTTATGGCTGTGTTGGGTCTTCGTTGCTGCTCACGGGCTTTCTCTAGTTGCCGCGAGTGGGGGCTACTCTTCGTTGCGGTGCGCGGGCTTCTTATTGCGGTGGCTTCTCTTGTTGCAGAGCACGGGCTCTAGGCACACGGGCTTCAGTAGTTGTGGCTCGCGGGCTCTAGAGCGCAGGCTCAGTAGTTGTGGCACATGGGCTTAGTTGCTCCGCGGCATGTGGGGTCTTCCCCGACCAGGGATAGAACCTGTGCCTCCTGCATTGGCAGGCGGATTCTTAACCACTGTGCCACCAAGGAAGTCCCGGATTTTATTTTATTTATTTTTTAACATTCACAGGAGAAAACGTGGAAGGCAATGTATATAGCCTACGAACTTCTTACACTTCTTAAAAAAAATTAACATGGTAGTGATTTTCACTGTAATCTTGAATTTATAATTATTTTATTTTGACCAGGATGGAAGCTAATAAAAATAAATCAAACCTATGATCATATTAAGCTTTTCTTTTCTTTCTTTTTTTTTTAAAGAAAGAAAAACAGACTGCTCAAGCCCAGGGAAACTACGAATTTAGTTTTAAATTCTCTTCCCAAAGCTGAGAGAGAGCCTCGACTCCCTCGTCAATAAAATTGAAAAAATAATTGTCTTCCTTGGAGGGGTCTTGCTTGGTGCAAGGCACGCTGTGTGGTTCAGTTATTTATTCATGGAGCATCTGCTGAGCACCAATGGAAGGTCTGGCACTGGGTGTGACATAGTTTGGTCTGTATCACCAAAGAGCAGAGCAGAATATGTGAGCGTCCCCTGGGCGGCCCACCAAGGCAGAGTGATTGACTTCCTCCGCTGAGGGGCAGGGAGAGCCCTCGTGAGACTTCCGTGACCAATAATTCTCTCTTGGGCCACGTTCCTTAGCATTGAGCTTGGCCTCCTTGGCCCCTCAAAACAGATTGCTACCTGCCACACTCCTCCTCTCACTGTATCTATATAATATTTCTAAGTCTTTTGCTCATTCTTCCCTGCGGCCTCCTCTGAAACCCCAGGCGAGATTAGCAGCTCCCCCCCACCGCCCCCGCATCTCATAGTGGAATTACCTGTGGTTGCATCTGCTCCCCTACCCTAAAGGCCAGAACTGCCTCTTCCTTCCCCACAGTGCCCAGAGCAGGTACACAAGTATCACTGAGCTGAACTGGGCTCTGTCATTCTCCTACTTGCCCTCTCTCTTCCAACCTCCTCCTGCATTTGGCGTCTCTCTCCCTCCGTGCTGTGCCTCCCCCCTGCTCCTTTGTTCTCTTTCATAAGATCTGTATCTGAGGAAAGGCCCATTCATTCTCCTCTAGCCACTGCACGCAGCCTGGGCCGGCTCCTCTCCCTGGTTCTCAGCCCTCCCTTGACTCCTCCCTCTTTCCCCAGAGCTGTGGCTGGACTCTGGCAGGTACTCGCAAGTCCCACACAGCCCCAGCAGCAGCCCCATTCCTGCACAGTCCCCTGCCCCAGCCCAGGCACACCCCATCCCCTACACAGGCTCCCCTGTGCACACACTTGCCCCCACACAAACACACATGCCCAGGGTCTTCCTGCCTTTCAATTAGAAGCCGCTTATCCTTTCCTGAGAAGGAAGAGGCGATGCCTTGAGCATAAACCCTCAAGTTCTTTGGAGGAGGTGCCCCTGCACTGTTGGGAAGTCCAGCAAACCTCAGGGGACAGGGTCCTCAGATGACAACAGGCTTGGAGGAGATTCAGCAGCAAGGTCCTGGTCCTCCACCACACAGCTCCCCCTCACTCTCCAAGCCACATGTCCTTCAGGCTCCTGTCCACTGTCCCTGTTCAGTTCCTGGCCTGGGCACCTCTTTGTTCTCTTCTTCCCAGCCTGCTGGGGCCCTTCTGGTTCCTCCTGCCACTCCCTCCTTGATGCCCAGGAGCCTTTTGACTTCCTCCACACTGAGATCATCACCTGAGGTGTCCTCAAGCTCTGGGCTTCAGCCCTCCACCCCTTTACTTTCTAACCATTGCAGTCCCCACACTCTCTCCCTGTGGCTACACTTGTACCCCAGCTCAGCCTCTCTTCCCCTGCTTCTTTCAGACTCGAATCTGCCCCAGCCTACCCCACCACCCCCTTCCACTAGTTCAGATGACTCACGAACTCCCCTTGCACAGGGAAACTTTCTGAATCCATGAGCACAGAGGACATTCCCCTGCCTGGGGTATTCTGGGATAGTCTCTACCCCTAACATAGAGTCATGGATTAGCACAGTTTGTAGATCTCTGACTCCATCCAGTGCAACCTCCTTATTTTACAGATGAGAGATCTGAGATTCAGAGGGGAGATAAGCCATTAGGAGCACACAGCTCATTCACCTGAATGTAAATAGCATGCACTCACTGTTCCCTCAGTGTTCATATCCTGCTATGCAGATGTCTGCATGGACACAAGTTCCACTGCCTGACCTGGGGGTGTTGATGGCGCAGGTTAAGGGCTGGGGGTGATGAAATCGGGGAATAATTCCTCATGGGGACCCCTGGGACAGACAGCTTCCAGCTTCTTCCTGAGCCTTGTGGAAGAACCTTACAGCTGAGAAGATGGTCAACTGTCTGATTTAGTCACCCCTCACTGGGAAGAGATCATCCCAGGAGGTGCCAGCCTGCCAGTCCCTCCCTCTCTCTCTCTCTCTCTCTCTCTCTCTCTCTCTCTCTCTCTCCTGGGAGACTTTAGGCTTCAGGAAGGAAACACCTCTGGTGAATGAGGAGGCAATGGGCAACATCTCAGGAGAAATGGGTGCTCATTCTTGGGATCAGTCTCGATTTTCACCACCTGAATATGATGGGCAGGGTGCTGGGGGTGTCTTCCCATGGGCATAAGGACAGAGGTTAGGGTTGGCTAAGAAACTGATAAGGAGTATGCTAAAGGGAAAAAGAGAGGCAGAGATGGCCTAGAACGGGAAGGGAGTGAGACAAACTTCCTGGCGAGGCTGCGTTCCGTGCTGGGAGAGATGACTGTTTTAATCAACCCTGTATCCCTCCTGCCCCTCTCACCCCCGGCCTCCGCACAAAGAAGAGCGTGATGGGGAGGACACGAGGGAGAAGGAAGGAAACACTAAGTAAGGCGCAAGGAATATGAAGCCGAAAGACAGGGGGAAATGGGAGAAACAAAGGAAACCGCTTAAGAAGCAAAGAAGGCAGCAGAAAGAAGGGTAGAGAAAAGGAGTCAGCCTCCTCGGCGCCGGCTTCGGGCTCCAGACGGCCGCTGGGGGGCGCCCGGCGCATCGCGCTCCCCACTCCCCGCTCCCCGCTCCCCGCCCGCCCTGCTCCGGCTCCCCGCTCGCGCCTCGGCCCCGCCACACTCCAGCAGAAGCCATTACAGAGAACAAACTACCTTCTTGTCTCCGAGATGGGTCCCCGGGGCGGAAGGCAAATTGCCGGCCTCGTGCATAATAAACCAGGCGTGGAGAGGCGCGCGGAGGAGGCCGCGGCTGCCGGTGGGCAGAGGCAGCGCCGCTGCTACCACCGGGTCCGCAGCGCCGCCGGCGCCAGGCGCCCCCGGAGCCTGGAGATCCTGCCCGGGTGTGGGTGGCTGCACCGGGTGCCCGAGGGGTCAAGGGCGCGGGGAGATAGGTCCGGGAGAATCTCAGAACTCTTTAAATACCGGGTTGCCCGTATGCCCAACCTGCATCCAGTCCACAGACAAGTTTGTGACTGTTGGCTGATCCCAGGAAAACCATACCTAGAGCTCCGTGTCTTTGTTGGGCCACTTGCTTCTGCCTGGAATGCCTTTCTTCCTGTGAAAAACTAGGCTGTCTTTCTCATCCTTCAAGTCCCTGCTCAGAGGGCAGCAGTTCTCACTCGGAAGCCCCAACAGTTACAAGCAATAGCTTTCTCTTTCTGCTAAGGTGGCGCTGTGTTCAGATTCCTAGTATTTAGCAGTTATATCACATATTACATTTATTTGGACACAGATAGGTCTCTGCTATTGGACTGCACATTTCTTTTTTTTATATATAAATTTATTTATTTATTATTTTTGGTTCCGTTGGGTGTCCGTTGCTGCGCAAGAGCTTTCTCTAGTTGCTGCGAGCTGGGGCTGCTCTTCCTTGCAGTGCATGGGTTTCTGATTGCAGTGGCTTCTCTTGTTGCAGAGCACCAGCTCTAGGTGTGCTGGCTTCAGTAGTTGTGGCTTGCGGGCTCTAGAGCACAGGCTCAATAGTTGTGGCGCATGGGCTTAGTTGCTTCGCGGCATGTGGGATCTTCCCGGACCAGGGATCGAACCTGTGTCCCCTGAATTGGCAGGTAGATTCTTAACCACTGTGCCACCAGGGAAGCCCCAAGGACTGCACCTTTCTGAAGGACAGAAAGCATTATTTACTTATCTCCATACCCCAGAGACTTAGCACAGTGTCCAGTACTGAGTCATTGAATGAAAGAATGAATGAGTGTAAAAAATGAAACTAGAGGTCCAGATCAATTCATCACAGGTTCTTCTCCTCCCCTTACTATTGGCTTCCTGCAATTTCTGTTCTGCCCTATCTGAGATCCTATATAGGGCAGAGGGGCTATATATAGATGCTATATATTAGGTGAAGCTGAAACAGGAGGGAAGGGGGCAGGGTACAACCTTTGGGAGAATTGCATAGCCTTAGGACATGACAAAAACTGGTTGGAACCAACTAGGTCCAAGATGGTGGAAAATTTGACTTCCAGTGGACCTTGAGCCTCATTATATGCTCATTGTAATACATTAGCATGCTAAGTGACACACCCACCAGCGCCATGACAGTTCTGAGGAGGACCATCAAAGACTTCCCAATTCCTGGAAGTTTTCACCCCTTCCTCGAAATAGTTGGAATAATCCTCCCACTCATTAGCCTCGGAAATTACCCAGCCCATTAAAACTAACCATGCCATATTTCAGGGCTTCTCGCCTTCTGAGATGGCCCATACTCTGTCTATGGAGTGTGTTTCTCCCAAGGCCTCTTGCTTTCTGAGATGACCCACACTACATCTGTGCAGTGTGCTTCTCTCTAAATAAATCCACTTCTTACCTATCACTTTGTCTCACTGAATTCTTTCTTTGATGAGACATCAAGAACCTGAGCTTCATTAAGTCCTGAGACCAGGTGTGTGATCTCAGTTAAAAGACTGGGGGTTCAAGTCCCAATCTGAGTTACATGGCTTCAAAACCTCCCAGGAGAGATAAGCCATCCTCAGGAACTGTGTAGGAAGAAGACATTGAGGAGGGAAAAGGATACATGTGGAGTCCAGCCCCTGACTCACGAGGAAGCCATGCAAATAAACAGTGACAACCCTGTGTACTAAGTACATAGAAAGAGAAAAGCAGGGGAGCCAGAGTTTTCCCTGAGATAGGCCAACAATCACAAACTTGTCTGTGACCCTGGGTGCAGGGATGGGGACACAGGAAAGGAGCACCTAGGAGGAGCCTATAATCCAGACATGGGCAGGAGGTAAAAAAATCTCCAGGCAGGAGGCAAAGCTCAGGAGTTAGCTAGGAAAAGGTGAAAGGGGATGGACAAGTATTTCAAGGAGAGAACCCATTCCAAGGAGGCAGGAAATGGCATGGCCCACATGATGGGGAACTGTAAGTAGACTCACAAGTGGTCTCCTTAAACCCTAGGAAGGGACTCAACAAGACATAAGGCTGGACAGAGGGGGTCAGCTCATGGAAGCCCTCGACTGACTTGTTAATGGGCTTAATTTTGTCCTGACCTTGACAGGGAGCCATGGAATGATTTCAGGGACGAGAGTATCACATCAGATTTGCATTTTAGAAGGATTATTTCAGCAGCCGAGTCAAGTATGGATTAGATGGGGTCAGGCTGGAGACAGAAAGATTGGATAGGAGGCTCTTATATTAATCCAGACAAGAAGTGAAGAAAGTCTGAACTAAGGCAGCCATAATGGAAATGGGGAAGAGCAGCAAGGCTGGAGCATAAGCAAGGAAGCAGAATCAGCAGGTCTTGGTGACTGATTGGATATGAGGCGTGAGGAAGGGGCAAAAGACAAGCCTGGCTCCCAAGGGTTTAGACTAAGCAGCTGGGTAAAAGGTGACCCCATCCAAGGAAGAAAAGGTGGGTTTTGTAGGTAGATCATGTTGTATTTGAGGTGCTGGGGGGATAGTAAGAAAATGTAGGTCTGCAACTCTGAAGGAAGCTATGCTGGAGATAGAGGTTTGAGAGTCATCAGCGTAACCTTGGTGGCTTAAAGACAAAAGAATAGATGATATTACCTTCAAAAGTGTGGGTAGAGGGAGGAGGGAGAAGATCCAGGACAACACACTGGATACTAGCTGCATTTAAGGGACAGATAGAGGAAGAGGAGCCCACTTCAGCAGAGAAGGGGTAGTCAGAGAGGTGGGGGGAAATTCGAGGTGACACCACAGAGCAAAAGGGAGAGTCTTAGGAATGGCCATTAGTGTGAAATGCTACAGACAGGACAAGGAAGTATCAGGAAAGACTTTAAAAGGGACTAAAATGGTTATTGGATGTCCTGTCTAACTTCCCCATCAAGGTTATCTCTGCTTTTCGTTGTCTATCAGCTATTTTACAACGCTCTAATTTGTAGAAAACTGTTAATGCAAAGGATTCTTGTCCATAGAAATGCAAATCAGTTGTGTATGGTAGAGTGCAACTGTTTAGTGCCTTGTGGACAAAAATTTATTTCAGGGGGTTTCCCTGGTGGTGCAGTGGTTAAGAATCCGCCTGCCAATGCAGGGGACGATCCCTGGTCTGGGAAGATCCCACATGCCACAGAGCAACTAAGCCCATGCACTACAACTACTGAGCCTGCGCTCTAGAGCCCGTGAGCCACAACTACTGAGCCCACATGCCACAACTACTGAAGCTCACACGCCTAGAGCCCGTGCTCTGCAAGAAGAGAAGCCACCACAACGAGAAATCTACTCACCGCAATGATGAGTAGCCCCCACTCGCCGCAACTAGAGAAAGCCCGTGCAGCCCATGCACAGCAACGAAGACCCCACACAGCCAAAAATAAATAAATTAAAAAAAAATTCATTTCAGAATTCCTGGTTTACCTATCTGAGTGTGGTACTTTGAATTTTCCTTTGAATCCGTTAAAACATTTTACTGGATCTCTCGTTAATTAATGGATTAAATACACTTTTTGACACATTCATTTTATATTTGTATGCAAATCATGATTTAACCTTTGTTTAAAAATGATCCTATAACAGAAGAAAATAACTGAAAAGCGACCATTGGATTTGATGACTAGAGCAAGATCTCATTGGAAGGTTTGGCAGGATCAGAAGATAGACTGTAGTGTGTTCAGGTGGGGAAGTGATAAAAATGAGGAAGCACAGACAATGGATTTCCAGAGACTTGGCTGGGAATGGAAGGAGAGAGATTGGGTATTAGCTGGAGGGCACCATATTTTGGAAAGAAAGAAGTATTTCTTTTACGGCTGGCACCACAATTCCTTTTTAAAGTGTCAATATCTTGGTAAGCTGTGCTGGGTATAAAAACATGACAGAAGCACAAATGCGGGGGGGGGGCTAGAATGGGGTGCTATGGGATGACAAAAAAGGGTCACTTAATTTGACATGGGGGTGGAGGTCTTCCCTGAAAAGATAACTCCTGGTATGAGTCTTTAAATAGGAGTCAGTTGAGTCTTTTTTTTTTCTTTTCTTTTCTTTGCTGTGATTATGGAGTCCCAGAAGGAGTCAGAGATGTTGTGCTGAGCCCATGCCAAATATGAAGGAAACAAGCTGTGGTGGGAAAACCTTAGGGTCAAAAACTTCAATCCTTCCTCTTGCCACTGGTTTGCCATAAATATTATACAGAAGCCAAGGGTTCTGAATGGAAAATGGTGAGGAGCATTTGTAAATGTACTGCCCGGAAAATCTGAGTTGCTTCATTGCCACCAGGTTGGTATCCATCCATAGAAGACATCAAAAACATGGAATCCTGGTTGTTAGTGCTTAGAAGGAAACTCAAAGATCAGTGGTCCAATTCCCTGCCTTGTAAAAATGCCATTCTGGTCGTGTAAGTTCACTGATTTTTGACAGATAAAAAGTGTGACAGATATAAAGTGTGAAGGTGTTTCCCTGCCCTCAGGGGGTTCATCGTCATTGACAGACTCCAGCTCCCTGAATTAGAGCTGCAGAACTAGCCCACAGGCCTGAACTCAAATATTAAGGCTTTTTGTCCTCAATAGACCAGAATTCCCAATGTTTCTACATTTGCCCTGAGGTTTTTTTCTTCCCCCAATGGAGTTTTTAAATCCAAGAGAAACCTGTGTCCAGTGCTGGAGGTGCTGTGTCCTCCCATAAGGAAGGGGCAATTCATGAACAATGAGGTTTGTCTCTCTTTTCCTACCCTAGTGAGGGGCTGCCCTTTCAAAGGAGGATCTGAGATTCCAGCTCCTTTCTCTGGCATACAGACAGACCAATAAAAAATTATTTTAATAAGTGAAGAGACTGTTAATAACCCTTTGGGTTATTAGAAGGAGAGAGCTGGAGGCCTGGGGGCTCTGAGGCCAGAAGTTTCTTGGGTTTATTTGCTGAGCTCTTCTGAGCTGTCCCACTGAGTATTGGGATGGAGGATAGGGGAATTCCCTTTAAGGCCTAGCTTCAGAGGCCCATTCTTCTGAACGTCGTACATAATCACATTTATGAAAGTGCTTGGCACATTTACTTAATAAGTGCTAGCTTCTTCCCTATCCTAAGCACCCCCCAAACTTCAGGTAGTTTCATTGAAGAAAGCGGTCCAGGGAGCAAGAGAGCAAGGCCAGTGGAACTAGGGTGGTAAGTGACAAAGTGAGGATGGAGGTGGGCAGGGGTCAGCTAAGGTAGGGCCTGCTGGAAATGAAAGGAGTATGGATTTTATTCTAAGTGGAATAGGAAGCCATAAGGCCCAGAGCAAAGGAGTGAAGTGATGTGATTTACATTTTAAAAGGATTACTCGGGTTCTGTTATTTTAGTTAAAGTCTAATTTTACAGTATTGATGGTGAAACTAAGAAGAGATTCTTTTTTTTCCCCAAGTAGGATAACAATTCCTTAGGGAATCACTATCAGTGCCCTGCTGTGGAGAACAGACTCTAGGGGCACAGAGAATGGAAGCAGAGAGACCACTTAGCCACTGCAAGAGTCTGGGCAGTGCCGAAGGACCGTTGGACTAGAGGATAGCGGTGGAGGCCATGTGTTGTGGTGGGTGTGGGGAAACATGCTCATTTAATATCCAGTTGTGCCAGCTCTTCCCTCGGCTGATGAAGTAGCATTATTATCTCCATTTTATGGATAAGAAAACTGAGACTCAGAAAGTTTCAGTAACTGGTCCAAGGTCACATGGTTAATAAATGGAGCGTGGACTAGAACCCATATCTCCCGATTCTCAAACTGTACAGTTGACAGATCTAGATGCTGGAAGCCAGGTCTGGGACATTGTGATGCCAACCATTAAAAAATTCCAAGTAGGCTCATCATACAGAGCACTCCAAGTCTTGGGACACCAAAGAACCTAGGCTGAGGTGCCAGATATGGCGATGGCCGAGCTGCTGGACCTGGGAACCCCTCTTATTCCATCTCCTAGGGACTTTTGTCTGAGAATCTGGCACTATGTCCCACGGCAGTGGAGGGGATGGTTCTCAGGGCCATTGGAAGATCAAGGGGCCCCCAACTCCCTCTTGAGGAAGAGCCAGAAGACAGTGTCTGTACTTATTGATGGTCAGGAGGTGAAGGAACGCAGAGAACCCTACTGGGTTGAGGTGGAGAACGCTCCCTCAGACTAGTGGGGTGCAATGGGGAAGGTTGTTTCCTACCAGTTTTTCAGAACTCACTCAGAAGGCAAGATGTGGAAGAGACAGGAAACCATAAGAGAAATGGTCTGAAGAATCAGAAGTACTTAACTCAGAAAAGAGGCATCTCAGAAGAGACATGACATCATGATAACTACGTTTCAATATCAAAAGGGTCGTTTGGGCAAAGGGGGTGGCGACTACAGACAGCATTGCCCTGAGGCAGAATTATAGCCATTGGGAGAAAATTGCAAGGAGGCAGATTCATGCTCAGTAGAAGGAAGAAATGTTTTCCGATTAATCCTGCCAAAATAATAGAAAAGCCTGTTTTGTTTTTTTTTAAGTAGTAATAATAAATTAACAATACTGCATGTTTACATCTATTAGGTTGAACCATATAACTTTGCTAATGTTCGACCATTTCTGATCTACAAAAACAGCAATTTCATATGGCTTGACTTACTACATTTTCCCATCTCAGAATAATTTCCAAAGTCCTTTTAATGGCCTACAAGCCCTCACAGGATCTGTTCGACCCCACCTTTCTTTCTAATAGGATTTCCTACCACCTCTCTCTACTCCCCCTGGACAGGCCCCTTGCTGGGCCTTGAACCCTCTAAACTCATCTCTTGCCTCAGGGCTTTGCAGCTGCTGTTCCCTTTGCCTAGAATATTCTTTTTCCAAGTTTACCTTTCCTTTTATCTTAGAGGCTTTCTCTGACCACCCAACATAAAGTCCGTCCCCCACTGTCCCCTGTATTCCGCTCTGAGTCTCTTCAGAGTACTTACCGTTATCTGACATACACCTATTTGTTTATTGTCTATCTCCCATCATTATAATATAAATGCTACAAGAGCAGGGACCTTGCATTGTTCCCTGCTGTACCCCCAGGGTTTGGAACAGTGCCAGACATATGGCAAATGTTCAATAAATATTTTTTGCATGAATGAAGGAACGATTTTTATCAAGGAGGAAACTGAGTCCCGACGAGGTCAAATGATTTTCCCAAAGGCATAGAGCTGGTGCCTGGAAAAGCTGGAGGGAAGCCCAAACATTCAGATTCCAAAGCCCAGACTCCATAAAAAGCCACCCTGCTTTTCAGTCCCCTGATGGCCTTGACGCAGAACCCACTTGTCTCTGAGGCCGAATAGTGGCTCCTCCTTTGGGTCCATAGTTGCAGCAGAGATGCCTTCAATTTCTGAGATTCTCTTCACCACAGGTAAGCATCTATTTTAGTACGGGCTCTGAGAAGAGCAAGATTTTGGTCACCCCTCAGGCTATAGCATCACTGAGGATCCAGACTAGGAGGGTTGACACGATACTGTTTGCAAAGAAATCCTAAGCTGTGTCTCTTTTGGGGAGTTGGAACATTTATCTGAGCCTCAAAATATGAAATATTCCCCAGTTTGCAAATGAATGCAGGATGTGTTTGCATAGCGACTGCCAAGAGAGCAGTATTATGTGGAGAGGAACAGAAAGACAAAGCCCCCCGGTTCAGTTCTGGAAACTGACAGGCTCTGCTCTCCCCGGGAGGTTGTCTCTGTGTAGCTAAATACAATGAGTAAAGGAAGTGGGAGAGTGAGTGCTGATGAAGTGATCTTTCTCCTCCCCCAGGTTCCTGCTTTGCAAAGAGCTGGTCTTTTGGTTTTAGAACCCTGGGGACCATAAAGATGTTCTCTATTGTCCCAGCTGGATGGGCACGTTCTCCCAATAGCAGGTCACTGTTAAAGCTGCCAGTATCTTGTGTGCACGTGTAGGGGTGGGGGGTACGGTTGTAGGAGCAATGTGTGTGGCGTGGGATGCTGCAGAGTGGTGATGGCATGGGGTGGGGGTGGGATGCTAGCGTGCTAATAGATCCAAGTAATCAACTCACATTTGAATAGCATTTAGCAATTTACAAAGGGCTTTTGTGTGCCCTCACCTCATTGTATGTTCACAACATTTTACAGATAAAGAAAAGGCAGCTCGGAAAGATGTGCCTACCTGCCCTGAATCCGAGCTCCAGGAGGCACTGCTGGGATTTTTTTTTTAACAATTTATTTATTTATGGCTGCCTTGGGTCTTGGTAGCTGCGCGCGCGGGCCCTCTCTAGTTGCGGCGAGCGGGGGGCCACTCCTTGTTGCAGTCCGCAGGCCTCTCATTGCGGTGGCTTCTCTTGTTGGGGAGCTCGGACTCTAGGAGCACGGGCTCAGTAGTTGTGGCGCATGGGCCCGGTTGCTCCGCAGCATGTGGGATCCTCCCGGACCAGGGCTCAAACCCGTAGTCCCCTGCATTGGCTGGTGGATTCCTAACCACTGCGCCACCAGGGGAGCCCCTAGCACTGCTGGGATTTTAACCTAAATCTTTTCATTCCAGATTCCATGCTCTTTTCATAATCCCTGGGCAATTGTTGACATCTTTAGCGATGTCTCTAAGGAGAGGGGCAAAGGGGAGGGAGGCAGATGCCCACTGTTCTTTCTCCAGGCTAACACAAGCTAACATTTACTGAGTACTCACATGTTGGGAACTTGACTAAGCACGTTATATGGGATAGGAAGTCTTAGTCTATTTCACAGGGAGACAGGTGGGACACAGAGAGATAAAGGAACTTACTGTAGGGGAACAGAATTTGCCACCCTAAAATATGTTTTTAGCATATTGTTATTTTCTGTGAAACAGTAGACTTGGGAAGGGCTCTGAAAACCAAGTAGGCATTGCCCTATTGTAAGAAATACATCTGTAAGGGAAATCTCTGTTCGTCAGGATGTCTCCCTCCCTGTAGCAGGAAGAGGAGGATGACCAAATCTCTAGAAGTTCTTACCAAAGAAGAAGGCAAAGACTTCTGCATCATAATCACCCTTGTTTGCTGGGTGATTATAACCTCCCATAACTGACTCTCCCCACCCTCAACCTCGGTTTTTGTCTTTAGCTGAGGATGGTATTTAAGGGAAGGGCTTTGGTCATTTTGGTGAGTTACTCAGTTTTCCTGGGTCTCTCTCCTGTGTACATGTTACTAAATTTTTGTTTGATTTTCTCCTGTTAAACTGCTTTGACGTCAATTTAATTCTTAGACCAGCCAGAAGAACCTAGAAGGGTAGAAGAAAATGTCTTCATCCCCAACATTATCCAAGGTCAAGCAGGAGCAAGAGGTGAAGCTGTGTGTTAATCAGGATAGGACACACTATGTTGCAGTAACAGACAGCTCCAAAATTTCAATATCTTAACAAAACAAAGATTCAGTTCTCCCTCAAGCCACGTGTTTATCATGGGTCGTCAGAGGAGCTCACATCACATCATCACTCAGCGGCCCAGGCCGAGAGCGACTCCACTTTTATGAAGCTGCACCATCTGGAATAAATGAGCTCCTGTAGCTATGGCAGGTGAAGAAAGAGCTGGAGGGTCTCACGCTAGCAATTAAATGCTTTGGTCTGGAAGTGACATGTCATTTTTGTTTATAGAACACTGGCCAAAACTAGGCAGGCTGGCCTTGTCCAATAGCCAGGGGACTCAGAGAGAGGACTCAATATTAGTGAGTACTGGTAATGTCTATCAGCTTGGCAGACTGACTTGAGAGCCCATGTTTTAATCACCATGCCATCCCACTTCATCAAGGATGGACTCCTCCAGGGTAAATTCCCTTTATGCGTTAAGTGTGTGGGTTTGGTTCCCTTCCCTCCATCCCTGCATTCCTTTAGCACATATTGAGCAACTATATGCCAGGGACTCTGTTAGATGATGAGCCTTCCAGTGCCCTTATTTTAAGAGGACAGTACTAATGTGTTATACACAAAACCCTGTGATCAAAGCAAACAGTTACAAATGAGATCAGTGAGAGGCAGCTCACCTGTCCTGAGACTTGCTAGGAGGGAGAGGAGGTGAGTACATAATGAACCAGGCAAGGCTTCCTGGAAGAGTTGGCCTTTGAGCTGGGCCCTAAAGATATGCAAAATTTGGAAATAGGAAGGTAAAGGGACATGGGCATTCCAGGCAAAGAAAAGAGCTTAGACAAAAATCACAGAGGCAGCAAAGTGCAGGAGTATGCCAAATAAGGCATGGTTCTGTCAGACTGTCTTGAAATGTTGGGTAAGTGAAAGGGAATGAACGGTCTGATCCTTTGGAAAGGTGATCTTGGGGTAGGTCTCGGAGGACTTTGAAGTTCACCCCTTTGGTGTGAAGGTACAGACAAGAGCACATTTGGGCCAAGGGCAAGAGCTCCTGCTGCGAGGCAGGAGACCTCCCAAGGAGGGAGTAGCTGGTTAAACTCTGCAAAGAGTGGTGATAAAGGGCCTGTTGGTGTCATTACTGTTAGGGGAACCACTGACTGAAACCGCCTGCCCTGGCCAGGCACCGTAGTAACCACTTGCATGAATTATCTTAAACAGGAGGTCCTGGTAAGGAATTCGGAACTAACAAGCTACCACCAGCCAGAAGAAATTCAGGAAAGGACAAAAGGAGAGAGGAGACACCAGTCCTACCAACCTCCCAGAATCCTCCTCGCTGGAATCCATCTTGGCCGAGTGATGTGCACGCCACCAGGAAGGACCCGGAGTCACAACGATTGATTGGCCAGAGACAACCCAGAAACTAAGCCCATCACCATAAAACCCGAGACTATAAGCCACGTGGCAGAGCAGTTATCCTGGTCCCCTTACCCTCCTGCTCTCCACCCAAGTGCCCCTTCCCAATAAAGTCTCTTGCTTTGTCAGCACGTGTGTCTCCTCCGATAATTCATTTCCGAGTGTTAGACAAGAGCCCACTCTAGGGACCTGGAAGGGATCCCCCTTCCCGCAACATTACTAACTTGTCTTCAGGATGGGGGTGATTTAAGGGAAGGGCTTGAGACCCTGTCACAGGAAGAGGCCTAATACATGAGACAGGCTCCTGCGGCCTATCTAGTGCCTAGATATGAGAGTAGGTTCCCCCTAAAACCAAGTCCCCATCGAGCTTATGACTAACCTCTCCATCTAAAACTTTATTCCGTTTCTTGTCCCACCCCTGTTCCCCTCAGGATTGGGGAGTATCAAAGAAAAGTGGGAATTGAAACTGAGCAAGACCCTGCAGGACGCTCCTGGGTACAGAAGCATTTCTGTGTCCCTCATTTCTTATGTGTGGAAAAAAGCTTTAGTCTCGTAGGTCTTCCCTGAGTTCCAAAGAGCAGACTCAAGCAGTTACTAATTAGGGAAGTGAGAGGATGCAGAAACAAAGGAAAAGCAGTTAAGAAACAATAGTTCAGTGATAGACAGAGTCCTAGTTCCTCCTTGAGGGGCACACCTAACAATTTGACACACATCTTTGAGTTGTTCTGTGGGAACGAAGATGCCCACCCAGGTGGAGGACGGTGACTACATGCTGACCACAAGTCCATAGACCCCAGACTGGTTGGAACCAGAAGGCTGATAATTAAGATTCCCAAAACACGACTCTGTTATCTCACCACCAACCAAAAAGACAAAAAAGTCATGTTCCCTGCAACCGTCATCTGCCTTTAAAAACCTTACACCTTGGCCAGTCAGTAAGATGAATCCGAGAAACGTCTCCCATCTTCTACCTGGTCAGTGTCCTCTTAATCAATAAACCTTTCTCTGCCCCAAACTCCAATGTTTCAGTTTGTTTGGGCTCACTGTATGTAGGGCACATGAACTTGGGTTTGACAACAAGTATCGTGTCGTGCCCTATACAGCTCACAGACTTGTCCCAAAGTACCTGCTGACCTTGGGCTGGGCTCTGGGGATGCAGAGAGGAATACAATTCATCCCAAGCAGATACAAAGCACAGCAAACACCCCGCCTAACACTACTTGGCCTAACAGAATTCACTTGGCCTCCATGTTTACACTAACTTGCTTCTTCTCCTTTCTCTCTCTCTCTCTCTCTCTCTCTCTCTTTAACTCTGTTTGCTTCTGGAGTCCAACTATCATGCCATATTTTACCTATGCCAGTTCAACTTACCTGGCTGTAGCCTCGAGATTCACCTTGCACGGAGGCCTCTTATTCCCATCCAGGTTGGACGCCCCTTGAGCTACCTACAGGCTCTGGTCCAGGACACACTCCACAAACTGCAGCCCCCACTGTGTCCTGCCCCACCCTCTGTAGTAGCTCTGGGTTGTGCCCTACAACATTCTTGGAAATGGGTTACATTATCTCTAAAGTATTTTTTTTCAGCTCTCTTACATCCCTAGCTCTGACTGTGTTCTGTGTCCCTTGTGTACAAAAAGGCTACTGTGGACCATCTTTAGTTTGCTGGATTGTTAACTGGATGAGGGAAACAATAAACCCTTGTATTTCTTTAGTGATTTATAGCTTTCCAAAACATTATCTGAAAACAATTTTATTCCCCAGTTATCCTCAAACACTCCTGTGAAAAGAGTAAAGTAAAATCTTTGCAAATTCTACTAAACTCGGAGAATTTAGAATTTCTCAGCAGGATGGCCTCTGTGTGTGTGTACCGCTGCACCATCTGTTTTTTCATTCTGTTTCACTTCAAGTTCAAAGGGTGGGTGACCTGGTAACTTTGCTTTTTACCCAAACCACTGCATTTTAAATAAGTGAAATCAGTCCTGTTCATCCCCACACTGCCAAATCCTTCGGGATTTGCATCCCCGATTCATTCTCCCCCCCATTTCCTATCCCCATAATCAGATTTGGCACAGAGCATTTGGATGTTGTGTTCCCAAAGCACAGAGCCTCTGGCTGTTTATCCCTGAACTGCCATAATTGGCCTCAAGCTTCTGCAGCAGACACAAACTGGTGAATAAAATGTGTTTGCCCCACAGCCTGGAGGTGACACAAATATATCGTCCGTCTCTGCCATCTCAATCCAAAAATCGATCTTTTCCTCCAACTTAGATCATTTCACCCCGAATCAGGCAAGCTTTCAAGTAAGTAGAGCTGCTCGTGCATTAAACAACACAAAACATGGTACTTTTAAAAACATTTATATTTATATATATAAAAAAATTAAATATATATAATATATAGTGTGCTTGAGACTAAAAATATAGTACATAATATTTAAAAAAAAAGGAAAATGAAAAAAGGCAGAATAGGAAAAAGTGTGAGGGACACACAGATACACATTGCTAAAAATCTACGATGGTTTGTCCTAACAAAAATAATATTTGTTTTTTCCTCTTCTCTTAATTATCATCATGGATCCATTTATTATCAGGGTTTGGGTGGAGAAAATTTTACTGGAGCCAGAAGCGGTGGTTGTAATCCCAAGAACAGTGGGGTAGAAAAGGGGACCACAGGGAGCCCTGGGCCTCATTCTGGTGTAACTGGAGGCAGCAGCTGAATCTTCTGGGTCACTATGGCTAGCAAGATTGCGTTGAGAGTTTGATTGTATTGGCAACTTGGCTGCTCTCTCCCCAGAATTAGGGGTACACTCCCAGGGGGGAGCATCTGATGATCCCCAGAAGTGAACAGAAGAACCCCTGGCTCACCAACACTTGCAAACGCCAGTGGTTGGGGACAGCAAAAAGCCAGGATCAGGGGACAGACAGGAGATTGGTAGGAATGAGTGATAGCTCTATGCAAACAGAGTTATTATTATCATTATTGTTATTATTTTTAAGGGCAGGCTTGTACCAGAACCACCCAGTATGGCCTGTGACTTCTGCGCAGCAATTATTCCTCCAGGGACAGGGCCTGGAGCTCCCTCACAGTGATGCAAGAAAATGGGATTCTGCCCCGCCCCGCCCCATCTCCCAAATTGAGGAAATCTCCCGAGCCACACATCTTTCCATCCTCTTCCAGCAGCACAGAAGTGGAAGGTCAGGACCCAGTTGATAAGTGAGGCCAGTGACTTACAGAAAGAGGCTGGCCTCCAGGAAAGGAGAGGTATCATGGGGGGATAAGGGGGAGGCAGGGAGAAGGGGATGGGTTTTTTAAATGCTAATTTTATAGCCTCTTCACAAAAATAAATGCCTTTCCAATTACATCCCTTGGTCTGTGCACTTCAATGTTCTATTATCACCTCCTTACTGGTCCCACCGGGATCAGAAGCTTCACTAACGCCTTCCAGGTGATTCCCTGGACATGCAGAAGGGCCCGTAGGGGCACAGAGTGGTGACCTGACTCAGGACACACAGCACTAAGTTGGCAGAGAAGCCAGGTTTCCGAGGCTGGGGTGCTTGGGCGTGCAGCAGTGGGGAGAGAACCACCCTCACGGCAGAGTGAGGCAGTGACTGAGCCAGTTCAGTGCAACTGGGCTTTTGGATTTAACGTGGTTTTCTCCAAACCCGAATGGCCCAACACTGCTATGTACATGGGTCAAGTACACTGAGAGACCATCTGATTCCATTTGAAGGAGCCCAGGACTTGTGGCTCCTGACAGAACACCACCCGTTTAACGGGAGGGCACCAGGGCGAAAGAGACTCCAGGGCTCCATCCTGCAAATCAGAAAAGGCTGCCCTCAAAATTATAAGGAGAGCAGCACTTGCTGAGACAAGGAGAAGGTGCGGTGCCTGGAGACGGGGTGGGGATGGGGTGGGAATCAAACTAACCTCTTTCATCCCGTGCGGGACATCTGTGAGAGTATAGCGCTGCTCCCATCCCTGGCTGCTTTCCTTTCTGACTTATGGTGGGTTTTGCTTCATGCATACTTTCAGGCTAGACTTGGAGGGATCTGGGATTTAGGATGCAAGCCGGGCCCTCCACAAGGAGACTGTGGGTCATCCAGAATCACAAGAACCTCTTCAAGATCCAGAACTTAAGTCAAAAACTGCTGGACTCCCTCTTCACTCTACCAGCTGCCCTTCCGAACTGCTCCTGCAGAGAGGCCAGCTGTTCTCACGCCTTGCCCTCTGCCTCAAGACACCTTAGCCTGCAGGCTTCCCCTTGCTCAGTAAGTGAGGCTGGCTGTCCCCAGGCCACGGGAGTGTTCCCGAGGACCGGGTTGGAGGGTGGCTGCTTTCATTTCTCCATGCGGAGAAGGCTGCCTGAAACCTAGGTGCACAGTGAAGGATACTCACCATGCCCTGACCTAGCCAGAGACACCTTTGCAAAACTGTCAGGATTCTGAGTGGGGAGCAGCGCAATGGCCAAAGGATAACCCCACATCAATTTCACTGAGGTTGAGGATATGTTTTTTGTTGCTCTTTGGGATCAAGGGGTTTCTAGTGGAAATTCATTCACAGCACTTCTGACAAGGTGATGAAGCCCGCAGTGAAAGCTTCTTTCAAGATAGGAGAAACTTTCAATTCTCCCATCCCTCCACTGCTCAGTCACCGTTCCCAAATCCTTGCTAGGGATGGCAGGCCCTTCCACCTCACCAAATGAATGCAGCAAGAGCAGGATAATTCGAGGTTTGTGCAACTCTCCCCCCCTCATCTTACAGACCAGAAAATAGGGGGCAATGAACCTAAAGAGGTTACGCCAAGGTCACTCAGTAAATAGCAGCTTCAGAACTGGGTCCCACGTCTCCTGACCCCTTGCTCTTCCCACCAAAACTGAAATGGCAAAGGCAGTCAGGATCACCAAAGTGACCACATCAAGTACTGAGGCACCATGCTGGGGGACTCCAGCCTCAGACAGCAACCCTCCATGCTCAAGGGCACCTGCCACTCCCCAGAAAAGCAATTCTACTGGCTTAACAGGTCGGTCCCAACTCAGATTCTGGTCAGACCAGAGTGCAAGTTGCAGAGGGCAGAGATGGCCCTGGTCGCTGACATCTCCCTGTGCCTTGCATGGTGCTTGCTTGATACCCAGGTACTGTAACGTGTTAAGGAACAGAGAACAGGGAAGTGGCTCTGTATCTGGCTTCCAAAACCCATGGTTCCTGCAGTGTCAGCTGAGTTACCGAGTGACCTCAGGTCCTCCTCCTCTCCATCAACAGAATGGACCCAGCACTAAAACCAAGAAGGAGTAAACAAACGAATGTGGCCAAACCCCTAACAAAAGTAAATGTCTTTTGGAATATTCCTGTTTAGAAAGCCACCATCTTTAGATTTTAACTGTTTAGATTACCCATGGCTTCTGTGAAAATCATCAAAACATGCATGAATTTGCACAGGAACCTGCATCCTTAACAGACCTTGTCACTGAGCTCACAGAAAAGGAATCCGCAGGAAGGAGTCAGCTTCCAGGGGTGAGGGTGGAATAGCGCTGGGAGCCTGTGTGATGCCTCTGGAAGGGCCGGTCCTGGGGACTTGCCCCCGGTGAAGTGGAGGAGGATGCAGAGGCAGTTTGAGAGGCTGGAACTGGAACTACCTTCTTCCTGGGTATGAGCGGGTCCTTACCAGCCAAGGGATGGCGAGGAATGTCACCCCACAGAGCCATCGGCAAAGGTGGCGATGGCCCGTGACTGATGGGCATGTAACTCATTAAAGCGAACATGACTAATGAACGGCGACCATGAGAAAGGGCAAAGCGCATTCTGGGGATTGCAACAGAGGACCCGCTCGCTCAGGGCCCAGCAAGGGGAAGAGCAGACCCTGCTTCTTGGGAAGGGGAGGCCGGGGCAGGGGAGTGAGTTCTCTTTGGAGCGCCGGTTCTCTTTGGTCAGGAGGTGGCGGCTGAGAATGTGGAATGCATGTGCAGGCGTGCGTGCATGTGTGTAGATGGAGGTGAGGGTGGGCGTGGGGGGCCACCTGGGCCGTGGCTGCCTGCAGTGCCCTTCCGCGTGACCTTACCAGGTCCGCCCTTCCTCTTACCAGGCCCCCTCACCCGTCTGTCCCCTAAACTCTGCAACACTTGGCAGTGAGTTTGCGCTCACAATACCGGCTCCCTGCGCAGCCACCCACCCAGGGCCGGTCAACCGAAGCTGGACACTCAAGGCACTGAAACTGGAAGAAGGAATCTGATTGGTCCAAGAAAAAAACAGACGCTTAACAAACCAAAACCCGTCTAAAGAGAACATCTCCCATGGCCCCGGGAAGGTGGCCTCTCTAACCAGCTGGTTGGCCCTAGGGTAGGACAGCAGAGCATGACAGCCAGGGCCCCTCCCTGTCCTATCAGGGCCCATCGGATGACAGGTCTCACCGCCTGAATGTTTAAAAATGGATTCAAAGTGCTTTGAGATTGAAAGAGTAATGGAAGGTGTTGGGAATCTGGTGAAGAACAGATGCCCCCTTTCCTTTCCACTGGGACTTGTATTTGGGCGGGGGACTCCCTACAGCTTTTTTGCTTTTTTTCTCCAAATGAGGTGTTTATTGTTTTTTGTTGTCTTTGAAAAATAGCCTACAGCACTCCCACCCTCACCCTACCACTCCCCAGGCATGCTAGAGAGTTAAAGCCAGGAAGTGGGGCAGACTGGGGAGGGGAGGGGGCTTGGGGGGGCTCACTTTAGCGTGGGTTCTGGAAACTGCTATATAGCACCCTGCTGTCTGGCTAGTGACTCAGGACATGGTTCCTGACCTTTCCTTCTCCATCACGACCCCCTGGCTTATCTGGCCGGCCCAGCACAGAAGAGAAGCAAAAGGGGGCAGCACTACGGGACATACCTGGATCCCTCTGCAGGCAGACAGACAGGTGTCCCCATGGGCAGCCAGGATGACTGGCACTTTACTGCCAGCTGAAGGAGGGCTGGATCTGAACTCGGTGCCAGGACTAAAATAAATCCAAGGTCCTTTCTGCAGTCCCAAGGTGGGAGAGATGCATCCAAGGTATGAACGCAGACGACTGGCCAGGCTATTCCACTTCCACCTATCTGTACCACAGCCACCCACCCCTACACTTCATGCCCCCTGGGCCAAAGCCTGTTCATCTCCACATGACCTCCTGTCTACTCACGGGAGATCAGAGGGGTGGGATAGAAAGGGAATGCTAAAAAGTGCCCCCTCTGCTCTCCGCGACCTTCACTTTCCCTGTCCCCAGGCTGGGGCCAGGCGAGAGTGCAGGTCAGCAGAGACACATCCTCCCGAAGAAGAGGGAAGGGCAGGCCCAGGAGGCTGGGGCATGCGCAGAGCACCATCCTTGGGACGGGGTGTTTCCGGGAGACCTGCTCCCCGCCTGCCACGGTGGGAGGAGGAAGGCTGGTCCAGGACGGGAGCAACAACGAGCAATGCCCCTGAATATCAGGGAACAGCTGTGAGAGCCTTCTCCTCTGCCCCGCAGAGATGCCCCGGCCAGGCTCTAGCCCTACACGTGCGTCTGCATGCGCTGCTGGAATCTCTGGCCGTAGTCCGAGTGCTGGGAGGTGTAGGAGAATCGCGTGGCAGTGGCGTACTTGCCAATGGGGTCATATGCCTCATACGGGGTCCGCTCCAGGCCGGACGGAGGGCCCTGGGGGTAGCCCAGTCGGTAGGTGGGGTACCCTGCTGCCCCGGGGAAGGGATGGGAATTGAACTTCTCATAGTTCTCGTAGGACAGCTGGCTGGTGGTGTCGGTGCCAGCTGGGGCAGCAGGACCTGGGGGTGTGGGCTCAGGGCCGTAGTCAGAGGCTGGGGCCCGGCTGTAGGTGTTGAGCTGGGCATAGCCGCTGGAGTGGGAGAGGCGGGAAGAGGGGCGGCCGTCGAAGCGGGCAGGGCCGGGGGCACGGTAGTCAGCATAGAGCACTGCCCTGGAAGACGGGCGGTCTTCGTGGGCACGCACATTGTAGTAGCCATTGGTGGGATCCTGGGGGGCAACGAGAGAAGAGGATGGAGAAGGGGAGTCTCTCTTGGGGGAAGGGTGTCGTCTCATCATGGCCCTCTGGGACTCCTTCTCTGGCTCTGCCCTGGGTTCTCAGCCAATAGCTCCCCACCTCCTGTTTCCTCAATAACCTCCTGACCGCTCTTCCCCAAACCTGCCCTCACCTCCACCCTGCAGGCCCTCAGAGCCCCCATTCCCAGCAGTCCCCGTGCGCTGGCCCCTCCCCGCTTTCCCACCTTCATCTCATACTCCTCCCGGGTGTCGATGGTGTCACAGCGCAGGTCCTGCTTCAGGTCCACGTCATCCTTGAAGGACTGCAGAGCAGCAAGAGTGGGGCATCAGGAGACGGACACCCTGCTCTTGTCCTCCCTTGCCTACCCTATCCCCACACCCAGAGGTCACCTATTAAGGAGAAGGGTCTGGGGTCATGGGCAGCCTTGAACTCTGTGTCCTCTCCCAGCAGGGGCTCTGGGATGTGTTGGGAAGAGGCCAGAGACCTGGGTTCCAGCACCAATTTTGTCGCTAACATGCAATGCTTGGGTATGTCCCTGCCCCTTTCTGGGGCTCTTTCCTCATCTGAGCAATGAGGCAGTTGGGCCAGAAAACTTCTAGGGGTTTCCAATTCTGACACTCTGTAGGCAGAGGCTGGGGTGAAGGAAGCCTGTGCAGGCCCCACCTGCCTGTCCTGTAATGGAGGGAAATTAGCCTGGGGAGCATGGGCACGTGAATGTGGTTATGAATGTGTATGTGCACATATATGTATGTGTGTGAGCGTGTGAGCATATGGGGGAGGTAGCAGGGCCAAGGTAGGATGACTGAGGGAGGAGAGAGTGACAGTATTGGTGAGCTGGGCAGGAGCCGGTCCCAAGAGTGTGGGGAGAGCTGGGCCAGGGAGGAAGGACCCTTACCGAGTAGATGGCCTTCATGACACGGGTTGCCGTGGAGACGCTGGCAGCATCGTCCTCCCGGTCCGAATGCATCGTGAGTGGCTCCCGGTTCACCGTCTCCACCTTGATGTCCAGCTTTCTCAGGGTCACGTCTTTGCGACCTGGGACAGGAGGAGCAGCCTGGACGCTTTCTGCCAGCCTCTGCAGAGGCTGCTTCCGGACCCACCTGGCCTGGGGAGCGCCGCTGTCAACCCCCTCACCTCTCCCAGGCCCTGCCTGTTGGGGACCCCCAGGAGGGCCGCGACCTGAGCAGGGCCCATACTCACTGCCTTTGCGGCGCCGGTACAGGAAGAACACCAAGGCGATGAAGAAGAAGGTGAGCAGGGTGCCTGCGCCGATGGTGGCCCCGGCGATGATGCCCACAGGTAACACCTCTTCAGATGAGGGAAGGAAAAGGGGGAGGGTGAGGATGGGGGCACACGGAGGAGCTGAGCTCCGTGCGCCCCTGGATCGTGCACAGGTTTTATGTTTCAGCGGAGCTGTGTTCAATTAAAGTCAAGGTGGGATTTGAGAGGAAGTCTGCACTGTTTGGGTTTAGACCCGTGCTTCAGCTTCATCAGAATTGGGATCAGCTTGACCCTGGCCTTGGTGGTCCGTCTGTCCCTCTCTTGCAGCCCACCTGTCTGTGAGGCTGGTCTCTCCTTCCTGGGTTGGGCTCTTGTCTGAGATCAGCTGTCCCCACATTCTCCCATCTGCCATGTGTTCTGACCCCTTTCACTGCCTTCCCCACACACACCATTGTGACCGCTCCACCTGTACCTACCCTCCCAGGGCTCAAACGGTTCTGGTTGGTTCCCCCTGTTCCCCAGAGATGAGAAGGACCCAGGAATCCTGCCTCCAGCTTCTTCTCCCTTCCTGGCTGTCCTGGATGGATCAGATCCATGTAAGTCTCTTCTCCTCCAGAAAGCCTTCCCTGCAGAGTCCCGCCTCACTCTATTACTCTGTTCTTCTCCACCAACCCCTTGCTCTTGCTGGCGTCTTCAGCTAAGAAAGACTCGAGGGCACCCTCAGTTATTTTCCCCCATCTCCCATGTCAAATGGTTAGTCCTCATTAAAAAAAAAAGAGGAGCGGGGGGGGGGCGCTCTTTCCTCATCAGAGTTGGGAGCTTCCAAAAACGTCAAAGGCGTGATGCCTCTTTCATCACACTAGAAGTGCCTTAAGGGAGGGAATATGTGTCTCCTACCAGACTAAGGATTGGTGAAGGGGTAAGGGAACCGAAGCTTCCTGGGCACCTATTCTATGCCAGGTACTTCATGAATATCTTCTCATTTAATCCTCACACCAACCCAGTGAGGTAGGGAGTGTGGCTCCCTTTCACAGATCATTTCATTTTTCTCCATCTGAAGTCATTTGCTACCACTCTGTAAGTTCTCCACTGCACTGAAAGTTCCCGGAGGGCAAGGACTGTGTTCGTTCACATCTGTCCCTGCAGCTCCTAGAGGGGATGGCTGGCATATAGCAGATGCTCCATAAACGTTTAAAAATGCGAGTGGGTTTTCCAGCTGAGCACCAAGGCCAGGCTCTGGCGGGCAGACCCAGGAGGGAGCTGTCTCTCTGAGACGTGTCCCCAGAGAGAGGAGGGAGCAGAGTCCCCAGGCTGCCCTGCGCCCTGGCCACACAGCCAGTACTGCTGTCACCTCGCTCTTCCAGCTGGATGATGGCTGTGCCTGGGCCGAAGCTGTTCCAGGCTGTGCAGTTGTAGTGGGTCTGAAAGTCGGCCTCCATGACGTTGTTGATGGTGAGCGTGGACAGGACCCCGCTGCCTGAGTTGGTCCTCTCCACCGTGTAGCGTTCCAGGGTCCCCACCTCCAGGAAGTTCTCCTTCCATGCCCATGCCTGGGGTGGGGAGGGCAGCACGGCATGAGGAAGAGGGAGGCAGGTGGCAGAAACACCTGACCCACCCTCCAGGTATCCTTACATCCTCACCCCATGTGCTCTTAAGCCCAGCCCCACGCTTGCCCTGAAACAAGCCCAAGTCGCACCTGCTGCCTCAAACCCTAGCATCAAACCTCCAGTCTAGGAGAAGCAGCGGCTCCCAAGCATGCCTGCGACATGTGCTGGGACCATTCAAATATGCTCAGAGACACTATCTAACATGCAGATTCCCGGGGCTTATCTCCTTCATTTGACTCTCCAGGGGAGAGGCCCAGGAATCTCTATTTTGTTGTTGCTGTCTTTGTTGGGGCAAGGGAGAGCAATTTTATTCCGAAAGCCAGCAGGCCAAGAAGATGGTCGACTACTGTCCCAGAGACCCACCTTCTCCAAGTTAGAATTCAGGCTTCTTTCATTGGGAATCTCTATTTTTGTAACAACCCCAGCGGATCAAATGAAGCAACATGTGGGACCCCTGATGTGGTAAAACAAATCCTGGGTGGAGAGCCAAGAACCCTGGGCTCTAGGCCTGACTCTCCCCTCAAGCCCTGTGTAGCCTCCCCTTCCCTCTCTGGGTCTCAGTTTCCTATAAAAGGAGAGGACCAGGCTAGAGGCAGACAATGCTCCAGCTCTCCTCCAGCTCCGACAGTCTGAGCTTCTAACTAAACATAACTTAACCTTCAACCTCACCTTTAACCACTCCACAGCTGGCCCTACATAGCCCACTGGCTCTGGAGACTCATCCACAGACCCTTATAATGAGTGGGAATTGGCACCGGAGAGCTGTCTCTCCCAGGCTCTTCCATCCTCGACCCCCTAGCCGGGGCATTCCCCCCTTTGTGTCCCCCTCCCTCAGAGTGGAACCCGAGGGAGGGAAAGCCACTGAGAACTGGCTCGTTTCCAGGCATCAGTCCTCCTAGCTCTGCAAGGAAAGCCCCCCGGGAGCCAAGCTGCCCGCTGCCCAGGTGGCCATGGTAATGAAGTGTCTCTGGGCAGCCGTGGAGTTAGCCAAATGGTCATTAAATGTGATGAGGGGTTTGACGGTTAATGGTCACGGGAGGAATTAATGGTTCATGGTGTGGGGGAGAGGGAGGGGGGTGGAGAGCAGCATGGGGGCTGGTAGGAGGAGAAAGGCAGGAGAAGGGAGAGGAGGGGATGACAGGGTGGGACAGAACTGAGGGGGCAGGGCGGAGGGGCAGAAGGCAGAGGAGAGGGCAAGGAAGAGATCGGGAGGCTGAGGAAAGGGGAGGAGATGAGGGAGAGGAAAGAGCAGGCTTTCTGAAAGCCCAGGGGAACCAGCAGCATATCCAGGGAGGTTCCACCAGGCCTTTCACACGTGTTGTCACATCGCTTCTCACGGCAACCCTGTTTGGTAGGGATCACTGCCCCTATTTTACGGATGAGGAAACTGAGGTTCCAAATAACAAGTAACTGGCTCAGGGTCACACAACAAGTAAGAGAGGAGATGGCATTTGAACAGGAAGAGGGACGGAGGGACAGAGTCAGAGGATGAGAAGCACAGGGCGCAGGAAAGGCCTGGGGAAAGTGGGAGGAGGCTGAGACAAGCAGCGAAGCAAGCAGCTGCCGGCCCGAGGCCAGGCCCAGCACTCACAATGCGGTCTGGGGGTGGCGTGCTCCCGATGAAACACTCCACCTTGCCACCATCACCCCTGACGGCGTACTGCACGGCCTCGCTGGAGATAATGGGGGGCCCTGCAAGTAAGAAGACGTGGTCAGGGCCAGCTGGGACCTCCAGTGCCTGCCTCCCCCTCACAGGCCCCCGCCCCCCTCAGGCTACTCACCATTCACATAAAGTGGCACCTCCCGCTCGGCCACTCCGATCCGAGGCACGATGGCCCGGCAGGTGTAGGTGCCGGCATCGGCCTGGGTCACCGACTTCAGCAGCAGCTGGTTGCTGTTACTCAGGACCTGGGCAGAGAGAGCAGCCTCGGGTGGGGAGCCAGGAGGCCTGGGCCCCTAGATCCGTGCGGGCCCCCGCATTGGAGGCATTGGAAAGAAAGCAGGAAGGGCCACAAGTGAATTCCCAGAAGGGAAACAGGGTCCCGAGTCTATCTGGTCCATCCCCTGACTCTAAACAGGTTGGCATTTAGACACATCATCTCTCTATAAGAGCGGGCAGAAGTGGGTGGAGGCTCAGGAGGGCAGGCGAGGCTGCCATCGATCTGTACAGAGGATGCAGCCGCTTCTGGTCATCTGTTCTAATGCTTCTCTAGTGCCAAATGAGGTAGGAAGTTTCACTCTGAAATCCCTCTTTTTGCAGCTGTGGCCCAAATTGTCCAAGGCAGGTCGCTGTAGAGCGGCACAATTCAGCCTCCTTTCCTCTAGTGAGTCATCCCAGCTTCTCCACCCTCCTATGCAGCATTCTTTTACCAGGTCTCTTGCCACCGCAGCAGTTCCACTCAGGGCCCCTGCCCCCCTCCCACCCCACAGGTCATCACGTCCCTCCCACTGCCACTGCGGCGGCCAGCTGTCTGCCGAGGAGGGTGGGGTTGACTGCAAGCACCGTCCTTCTCTTCCAAATCCTGAGAACTTGGAAATAGCCCAGGTTCAACTTGAAAAATAATGCTGCACCTCCTTTGCCCCCTCTCTCCCCAGCCTGTGGCCAGGCTCCTTCCTTCCAGCATCCCGGAGAGGCAGCAAGCTTCTTACCATGTTTGAGTCCTTTTTGGTCCAGGTGAGGGTGAGGGGGGGATTCCCAACCCAGACACAGGTGAGGGTCACATCAGAGCCAATGTCTGTGGTCGTGGGTTTGGGGTCCACTACAATCCGGGGAGCAACTGAGGTAGAAAGGAACAGCCCGTTAGGGTCTGAGTCTCCCTGGGGGTCAGCTCCAATCTCTGTCCTCTTCCTTCTCCTGTCCGGCCTCCTCTCCACGCCCCCTCAGCCTCATGGAGCCCCCCCAACCCCACCCCAGGCCCTTTAAAGCCCTGGCCCTCTGTCCCCACCCCCGCCCCTGCAGCTACTCACAGTGGACATTGACTAAAGTGCTGACATTGGTGCTTCCCACTTTGTTGTAAACCTCACAGGACACAGGCTCCGTGAAGAAGGAATAATCAACATTCGTCTCATAGCGACTCTCGTGGGCGTCTTCGATCAGAAAGCCCCCCTTGGCCCACCTGGGGGAACAGGCAACACAGAGCGAGGTCAGGCCTTGGAGCCCCCTCACTCACGTCCAGTGGCCTGTCCTCCTCAGCCCCCCACTCCTGGCCTCAAGGGCCGCCCAGTATCCTTCCCCAGAGTGTGCCCAGCCCCTGCCCCTCCCACCTGTAGCCCAGGATCTCAGGGTTGGCTGTGGCCTGGCACGTAAAGACGACGCGCTCGCCCTCCTGCACCGTCTGTGGCTCAATGGACAGGGTCACCGTAGGAGGGTCTGCAAAGCAGAGGACTGGAAGTCAGGGTCTTTTCTGTCCCTCAAATTTCTTTTGCTCTCTCTAGCACACACACTCAGACCTCACCCGCGTGGCGACCCGGGAATTTGACTTTGCAGTGTACCGGCTCCAATAAACAAGGCTTCTTCACCTTTATCCCAGGAGCCTCTAGGGGCCGGCTAGGGTGACGACCAAGGATGATACCAGAGGGACAAATTAGTCAGAAGGTGTATTGACGGATGTGACCACTAGGCGTCAGTGTGGGCTCGTTAGGCTCACCGACCGGGATGGGGGTGGGACATCTCTCCAATCTCTGCCACTCTCCCACCCTTCCCTGGGGAGTGGGAGTTTATTGAGCACTTACCAAGTAGCATACTCCATGCTAGATGCCCTTACACTATACCTCACTTAATGCTCACAACCCTGAGAAGCAGGTACAGGTCCACAACCCCTTTTCTGAACCCCCTGGAACTAGATGTGTTTCAGAATTTGGGATATTTCAAGGGTTAGAAAGGTAACGGTGGGCACAGACCGTTTACTGTGTAAGACCCCCAGCACAGTCTGGGCAATATCCCACAGACACACGCATTAATACATCTGCAGTGAAATGTACAGCTATTCCAATTAAGTGGGTTAAATAAAAGACTACGAAGAGCCTCGGTTAAGGTTTTGCCACCCAAGCGCTTTTGGTTTAGAATTTCCGATAAGGGATTGTAGGCCTGCATTTTATTTTCTGCACGTATACCGAATTAGAAACTGAGGCTCAGAGAGATTATGTCATTGCCCAAAGTCACACGGTTTAAACCCGGGAACTGCCTGGCTCACAGCTGACGCCTCTTCTACCAGCCCTAAGGGTTCAAACCAGGGAATCCAAGACGACGAAGAAATGGAGCATCTGTCCCAGGGCACCTGGGGGATTCTTCTGTGCTTCTCAAAGGGTGCTGCCCCCCACCCCGCCCTTCCCGGGCTCCTTCCCAGGACGCCACTCAAGGTGCACATTCCCCCCACCCCACGATCCCTGCCTCCACCCCAGGACCCTGCTCACGGTGCACGTCGAGCTCGATGGACGTCTCCTTGCCGCTCGGGATGGCCTCGTTCACGCTGCGGCAGGTGAAGACACGCCCAATATCCAGGTCTGTGGGGTTGATGAGCAGCTGGCTGATGGTGGTCTCCCTCTTCCCATCCTTCAGCAGTTCCTGGGGTGGCGGAAACAAGGGTGGGAGACACGGTTAAGCTAAAAGCCCCCTCCTCTGCTCTCAGGGTGACCCGCTCAGAGCTGGCTTGCTGGAGGGGTATTTAACCTGAAGCTCAACCCTCCCCCAGCCCCTACCTCCTCCCCAGGTTTGGTTTAGTTTTTAATTAATAGACTTTATGATTTTTTAAAGAGAAGTTTTACGTTTACAGAAAAGTTGAAGAGAAAATACAGAGAGTTCCTGTATACCCTCCTCTCTGGCCCCCCAGTTTCCCCTATTATTAATTAACATGATGCACTAGTGTGATACGTGTGTCACAACTGATGAACCAACATTGGTACCAATACTAACGAAAGCCCATAGTTTAGAGTTCACTCTGTGTGTTGTACAGTTTTCCCCACGGTTTTGAGTCCCATTCCTGGAATCCCCTGAGTCCAGCCCAAGTCCTTCCTCTTCTGGAAAGTCTTCCTTTGCTATCCCAGCCCTCAGGACTCTCTCCCCAGCCTGAACTTGTGTCCCTTGCAGGCAGTCTGTCCTCCACACCGCTCTGGTCACATCCGGCCTTGCCTGTTAGGCACCGTGCATGTGTGTTTCAGTGCTGGGTCTCTCCTGCTAGACCGTAAACTCCTTGAGGGCAGGGAAGGGACTCACAGGCTCAAAATCTCATACCAGCTCAGTGATATCAAACCTGAGGTCCCTGGACATGATCATAGGAACACTTGGGCTGTTTTCCATATTGTACACTGCCTAAGGGAAACCATACAGTTAAGCAAAGTAGGGGCCCACGGTTTGACAGCAATATATAGGCATCCTTGCTCGGCCCGATGTGGTACCGGAACAGCACCAGCCCAGTGCAGTAACAGCAGCCCCCTCCTGCTGCTTCAAAGCTCCATCGTGTCTTTAACGAGTATAAAAAAGGGGGGTGGATGACAAATGGCCGTTAACCAATCAGTTTGTTTGGTTGCCAAAATATTCAAAACATGAAGCCCTAGAGGAAAAAAATAACGGAGTTCTTGGTAGTGAAAAAGTTAAGCACCACTGAAGCCAAATTGCCACTTGTCAAAGGGTGAATCGAAGGCCAGAGACAAGTGACTTGTCCAAGGTCATACAGAGCGTCAAGGGCAGAGCTAATCCGGGTACTCACTCCCTGGGGCCACACATTCCGAGGCACACAGGTGAGCATTCTCTCTCCCCTCAATGAGAATTGTCTCCTGAAGCATCTAGCAAAGGGCTGGGTACATATGTGCTTGTCCCCAGCTGACAGGAGGAGCTCCAAACCTGAGATCTTGATTCTAATTCCAGCTCCACCGTCAACTTTGCCATGTGATCCCGGGCAAGTAACTTGATGTCTTTCTCTGCCACAGGTTCCTCATCTATAACATGTACACGTAATCCCTGCCTCCCCAAGCTCTTAGATGCGCCGACTGGGAACACATACCAACTAGAGGCTGGGGGAAGAAAGTCGAGGGGCTCAGTAGCGAGAGGTCACATTCTGATGCAGACACAAACCCCAGCTCTGCAGCATGTCAGCTTTGTGACCCTGGCAAGTCACTCAACCTCTCTGACCATCAGTTCACTCTTTGTGAGTTGGAAATATCACCTAATTTATGAAACTCCTGTGAGGTTTAAGAGAGACTGTCCATAAAGATCTTAGCATGCACAGTGCCTGGTACACAGTAGGGGCTTAATCAATGTAGTTATTTTCAGCATTATTCTTAGTCTCTGCTAACTGTCGACTGGCCCTGTGAACCTGGGAATTCACTTCTGTTCTCCGGACCTCAACTTTCCCAACTATTTAATGGGAGGATTGGACCAGATGGTCTCTGAGGCCCCTGCTCACATCTGTCTCCCCGAGTCTGTGGTCAGATCCATGTGGGAAAGGAAAGGTGAACTGGGATGTGGCCCAGGAGGATCTGGGGGTACAGGCAGGGTCTCACCGTGCTGGCTACGGCGCCCTCCTGCTGCGTCCCATCCCGGAACCAGATGATGGTGGCAGCAGGCTTGGCGTTGAAGGCTCGGCACGTGAGGTTGTGGGGGGCGCCTGCCTGCAGCAGAATCACAGGACCACCATCGATCCTGGTGTCCTCCGGGGGGACTGTGGAGAAGAGCAGAGCAGAGTCAGTCCAGGATGCAGCCAACACTGCCCGTATGACCAAAACCCCTGCCCCTGGAGGCATCTCTCCCTCTGCATGTCCACCCCTTGGCAGGGCAGGACCATCCTTACCCCCTAACTTATAATCACTGTATCTGTTGCTCCTGTGGCCTGGGGGGCCTGGCACAGAAAGGTGGCTACCTCCACGGAGTTTCTTATGTCCATTCCCTCCTGTGTGCGCCTCTGCCCTGGGGCAGCCAGATGAGGGGGTCTATCACGGCAACCTCCGAAATGGACTCCCCGCCTCCAGTCCCTGGTGGCCTTAAGCCATCCGTCATGCTGGCAGGTTATTTTCTCTAGAGAGCAGGTAAGACTGTGCCACTTCCCTGCTCAAACACATTCCATGTCTACCAGCTGTCATGGGCATGAGTTGCAAGCATCTCTGCCTGCCGTCCAGGGTTCCTCAGGCCAAGTCCTGCACTTTCGCATCTCCTCGGCTCGTTTTTGGTGTTCTTTCCCTCAGGGCTTCTCTTGAACTGCTGTCCATCCTGTTCACATCCCAGCTGCTGCACGGGGCCCTCCATGCCACATCCCCCACAATCACCGCCTTGGTGGTTCCCAGCCAGTCACTTGGAGCGCCAAGCACTATCTACCTTGTGTCTGTGTTACTTAACATGATTATCCACGCCCCCTCCCCAACCCAAACTGTCATCCCTGAAAAAGCAGGAGCTCCATCTCACTAATGTTCATACAGTCTCCAGTGCCTAGAACATGACCAAAGCAGGCTCTGGCTAAATGCTTAAGGAGCTGAATCCATCAGATGTCTGATACTAGGAAATAGGGGGGTCTCTGCCTGTCCAATTCCCATAGGCTTCTAAATGCTCAGGTGAACCAGACTGCAAGTTCCCTGGGAGCAGGGGCTGCTTCTTATTTTCTCTTAAAGCCCCAAGATCTAGTGCGGAGGCTGGTTGATAGCACATCCTGGGGGATATTAGCTGAATCAGTGGCTAAGTGATTGATGAAATAAAGGCAGAAGGGTTTGGATTATAATTTTGATTCTTGGTCCACCTCATGTTCATTGGCCAGCAATGTGAAAGGGTTTTGTTTGCTTTTTGCTGGGAAAAACCAGAAAGACTCAGAGGGGCCTTTCCGAGGGAACCCTTGAGAGGAGACCCTGGGGGCCCCATGAGTCCAGTTGTGGGCAGGGCGGTCCTGCAGTTTATGAAATGACAGTCTCCATGCTGGGGTTTCTAAGAGAAAGGAACCACTTGTAGCCCATCCCAGTACTCTGCTCAACTCATGCATGTAGAGTGGGAGGGTGTGAAAAGCATGGGTTGTAGAATCAGGCTGCCCCAGTTTCAAATCCTGGCATGTGTCATGTGATCTTGGGTGAAGCCCTCAAGTCACAGTTTCTTCAACAGAGACATACGGTGCTCATTCCCGGGGCCCTCATGAAGGCCAGATGAGGGCTGTACATGCCCTATCGTGTGTAGGGCACGCGCGCGTGACGTGTGCAGTGTGTTCACTTTACTGCTCGGACAAGAGGCAGCAGTGCCTCCAACTCCTGACTGGTGAATGACTGCTGAATCCCGGGCTTTTCCTCTTTGCTCACCAGGTGTACCTGGCTCCAATGCCAGATGGGCGCAGGTTTGCAAACAGGGTGGAAAGGAGAGAAATGGATAAAGAGCCGCCATTCGGGGTCTCCTGGTCTGCGTGGGCCCCTCCAAGGTCACACCTTGGTGCCACACCCCAGGAGGACAGTTCTGGATGGGCAGAGGAGGGGAAGGCTTCTCCTTCCATCGGCTCTCCCTTCCCTTGTAAGGTTGACCCTCGCCCTTTGTTCAGGGAAGGCCGCCCACCTGTCACCTCTGCCACTAGCCCACCTTTCTCTTCGTATCTGGGGCAAAAAGGAAATTAAGGCTGTTGAGGGGTCTGCTTATCCATCACTACCATGCTCAGTTAGGCGTGTGTCCCTGTGTATGTTTATGAACACATTTTTAGGACTTGTGACTTAAATCAATATGTACATGTGTCTGAGGCCTCAGCTTCCTTGTTTGTAAAATTCAAAAAGCACATTGACATCTGTCCCCCAGAGTCGTTACTGTGAAGGTGAAAGGAGACCAAGGATATGAAGCCGACTGTAAACTGTAACGTGATCGACGGCATCTCCACCATTCACTGAACGCCCACCCCATGTCAGCTCAAGCACCTCACGTATACGATTTCATTTCACCCTCACCACAAAGTGTTTTTCATTAATCCTTTCATGGTAAATACCATTAACCCCCATTTACAGACAAGGCACTGAGGCTCAGGGACAGGAGAGTGAGCTGAATATCAGGGCTGGGTGTGGACCAGGCCCGCCGAAGCCATGACCATCACCACTGCACTCGAGCGGTTCTTGCTGTGAGTAATGAGGGAGCCATGGGTCTGTAGATAAATATTATGCCTGCGTCCGCATCTGCGAGGGAGTAGGAGGCAGCTTCTCCGAGCCCTGAGGCAGGAAGAATGAAAGGCCATTCTGTGACCTGGGCTGGTCTGGGGTGGGCCACTGAAGGGCATGGCTACAGGGGAGGCGAGGTGACGAGGCTGGCCGTGTACAGGGAGGCTGATTCCCAGCAGCGAACACAGCCCACTCTCGGCCCTGCCCCGTCTCTGAGCCCCAGGCTGCCATGAAGGAAGGCTGTGTGTAAGCAGGTAAGCAGGGAGGATGCACAGACGTCTTGCCTTCTCAGTGCTTCCACGTGGCTGCAGGAGGCAGGGAGTGTGAGAATTCTAGAGAGACAAGGAGGGGGAGGGAGGGGAAAGGAGTAGCCGGGTTCATCTTTCATCTATTTTACTCTTGGGGCTTCCTCCTGTTCCCCTCATCCACCTAAATCACTCAGACAGGCTATGAAGGCCCACACCCTCAACACTGACCGTGCCCTGCGGACAAGTCAGTCAGCTCCTCCCTCGCTGACTTGCAAGCTTTTGTAAACAAGGTACTCCTCCACCTAGGGTTCCCATCGATATTCTCCTCTGCCAGGAAGCCTTCCCTGATTGAACCAAGACACTGGATGCCATTATGAAGTTCCTGGGATATCTATCGGCTTGGTTGGCCTCTACTCATCTCTCTCTATTTCTCTGTCTCTGTGCTGGGGTAGGAGAGGGAAGGGAGAGTATCAGGGGGCCCTCATTAGAATGGGAGTTCTCCAGTCTAGAAGTAGCACGTTCCAGGATCCAAGCCAAAAGCAGCTAGGGAGGGAAAAAGACAGAAGGTCTCCTAAGAATCTCACGTTCCCTTGGAATGCCTGGTCCGGCGTCGGGGCTCATACACTCTCCAACGAGGCATGGAAGCGGATGTCTTGGCATCCCATGCCTATAGCCCTGGTGGTTAGCTAACTCTTGCTTCCTAACCTCCATCCTGCTTCTTGTTAATTCTTCCCATTTGTCGTCACCAGAGAAGAAAAGCGAGTCATCCACCAGCCCCGAGTCCTAGTCCTTCAGGGTCTTTGCATCCAGAGAAACTGGCTGTCGGGTCCCTCCAGTCCTCACTTCTTCTGACACCTCACATCTGCCCAGACCTTCGGAGTTTACAACTCCCTGCTCAGGGAGCAGCAAAGCGGCAGTTGCTAAGAAAAGGCTGGCAGCCCATGTTACCGATGAGAAACTTGTTGTCCAGAGGTTATGACCTCTTCCGGGTCATGGTGCCAAAAGGGACCAGGTCTCCTGACTCCCATTCCAGGCCTCTTCCCACCACACTCAGATGACTTGTCATGTTCTCACCTTTCTCCCCCAAGTAAGAACATTCCTTGTGTCCACACTCACTCATCTCAGCTCCCCCCTCCTTTCCTTCCATCCCTCCTGGGGGTGTCCCCCACTTCAATGATTTCAGGGTTGGGGAGAGAAAATAGAGGGAGCAGGACAGATCAAGTGGAGGCAGGAAAAAAGAAAGGGACAGAGTGGATGACAAAGAGGAAGAAAGAGGGTCACAGGCAGACAGAGCCAGGCCGGAGACGAGCAGAGCAGAGGCAGAGGCCCAGCCCGAGCACCAGAGCTTGAGGGAGACAGAAAGACTGGTGGAGCTGGAGGTACCGCCAGGGAGGGGAAGGCACGGAACAGAGGAGGCGAAGGCGTGTCAGAGCTGGCCTCATTCCGTACTGCGTGCAGGAGAGAATCCCCTCATTATGCAAATGGCCCTGGGTGTTGCCATAGAGGGACATCTGTTCTGTATCCCGTGGGCAGCAGCCGGGGGGTGGGGGGGTGGGGGGCTCGGCTTCCGAGACAAGTCCTCCTCCAGCAGCTCCTGCAGACTCAGCCAGGACCCCTGCCCGCCCCGTCCCCCCACCCCGCTCTCAGCCCTCAAAGCCCCGTCCTGCTTCCCTGTTCCCTGAGGAGGGCTCTAGGTGAAGCAGAGAAGAAGGGGTGTGTGCTGAGCGGGGAAAGGAGGGAGCGAAGGGAAGAGGGGCTGAGTTCAAGGAAAAGGAGCCGAGGGGGTAGTTTCTGGGGCTCCGAGGCAGCTGAGAGGGAGAGGAAGGGAGAAGCTTCCAACAAGCCCATCTGCCAGGAGAGGCCCGGTCCCCATGGTCAACATGCCCCCACTCTGGTGGGGAGAGCTTTGTATCCAGAAGGCTGAGCCCCATCCCTGCGTGGCCTGGGCACAGGCAGGGGCAGGGAGGATGCCAGAGCTCACACAGTCCACGTGTCCAGCAGTGGGTGCCCACATGCCCATTTTTTCCTCTTCTATCTGAACTTGGCTTTGGAAGAAGTTTAAAGGATTTGGGGAGGGAAAGCTAGGGAGTCAGTGGGGGCAGACATGAGGCCAGGAATAGAGAGGGAGAAGCTGGGAAATAAAAGAGGAAATTGGAGAAGGGGGGACAGCCAGGATGCCAAGAGACAGAGACAGGAGGCTGGGGGCCCTGCAGGATGTCGGGGGTTATTACTGAGCACGGTGAGTTTCGCTCGCCGGGAGCGCAGGGCGGCCTCCGTGGCCTGGCACTCGTAAGAGGCGTCGTCAGAGAGCTCGGCATCTGTGATCTCCAGGTTGTACTGCCCGGCGTCTGCAGAGCCCACGACCCGGTACCGTGGCCAGGCTGCAGGAACAGAACGGGCGAGCCCAGGTGAGCCCAGCCCCAACCTGAGGATCGACCTGGACCACCCTGCCCCACAAGGGTGCATCCTCTCCCCACGTCAGGGTCCGCATCCCATTCCAGGGCCAGCACTCCTCCCTCCACTCCTCCCTCCACCCTCTCCTGGGACCCCCCCCCCCACCAGGGGCCCTTGACGAGGAAGAGGTCCCCGTGCAGACACTGTGACGTCACAACCTCCTACAGTGAGGATGGGAGCCACAAAGCAGGAGGAGTGATGGGGGAGAGCAGAAGGGGGAGATGAGCAGAAGCAGATGAAATCTCCGAAGCTGTTTGCAGACAAATGTCTCCCATAATAATAGGAAAGAAAGAGGAAAAAAAAAAAAAAGGGAGACAGCAGGGAGAAAAGGAGAGAAAGAGGGGAGGGTGTGTGGGCGTTAAGAAATATAGGCCATCACAGCTCAGACATGAGCTCACCAGGGCCAGAGGGAAGCCCAAGGCAGGCTAAGGTCTCACCATCACTTGCCTAGGGAGGGTTGCACGAGGCAGGGTCCTGCCAGCTCCCTGAAGGAGCCCCGAAACCAAGAGTCCCGTCCCCTGCAGAAGCCACGCCTCTGGCCTCTGCAATCCAGTCTCCCTCGCCCTCTGTCCTCCAGGCTCTTGCCCACCCCCTCACACTCTGTCCTCCTCTCCCGTGGTCCCCACCATCAGCTCCCTCCCACCATCTCCCTCTGTCCAGAGGCTATCGATTCTTTTCACTCCATATCTATTGATCTCTCTCTCTCTCCCTGTTTCTTTCTCTTTCTATCATCAGTAGATCCGCCAGCCCCATCTCCTTCCTTCATACAGATTGCTCTATACAGACAAATTTCCCCTGCCTGTCCTCACACACGGAGCCCGCAGCAAATAGCCTCAAGTCCTGGACAACAATAAGAATAAAAATACGCCATCCCTCCCTACTTTCACCATTACACCGCTTTACAGTACGCAATGTGTTTTCACAAAGCATATTGTCTCATTGGGTTCAAAACTCGCAAACGCGTGCATAAGGCAGGCAGACCCACAACTATTATGCCTGTTTTACCCAGTAGTAAACTAAGGCCCAGAGAGGTGAAGCGGCTTTCCTAAGGTCACCCAGCTGGGAGGTGGCAGAGGCAGGTCTTGACTCCCCATCCACTCCGCCAGGCGGCCTTTCCAAAAGTATCTTTGCTTGTTTTGGAATATAGGAGGGTTTCCCCACCCCAGCACATTATGTTTGTTTCCGCAGTGGCTCCATAGTGCTTAATAAAGGCTTGATGAATGAATAAATACAGTGCTCAGGCTGATAGTAAAATGAATTTGTAACCACTGAGAGGACACTGCCCGGGCATGGGGCAGGAGAGAGGCTGGAGCAAAGCCAGCCTGGCATGGAACATAGAACATAGAAGTTACTGTGTCCTCCCCCTGCAAGAGCAGGGGGGCTCTGGAGTCTCCCAGCACCTCCTGCCTCACCTGGCTGCCTGCAGCTCCCCTTGTGGTGTCTGTCTGTCTGAAGCTCTCTTATGTAAAGGTCTCTTGGTTTCTCTTGATCTCTCAGGCTTCCCGTGGCCTTTCACGAGCCAGTCCACAGCCAGGAGGAAAGGCAGAGCTGTGGGTTTTGGAAAGCAGTGGAGACAGAGCTCGGGAGGAGAGGGAGGGAGACTGACTCACACAGAAATGGGAGAGGGGAGGCTAGAGCACAGAGAAGAAACGTGGTGAGGAACGAAGGGATGTTGGGTCCAGGGGTCTCTGTTGGTGGGGGAGGGATGAAAAGATGGGGTAGTCTGGACACTTGGCTGGCTGCATGGCCCACTCACCTTTGAGGCCCTGGCCCATGCCCAGCGCCAGCCCATCCTTGGTCCATTGCACGATCCCCGAGTAGTTGAGCAGCACGCAGGGGAGCACGGCCCGCTGTCCAGCCACCACAGTCTGGTCGGCTGGCTCCTGGCTGAAGCGGGTCTGGGTCCCTGGCAAGGCCAAAGCGGTACTGGGTAAGGAGATGAGTGAGGAGAGAGGGCTCCACTAAGAGGCCGAGCCTCCCAGGCTTCCACTTCCACCCTGCACCGGGCCCGAGAGAGAGAGAGTTGAAGGCTGGGAAGATGGACCCTCCAGCCCCCGTCCCACTTCAGCCCCCGTCCCACTTCAGCCTCAACCCCTTCCCTCCAAGATGCCGTGTGCTCGCCCTGGATTGCTTCCTCCCTCCGTGGCCCACGGGAATGGGTTTCAGGAACTGAAGTACTCAGCAAGCAGAGAAAGTGGTGCAGTGTTACGTAAAGGCCTTAGAGACCAGGCTAGTCCAACCCTCTCATTTTACAGACGAGGACACTGAGGCCCAGAGAGGACACTCACTTTCCCAAGGACGCCCAGTGAGTTAAGGACAGAGCAGGGATAAATCCTGAGCCTCGCTCCCCTGCCCCCAGACCCCCGTCAATGGGTGGCACCTTCATAACACATGCTGTGGTGATGCCACGGTCCCCCACGATCCCTGAGACATGAATATACCACCGTACCCCTACTTGGACTTGTGTACGTGGCCAACGTGAGGTCGCGCATGTGTGTACAACTATGCCAGGTACAATTCCCCCTTGAACACATCGGGTACATAAAGGCAGGTTCTAAGGGACGGGCACGTCCACGTGTACGCATATAAGCTTCCTGGATGACGGTGAATCCTAAACAAAGTAGCTCTGAACCCACTTCTTGCACACTTTCCCCATTCCGTGTGTTCACCCCTTGCGCCCAAGCTCCAAGGGCATGAGTGCATACACACGGATACACCTGCACACGCCCGGCCTCCCGCCCCGTGGGAGCTGACAGGCCATGTGACTTTGTTCCGCTCTCCCTCTGGCTGCGGGAGCTACACATGGCTGCCCACTGGCAGCTCGGCCGGGAGCATTTGATTAGAGAACTGCAGAGTAATTGCCTTTAATTGTGGAGCCTAAATGGAGCAGGGAATTGGATTGCGGGTTTCTTCTCCCCCCACTGCTCCCACCCACCCACTCCAGCCAACGCTGGTCAGCCCGGTGGTGGGGCAGTCCTGGTACCATGCTGTGACCATCAGCTTCCCGCGCTGGGCCCCAGGAAATGGAGGGGCTGCGGGACAGCACAGGGAGAGGTCTGGGGCTTCCCACGCACGTCCCCAATCTGTCACACACTGTAACCCAAATCAGTTTTACCCGGAACTCTGGGGACTCCTCCCCCTTCTTTCCCTCCCCAGCTCCCAAGTCTTTGCAGAGGCCACAGTCCCCAGATCCAACTCTTCCCAAACCCAGCTTTGCAAAATCTCTCTGATCCTCCATCACTCCCGTGTGTAAGCAAACAGAACTGTCCCCCTGCCATTCCAAGACCTCCCTCTAAGACACCAAAACCAGGACCCTCGTCTTCTCATCACCTCCCTTCTTTTTCCTCCTCCAGCTCCATCTCTCCCCTTCTTTCCAAACCTGCCTCATATTCCCTTCACCCAGGAAGTCCTCCTAGGTTGATCTTTACCTCCAGCTTGTCCCATCTTTCAGCCCTGCTGTCACAGTTCTATCCATGGCATTTCCTGTCTCACGCTATCAGTCTATGCCCATGCTTTTTTTTGCCATGGGGTAGAGGGCAGCTGGTGGGTGATGGTGTTTGCCTTATCTGTTTCACTAGAATGGGAACCTCTCCTCAAGGCCAAGGGCCATGCTGTCTTTTCTCTCTGAACCTCCCTGGACATTCGACAACCAGATTGGTAGTTGCACATAAAGAGGACTGAGAGAGGGGGCGCAGATAGGAGTGGATTGATGCCAGCATATGATTTAATACAAAGAGGCAGCCTCTTTTGGTTAAGTGTGCAAATCCAGCTCTTTGGGTTTGCAGGGGGTCAAGAAGTTAGAAACAGCAGCTCCCCAACTCTGCTGACCTGACGGCCCATCCATGTCTTCTAAAGGAAAGGAAAAGGCTCACCCATATTTCCTGGGATTAGGGTGGCAGAAGCTGAGATCCTGGGGGAGGGGTGGGTCAGGTGAGTAAGCCGGCATTACTAATTCAGGCATTGCCCTCATTATTATTCAAATTTATTCATACCATTGCGCATTTCTCTAGTGCAGCTACAGGCTGCAAACTCTCCACACTCACGTTTCTCCTTCCCACAGCCCCCAGAGCCCAAGTCAAGGGCTTGCGAGTAGAGTGGCCTGTGAGCCCTGGCTCAGAGATGGAATTTATATTCACAGCTTTTCTGCGTGGGGCCTGGACACCCTGGTGTCCTGTTGAAGTCTCCCGAGGACAGTGAGAAGCTGGTTCCATCCACTGGGAGCGAGGAGGCAGCTCATCCCGCAGCAGGATGGAGTCAGAGTGGAGTCAGAGTCAGCGATGGGCATCTTGCCGGAGGGAGGAGTGGTGTGACCTTGGGCTGTCACTGCCCCATCCCAGCCTCCTCCGTGTGCTCGCCTGTACCTGTGACAAGTCTAGACTAAGTATTGCAAACTCCCTTTTAAGAGCAGAGGTTTAGGAAACAGACTTAGGTTTGCGTAGTGCCTCTGCCACTTCCTACCAGTATGACTGTGGCCGAGTTACTCTCTAAGCCTCTTTCTCCTTACTGGTAAACTGGGGGATGATGACGCTTACCTGGACTGCTGAAGAGTTAAATGGGATGAGCTGGATGACATGCCTGGTACATTCCCTTGCCTGTGCCCACTGAATGGTAGCTATGACCCTATTTATCCTGGGCAGTTAGATAATCAGAGGGACCGGTGGAAACATGAGCAATGACATGACAAAGAAGATATCTGTCGTCCTGCGGATTTTGAAATAGTTGCCTCTTGGCATAGGCCTGGTTGAAGCAATTTGGAGACGGGGGAATGGAAGCAATAACCCAGAAAAGAGTCCAGAGAGGAGGGGAAACAAGGGGTCTCAGGAATTTAACTTGATGGAAAGGCCGTGTAGATCCTGAGCCTGCAAAAGTGGCAAGCAATGTTGGTTGGCCCCAAAACAGCCCCTGCAGCCAAGACAGTATCCGAGAGAGAGGCCAGATGCCCACGGGTTGTCCTGACCTGGATCAAGATTAAGAGAAAGCCCCAAGCCTGCCATGGCCAAGTCCCACTCTCCCTATTTTGCCCACTCCAGGCTTTTCTCCTTGTCTCCAGGTCCTTACACAGGCCTTTCCTGGACAGAACACTGCTCCCTCCCTTTCCCTTGGGATTCAAATAGTCACCTTCTCTGTGAAGTCCTCCTTGCTTGCCTGCATGCCCTCAGAGCTCTCTGTACTCACTTCCCACCTCTGCTATAGTAGGTCCACGCTGCATTGCCCACCCCTTCCCAGCCCAGGGGAAACTCCTTGCGTCTGGACTGTGTCACTCAGAGCACCAGTCCCATCACCCAGCACAGGGCCTGGCTGCCAGGCCCACAGCAGGTGTTGCGAATATGTCTGTGGACTGATGGAGTGAGAATGAGCAAATGCTTGAGTGAACAGTCCTGCCTGCGCAACCCCATCGAGGGAAGGAGGCAAAACACCCCGTTCCCTAGGTCAGGCTCACAGACCGCGGTAAAGGCAGACAGGGCAGGAGAGTGGAGGGGCGGGACAGGGCTCTCCCTGCTGGCGGGGGGGGGGGGGGGGGAGGAACGGTGCTGGGGGCAGTCCTGGGGGGCTCCCTGAAGGAGGGAGTGTGGAGCAGAGCTGGGACAGGTAGGGGGGAAACAGAACTCTGGAAGTTTCTGGTGCAATGACGGGTATGGGTGAAGAGGGGATATGGGGATTGCTGAGAAAAAGAGCCTAGAAAGTGAGCCATGAGTGCAGGCATCAGACAGGCACAACAGGAAGGGCAGAGGTGGCGTTACCAATGCAAAGGAGGTACTGGGTACATGTCAAGAAGGCACCAAGGACCATCATCAGTGATCTCACAAGAACACACACAGATCAGAGAACACACACATGCCTCAGAGGTCCCGGGGGCCTGGGCCTTCCACCCGCCATGACGTCTGCGACACCTGTGACACGGAGCAGAGTCTGCATTGGAACCTGGGGGGTAGGGGTGGTGGTGAAATGTCAGCCAGATGCTGACACCCCACTTCCAGGAAATAAAACCAGGGCAAACCAAAATGCAGGGGACTGGCTGGATGTGGGATGGGACTCAGGAAGAGCCTGAACACAAACAGAATGGTGACAAAAGACCAGCCTCCAAAGCAGCAGCAGCAGCACTGAATCAGCAGCCTTGCCTCCCTGGCAACTCCAGTCTGGGGCGAGTGCAAATCCGCGTGTGTGTTTTTAAGTGAATTCCCGCCTGCTTTCATCCTGCTGCCTCCCTGTCTTCAGACACCATCACAGATGTTGGTGAGCTCTCAAGCAGCCGTTGTGAAGGCAGACAGAGAAGAAGTGTGCTGTACACAGCCGCACGGAGACTCACACACTTACAGACTGATGGGGAGGCTGGCAGAGGCGCCAATGACACCGGGAAGCGGAGACAAAGACAGACCAGGCAGAGGGAGAGTGAAAGAGAGAAAGGAGACTGGAGGAGAAGCAGGAAGGGAAGAGGAGATCTCAGAAAGAGGCCAGGAAAGAAAAAGACACAGGCCCAGGGCAGAGAAACAGAGAGAAAAGCACTGGGAAAGGCCCGGTGATACAAAGACGCCCAGGCGCCACAGAGACCCAGGCCAAGGCAGGAAGGTGATGGTGAATGTGGCCACAGGGGGCCAGGACCTCATCTCCAGCTTGGTTCCGTCCTTCAGACGTGTTGCCAGAAGGCTGGGGGGTCTCAGATTCCAGATGGGTGCCATGGGGTGGGGCTTCTGGGCTCCTCCCCTATTTCCCACCAGCTTCCCCCCCAGCCCTCCTTCCTTCTAGGTTAACCCTGGCCCTCACCATCCCACCCCATAACACAAAGCTCCTCTGGCCTCCACCTTGGAATGGTTCCCTCCCCTCTTCTTATTCCGCATTGTTTGGGCTTCTGGTTATAGCACTTATCACAGCCTGCCTTGGATTAAAAGTTACTCATGTGTGTGCGTTTCTGTCTTTCCCGGTCTCCTGGGAGTCCCTGGAGAACAGAGTTGCTTGGATTTACCTTTCTTGTCCCTTCAGTCCCAGCAATGTTCCTTAATAATGCTAACTCCCAATTAGAAGATGCTGACTATGGACTGGGCACCAGTGCAGATGTCTTAGAGACACCGTTCCCATCATTATAATACAGGGCACAGTGGCGGTTATGGTCTCCATGTTACAGTAAAGGGAAATAAGACCCAGACAGGAAGTGGCAGAGATAGCGCTCTAGGCACTGTGCCGTGCTATGGGAATATCCAAGAAGTATTTCCTGAAAACACTGGACTCATGGCCTCCACCCCAGAGGACTTCTGGTGCCCCCAAGCTCTGCGCCCATCTGCTACTTCCGATCTCCACTCTATACTCAGACTTGCATCTTCACTGTGTTTACCTCCTGGGAGGGCGCTGCTCCCTCCTGAGATCTGGGGGCCGGCCTGTACCCTATAGCCACGCAGGACTTGCCCCGCATGCTGCAACCAACCATCGGAGAAGGCTTGATGTAAATATTCCTACATGAAGGGAGAGTGGTTCCAAAGGCTGGCAGGACCATCAGTGGCACCTAAAGAGGTTTTCAGTCAATCGCAAATGTCACCCTTTAAGCCGCCAACGCCCACCAGTAGAAGTGGTAGCAATAATATAGCCTCTGCTTATGAAGCGCCAGACACTGTGCCAAGTACCTCACGAAGACTAGTTCACTCAATGTACACAACAACATGATGAGGGAGGTACCATTAGTATCCCTCATAAGGACCTAAGGTTCAGAGAGATAAGCAACTTCCTCCCAGGCACACAGCTGGTAAGTGTCGGGGCCTGTAAGCAAGGCGAGGGGCCGGAACACCTGGCTCCCCTGGAATGCCATCTCGCCAGCGTGGCTACTGCTGCCTTCCACCTCTCACCACCCCCTGGGCCTCTTAGCTCAGACTCTGGCCATTGTGCAAACTGGGGCCTCTCTGTCTCCCCTTGACGCTGTCCCCTCACTAGGACACCCTCTCCTCGTCTCTCAGCATCACCCCCCTCTCCTTCCCAACGCTGATCTTCCTGGGGTGACACTGCCTTCCAGCTCTGCTTGCTCTCCACCTCCCTGCTCCGTCCTCAGCACAGCACAGGAGAGGCCACCTATCCCCATCTCTGTGTGTGAACACATCTCCTGTTCCTGCTGGGCCTATCCCCGGGGTTGGGGACTAGGTTCCCACAAAGGCCTGGTGAGGACAGAGAGGTTGAATCCCATTTTTGACTGAGAACTAGGAATTGACCTCTACATCTATCGTAGAGAGGCTGGGAATGCTTACAGATTCTCAGACACAGCTGTGGAGTTCTTGTGGACACATATGTACCACGGCACATAAGCACACGTTCACTGGTGCGCGCGTACGTGTGCGCACACACACACACACACACACACACACACGCACACACAGTCTTTTGCATCTTTGCATTCAAGTACAAGTTTCTGCACCCATGTCTTGGCACATGTACCTTGATGGTCATGTTCCCGGAGCCTTGCCTGCTATGCCAGCTGGGAACAAGAGAGGGAGTGGAGGCAAACACAGGAGACGCCAAGGAAGCTGGGCTGCAGGAGACAGGGGTGGTGGAGGCCGAGCCCTGTCTCCCCGGATTTATCAAATGAGAAGTAATGAACCCCCTGGGCCGGAGCAGTCCCCATGCTCTCCACTCCAGATCGTTGCTGGTTCAAAGGGAAGAATTTGATTCGCACCGACAGCTTTCAGATGGAACTAAATCTCTCCACACTCTACTGTTCCTTCTGCCACTCTCCCTCCCTCTCTCTGCCCTCACATCTTCGCTCTCCCACCCTCCCCCAAGAGCTTCTCCCCCACTACCCCAGCCATCCCCTTCCTGCTCTATGAAAAATACAACAGCCAGAGAGGGCCCCTCCTGTCCATTGGATTCTCTCACGGAGAAAAGAGGATTGCAATTCTCTGGGCTGGGCCAGCAAAGGGGAAAGGAGAGGAGGAAGGGAGATTTGCACTTTTGACAGAGGAGGCAGGGGAGAAGGGAGGAAGGGAGATTGGGGCAGGGTGGGGGGCGGGGGAGGAACGAACTGGCTGGGGCGGGCAGAATGAGGACGAGGACAGGAGAGAAAGACAGAGACCCCGGCTGCCCACAGCAGAGACATAGAGGCAGAGAGAGAAGCAGGTTCAGAACCCTTAGACCAGAAGCTGCCAGAAGGGAAGTACCACGCCTGCCCAGCCGACTGGTCATGAGGGGTGTGGGTCTGCTGACTCTGCCTTATACAGAGCCCAGCCCAGAATCCAAAAGTGTCCAAATGTGATGTGACCTAGAGACTATAAGCCCCTCCTCTGAGAGGTCAGGGGTCAGGGGTCAGAAAGCTGCACCTACTTGCTCCCAGCAGATAAGCTCAGGCTTGGCTGTGAGTAGAGGTCTGTGATATGGACATCAGATGAACACCCCAAAGACAAGTTCCTCAACATTCAAGGACTATTATGGCCCCCAATCTGCTGCCCACCAGCATTTACCATACCAAAGTATCTCACAGTGTGAAGTGAAAAAGACACAGTGGGCAGCAGGGGCCTCAGAAGCGGACACCTCGGCTCCACTGGCCCACCTACCTTCACCCCCTTCCCACTTTTGGTCCTTTCTCATCCCAGGAGGCCAAAGCCGTAGGCAGGAGAAGCAGTCTCTCCTCCCTCCCCACAAACTGCTTGGCCAAGCCACCCCGATGTCTATCTCCAAGGCTGGGGTATGGTAGGGACAGCTGAAGGGGAATCTTTCCAGGGACCAGATGGGCTTTTACAAGTGGCCACAATCTGGCCTGGTTTCCTTGCATTGAACAGACCAGAGAGGCTGGCTGCAGAGGCCGGCCGTGGGGCTCTGGTATTCATAGTGACAGGGCACAGGAGTTCATTGGTCTGGGCCAGTGTGTTACTCACCGAAAGAGGCAAGAACAGAACCCTGAAAGAGGCCAGGGGAACTGGCCCAGCACCACCTGCCAGCAGAGACAAGAGCACTCTGGGCCGGAAGTCAGGAGGCGTGGGCTTATCTGGTCCCGGCTCTGCCCCATCCAGCTGCGTGACTGTGGGGGGCATCACTTCACTTCTCTGGGTCTCAGCTTCCTTAAACTGTAATGAGAGGGCGCTGAAGTACTAGGCACGGAAGGACCTTTCTGGCTCTGATGTTCTAACATTCTACTGCATCTCCTGCTTTCCTGGGGCCTCAGCCAGACCTTGCTGACACTCCCAAGAACTCAGCCCCGTACCGCAGACAGTGCGAGAGTTGGTGTACCTGGGGCCATCCTGGCATTTCCTTCCAGCAGGAGTGTAGAGGGAGGGCTGCAGGTTTATGACACTAAGACAGCAGCTGAGAGAACCCACAGGATGCATCCAGCATCAGAAAGAAAGGCCATTCTTTGATTTCCTCTGTAAGGAACTCCCCATCAGAGTTCCTTGCGTCCCCTTCCACTAGGTTCATGGTGGAAAAAAAGAGGATAGAGAACAGGCAATCCTGAGCCTCCAAAGTGACCTGCCAGCCCAGACCCACTCACAAGGACGCTGAGCTCCTGGACTAAAAAAGACAGGCAGGTGCAGCTGGAAACGCTCCCTCCACCCTGCCCCATTTGGGCCTCCAGCCCCCTCTGCGCTGCCAGCCGGAGGCGCCGGGACCAGACCTGATCTGACAACTTTATGCAAATATGCCCTGGCAGGGGACCCTGAGAGTGTTTTATGGGAAGGACGATGGCATTGTGAGCCCAAGTGGGGTTGGCTGGAGCAGGTATGACAGGCAGGAGGAGAAAGGGGGGTGGCAGGGATGGTGGACAGTTCTGCTGAAAAACTGAATTTCCATCTGGCTTCAGTGGGCAAGGGAAGGGCAGTGCAGGGAAAGGAGGCAGGTGGCCGGCAAGGACTTAGTTCAGATAAGAGACAGAGGATAAGAGGAAAGACAGCAAAAGATGAAGAGAGAGAGGGAAGGAGAAGAGAGGGCAGAACAGTCACAAAGCCAGAGAAGGCTGAAGGAGACAGAGTAAGGCCCCAGAGGGCTAGGGTCGGGAGGCAGGAAAGGAAGGAGACCAAATGGAGGAGGGGCCCAAATGCCTGGCTCTCCAGCAGTCCCCAAGTCCTAAAAGGCAGGACGCTGAAAGAGATGGCCCAACGTGCAAAGACAAAATGAGAATAGAGAAAAGGGTGGGGAGAGGGAGTCAGACAGAAAAAAAGAGAGCGAAGCAGACGAGGAGAAAGCTGGTGGCAGGAAGAGTGACAAAGAGGCTGTCAAAGAGTGCTTTTGTGTGTGTGTGTGTGTGTGGTACGTGGGCCTCTCACTGTTGTGGCCTCTCCCGTTGCGGAGCACAGGCTCTGGACGCGCAGGCTCAGCGGTCATGGCTCACGGGCCTAGCCGCTCCGCGGCATGTGGTATCTTCCCGGACCGGGGCACGAACCCGTGTCCCCTGCATCGGCAGGCAGACTCTCAACCACTGCGCCACCAGGGAAGCCCGCTGTAAAAGATTGCTTTAAGGGAAGGAAGGAAAGAAGGAAGGAAGGAAGGAAGGAAGGAAGGAAGGAAGGAAGGAAGGAAGGAAGGAAGTTAGGAAGGAAGGAAGGGCTGAAGTGACACTGGTATAAAAGGAACAGAGGGGGGATGGGGATGGGGAGGAAGGAACTGCAAGAAAGAAGCTATGGAGAAGGCAGGGACGATGGATACAAATGGGGAGTGAGAGTCAGGAAAAGAAGTACTGGGACCATCTGGGAGCGGAAAGCGAGGATGAAGATAAGGACACAGGAGGAGAAGGAAAGAAATCGGAGAAGGGCAGGGGGCAGCACAGCTTTGGGGGCTGTGCAGGCGGGTGGGCGGGGAGATCTGGGGTGGATCATCTCCCTAGGGCCTCATCGAAAGGTCTTGAGCATTTAGGTCAAAGGAAAGGAGTGAAATCCTTGAGAAATGGAAGGGAGTTTTGAAAGGATTAGCCAAGGCTGGGGAGGAGGAGAGGATGAGGTGGGCTGTATCTGAGGTAATTCCTAAGGCAGCCGAGGGCAAGGCCCTGGTGTCTCCCCACAAATGAAGTGGGGCCCAGATAACTGCTGCCCCTCGTCTCCTTCCCACAGGCGCCCCCGGGCGGCTAGTGCATCCTCGCCCACCAGGAAGGTGACCAATGTGCCACTCCTCAGCTCCCCGCCACCCTGCCTTTCCCCAGGCAAACAAAAAGTTCATCCTGGGGTCTGACCACATTCCCCCCTCCTACAGTGCACCCCTCCCCTCTGGCTCCTCCTCAGGCAGATGGGCGCAGGCACCCTGCAAGTTCTGCTCTGAAAGCTCCCTCAGCTGGCTTTAACATTCTTAGTTACCATGCTATGAATATGGCTTCAGAGTACAATCTGAGAGTAGCGAGAACTGTACCCCTGAGAGCCCCCAGCAGGCTCAAAGCCCAGGAAGAAATGAAGGCTGGTCTCCAGACCCTGTCCATAGAGGTCTCCTGGCACTTTTAGGAACAGTCTCCAGAATAAAGAGCCTTAACTCTGAGAAATCCAGAAAGGTACGGGCTGGGGCAGCAGAAAGGAGGGCATTCTCTCCTTTCCGCTGAAGCCAAAAGAGCCGGCAGGAAATCCGGGTCTTCTGAGGCCTGACAGGAGCTCTTAGGAACACTTCTCCGTTTCAAAGTTTAATCAGCTTTGTTATATGTCTGCATCACCTCAGGCCCCTGTTCACCTCAAAATTAAAGGGGAAAGAAAGGAAGGAAGGAAGGAAGCGAGGGAGGGAGGGAGGAAGGAAGAAAGAGAGAGAGAGGAAGGAAGGAAGGAAGGAAGGAAGGAAGGAAGGAAGGAAGGAAGGAAGGAAGGAAGGAAGGAAGGAAGGAAGGAAGGAAGGAAGGAAGGAAGGAAGGAAGGAAGGAAGGAAGGAAAGAAAGAAAGAAAGAAAGAAAGAAAGAAAGAAAGAAAGAAAGAAAGAAAGAAAGAAAGAAAGAAAGAAAGAAAGAAATAGCAGCAGATCAGATCCAGGTGTTAGATCTTAATATCCTTCCAGAGTCAGGAACCCTTCATCACAGATGACTTTGCAGATTTCTCTAGGACTTCCAGATGGACTATCTGACTCTATGAGCCAGGTGAGCAACTAATTTGGGAAGGCATGGGGCTCTGATGAGTGCTCTCAACGTTGGCCCTGGCTCTGCACTAGTGCCTCTGAGAAAGTCTGCCTTGGCAGACATGCTCCACGACCCCAGGCCCCATCACCGAGCCCTCCTTACAAACCCCCAGAACAGACATTAATGGCTGTGACCCCTAGGGGAGCAGATTTTTTAATTCATATAAGAACTATCTAATAGCACCTGGCAGTGAGCTCCTGTCACTAAAAGTGTTCAAGATAAGGGTGGATGACCACCAGACAGCAATGTTCCAGAAGGTCCTGGGTAATACTGAAGATCCCTTTCAATTCTGGTGCTTTATGATTCTATTCACACACCTCATATATTTTCTCCTTACTTTGGACACACACCTAACAAATAATCAATTTATAACAGTTTGATCAAGGTGGACTGAAATGGTTTGCAGAACTAAAGTTTAAAGGAAGGAATTCTGAACAGAGCCATCTACAGGGAAAAGAACAGTTCAAAAAACTGTCTAGGCTGGCAGTCAAGGATATAAATAAGACTTTGGTCCCATGGCAATTAATCAGGAAACGTCAACGTTTCGTGTAGTTTGAGACCTGTAGTTTCATCTGTGGCTATACTGTATTTTATTCTGGCTTGTAAACTCCTTGAGGCAACAGATGTGATCTTAGCTGTGTGTCTCCCAAAGTGACTAGTACAGAAGTGCTTTGCACACAACAGGTGCTCAATAAATGTTTGTCATTTGATTCTCTGAATTAATGGATAAGGCACCTGCACCCAGAGAAAGTCAAGTCAATTCAACATTCATTCATTCATGTAACAAATATTTTTTGAGAGTCTACTACAAACCAGGCACTGTCCTGGGCTCTGGGATGTAAAGTGAACAAGACAGACCTGGTCCTGCCACCACCCAGCTTACAGTCTGGTGGACATACTCGCATATCCGGGCAGTATGGCATGATGAGAGTCCTGATGGAGTGATGTGGAGGAAAGGGCATTACATCAATGGATAGACTGCATTTTTTTCACATGTCTGACTTCCACCCTGGTCTTCCCTTGGGCCGAGACCCCTATCTTGTTGGACTTTGTTAGCTCTCGGTCCTTTCTACATCATACAAGTTAAACATTGGACACCTTGCTTGGCACACAGTAGGTATCCGATAAATACACATTTACTGATTAGAACTGCCTTGAACCTTGAAGACAAGAAGGATATCAACAGCCAGAGAGCTGGGGGACAGGGCATTGGAGACAAAGGGAACTGCATGAACCAAGACATGGAGACATAAAAGACCGGCAAGCAGTTGGAAGTGGCTGGAATTCAGGCACATAAAGAAGTCAGAACCAAGGTCGTACCTCTTTAAAAATTAAACACTTTCTCCTTCTGGGCATTCCTCAGTCTCTGCCCTCCAGAAACTTCTAGGCTGCTGACAAAGACTGGACATAGACATAGAAAGAGGTCCAGGTTCAGAAAGACAAAAGTGGAAGTTGGGGCTGATCCAAGCTCCACAGAGCCACCACGTGTCCACCTGGTAAGGTTCGGGGATGGGCTTAGAAGAATCAGAAGGACTAAGGCGGCTGTTTGGTGGTGTGAGGGTGTGTGTGTCCTTGTGTGCATTCCTGTGTCTAGTGAACTTGTGCGTGTGACTGCACATCTACATACAAGTGTTGGTACGTAGCCACCAAAAGCGAGAATGGGGCACTTTCTGCCTGTAACTAGGACATTTGAGGCTTTTCCAATTAATCTCCATTAAAAAGATTTCCCGCAAAGGCGCTTCTAGAGGCCCCAAGTTGGGGTCATCTGGATCAATCCTGCATAAAAGTAAAAGCAGCTCCAACTGGTAGCTCAATCGATCCGTCTAACTCGGTTCACTCTACACGTGCAAGGGGCACAGAATGTTAATTTGCTGCACGGGGCTGAGGGAGCCTGGCAGTGGAGGCTCTGTAATTAACAGCTGGAGGGGCAAGGTCTCAGTATGGCAGCATTCAATCGGCAGCGGCCGGCATAGGGCAGGAAGCACCCAGAGGTAGGTCTTCAGGGCTAACGAACGCTGGTTTCACAGTTTGCTCCTCACCTTTCCTGTTCCACCTGACTCAGTTTGCTTGTCAGCTGAAACGCAAATGCCCCAAGAACAGGGGAAGCACAGGGACACCAAAACCATTCATCTAACCACTGCTGGAAGTTTACAGGATATTGATGGCGGACATGGTGCTGATGACCAACTGGGAGTAGAGCGCAAGGGTTCATGGAGACACCTTCTCTTCAAGGCCATGCAAACTGATGTCTGTTCCTAGGACCCCAAAGCATGTGAAAGCCAGGGCAGCTCTATGGTCTTATTTCCATGAATGAGGCAGGAATTTAGCAGAAAGGGGAGAGCACCCTACATGTATACATGCCAACCACCCAATCATCTCCTAGCAGGTCTACACCTACAGTCATCCAGTGTCTGCTACACACCTACACCCATCCAGTGTCTGCTACGCAGCCTTCAAATCCCTCTCCTCCAGGCAGTCTTCCCAGAGGGGTTGTAAAGAAGGTATTGATTTTCTTCTCCCATCTCTTCCAAACCAGCCACTCTGGCCTGTGCCCGCATCAGCTTCTCCCACGTGCCCTTTTCAACTTTTCTACTACAAAATTTCTACAAAAATTTCACTGACCTGGGGACACCCAACCCTGCTCACTTGTCTCTTTGTCCTGTGTTCTGTGTCAGCCTCAGGACGGCCCAGACGCCAGAGGAGATGCCAGGAGCACATCACTGATGGAGGTACAGACATTCAGGTATAGGAGTAGCCTTGGAGAAAGCAGCCTGCCTCTCTGTATCTCTGATTCTTCCTTTCCCTTTCTGATCTCCCTGTGTTGCCCCCCAGGGAAATGGGGAGGTGAAAAGGGGAGTCCTCTCCTTCCCCCACTTCTGTTGTCCCTGGTCTCTGCAATAACCTAATGATTTCTCATTTAGCTGCCCAGCCGTGGATGGGGAGAAGCTCCCTCTGATTGCTTGTGACACCAATCTCACAACAAATTTATCACCTCGTTTCCTGGACCAGCCAATATTCCTCCTCGATTATCTCCCTGTGAGGGGGACAGGGCGCCGTGCATTCCAACAAGCGGCTTATGCCTTCCCCGGGTATCAGAGTCAATCAAGCTCACAACCCTGGGAAGGAAGGATGGAAGTGTGGGGTGGGAGAAGGTTCTCATGGGAGCACAGGAGGGCTCCAAGAGCAAGAAAAAGACAGGGAGGACAGTGGGGAACAGATAGAAGCCTCTGGAAACCCGGCCCTCATCAGGTTTATGTGCAGATTCTCTGAAATGGAAGCTGGTGATGGGAGCGGTGTGACCTTTGCTCAGATAATTCTGGAACTTCCTTCTCAAGCAACTCCTGAGATCCTGGCATTTCATCCAGCCACCCCCTAAATCTTGGCATGGGGCTAACGGAGAGAGGAGAGTGATGGCCCTGGAGTCCAGCTATTTCACCCTGGAATGAAACAAGGGAGGAAGAGCCACTTGCCTACCCCATGCCCCGACTCCAGCATTCCTCAGCCCCTTGCATCCCACGGAAATGACTTTTCCTAACAAAAATCACTTGCTCCTGGCTGGGCTGCCAGAAGGAGCAGGTGTCCTGTGAGGGAACGGCCCCACATGACTGATGAGGGGAGATGAAAAGAAATTTCTCCAGCCCAAGAGGCAGTGAGTTGGAGGGATGGGGCGGGAGGTTCTCTGAAGGGAATCAACAGAGAAGGAAGGGCAGAGTGAAATCAGAGCCACAGGGGACTGCTGACAGGACCCTGGAAAACGGATCAAAGGAGAAGGAGGGAGGGAGTCATGAGGAAATGTTGCTTAAGGGCAAGAGAGGAAATGAGAGGAGGCCAGAGAATCATGAGAACTCCACTGGAGACAGAGGGTCCCACATATGTGAGCACAGAAGTGGGAGAGCCTGGGCCAGGTGGGCAGTGTACAGGGGAAGGAGGGTGGGGTGGGCGCCTATGTCAGGGAGATGGTGGAGGGGCGAGGGACAGAGACTCCCAGGACATGAGCCATGAGAGAGGACAGGAATATCAGGCCTCCCCCACCGCCCAGGTAGGCAGGATGCAGGACCCCCGCCAAGAAAGGCAAAAGGAGGAACAGAAGAGGAAAGGGGTGGGGGGGGCTTCCCTGGTGGCGCAGTGATTGGGAGTCCGCCTGCCGATGCAGGGGACACGGGACGGGTTCGTGCCCCGGTCTGGGAAGATCCCACATGCCGCGAGGTGGCTGGACCCGTGAGCCATGGCTGCTGAGCCTGCGCGTCCGGAGCCTGTGCTCCGCAACGGGAGAGGCCACAACAGTGAGAGGCCCGCGTACCGCAAAAAAAAAAAAAAAAAAAAAGGGGAAGGGGCTGATCACCAGGAGGGGTAGCAGATGGTTGCTGTCATTAAACGGATTCCAGTAAGTCCGGGATGTCTTAGACAGCAGGGACAGGCTTGGGTAAGCAGTGGGAGGGGGGAATTTAAGAGCAGAGCCTTGGAGGAGGGAACTTACACAGGAGCCACACACCAATCTGTATGATCACACAGCATGTAACCCTCAGTTCTCCTTCAACACTCACGCCAAGAAGGAACCCCGAACCCAGCCACAACCCAACACTAATTCCAATCCAGACCTGTCCTAACAGTCATTCTAACCCCAAATCTCAACTAGAGCATGAGCTTTTTGAAGGCAACACATCTCCAATTCCCTCAGGGCTTGGTCAGCAGAAGTGATCCACAGATGTTTATTGAATACGTGAACACAGAAACCAAACCTTAACCCTTGCCCTTAACAGTCACCCCTGTTTCCAGCCTGACCCCTACTGAGCACTGGTCAATCCCAAGTCCCAGCTCTCACTATATCCCTATCCCAATCCTAAAGGCCACCATTTTAAAGTACAATTTCACTTCATTAACTCCAATCTCTGTTTTTTCTGCCTCCACACCTCTGGATAGATGGTTCAAATTCATCTGGGCAAACAAAGGTAGAGATAGACAAAAGACATCAACTCAACCTGGAGGCCAAAACAAGGTGGGAACATCGCCCCTGAATTCTCAGGCTAATTCTGGATGCTTTCGGCTCTGGCCCAGCTGCCCAGAGCTTTCTGCCCCACGGTCTGAGAAAGTGGGACGGAGCATGCCTATAAGGTTCGGGGCAAAAGGAACCTAATGCTTGAGACCCCAAGAAGAGTGATTGATTCAGATCTGAAGAGGCAAGAGTGAGCAGAGAGAAATGCGACAGAGAATAAGTGAATGGACTCCAGCTCAGGAGCCAGAGACCCAACATCTATGTTCCCGCTCACAGCTCCGACCTTGGGAATCACTTGTCCAGACACAGGGTGCAGGAACCCTTCATAGGGTGCCTGTGGGAAGCCCTGCAGCAGGGAGGGTGCTGTGAAGGTGCAGAGCTGCTTCGGAGACTCTGCCTATTTGCCACCTGACTCTGGAACAGGGACAGCTCTCTCTGGGCTCTCCTTCCTCCACCAGGCAAGACTCTCCCCATCTCTCAGGACCTGTCGCAGCGGTGCCTGGGAGAGGAGCTGAGTATTCTGCTCTGTTCTTGCTGTAGCCAAATCTGATTATCGGGACAGTGTGATGGGTGAGCTGGGTTTGGACCCACAGCTCAGGGAGTGAGATGATGGAGTTAGCCTGTCCCTCTTTCCCCAGGGGATGAAGCATCGGGTCCCCGATGTCATCTGGAATGTGCACACCTCTGAGATGTCTCTCTAACCAAGATCCTCGGGAGATTCCTCTCCAACCATTTCTTGATATAAAGACTTCAGAGCACTGAAGCGCCTGCACAAGCTCCCCAGGTTCTGCCGAAAGCAGGATCGGAACCCCGGTGTGAGAATCCCCAGCCCTGGGTGAGACCTAGTGCCTCTGGCCAGCTGCTGCATCTGTGGGGGCCACTTTGAGGGAGGGAGTGGAAAAGCCTGCCTCTGCTTGGCTGGGGCCTCCAGGCATTTCTCAGTGACAGCCATGGGCCTTGGAAGCCTGGGGCAGGGCAGGGAGGGAGGAGGGAGAGCGACAGTACAGAATAATAATGAAGGATTTTTAATAACTCATCAGCTACGGTGTCAGCTCAACAGCAGCGGCAGCGCAACCCGTTGGGAAAATTTTGTGAGGAATTGTCTTCCTGGGAAGTGAGAGGAGTCAGAAGGGCTGAGGGCAAGGAGAAGCGTCTTCCTCATCCCCGGCCGCTCAAAGCTTTGAGTTAGCATCCAGCCAGTGGTGCAGGATGAAGTGCAAACAAGGTCACAAAGCCCCAGGCCTGGCCCTCTGGGAGATTCCACTCAGGATCAGACCCACGGGTCACAGACAGGACTGAGAACAGGAGCAATCTATGAAGTCACTGCAGACAGTACAGGCAAGCCACCCTCCAGGAAAACACAGCCCCCCAACTTGCTCTCTGAAGTCAATTAGCTGCAAGGCAATTACACACTTCCCGAAGGGCTCCTTCTCTTGACCTAATAATTCACCAAGGAATTGTCTGAAGTAGGGGTGTCATCAAAGACACTGTTAGAGAAAGCCCTTTCCAATGGCCTCATTTTCCTGATGAGGACACTGTGGTCCAAAGATGTTACAAAGACAGTTGATGGCAGGGCAGGACTCCTAGAAATGAGAAATCCAGGTCTCCAAAAAATAAATATGATTTTATAAAAACAAGTTCCATATACTTTTCAAGGGCCAGCTGCTACAGAGAGGGCGGTACCCTGGGACTCCAGTGTGTCAAGGGCAGCTATCTTTTAGGTGAGAGCCATGAGGGAACTTGGGGTAACAATCATAACCATTATATGCCTTCTCTTTTCCTCAGATCACTCTAGGAAAGCTTCCTGGAAGCAGTGGCTATGGATGTGGCCTGGGAAATGGAGAGATTTCCCAAGCCCTTGGAGTGATAAGTGCAAAAGGGTTCAGTGACATGGATAGAGGGGAATATTCTAGGTCTATGAAATGCCTTGGAACGGAATGAAAAGATAAGGCTATTTATCAAACACATATGTGAAAGGCACGGGGGCTGATGTGTGTGGGCTCAGAAACGTTCCAGTTCTTGGGAGGTCAAGGACCCTAAAAGCTTAGTGGCTCTAAGCAGACCACCAAAGACAAAGCAGGGTCTCCCCTCCAAGTCCATAGCAGTGAGTTAGCTACTGGAGGTCTGGCAGCCTGCAGAGAGCATCCCACACATACACCCCATATCCCCAAAATAGAGCAGAGGGGAGGATGGGTGTCAATCCCTCAGCTGCCTTCATTTTAGGCTGCAGTGCTGGGGGGGTGGGGACTTACACCTCTATCCCATCCAATCCCAAGAGCCCCCATAGACGGTAACATCTCTGCATCCCCAGCCCTGGCACAAAACAGTCCCTTAACCAGCGTTTGATGAATGAATAAAGAAATGTTGGGGGCTTTCTAGAAGGCGATAAATGAAGGAGAAATGCAGGTCTGGAAGCAGGGGTTGGGGTGTGACAAGGGGAGGCACCTCCATACCTGGCAGAAGGCCAAGACTGTCTCAGAAAGAGAAACTAAGGCACCAAGGAGTAGGCATGTGTTCCAGAGGAGAAGTACTGAAATGAAACTCGGCAGCCAGCCCGAAGCCCAGGCTGCCAGCACCCCCACTACCCAGCCAGCCATTCTGCAAGATGTAAAGTGCTATCTAAACGTGATGCATTATTAACACTTCAGAAATCATATTTCACAGTCTCCTGGCTGAAGCTGGGAAATGAATTCTTCCTCCTGCTCTCCAGCAGGGGAATGATTGTTGGAGCCAAATGTGACAGCAGTGACATGTGACCGGGGGCCAAAAGAGGGCATTGAGGGTGGAGGCCATGGGCACCCACGCCCAGCAGGTCCCGGGGTGCTCCTCCTGTGCCTGGGGCCTTGAATCAAACACTCTGGCTCCGCCCAGGCAAGGCAGCCAAGCTGACCCCTGCCTTTCCCACCTGATCGACCTTCACGAGTCCCTGGCAGAAGGCAGACAGAGCCTGTGACCCAGCCCCTCAGCCTGGGACACTGCTGAGCACCTCCTCAGGTGCAGGAGGAGTTACAGAGGGTGGAGGATGCTGCAGTCTGATGGGAGGGGCAAGTTCTCAGGATGGACACACAGGGGCAGGTCTAGAAGGACGACGGGCTCTAAGTCACTACTGCAGGGGCTACACGGAAGAGGATGGGACGGAGCACGTTGGGGAAGGAGAGCAATGAGGACCTGGGATGAGTGTTCTGGGTCGGGTGAGAGGCCTCCAGGCAGGTCCAGAAATGGAAAAGAGAACCATGTTGACAAACAGGGAGGTGTTTTGCCCAACTGGGCTGGAAGGAAAGGAGCGGGCAGGATGGGGGCAGTGGGAGGAGTATGTCCTCGGCAGAAGGGAGGAAGCAGGCGGTGAGCTGCATCCTGTCCTCACTGGGAATCACCAGCCATGAAACAGGGAGGGAAGAGGGAGGTGAGGGAGAGTCCTGCCTGCAAAGACCAGTGTCTACTCATCAGTAAGAAATCAGAGGACCTCACGTGGCAGATGTGGAAGAGGAGAAGCTGCCAAAGTCATTGCCATCCCCATCCCAGGACCCAGCCCGGTCTTCCTGGAGGGTGCTGGGCTTGTGTCCGTGTGCTCCGTTAGCAGCGCAGGCGGCTTGTAATTAGGCACGGGGAACAGACGAACCGATTTTCAATTAAAACCTTATCTACAGGGTGCAAAGATATAAAGGCGGGTGGGTTTGATTCTTTTCTAAGCCAGCCTTCAATATTTGCAGTGCCTGGAAGGAGACGAAAGGAAGGCGCCCAGACGGCTCTGGTGACATATAAATTCTGCTCATAATTACATGACTTTCAACACCACGAGATGCCAATAACGTATTTGCAAGGCACACAAATTAATCGCGTGTTGGCACTCCCTAGGTGGTGCTTGGATGGCCAGGGCACCGGGAGGGGCTGCCGCTCTGGCCAAGAGGTTGGAGGAGCCCAGGTTGCTGACGCAAACTCCTCCTCGGTTCTTCCTCAAAGCTGTCTACTCTTCAGGTCCCCCAGACCAGCCAGTTTCTCTCTCTTGGAACCCTCAACTCTGTTAGGGTCACAGACGTAAAGGAAAAGAAACACAACTTAAAGTTGTGTTTCTTCCAGAAGGAAGTGGACGAGGGCCTAAGGGTAGCAAGGCACACAGAGCTGCAGAGCTGTGAACAGCTGCTGGGGACGACAGCAAATGTCAGGCTCTTGGACCTCAGGAAAGGCTCCCTCCCCTCCCTGAGTGTGGTCCCTTCCCTAGCTCCCACCTTTTTCAGGTGGGCCAGGAATAGGCTAGGCAGCCCCAAGCTCCCTCCTTCTTTTTCATCTAGAGGGGAAGGCAGATGGCGCCATGGCAAGTTCTTGGGGCTTCAGTTCCATCGAGTGGCAGCTCTGCCTCCCGGAGCCCGTTTCATCAGTGGTCAAACAGGGATAGTGGATGGGCCGGGAAAGGGGGCAGCAAGATAGCCCGAAGAAATGAGTCTGACGATGCAACATGAAGTCCTCTAGGAAAGGAAGGTCCCCTTGTGTGCCGCCCATCGCACCCCACCCCCACCCACAGTTTAGGCAGTAAACTTGTCAGGATGAGGAACTTCATCTTCCCCATCTCTCTCTCTCTTGTTTCAATATTCCCCAGCACAGGCTGCTCTGCAGGAGTGGATACTCCATAAAATAAATATTTATTGAATTGAACAGAATGGAGGAAGATAAGACGACGAGGGACTCTCACAGCAATTTGGTGGGGGCAGGTTTTAGTAGAGGGAGTAGCAAAAAGTGCATCAGCTGGAAATCAGAAGAATTGGCTTGAACTCCAGCTCTGCCATTTACAACCAGGGAGACGGTGGTGGGGCCAGCACTCCTTCCAGGCCCCTGATCCCTCATATAAAGAGCACGGGCTGGACAGAAGATCTGTAAGAAGCCTTCCAACCCCCGAGATGGTAGGAGGATGGGGAATGGGTTCCAAGAACCACCGTGAGAAAATGTCATGAGGAGTTCCTGGCACGGGCTTAGGTTGGCCATTGGCACGTCGCTCAGCACTCAGCATGTTGTTTGGGAGCATCAAAAATTACATAATAGCAATAATCATGCTTCCGTAAGCATCCACAGGCGACTCGTTGGCGAGGAATCCTATTGATAACTTCTGGGGAAGGGTTTCTGTCAAGCTGAAGCAGTCTGCCCCTGGTCCTACCCTCACTCACCCTCAGCTCCAACCCATTCCTGCCACTTTGATCCCCTTCTGCCTGTGGTTCCAGCAAAAACTGGGAGAATCCTGAAACCTAAGCAGTTGATCCGGTTCAATTCTATTCTATTCTAATCAGCAACAAGTATTGGGGACCTACTATGTGCCAGAGTTTTACCATAGAGATAAGAGGACTAACAAGGCACCGCCTTGCTCTTGAGGCATTTATAATAAACCGCTTTTAGTTAAATCTAAGGCTCAGGCCAATCAGCAGCTTTGGTGTTTAGGAGAGAAGTGATTAATTCCAATGGCAGGAAAAGAGGAGGGAGTGCAAAGGGTAAAATGAAGTCCCGAACCAGCAGGTATAGAAGGAAAGAGATTCTGGGCACAACGCACACTGAGGACAATGGCGGGGAAGAGTATGGTGTGTCTGGGGAATATTCTGGCGTGGCTGGAGCTCTGGGTACTTGTGGAAGGGCAGGGCTGTGAGGATTAAAAGTGATAATCCCCTTAAATGCACTCGCAAGCTACATGTGCATGGCAGTTATAAGGGGCCATATTTTTACTGTTTATGGAACATAAGAAAGAATAGGTAGATTGGCATCAGATTGTGGCAGGTCTTGAATGTCATTTGTTCACTGATCCACTCACCATTTAATGCTCATTTATCCTATTAGGTGTCAGGCATGGTGCAGGGGGCTGGAGACAGCAAGTAGAACCCCACGTGCCTCCAGCTCTCAAGGAATTTGCAGGGGAGTCAGACTTCATATGAACGCAGCATGGGGTTATAGGTGCAACGATGAAAGAATGGAAGGGATATAACGGATGCACAGAGAAAGAGTCAATTTGGCCTGGGCAAGGGGGGTGGGGAGTGGCGATCAGGAAGGCTTTATAGAGGTGATATGACTTAGGCTAAGATTTGAAAAATGGGCCCTAGTGAGGGTCGAGGAATTCTTCCAGGCAGAATGCAAATGTGAGCAAGGGCTCAGAGGCAAGGGTTTTTGGTGGACTGTGGTATCTGCAAGTGGTTCGTTTTTTTTGGGGGGGGGGCCGTGACCGGGGATCGAACCCGTGCCCCCCCTGCAATGGAAGCACAGAGTCCTAACCACTGGACCGCCAGGGAGTTCCCTCTGCAACTGGTTCTGATGAGGGAGGGAGGGAGAGAGAGAGAAACAGAAATGGGGCAAGGGAGGTAGGCTGGGGCCAGATCATATAGAGTTTTACACGCGGGATCGAGAGTGGATTTTAACACAGTGGCTGAGAGGAGTAAATGAAGAATTACAAAAAATTCTCTGCCAGTTGTTGGGGAGGGTGGACCCAGCAGGGAACTGCATCACTGCTCCCGGAGAGAAATTATAAGGATGTAAAACTAAGACAGTGGATAAACTGAAATGGAATAGATATGAAATACATGAAAGAGGTAGAAACAACAGGATTTAATGGTTGGGAGAATGCGGAAGCTGAGGGGAAGGGAAACCATGTTCGGTTTGGGGAACCAGAGAGTGGGTGAAGGCAATTATGGGAATCCTGGAGAAGGAGGGTGGGGAGGTGTGGATGGCCGGGCAGCCATGCAAGGTCATTCTAAGAAGAATGGACTTTATCCTGTTTATGATGGGGAGCCACTGAAGGGTGGCGTTTAGAAAAAAATGACTCTTGCACCCATCCCAGGGAAAGAGTAAGCAAGAGAGGAGAATGAGTTAGGAGGAGGGAGGGAGAAGACAGTGGGCCTCCACTGAGCGTGTCCCTCCAAAGAAGAGATAACCGGAAGTCAAGTGTAGTGACAGTTACCCTAGTGCTGGCATTACTGTGGCTATGATTTGGTTATTGGTAGTGTCAACAGTTGTGAGGATTAAGTGAGGTATACACAGAGTAAATACTTTAAAAATATTAGCCATTGTTATTATTTCATTAACATCAACTGTGTCATCTATAGGTATTTGTTGTGTGGCCATGAACCAATAATAAAAGAAGCTTGTCACCTGTGACTGTAGATGACCGGAGCTGGGAGTCAGGGTTCTCATGTCTCCCCTTGCTTCAGGAAAGGCCATGGGAAGGAGCGGGAAGAGCATGAACACAGGCACAGAGGCGGAAGGACCGTGAAGGCACTGAATGTGAGTGTGAGCGAACTTTACAGCTGCCGTGTGCTCTTTGCTCTCTGCTCGCCAGGGCCCTCCCCATGTCCACCCTCAGAATACATGAGGACACTCTTTAGCCAACAATGAAGGCTGAGAGGAGGGGGCCTTTGTTCTGAGCAACGGTGGGCAGATGTTCATCCTCCCCAACAAGTGTTATGCTGAAGCAGGAGACACGGAGGGTAGACATGAAGAAGGACTTCCTGCTCTCAAGTTTTCGAGAATCAAGAAAACATAAGATTTTGAAAAAGCGTAGACAGTGCGACCAGGAAAGGATCAAATGGGCGGCAGTTATCTGACTGCATTCTTTAGGATCACGGAATTTTAGAGCTGGAAGAAACCCACATGAGATGATCTAATCCAATCCTCTTATTTCACAGATGAAAAACCTGAGACCCAAAGAGGCGAACTGAATTCTCCAAAGTCAACAGCAAAGCCAGGAGCATAACTCTGGTCTCTCTGGACTCCTAATAGTCAGGTGCCATCTCCATCCCCCTCCCCATCCCAGCTCACTGTCACCATAAAGATTTCTTGAGAACTGAACCCTCTGTACTGCAGTGCTGAGTAGCCTCTCAAGTTTAAGTGATTCCTTGCTTTAATAAGCAATATTCTCCTATATTACTGTGAGCCTCCAAGTGCTCTATCTGATATCCCTGACCTCTCGCAGAACCCTGGGAAGGAGGGAATTGGGATTGATCCTGTTCTCACCAGGAGGCTGCCGGTGCCATGCGTGTGTGCGGGGCAGTGCTGCTGCCTGAGGTGTAAAAAAACATCAGAGGTGCAGGGGTCCTTGAAAACTCAGGAATTCCTGGCCAAATGTTCTACATACTCTCTCCAACCAGGCACACACACACAATCTTCTCCCCGCCCACCAACACCCACCTCCAGACGCTGATTTTTGGCTTTAAACCTGAAACACTGCCAAGCCCTTGGTCTTCATCCAAGGATTTCTAGGAATTGTTCACCAGCACTTGAGACCAGCTCAGTCCACAAAAGCTGTGGACTCCGACTCTGGTTGACAAGCGGGCGGTGGCTGCTGTGGTCTTGGCATCTTCAGCCTCGGCTCCTTAAGCCTTCTGCTCCCCGACCCTGCGAACTTCCCACCCTCATCTAAACCAGGCACGCATCCCAGATGTTTTCTTCTCTCTTACCTCGAACCAGGTACCACTCAACACCCCTCCTACACAGGTCTCAATGCTCTCCCTCCCTCCCCCACGCCGACTCCCCTGGTTGAAGTCTTCGCCTTTGATCCCCTGGACTATTGCAATAACCTCCGAATTGGTTCCCCTCCCCCAGCTTGCTCCCCTTAAATCCATTCTACACACAGTTGCTAGAATGAGCTTTCCAAAAGGCAAATCTGATACCATTGCCCTGTGTAAAACCCTTCAGTGGCTCCCCAGTGACTTCAGACGAAGTTCTAAAATTAGGTTAGGTCCTGTCCGACCTGGCTGCTATTTACCTCTGTAGCCTCATCTGCTCTCTCCAATGTGCTCTTTACTTTCTAGAAATCCCGGATGTCAGAGGTTTCCGAGCTGCATCCCACCTCAGCCCTCCACCTTTGCGTGCTTCCCTCCCCCGCCATTTGCCTCACTCTTCTCCAGCCTTCAAGACACAGTTCAGGCTTGGTGCCCCAGGAGCCTCCCCTAAACCCACAGCCTGGGCCAAGACCCCACCCCGAGCTCCCATGGTGCTTGTGCACCCTACGACTCTGAAGCACTGAACTATATAAGGTCCTTGAGAATAGATGCTACGTTTTTAATTCATCCTTATTCTTATCAAGGATGCCTGGCTTGCTCAGCTAACAGCTGTTGAACTGAACTGAACTCAGAAAGGTAACTTTCTCCTCCATTTCCACCTCCCACACCACCTTGTCCTACAAATATTTTATTGGGACTTCCCTGGTGGCACAGTGGTTAAGAATCCGCCTGCCAATGCAGGGGACACAGGTTCGAGCCCTGGTTCCAGCCCTGGTCCCACATGCCGGGGAGCAACTAAGTCCGTGCACCACAACTACTGAGCCTGTGCGCCTAGAGCCTGTGCTCCGCAATAAGAGAAGCCACCGCAATGAGAGGCCCGCGCACCGCAACGAAGAGTAGCCCCCGCTCGCGGCAGCTGGAGAAAGCCTGCGCGCAGCAACAAAGACCCAACGCAGCCAAAAATAAATTAATTATAAAAAATAAAAAATATATATATTTTATTCATTCTACCTCCTCACTTGCTAATCCAAGTGTTTCTTCTTCTCAAGTGCAAACACAAAGGTCCCCTCTTCCAGGAAGCCTTTCCTAAGGAGTCCTACCTGTCTGCTTCTCTTGATATCACTGAGCTCAGTTTGGGCCGCATCACTTAGCATCGCTACCTTACCTTTCACTTCTCTTTTAAAAGTAAGCTCTACTCCTACCAAACTGGACTGCTCCTTCTTTCTCAAAGCTTTCATAAGCGCTTTACACTCTCTCGGTCAATGTCATACTATTTCCTATCCTTGCAATTCCCCTCCAGCTGAGGGTGGCAAGGACTTTGCCTGCCGCCTGTGGCAGCACCCAGCACCCAGATTCCCTACCACAGGTGCTTGGCTGCGATTGTTAAGGGCCTGCGTTGAACTGCCGACTTGTATGCTTAATGTTATTTTCGTATGTGGGCAAAGGTGTGTGTTCCCTTTTCCATCGTAGGTGTTTTGCTTCACCCACCCCCCACCCCCATGTCCCAATTTGGACATCTCTGAGATCCTTCCCGCTCTGTGGTGCTGGAGCTGTGAGTTCACGGAAGGCAGGAACTAGATCTATTTCTTCCCCCGTAGCTTCAGCACCACGAAGCCTCAAAAAAATCATGCTGAATGAAAGCCTTCCCGAGTCTTTGTTTCTCTCCTCCTTTTTCCTCTTAAGCGAGGCAGTAGAGCACAGCAGCTTAACATGTCGACCGAGTAACCAGCTCTGCTACTCAACCTGGGGCAGTGGGCTTTACTTCTCTGTGCCTCAGGTTCCCCATTTGTAAAAAGGAGATGATATTAGTATTTCCTCACAGGTAGTAAGCCCGAGGTAAGTTGTTGTTATTACTATTGCCCTATCTTCCCTTCCATCCTTCTTATTTACAGTTTTTGGATATCTCAGCCTCTTTGTTTGGACTCAATAGGTCTCATCAACATCAGAGGAACCCGAGGACTGCTGGTCTAGGAAGTCGAAAGAATCCCATTTTAAGCCACTCTTGGTTTCCAGAGATCTCCTGGAAGTAAGAGAATGATAAAGTAAGATCAAGAAAAGGGGAAGGGTCAGGGCCAGAGGGGAGAAGCAGGAGAGAAAGTCCTGGGCCGAGGACAGGAAACTGTCTGGTATAATCAGAGCACATTATTTTTGTGGGAAGCAGACTGGGGAAAGCTCCAAGGAATCAGGGGAGGGGGCTCGTGTTACGAAACATTTCACAAGAGACCCAAACCCTGGCCCCAAAGTACTTCTGTGCATGGGTCAAAGCAGGTTGTAATCAGCGTGGCTGAGCATTTGACAGCCCTGGGAAGGGTGTGCGCATTGGACTCATGAACTTGGTTCTGGCCCCAGCTCCATCTTTGTGATAATTATGTGACCTGAGGCAAGGCTCACTGCTCTGAGCCTCACTTCGCCCAACGATAAAACAGGGATGGATGACAGAACGATGTTGGCAGAGCTGTTGTGAGGGTTAAATGTGCTCTGTAAATGATAAAGCACCACCCACCTATCAGCCATCATTTTTATTAAGGCTGTATCTATATGGCCTAGTCATCCAGAAAATGTACCTGATGACTGAGGCTCAAGTACCTTTTTAAGCCTCATTTATTTAGGCCAATAGGTTCTCAGTTATCAGAAGGTGGAAGATCCTCTGCGAACATTTATGACTCTCCTGCCCGGCCTGACCTTTCCCTGAGCCCCCATTCCCCACCCTGTGCCCATCCCCAGTCAGACACAGGGGCCCTTGTCAGCACTTTCCATGTGTATTACAACTGTCTGCCTGTGTCATTCTCATCCACTAGCCAGAAGACACTGAGTCTCCCCATGACTCTCTCCCTGGTGCCCAGGCCAGTGCCTGTCACAAAGCAGGTGTTCCACATTGATTTCTTGAATGAGTAAATAAATGGGGCACAGAATCCTTATTTAGGCTACGCTACAATCCTCTTCTTTGCAGCTTCTAACCCTCCCAGCTCTTCTCTCTGGAGTCACATTAAATGAATCTAATTCTCTTCCATATGACAGTCCTTTAAGCACGTGAGGAGTTACGACATGCCCCCAGAGTCTCCTCTTCTTATGACCAAACATAGTTTCTTAAACTGCTATTTCCTCTCCATGGGCGACCGCATACAAACTTTTCTGGTCAAGGTCACCAGCAACCTCCAAGTTGCAAAGTCCACCATTAATCTTCCTTAGCCCTTATGTTGCTTGATGGATCAGAAGCAATTGTTACAGTTGACCAATGCCTCCCTGGGCTTGTAGGACCCTGTGCTCTCCTGGTTCCCCTCCAGCTCCCCTGCCTCATCCACAGTCTCCTCAGCTGGTTCCTCCTCATCTTCCAGTGGGAGTGATCCAAGGTCCCAGGGGCTTGTCCTTGGCTCTCTTCTCTCTCCCCACTCACTCCCTCAGTGAATTCATCCAGTTATATAGCTTAAAATGTTTGCTCGTGTCAAACGTTTTACCTCTACACTAATGTTCCAGCAGTTCTGCCCAGCTCTGATCTCTCCCTCACACTCCAGCCACACCTGTCAAACTGCTTATTTAACATCTCCAACTGGATGTCTCATTGGCATCTCAGACTTAACATATCCAAGACTGAGCTCCTGAGATCTTCCACTCCCAAACCTGGTCCTCTCGGTATATGACAACTTCATTCCTCCAGGTCCTCAAGACAAACTTCAAAGTCACCCTCCACTCCGCTCTTTCTCTCTTACCCTGCATCCAGTCCAGCAGTGAATCCTGCTAATTCCAGAGATGGACCATTCCACATGGCCTCCATTGGTACCATTGTTGCCCAAGCCATCATCTTGTGTCTGGATTACTGAAGGAGCCTCCTAAACAGTCTCCCTGCCTCCACCTTTTCCTCACAGTCTATTCTTACCATAGCAGCCAGAGTGACTCTGTTAAAAAAGACATTATGGGCTTCCCTGGTGGTTGAGAGTCTGCCTGCCGATGCAGGGGACACGGGTTCGCGCCCCGGTCCGGGAAGATCCCACATGCCGCGGAGCGGCTAGGCCCGTGAGCCATGGCCGCTGAGCCTGCGCGTCCGGAGCCTGTGCTCCGCAACGGGAGAGGCCACAACAGTGAGAGGCCCACGTACCGCAAAAAAAAAAAAAAAAAAAAAGACATTATATCATGTCACTTCTGCCCAAAGCCTGTCACTGACTTTCCATCTCATTCAAAGTAAAAACTCAAGTCCTTGGGATTCCTTCAAGGTCCTTGTCCTGTAATAATCTCTCAGGTCTTTGTCTTGGGTTCCTGGGACAGGGATTCTAAACCCTTGGAATTTCCCAAATGATAAGAGAGTCTTTGTTATTCATGGTGGGCATTTGGACCCCACCTGGCTTTATGCTGATAAAGTGACTCTGGATGGGGCTGGTCTTGCTGGAAGGACCAACAGATTAGAGGGTTGGGGCTTTGGGGCACTGATATCAGCCAGACAAGTCCTGCTCACTTCCAGGGAGAGGGTAGGGCTGGAGACTGAGTTCAATCATACGCCCAGTGATTCAATAGTAAAAAAAAAAAAAAAAAAAAAACTCTGGGCACTGGGGAGCTTCCTGGTTGGGGAATACCTGGATGATGGCTTTGTTCCACAGGTAGAGGACACAGAAGTTCTGCACCTGGGACCCTCTCAGACCCTGCCCTATGTGTGTGTTCATTTGGTTGATCCTGATTTGTATCCTTTAAAAGTAAAACTGTAACTAAGTATGGCACTTTCCTGAATTCTGTGAGTTCTATCAAATTATTGAAACTGAAGGGGCTGTGGGAACCCTGGAATTTGTAGCCAGTTGGTCAAACGTATGGGTGGCCTGGAATGCCTTCTCCCCTTAATATGTCTGCTCCCTTGCCTCCTTTAGATCCTTTCTCAATTATCACCTTCTGAGTAAGTTTTTCCCTAAACACACTACTTAAAATGCACCACTGCCCCAGCACATTCTGGATTCCCTTTCTGTTACTTTATTATCCCCATAGCACACATCAATATCTAACTTACCATATATTTTACGTACTAACTTATTTATTGTCTCTCTCCCTGACGTGAGCCTTATAAAGTCTATGAGGGTAGGAATTTTTCCCACTGCTTTGCCCATGGCTGTATCCTCACCATTTAGAAAAAAGTGCCTGGTACTTTAAAAGTACTGAATGGATAAATGAATCTGTGTGACTTCTAGAAGCTTTACCACTGCCCCTTAGGGAAGCCCAGTTTGTCCACTTCCCATTAAAGTTGGTGTCCAGAAAGGATGGAAGCTCTCCTGGCATGGACCTCCCAGTGCAGTTCAGAGGACCATCCCCTCCTCCAGGGAGGAAGTTACAGTAAGCTCTGAAGCAGTAGTTTTGGGTGTTACCTCCCTGCCTTTGGAGGCAGATAGAAGTGGGTTCACCTCCTGCTCTGCCACTTTTTTTTTATAGCTGCCTTTTACATCATGCTTCCTATACATGGCACTTATCACGCCTTGCAGACATTTCTCATTCTCAAAAAGGCAGGGTCCATGGCCACTTTGCTCACTTTTGTAAATCGAGCATGTAGCACAGTCCTTGGCATCAAACTGGCACCCAGTTCACATCTGCTAAATGAATGAATGGATATTCAAAACATCAAGCTTGTCATTTTGCATGGATTATGTCACTGAATCCTCAACAGCTACCTTTGTGATACATATTATTAACCCCATTTTACTGACAGAAATGTGGAGTCTAAGAGAAATTAAGTAATTTGCCTAACGTCACAAAGCTAGGAATTTGCAGTTCTAGGGTGAAAAAATAGGATTAAACACTGGCTCTTTTTGGCATCAAAGAGAAAGAGCCTAACCTCCGTACTGTACTGCCTAATTGGTAATGTACTGGTGGACAAGTGAAGTTACCCCTCTGAGCCTCAGTTTCTTTCATCTGCAAAAGATTAGAGGAACTAAAGTATGTAAAGTGCTTAGCCATACAAATCCTATGTAAATGGTAGCTATTAGTAACAATTAAGACTGTAAAGTGACAAGAAGTTGCCTTAGCCCTACCGTCACCCACACCATGGCTCTCCATGCACCTTAGGCTAGTAGTCATGGGCGCCTTCCCTTCCCTGGGAGGAAGTACTTGTACTCACAGGAGGGTGCCCTCACAGGAAGTCCCTGGCCAACAAGCCTGGGCTGCTAGAAGCCCCAGCCTCTAGGCACCTGCAGCGCTGGTCTGGGAGGGGCCAGGGGAGGGGTGTGAGGGTAGAGGCCTCATCTCCGTACCTCCCAGCTCCCAGGCCCCGCCTCCTCAGTGCTCTACAGAAGGCACATTTTCTGCTCTGTTTCCTCCTCTCCCCCTAAGCAGGGACCCAGGGAAGCAGAAGCCTCCTCCACAGCCCCTGGAACCTAACTGTCATGGGGTACCCAGGCCAGGGGAAGGGGATGAGGAGAAGTGGCAGTGGGTGGAGAGAGACAGCGTTTATTTGGGGAACCCCGTCTGACTTCCCAAAGCTGCCCCTTGGGCTCCTCTGAACTATCAGTGTTCCCAGACACAGAGGCCCTGAAAGGGAGCAGCCAGGCAGAAAGACAAAGGCCATATCTGATCCCGGCTGGGGTGGAGGCCACAGGTCGGGGGGAAGGGAGGAGTGCAGAAGGGGCCAAGCAGAAGGCGGAGGAAAACAGGAGCAGGGAGCGGGGACGGGTGGCCGGACACAGGATTCTTTCTTTTTTTAAAAAAAAAAATTAATTAATTTATTTATTTTTAGCCGCGTTGGGTTTTCATCGTTGCGCACGGGCTTTCTCTAGTTGTGGAGAGCGGGGGGCTACTCTTCGTTGAGGGGCGTGGGCTTCTTATTGCGGTGGCTTCTCTTGCTGCAGAGCACAGGCTCTAGGCGCACGGGCTTCAGTAGTTGTGACTCGCAGGCTCAGTAGTTGTGGCTCGCGGGCTCTAGAGCGCAGGCTCAGTAGTTGTGGCGCACAGGCTTAGTTACTCCACAGCATGTGGGATCTTCCCCGACCAGGGCTCAAACCCGCGCCCCCTGCATTGGCAAGCGGATTCCTAACCACTGCGCCACCAGAGAAGTCCTACAGACAGGATTCTTATTCCTTCCACCATAAGAGGGGAGATGAGATGCCAGCTGGTCACCGGGATACCTTGCACTTGTGTTGCCATTTTTATTTTTGAGGACTTTTCCATCCACTCTCTTTTCCCAATGTGGACCTCAAGGCTCACTCTGCATACAGCTTCTCCCCGTCTCCCCACCATCAACCTCCTTACAGTAGGTGTTGGAGGGCCCCACCATAAGTAACAATTCTTTACATGACATATAATAATATTCCACACAGAGACAGGGCAGCTGGTGGTTAAGAGCACAGGCCAGAGCCAGACTGCCCGGCCTGCTGCACAACCTGTCTGCATCTGTGTTCTCACCTACACAACTGGGGAGGATACCTGCTCCCACCTCAGGTTCATGAGGCAGCGGGCACTGAACAGCGCCTGGCACTTAAGTAAGCACTCCACAAACACTAGCTATGGTTAAAGCAATATAGAGCCTTGCAGATTATCAAGTGCTTTCATTTCCAGAGTCTCACCTCATCTCAACAGCTCTGTGAGGGAGGGATGAGCATCCCACATTACACATGTGGAAACTGAGGCTCAGGTAACAGGCAATGGCATAACCAAGGATGCAAATGCTTCTGGGCCCATGTTAAAGAATCCTTTGTGGGTTTCCCTGGTAGCGCAGTGGTTGAGAGTCCGCCTGCCGATGCAGGGGACACGGGTTCGTGCCCCGGTCCAGGAAGATCCCACATGCCGCGGGGCAGCTAGGCCCATGAGCCATGGCCGCTGAGCCTGCGCGTACGGAGCCTGTGCTCCGCAACGGGAGAGGCCACAACAGTAAGAGGCCCGCGTACCACACACACAAAAAAAGAATCCTTTGCAATAGCCTAGCTGCCTCTCAATGAACCAGGAAGTGGTTGGAGGACACAAGGGTCACCCACCCCACCCCCTGCCCTGAACATCCAGGCTGGGCCCCCTCTTACCTGTATGCTCACTGGAAACTTTGCTCAGTTACCAGTTCTCTCGAGTTCACACACACACACACTTGTCCCTTGGGGAAGCGCCATACCATCACACAGCTGACAGCTCTGGGAATGCTGGGCAGTGCAGCAAATCCTCTGAGCTTCTGTGAAGGCCCTTGAACTTTGTTCTCACCTCCTTCCCCAGAAAGAAGCTCTGAAACTGACCAGCTGTCTTAACAGTCCCATCTCCAGCTCTCCAAACTCATTTCCTCTGCCCATCCAACCAACCTGCCGCCCACAATGATGACGGCTAAAATCCCATACTAGCCAAGGGTTTCACAACGTACAAAAGCACTTTCCCCTATTATCCCACGGCACAAATGGGAGGTGGATTTTTTCACTGTCCTGCACGCGTTAGGTAATGGGGCTGAAGCTGGAATCTGGTTCTTCTGGGAGAGGATTAACTCAAGGAATCTGAAGAGGCAGGAGAGGGAGGTGGGGAGAAATCATCCCCTCCTTGGGGTTAGGGTCTAAAACGATGAGAAGAGACATGTCAGCCAGCAGACGGAAGAGCCCAAACCACAGTCCCTGCTCAAGGCGAGTCTCCCCCAGCAGAGATGCTGAGACTTCTAGCCACTCCCACCAGGGGCTCTACCACCATTCCTGTCCCTTATATCAGAGCCTCAGTACCTTCCTGAGGGGACTGTTCCATAGAGGGGCTCAACCTCCTCCTCTTCCTCAATCCTTACCTCAAAGCAGTTGTCGATTTCAACTCCAGATTACTTTTTGGAGTTAAATGCCTCCTCTCCTGAGTTGTTGCTCCCTTGGTTCTAACTCGTATTCTCGTTCTCGTGGGTAAGTTCAATACCAGGGCAACCGGGCGTAGTTGTCTGTGTGCATGACGCCTCTGGGCACTGTGTCACGTGTGCACATCCATGCGGATGAATGAGGGGCCTTGTCCGCAGCCTTTTTGATTAGCTGTCTCTCCACTCAGGCCTCCACAGGACCTGCGCTGCTCTCTAGCAAAACCCTTACCACAACTTAGTGTGTTCCTCATTTATCTGTCACCCTCAGGAACCTCTTTATGTTTGTATCCCAACGCTCAGTAGAGTGCCTGGCACACAATAACTGCTCAATAAACGTTTGTTGAATGACTGTCTATATTCTCTCCCGGGCCCACACTCACCCTGCTATCTCTCCCCTACTCCGCTCCTACTTCCATGCTGCCCCCCGAAATTATTATGCTAGAGCACAAAGTCGATTCATACTACTTACTGCTTAAATACCTCTATTACACCCCTGCTGTTTGCAATAAACTTCAAAATCTTTAGCTGGACACCCAGGGCCCTCCATCACCAGATGCCTGTCCTCCTCCCCATATTTTTTTTTTTTTTTTTTTTTTTTTGTGGTACACGGGCCTCTCACTGTTGAGGCCTCTGCCGTTGTGGAGCACAGGCTCCGGACGTGCAGGCTCAGCAGCCATGGCTCACGGGCCCAGCCGCTCCGCGGCATGTGGGATCTTCCCGGACCGGGGCACGAACCCGTGTACCCTGCATCGGCAGGTGGACTCTCAACCACTGGGCCACCAGGGAAGCCCCCTCCTCCCCATCTTATCTCCTGCCACGACCCCACAGCACACACTCTAGCCCTCCTTCTCTGAAGAGGCCAGGCCTTTTCCTTACTAGTGTTGAGTTAAGGAAATGGCTCTTCCCACTTCCTGGAATGTCCTTTTCCCCTCCATCTCCACCTGGACAACTGCTGTCTGTGCTATAAGATCAAGCTCAACAACCACCTCCACTGGGAAGCACTCCTAACTTCCCCAGGCAAAGTGAGTTACTCCTTTTATATTCTCCCAGGCGTAGAAAAGAGGGATCCATATTTACAGGGCTCTGACAATGTAGTATCCAGCTTAATTCTCCTTTACAACAACCTTAGAAGATAGACACTGTCACTGCACTGAACGTGGGCTCAAGAAGGTCACAAAACCAGTAAAAGCTGGAGTCAAGATTTGAGCCCCAGTCTCTGGTCTTCTCCACCTCACCACCTCTTACTTCTGTTATGGGGCCTCCTTCCTATGCTTTACGGCATACATCGGTCTACATTTCCGTTTCCCCTTTTAGACGTATGGCTAGAGGTTGGTTCTTATATTTACATTCCCAGAAGCCAAGCCCAGGAGTAGTTTCATAGAAGACCCTCAATAAATGTGGTTAATTGAACAAATAAATACATGAATGAATGAACTGAGGATTGCATCACTCCCCCAGGCGTGAGCAGCAATGGAGGAATGGCCCGGAGGAAAATAAACACAAGGGACACCCAGTCTCATGCTCTGAGCAGAAGAACCCCTTGAGCATCAACTATCTCCTCTCTTCGGAACTCTGCTCTACGAGCAACTCATCAGCCCTCAAGGAGATAGCATGGTTCCCGAAAAACAAAACACCAAACACGTCAAAACAAACCAGAAAACATAACAACAACACCCAAAGGTGACAAGCGCAACTCCCTATAAAGAACAAGACAGACACATCCCTGGCCTTTTGGGACCTCCCTCTGAGACCGACACACCAACACAGGTAGCAACATCTAGGCCATTTGGAAAGAAGGCCTAGAAGTAGAAAATCAATACGTGGCCAGACTGTATTTACATCACCGGCCCATTCAGAGACGTGAAGGAGTGGGGAGGCCAGGGGAACACTGCGCTCAGGCACAACCCTGCAAGGTGGGGGACTCGGGAACAATCGGAGTGGTTGGAGGAGAAGCAGCTTGATGACTTGGTGTGGGCATGGGATGGGAGGTTGTAGGCATATGGTGATGTGCGCGCCCACTTGTCCTGGCCCTCACCACCGCAGCCTGCCCGGCTTCCGCAGCCCGCTCGCTCGGCACTGCCTGCTCTCCTGTCCTCCAGCCCATGTCTCAGGCCAATGCCACTAACTGTCTTCTCCACTGGCCAACTGGTGGGAATGAGGGGCCATAAAGGAAGCAAACAGCACATGCCGTGTGTCCAGCAATTTTACTCTTGGCAATTCGATGCAGAAAAATAAAACAGGGACAGAGTTGCAGGGTCAGGGAAGGGAAGTCTATTTCCAAGTGATTTTTCCCTTGTAATGCAGAGCAGTCAGGGCTCCTCTTCATGGGCAATACTGTTGCAAGCAAGACACAGGCATTGTCAGCAAAGTCCGAACATTCATGATGCGACACCGGGCAGGCTGGGCCTGGGAAGAGGTGGTGACAGAATGGCAGAGCCTCACTGTAGGAAGGGACGATGGAGGTCACCTTGCCCAACCTTGCCTCCCAATCAGAAGTCCGCAGTCTGGTGTGCCCAGCATGTGATCATCCTGGCTCCTTTTGAACCCTCCTGGGCTGTGGGGTTCACTGCTTCCTGAAGCAGCCCTTTTGTTTGCTGGACAGCTCTGGCTATTAAGAGCATTTTTTTTTTTTTTGAATAGTCTATGAAGCTCTTTCTCTGTGTAATGTCCACTTCCATTCATCTCAGCTCAGCCCACTGGAGCCAGCCAATATTTACTGAGGACCTACTATGCCCCACTATTCTAGATTCTGAAGTTAAGGTGATGAATGAAACAAAGTCCCTTGGAGTGTTTAAATCTACTGGGCCAGTCCACTGTTGCCTCCACATGACACAGGATTTTCCCTTTCTCCCCAGACTCTTTGGAGTCCTATTCATGTTCAGTTTTCAGTTTGTGATGTCTCTGAGGGCTAAGTGAAGTTTCTCCTTGGAATTCTCTGGTGGTCCAGTGGTTAGGACTCCGCGCTTCCACTGCAGGGGGCGCAGGTTCCATCCCTGGTCAGGGAGCAAAGATCCTGCAAGCCGCGCGGCGCAGCCAAAAAAAAACCAAACAAAAAAGAGAACATTTTCTCCTATTATACACCAAAAAGCACTACTTGAAAGAGGACAGTTTGAAAAGGATTGGAAGATGTCAGCCTTTTTCATGTCACCCTGTTTATTTTCACCATAATAACATTTATTCTTCGTTGATATATTCTTTTTTTTTTTTTTTTTGCGGTACGCGGGCCTCTCACTGTTGTGGCCTCTCCCGTTGCGGAGCACAGGCTCCGGATGCGCAGGCTCAGCGGCCATGGCTCACAGGCCCAGCCACTCCGCGGCATGTGGGATCTTCCCGGACCAGGGCATGAACCCACGTCCCCTGCATCGGCAGGCGGACTCTCAACCACTGCGCCACCAGGGAAGCCCCACTGATATATTCTTGTTGATTTACTTATTGGACCGCCATGAATCAGCTCGTTCCCGCTACACCAGGGCAGAGTCTCGTTTGCCTCATCACTGCTGATCACCAGGGCCTAGGACAGTGCCTGGCGCACAGCAGAGACTCATGCACAGACCTCTATCCCTCAGGTAGCGTCACCTTCCTGAGTAAGAAACAGCTGGCCTCCCACCCCGCCAGCCAGGCAGAGGGGTGGCCGCCCCAGGAGAGCCTCCCAGGAAGGTCTGCAGGCACAGAGCCAGCCCCAACTCAAGCAGAGCTGCTGAGCAGCTGACTTGCTGGTCCAGCCTGGTGTCTGCCTAACACAGAGCCTGGGAGACTGTTTCCTGATAAGGAAATGGGAGTGAGTCACAGGGGGTCAATCAGTCAGGCACCCCCGGGCTCAGCCCCATGTGCCACAGGCAGGGATCTGCTCTGGGCCCCGAGGAGAGACATGGGGAGAAGAGGAGCTGGGCCATTGCTCTGGAGACCATGTTTCTAGGACACTCAGGACAAGAAGCCAACAGCTGCCCGGGAACCCAAAGTGAGGCCACAGGAGCCCAGGTTCAGCATGCAAGAGCGGAGTCCTATAAGCTTAGCCAGAGAGTGCTCCCTGGAGGAGGGGAATTGAAAATAAGGTTTGGAAGGAGAGAAGTGGCTTGACAGCTAGCAATTTAAAATAATGTTCATTTCTGGGAATTCCCTGGCGGTCCAGCAGTTAAGACTCTGCGCTTCCACAGCAGGGAGTGCGAGTTCGATCCCTGGCCGGGGAGTTAAGGTCCCGCATGCTGTGTGGCGTGGCCCCAAAAAATATAACAGTCTTCATTTTAACACTTAAGTATGCTGGGCACTCTGCTAACCACTTTATAGACACCGATTCATTTAATGCTCACAACCTCCAGAGAAGAAGATATTTACTCCTTTCACAAGTGGAGAATCAGAGCTTAGAAAAATGAGGTAACTTGGCTAAGGGCCAACTGAAATTTGAACCCATGTGTCAAGGACTTCAAAAGTGACTTATTGCTGCATGTCATCAGAGGGCCTCATGTCATCAGTGCACATCATGGCATAAGTGGGTCCCATGGCATCCTCTGGGATTTCTCTATCATAGGAAAGCCAACACTCAAGGGCAAAACTGAGACTGTACCTAACCTAGACCCCATCGAAGTACAAAGCTCACAGAGGTTCACTGCAGACCTGCCAAGGCTCCTCAGACCTGTGGTGGATCAAAGCCACACTGTCTAGCCTGCTAGCCTTCACCACCCTCATCCCCAGCATCCTTGCTCGTGTTTCACTGCCCTTGTGGGTCTGCTCTCCTGGTCTTTCCTGTCCAGCCATCCTGCTTTCCACCTCAAATCGCCTTCTCTCCTCCCCTGTCAGCCTTAGACCAAGGCATATGAAAGCCATCAGGAGGCCTCGGCAACATACAGCCCAAAGCCCTCACTTTACAGTGGAGGACATCTGCCCCAGCGGGCTGACTAAGGTCGCGCCAGGCTCCACGGTCAGTGGGATGTCTGTCCCCTCCACCAGGCTGCCTCCTTCACACAGGCTGTGCTTCATGTGGGAGAACTTACCATCTTCTGCTCCAGGCACCCTCTTACTCTCCTTCTTATAGGTCCCCGTTCTCTGTGTCCCTGTTATGGGCTGAATTGTATCCCCCTCCAAATTTCTTCTGTTGAAGCCCTAACCCCCAGGACCTCAGAATATGACTGTTGTTGAAGATAGGGCCTTTAAAGAGGTAATTAAGTTAAAATGAGGCCATGAAGGTGGGTCCTAATCCAATCTGACCAGTGTCCCTATGAGAAGAGGAAATTTGGACATGCAAAAGATATGCCAGGGATGTGCCCACAGAGGAAGGACCATGTGAGGACACAGCGAGGAGGCAGCCTTCAGCAAGCGAAGCAGAGAAAACCCACCCTGCTGACACCTTGATCTTGGACTCCCAGTCTCCACAGCTGTGAGAAAATGAATTTCTGATGTTTAAGCCACCCGGTCTGTGGTATTTTGTTACAGCAACCCTAGCACACTATTATACCCCTTCACCATTTGTAAGTACAGGTAACCCAACTGATGGTCCTGTTACCTGAGCATGAAGCATGTTTCATCGTGCCCAGGTCTGCGAGGGAGCTGTGCATTATTCACCCTAACACAACTCCCTAAACCACCTAAACTACCTGCCATGGCCCCCGAACACCTCCAGCTGATATGTAGTGCTCCAGCTCAGCACTACAAGTTCAACGCAGTATCCATCTCAATGAGTCAAACCAGAAAATAAGTCTGGAACAATGACTCATAAATGAATGAATAAATACACATTTTGAAATTCCACACTCTGATTCTGTGCTCCAGGGGGCGCCCTGTGCATTGCAGTCTGTGTTATTGATGCCCCTTGTCTTGCAGTGTCAAGGCCCCCAAGGTTCCTTCTCTATCAAAAAACAACTTGGAAAACGATCTGAAAATGAATATATATATATATATATATATATATATATATATATATATATATATATATATATATATCTGAATCACTTTGATGCATACCCGAAACCAATACATTGTAAATCGACTATACTTTAATAAAAACAAACAATCCACAACACTTTGGGATTATCCCAGCATCCCTTGGTTCTCATGGAAGTATCTCCCGACACCTTGGGTCTCCGAAATTTTTGAGGATTGCAGGCTGGCAGTACACACTGTCAAAGCATAAACCTGCCCCCGGAAACACCAGATCCCCTTGGTTCTGTATGGTTCTGTAGGACTCTGTAGATTTCTGGGACTCTGGGGTAGTAAAATGTCTTTTTAAGGGGCAAAGGAATGTTCTTCCCAAGTTATTGGCACCTACTGCTACAGCATATAGATTATGGCACCCAAACGTCCAGTTACGGTTATCAGCCACTTAGTCTCCATCTAGCAGCGACAGGGCCTGTCTCCTTTATCAGAGTGGTTTTCTGAGGCCCTGAGAGATGGTGGACTGGCCAAAAGAGCTAGGAATCTGGGGTCAGACAGGTCTTGGCTTAAATCCCAGCTCCACTGTCACCTAACTGGGCCTTAACACCTCACCCAAGAAAATAAGGTTACTTAATAGGGTTCCGTGAGAATTCAATGTAATGGGTCAACAATAAGTAGAATATTTAGCAGAGTGTCTAGTGCAGAGTAGATAGGTGCTCATTGTGCATTAATTCTCTCCTCCTGATTTCCCTCCTTCCTCTGTATCTACCCTCCTAGTGTGAAGGTCAGGGTCTCCTCGTCTCCCTCCTGATACCCTTGCCCCCTCCACTGGTGGATGGGGGATGCCAGAGACGGGGGCAGAACTCTGCAGTCCTTGCTGTTGGCATGTGTGCGTGCAATCACAATGGTACATTCAGCAACACAGACTTCCCTTCTCTGTGACACTCACTGCCCAGGGCTCCAGTCCCAAGGGGTCTGTTCTAAACAGGTTTCCTTCCAAAACAAAAAAAGAAACTGACGGATGGTAAGTAATTGATCCCTTACAAGAGGTAGGGAGGGTGCCTGAATAGCTACCTAGCCAGGAGGCAGGGGGTATGGCTCCTACCAGTTCCTGCTTCAATTTGCAGATTCCAAGATGCGATGCATACCAAAAGAGGTGGAAGAAAAGGATGCAAGAAAAGCAAAACAAGGGCAAAAATAAATACAAACATACACACGGTTCAACTTCAATGTTTGTTAGGTAGAAAATACAGAGAGAATCTAACGTTGGCTTTCCCTAGAAATCTCATACATTTCTTCAATGCAAAACTATACTCATCTATATCTGGTGGGATGAAAAACAAATGGGTGATCTGCAGTAATAACTATGCAGCCCCACATTATCTAAAATATGTCTACTCTAACTATCCAACTTGTGGATTATCCATAAAAGCCTCCGGTCCCTTGACCCCTACGGACTGGATAAGGGACAACAGGACTAACATAAAATTAGCAAGAAAAAAATGCCTTCCTTTTGACGAACAGCTTTATAATTCACAAACCATTTCCATTTTACTTTTGAATCACAAAAAGTCAGCCCTGGGAAGCTGAAGCTCAGATAAGTGACCTTACAGCCCACTTACAGCCCCAAGTTCTTACAGCTAGTAAAAGGAGACTATGAACTGGAACCCACATCTCCTGACTCCTAACACATGCACTCAGGTCCCTAGGGGGAAACATAACATCACGTACCTGTGGCTTACACGCATGTGCACGCACTCCACAAAGTAAAACACCCAGGTAACTAGAAAACAAAGATTTGACAACGACCCCCTTCTATTTTAGGCATTGCTCAGGATCCTATTAGAGCTTGGGGTTCATGGACACGAAGAATGCCAAGCACTTGGCTACGAAATAGAATGGAAATTGGGAGAGGCCAATCTATGGGAATCTGAGGCTCCTAGAAGCAGAGAGAAGGATGAAGAAAAACTTCATATTCTGTCTCTGCAGTGTTAGCTCTACAGCCCTAGTGACCATTTGTTCAGGGCCAAACAAGAGAAAACGGGCTCATTCTGTGACAGCAGGCTTTGAGACAACGATCAAACAACTTCCTGATTGGGGTTATGGTGGGGACCAGCAATAAAACGAGCTGCAAAGCAAGGGAGAGAAGGTACCATGGAGTAATGAGACCAAAAAGCTCACCATCTGGCCTGGAGCCGGGAGGAAGTCTGTGAGAAGGAAGGTGGCCACTCAGGGAAAGCCATGAAGTTTCCTATTAAGAGGAGTGATAGGGATAGTGATGGGGTCCTCTCAGAAGGGAGCAGGGACCCCCCACCCCCCATCCTTGGCTGGGATGATCTGTAAAGAGATTGGGGACGACTAGTGAAAGGGTGCTTGGTGCGGGGCGAGGGGCCCTTGCGCTTAGTAGGGCAGACGGATCTGGAGTTAAAGGAAGGGATATCCAGAGCTCACCCCTCCCCAGACATGCTGGGAAGGCTCTGAATGGACTTCCTTTTCCACACTCTACCCTCTGCATCCCATTCCTAAGGAAAATAATTTTACAAATCTGTCTTCAATACCCTTTTGACTCCTACTGACCCCAGAGACAGTGAGTGAGGTCCCAATTCCCTGACAGCTCATCACATCACATCCAACTTTATACATTCATTCCAGCACCTAGGATGCTCCAGGCACTGAGGTGCTAAGATAAAGTCAGTGGTGCCCTCAGGGAGCCCCCCCAACACACAATCTGCCCCCTAGCTACACCAACCTCATCTCCCTGCTCCGGGTCCACACTTCCTGCTCCAGCCACACGGACCCAGCCTCCACCCCATCCTCTTCAGGCCTCTGTTAAGGGGCTTCCTTCCCATGGCAAGAAAAACGTCCCCCCTCCCCGCAACTTCTCCTTCCTGCTCTAGTCTCCACAGAGGACCCCCGTCCCCCAGCTCCCATCACAAGCCAAGTATTTAATACCTAGTTTTACCCCATCATGTTCACATTTGCATGTTTTTAAGACCTTTCAGGCTTCTCTAATCTCTCCTCCAATCAAATGGGAGGCCCTCAAAATGGGACTCTTTTCCCTCTGGTTCTTTCCTCTCTGCCCACAGGGGGCGACCAGTAACCAGGAATTCACTGCCAGGCCACAAAGTGTTTCCAGATGTTGAGTCCTTTAGACTCAATAGATTATCTATTGAGTACCTACTGCATACCGATGGGACTCAAGTATTATATACTATATCTTCTGATGAGAAAACTAACGTCTCTAAAAGATTCACTGACTCATCCACATTGAAACATGATGAGTGAAAGAAAGGATTGGAATTGGGGTCAGGTAGAGTCTCTTTCTATCCCCACCCTGGCCCCAAGCTTAAGGACCAGGCTACATGGGAAGTACCAAGGTCCACTAGGCAGTCCAGGACTGTGTGTGTGTGTGTGTGTGTGTGTGTGTGTGTGTGTGCGCGCGCGCACGCACATGCAGCAGAGGAGAAAGAAAGGAATAAAGAGAAAGGAAAATGAAGACAACGGAGGCAGGAAAACAAAGGTATCTTCCTTCAAAAAAGTGGTGCTAGAACCAAAGGGAAACTTCCTACTTATTATTGTATATTAGGGAAGACATCCTACCGTTTGTTTCCCATTACTGCCTTCAATTCCCTTCTCGTTCAGGGGACCTGAAGCACAGAGCTGGCTTGTTGATTGGTTTGAGTTTAATTCATTTGTGTAATATCCCTGTTCAGAACAATGTCTAATTAACACTTTTGTTGGGGGGGAATAAAACCTCCCATAATCATTAATGAACGGGGGTGGGGTGGGGGGTGGGGGGTGGAGGGGAAGCTTTCCCAGGCAGGAGGCTCGAGTCTACCAGCTGTTTGCTGGCTCCATTCTTCAGGATGTCTTAATGAGACATGTCTTAATAACGGGGTTATCACTCACTGTGGACCAGGACAATCAGATGGAGCTGAGATTTGATGACGGGATGCTCAATGCTACATGAGTAAGCACTCAGACCTAGTACTGAGGACCTTGATTCTAGTGTCAACTCTAGAGAGGGCAGCATGGCTGGACAGCCTCCACCAAGCAGGACAGGTACTCTCCCTGCCAATGGATAAACTTCCAAGTATGAGTTTACTTTCTGTTTGCTGCACTCCCTCTGGGCTTTGCAGGGAGAAATAATACCTTAGATTTGTTTATAATTTCACAGTTTGCAAGATGACTATAATGTTAGTAGACAACTCTTTGGGAGCAGAGACTATCAATCCCATTTAACAGATGAGGAAAGTGAAGCTCAGAGAAATTAAGGGACTTGTCTAAGGTCACAAAGGTAAGACGTGAATGGTAGGAGTAGAACCTAGATCTTCCGACTCCAGAGCGCTGGGCTTCTTGGGGAGCAGTCTCTGTTTGCAGGTCACTGGGCAATGTGCCATTGCTCTCCAGAGAAGTCCCATAAAGCTAAAACCCTGTTGAGGATATAAAGAAGGTGCTGGGATGGGTAGGGCTTCTACACAAACCATATAAAATTATATGTCAGAATGTGAATAGCATTGGGGTGGGGGGGAGGGATCAACGGCTTTCATAAGATTCTTGAAAGAGTCTATGACCTCAAAATCACAAGGTTCAGCAACGTGGGGCCCATCTCTGACCATGCCTTCTAGTGTGAAATGTGGAGTACAACAAGCTGGGTTACTAATAGGAGGACCTGGGTTTTAATCCCACCATTTTCAAACTGTTTAACTTCTCTGGGCTTCAGTTTTCATTCCTAAAAAACAGGGATGATAAACCCTGCCCTGCCTGCTACACAGAGATTTTGAGGATCAAAATACACAAGGAGAAGAGAAATGGTGGCTAGAAGACAACAATGGGAAAGAGATTTTCAGTTTACCCTTTTGTGTTAAAAAAATTTTGTACCATGTGCATTACCTACAGAAAATATGTTAAAAAATTTAACAAAAATACATTTGATCATCAGGTTATAGAGTGCTTTATACACACAATCTCACTTAATTCTCTCCACAGCCCTGCAAGGCAGAGATAATTTTCCCAGTTGCACACAAGGCAACTGAGGCTCAGCCAGATCAGATAAATAGCCCAATGCCATGAATGTGACTAAATATTAGCAGGTCTAGGATTAAAATTCCTATTTTTCTGATTTCAGAGTTGCTCTCCCTCTCTCTCTCTCTCTCCCCCCCGGCCCCATATTACAGGTGCTCAGTCCATCTCATAAAAGCTCAGTGTTAAGAGATAAATTTGATGTATATGGGAGGAGAGTAAAATTTTACTATACTGCTACAAGAGGGCTAAAAGTTTCCCCATCATCATCTAAATATAGGACTCCCATAACCACTTGCCTTACAGTCAACCCAATTGTTCACTGGCAGTCTGAAGAGTTATACATGTGCATGCACGCACTCACACACACACACACACACACACACACACACACTTTTGTTATAGCAAGAGGAGAAAGAATTAGGATGGATATTGAAAAGGCACCCCTGTGGTCTGGCACTGTGGAGAACTGCCCAGGAAGCTTGGCATGAGTTGTCCATCCTGTCCCACCCCTAAAACGTACTCATCCTTGCCTTGCACAGACAGTCTTTAAATACTTGGCTGCCGATTCACGTTAGGTTATTGTTTTCATTCTGCTACCTACATGCCCTGTACAGGTTTATCCATATCAGTGCCTTGGCTTAGACTATAGCCCCCAGAGGGCAGGGCTTGGGCCATACGTCTCTCTTTATACTGCATCTACTCTGAGCCAGACACAATTATGCGGTTAATAAAGGTTTGAGCAGATGACCACACAGATAAAGGTCGTTTATTCCAACTTAAAGAGAAATGACATAATTCAAAAAGAGTCGTGTACCAAAATGTTCATTGCAGCTCTATTTACAATAGCCCGGAGATGGAAACAACCTGAGTGTCCATCATCGGATGAATGGATAAAGAAGATGTGGCACATATATACAATGGAATATTACTCAGCCATAAAAAGAAATGAAATTGAGCTATTTGTAATGAGGTGGATAGACCTAGAGTCTGTCATACAGAGTGAAGTAAGTCAGAAAGAGAGAGACAAATACCGTATGCTAACACATATATATGGAATTTAAGAAAAAAAAAAGTCATGAAGAACCTAGGGGTGAAACAGGAATAAAGACACAGACCTACTAGAGAATGGACTTGAGGATATGGGGAGGGGGAAGGGTAAGCTGTGACAAAGCGAGAGAGAGGCATGGACATATATACACTACCAAACGTAAAATAGATAGCTAGTGGGAAGCAGCCGCATAGCACAGGGAGATCAGCTCGATGCTTTGTGACCGCCTGGAGGGGTGGGATAGGGAGGGTGGGAGGGAGGGAGACGCAAGCGGGAAGAGATATGGGAACATATGTATATATATAACTGATTCATTTTGTTGTGAAGCAGAAACTAACACACCATTGTAAAGCAATTATACTCCAATAAAGATGTTAAAATATTAAAAAAAAAAAAAGAGAAATGAAGCCTCCAGGTAGGGTAATTTTCTTTAGACAGTGCTGTGCATTGGAACGTGCACTAGTACCTGGAGAAAGAGCACAACCTGCCTCCTGGCTCTACCTGGTTCTACCCGGCTCCAGAACAAAGGAATTATCCTCTCTCGGTAATAGTTCGTCCACCTATATAATGGAGATAATAGCTACTTCATGGGTCTGTAACGAAAATTAAAAGAAGGGATTGTGAAATGCTTAGTAAACTGAAAAGTGCTATATATCTGCTACTTAGGAAGAAAGAGAGAAAAAAGTAACGAAAAAAAAAATGACATCTGAGGGACTTCCCTGGTGGCGCAGTGGTTAAGAATCCGCCTGCCAATGCAGGGAAACGGGTTCGATCCCTAGTCCAGGAAGATCCCACATGCCGCAGAGCAACTAAGCCCGTGTGCCACAACTACTGAAGCCCGTGTGCCTAGAGCCCGTGCTCTGCAACAAAAAGAAGCCACTGCAATGAGAAGCCCGCGCACCACAACAAAGAGTAGCCCCGCTCTCTGCAACTAGAGAAAGCCCGCGCATTGCAATGAAGACCCAACGTAGCCAAAAAGAAATTAAATAAATTAAATAAATTTTTAAAAAAAGGACCTCTGAGCAAATCCCAAGGTTTATCAGGGGAAAATGCCTCCTGTGCTTTCCACCCCCCAGCGACGGAAACTGTCTTGTTCACAGCTCCCCTGTGCCTGGCTTAAGGCCTGGCACACCACTGGCACATGGAGTGAATATTCCAGAGATCTTTGCAATTGCTGGTTGCTACAATGAAAACTTGGATTTTCATCCACCTTTGGAAACAGCTAACAAGAGAAGCAGTAGCCAATTCTCCCTAAATTTCATTTAAGTTGTATTAACCCATCTCTAGCTATTCTGGATGGGATACACACACAGCTACACATTCCTCAAAGTTAGGGAGGGATTGTTCAAGCAATAAAGCAACTAGTGCAGATGACCACGCAGTTCACTCTGATGGCCCGGGGTCGGGGAGGAGACCCTGAGCAGCAGAAAAGGCAGATCAAGTCACAGTCCCCACCGGAGTGCTGAGGCTGGTTTTGCAGGAGGTGAAGGTCAAGGGTAGGCAGCGGAGTGAGAGAGGGCGTTCCAGGTAGTAACAACAGTGGCTTGTTCCAAGCCTGGAGGCAAGAGTGAGCTGGCCTTCTGTTAGGGACTTGGCAGTAGTTGCGGGGGTGGGCTGGTGCAGGAGGGGCCGTGTAGGGGAGAAGGAGAAACGGAATTAGAAAAACCAGCGTGTGGGTGGAGTGGGGAGGCAGGAGTGTTGGTCCTTTCTTAAGTGGTCTCTGGATTATCATTCCCTCCCTGGGGGCGCCCTTGCCCTATCCCTAAGACTGAGCTCCTATTAATTCTCCTTGACGGTCAAGCCTTCCCAGGACACCCTAATAAAGAAGTGAGTTGTCTATCATATTATATTGCTTATATGTGGAATCAAAAAAAAGGGTACAAGTGAAATTATTTACAAAACAATTTTGGGTAAGGTGGGGAGGGATAAATTGGGAGAATGGGATTGACATAGACACACTACTATATATAAAATAGATAACCAGTTAGGACCTACTCTATAGCACAGGGAACTCTACACAATACTCTGTAATGGCCTATATGGGAAAAGAACCTAAAAAAAAGAGTGGATATATGTGTATGTATAACTGATTGACTTTGCTGTACACCTGAAACTAACACAACATTGTAAATCAACTATACTCCAATAAAAATTAAAAAAAGACGTGAGTTGTCCTTGCTCTGAGCTTCCTGACTATGCCACTCACAGGGCAATTTAGCATCTACTGCCTTGGTCCGAGAGGACACAAAGGTATTGAGGACCTAGTGGGTGCTTAATGCTTTCAACTGATCTACTCCTCCCCACAGCCCTGCACTCAGTTACATTATCCCCATTTCAGAGAAAGGCCTTAGAGCATGGTAGTTAGCAGCAGGATCTCCAGGCCAGACCAACTGAAATCTCAACTACTCTGTCATGTCTTAGCTGTGAGACTTTGGACAGGTCACTTAACTTCTCTGTGCCTCAGATTCCTCTTCCGTCCAATAGGGATGACAAAATACGTATCTCACAGGACCACAGAAGACCATTAATGCATAATGCATAAATCCACTAATATCACTCAGAAAGGTGCCTGGTGCATGGTTAATACACAAGGAGACTGATGCTTGGAAATTTGTCCAAGACCTTATAAGCTATACAGCTGGGATTATAACCAAGTGTGTTTGACTTCAAAATCCATGCTCTTTCCACTTTTCCCTACAGTCTCCCTCCCTTGGACTTCCCTAAGTATACTGTCCCCCATCTCTCACAAGTCCCCGTTACATTGTAAACCACTCATAGGACACTGGTGGTCTCCCACTCGCCCCTCTGTCCTCCACGGCACCTAGAGGGTGTACGATCCCTGTGAGAAGCAGATAAGTGAGTCCAGGTGTCAGTATATGAAACTCAGCTCCTATGATACCCAGCAGGACAGGAGTAGGGGGGAAGCTGGAGTGGCCTGAGGCTAGAATTTCACCTGCCCCTGGTTTACTTTCGGTGCCTTTGAGATTAGAGGTGAAGCATCAGTACCAGGCAGTAATACTGGGCAGGGGAAAACGCCCCATGGAGGTGCTGGGGAGAAGAAAGCCTTAGCTGCAGCTCCTTCCTTTCCTTCCCCCTTCTCATGAGGTCTTTGGCTTTCTTAGGATGTCCCCAAGAGGACAACGGTGCCACAGGGCCAATGGAGATAGGTGTGCCTCCTCCCACCACCCATCCTGGGCTGGCAGCGTGCCCACCACCAGTCCACGGGAGGCCCGATTAATCAGGGGCAGGGGCCCCATCTGCCATCCTGCCGGCTCAGCACTCCTTCCCTAGCCCCAGCCCTGCCTTCTCCCACCCCTTACTCCCCCTGCCATTGAGCTGGGCGAGGGTATTTCTTCAGTCCTCCTGACTGGGAGGATGGAGGCATAATTAGCACGCTTCTGGGGAGTGGGAGAGGCAGAGTGGCTCATTAAACCGGCCGTGCATGCCTCTTCTGCGGCTCCCTCCCTTTCTGCCTGTTTTCGCCTGCCCTCTCCTATCTCCTTTTCTCCCATCCCCTCATCCTTCTGGCCTCCCCTCCTTATTACCTTGTTCGCTCCTTTTTCTCTTCTGTACCAATCTTGGCTGTATATCTCCCTCCTCATCTCAATGTTTCTCCCCTTCTTTCTCTGGCTATTTTGCCCCCTGGCCTTTCCTTCCTCCCATTTCCCAAGATCATCTTTTCTTGATTCCTGCCCCCCCCCCCCCAGATTTCCCGGCCCTCCGGTTTCAGGTCTTAGCCGCTTTCTCTGGGCCACTTGCTCTCCCTGCTGCATCTTCAGAATCCTTATTTCCTTGCCTCTCTTGTTCTTTTGCTCCATTTCTCTCTTCTGCTTTCTTTATTTTCTCGCTCCCCTTCCTTGGTCCATTTCTCCTGTTTCTCTCTTTCCCCTTTTCTTACTGTGTTCCCTTCTTTCTGGCTCTTACTCTCTCCCCCTCTCCCACTCGGTACCTCCACCACACTGAAAGAAACGTGTAGTTTGAGGAATTTGTATACGTTCTGCTCCTTTCCTGGTGGGAGGAGAGAATGCAGGGAAACTTGGGGGAGGACACTTGTGACTTGTCTCATCCTAAGTGCCTCGCTGCATTCACAATCCACTAGTTAATTCCCAACATGAGACCCAGTGACAGAGAATAGCTTGTGGAGGAGCAGGGCCAAGGAGAAGAAATTAGACAATGGCTTCTCTACACAGAGGAGGCAGTTACAAAAGGGACACACTTTCTGGAGGAGTTACCATGGGCCACCTTGGTGACAGGGTACCTGCCAGCCACACCTGGGCTGCCCACAGATGCTGGGAGGACCTCTTTTTGGTCTGATTTCCTCAGCTGAGGGTAAGCAGTTCCAACCTTTGAGGAATTACTGACTTGGTTTTGCCACACCGCCTCTCTCCTTCTAAAAATGCAGCTGGTGGTGAGCTGCCTTTAATTCTGGGGTCAGGGTGGATCCTGAAGAGCCATGAGGGGACGCTCACCTTAGGGAAAATATCGGATTCCCTCTGCCAGGTCTGTTTCAAGTTCCTCTCTATAAACCATTATGATTGATCTTCTAAGCACTGGATCCAAAGGCCATTCCACACTCATTCTCCAGATCTGCCAATTCCTATACTACTTGTTCACAATATCTTCAAAACCCTTTGTCTCCGCTCTCTGCCTCTCTCCACCCTTTCCCACCTCTATTTTTCCCAGATGATACTACACAGCAAGGATGCCTTTCCCAGCACAGGAACTTAATTCCCTCCCCCCACCCTGCCCCATTTTTCAAACACTGAAGTTGTACTTCTTCCAGGAAGCCTTCCTGGATTGATTCCACCTTAAAGATGGAAGTGATCTAAGAAATTATTTAATTGCCCCTCAATTTAGAAGTAGGATACTGAGTGCCTGAGCAATTAAGTGATTTGCCTGGTGCATATATAGTATTAATGGCAATGCTGGGAGAAGACACCCAAGTTTCCTAACTCCTCCTCTTGTGCTCTTTCCATTGTCCTGAAGCTGCCACCTCCTCAGAGAAGGGAGAATAGTTGGCCTGGTCTGCTGGTTGGGGATTTCCATAACTGTTCCTTGTTCTCTATCCCAAAATACCTTTCCCTGTAGTCAGTCTCTTTGCTATGTCTGAGATAGGTGTTGTTGGTCTTAAATAAAAGTTTACTCAACTGTGTGCTCCTGGAAGGCAAGCAAGCATATTGTATTCACCTCTGTTTCCTCAACACGGAACAGCACCTGGTACTCAATAATTGCTTGACAAACTGAAACTAACTGAAATGAAAACATACTATGGACCCTCTGAAACTGCAGAGCCCTCACCCTCAATAAGATGATGGAGGTTTTTGTTGACAAGGATGATAACGCATAGCCCTGTCCATCTGGGGCCAGCTGTCTCCTCTCACTCTGTACCACTTACAAAGGACAATGAGGATGTAAAACCGTCACTTAGGGGCACAACTTGCACCTTTTGGCCTTTCCAAAGCCAAAAGGGAAAGGCATAGGCTTCTAGGCCAGGAACTTTGCAATTCATTGGCCCATTTCATGGCTGCAGGCCCAACGTGTAGAGAGGAGATTGTAGGGGCTACACAGGGCTCCAAAAAGAACTCCAGAAAACACCTGTGGACCCTAACATCTTCTAAGGGGGTCACTCCTGGCTCCTCCTCACTCCTCCTGGACCAAATCCTAGGTCTCTCCTCACTTGCACCCACACTGGGTATACGCAGGTAAGAGTCCACGGGAGGAAGAAGCAGGCTGGAAACAGGGCCTGTGGAGCTTTAGCAGAAGGCCTGCAGATGTTCTCATGCTGTTCAAAGGAATACAGATGTGGAGGGGCGCGAGAGGAGCCCAGCAGAGCAGTACTTGCCTGAACACTTGGATCCCCTCCCTCCCTCCCTTCCGATTAAGTTATTGGGCAATCTGTGCTGGAAGCTGTGTGGGGAGTTTACATCTCAGGGCCTGGGATTCTGGCAGCTGGCAAAGGATCTGGGGCAAGTCCTGACTTTTGACTGTTGGGCACAGCCCATCGCCTGCAGAGCTCCTGGGATGTGTTAAGGTCACTCTATATCCAGTGGAGCTCCTCAGGCACTACAGGCAAATTTAATAGGGAAACTGAGGTCAAGGAATATGGGTGGTACTTAGCTGTCGTAGAAAGACCACTGGAATGAGAATCAGGAGTCGAGGTTTACAGCCCTGGTCCCACCAGAATGAGCTGTGTGGAACTGGACTGGTCCCATCCCTTATCTGATCTTTAGGTTCCTAATTCATGGAATAGGTCACCTCCAGAACTGACAGCCCAGAACACAGGAGGTGTTTAGCATAAGTTAAATGACTGAATAGATATAATTCTGAGACTCCCTTCCTCCAGATATTTACAATGTTTTCCATACCACTCACATCCCACTGATCTCATTTGGATGATAATGGCCCCTTCAGCATCCTCCCTGCTTCTTGCTTTCCCCACTTCCAATTGCCCAGAAATCTGAATGCAGCCTCTCAAACTGCATTATGTTGACCCACTTCTCAAGAAGCCACAATAGCTGTCTACTGAGAGTCCAGGTGCACAAGGCCTTAATAGCTGTCCACCAAAGCCCCACCCACAACCGCACCGGCCCACACACCTGGACTGGATTTCTTTCTTCCCTTGCAATCCATGCCGTTTCGCCTCCTTCTGAGCCCTGTTCCAGACTTACCTCTTTAAGGAAGTCTGGCAAAACTAGCACCATCTATAACCACACCCGGTATTATTTCCTGTCCCTTCAGTATTTAACGCCTCGGGTTGCGTTATATTTATCCGTAGTTTCTTTTATATATATCCTGGTAAGTAAAGGCATAATTTACCCCTGAAACCTGACAAGTGAACAGAAGGCACTAAGGAAAACCCCTTTCATAAAACCCACCACAGCCTGCATGCTCGACATCCGCGGCCCTCTCTCTCAGTCTTCCTCCAGGTAAGGGAAGAAGGTTAAAAACATAATAACTTCATATATAAACACAAAAGCTACAGCTAAAAAGAGCCTCTGCTTTTTTTTTTTTTTTTTTTTTTTTTTTTTTTTGTGGTACGCGGGCCTCTCACTGCTGTGGCCTCTCCCGTTGTGGAGCACAGGCTCCGGACGCGCAGGCTCAGTGGCCATGGCTCACGGGCCCAGCCGCTCCGCGGCATGTGGGATCTTCCCGGACCGGGTCACGAACCCGTGTCCCCTGCATTGGCAGGCGGACTCTCAACCACTGTGCCAGCAGGGAAGCCCGAGCCTCTGCTTTTACCTATCCCAACTTCCTCGTGTTAGGGGAGACTGAGACCCAGAGAGGTTAAGCAACTTGTTCAAAGTCACACAGCTCATTTAGTAGTCAGGAAGGAAACCAAGATGGGGTAATGCCTCATGCACCATGATCCTTTCACCAGCTGACTGAATTAGCCAAACCAAGGAGTCATTTTGACATCATACAGCCAGCTGAATTGTTTTTTTGGTGGGGAATCCATAGTCAAGTGCAGTGAAAAACCTGCACTTGCCACCCGGTAACAATATCTGACAACAAAAGGGGACACAAAGGTCTGAAGGAGAACCAAAAAGGTTTTATAATCCTATCCCAAGAAAGAATTTAACAGCCCTAGAATGAAATCCAGGATATGGCATTTTTGACTGTGAATTTTTGAGGTTTTGGTGGAGCTACTTCCTTGATGCCAGCCCACAGTGGCCATTTTTAGGCTGCTGCTAAGGGCGGGACCACCAGCGCTAAGTGCTCTGGACAAATTCCAGGATGCACAACCACTGAGAAGAAAGAATTACAGAGGCCGAGGGCCACTGCCCCTTCCTCCTCCAACCCAGTGGAACCAACTGCCCTCTACAGTGGCCCCATCATCAGCGATGATGCAAACATTCACATCTCAGTTCTTGGTGCCGCTGAGGAAGACTGGTGGTGTGGCTAATGCAAAAGTCATTTCTTCTTGGCTTTGGAAAGCATGATAATGGATTTTTAGTGGCACCTAGTTATGTTCTACTGAAGATAATATTAAAAAAGTGTTTGTATTCTCTGAGCACATATTAAGTGATAGGGAGGAACAAAAGTGGTTAGCTGGAAGAGGAACCAGACTTTGAATTAAAAGTTCATTATGGGGACCTGCCAATGACCAGAATATTCAGTCAACGAGCATGTGTGTGTGTGTGGACTTACTGTGTGGCAGGCACTCTGCTATGTGCTGGGGAGAAGAGGAAAGAGAGGGAAATTACAAATAGGAACAAGACACACTCTTATCCTCCAGGAGTGTTACAGCCTGGTGAGAGAGGCAGAGGTAAACAACTCACTATGATTAAGACAGAATATAAGTGCCATATCGAAATTCAAGCAATTTGCTTTGGAAGCTCAAAGGAAAGAATAGTTTCTTGGAGGGAGTAGAGGAGACTACCTTGAGAGGCACTAAAAGTGCAACTTGGAGGCAAATCCTGATTTCAGAGGGCATGGGATGGGAAAAGAGGTCACCAGTCTGAATGAGCACGGAGGTTGAGAAGATGTTTGGGCCGTTCAAGGAACAGTGTGAGGAACAGCATCGGCTCTCCCTTCCACACCCAATGCTGCAGGAGGAGACCTGATTGGCCTCCCCCTTTGAGCAAAAGGAAATTCTGTAAACCCCCAAGACGCCTTTTAATGTACTCGCTGCTCCACCATCATTTATTTCAACAAGATAGTTCTTGCTTAGGTCCTACTGAAGCAAGTTCCCTTCCACCAGTTATTCCTCAGAGCTTTAAAAAAAAAAAAAAAAAAATCACCCTGGGAAAAATTCCTGTCCCGGTCCACAGCAGTCTATTTTCAACCTCAAACTTACTTAATCCAGGGCCAGTTTCTCTGGGATTCCCAGACCTGGAACTTTTCTTACATGAGACTGTTATGTTTGGGGCCTCTCTCTTAGCCATCAGCCCCGCTAAACCCTTCTAATTTGCTGCTGCTTTAAAACTGTGAAGGAAAAAAGATGGAGAGGAGGCAACCCTCTCTGCCTCTCGGCCTCTTTCCCTTGCTCTGCGGTTACGCTCAGCAGTGATCCTACAAGCCTGGAATTTGAGGAATTTCCTGCCCTGTGCTCCCTGGAAGAGCTGAGAGAGACCTAGCAATTAGGCCTGGAGTTTCCACTCCTGCCTCCCTCCACCCAGATGAAGTGCCCCGAGTGAACAGCTTGCTCTAAGGGTGCCACGTGGAGCTCAGCCTGGGACGTCTGTGGCCTTAACATTCAACACGAATGTCACCCCCGCTGCCACCCACTCCCTCACTCCTCCCCCACCACCCAAAAAGCCTCTGCCAAAATGCTCCACAGCCTCTCCTTTGCCCACCTTAGATTGTAGCCGTGATAATACAGGACATTCACAGAGTTAATTCCTTCCTGAATCCATCTCGTTCGTCTGCAACTGTCCCAGGATAATGCCGTACTTTTTTTTCTTTCCTTTTTTTTTTTTTTTGCTTTCCCCCATCAGAGGAGCCACACTTTGCCTCAGCTCTTTATTCCCGCCCCCTCCAGTCTGCCCCTCCCTCTCTTGCTGTCTTCTGCCTCTTCTCCCTTTGCTTGTATTTCATTATGCACTGATCTATTTGACTTGTGCCCTTGTTCAGTGTCCTTCTACAGGCTGAAGGTCTTAGATCTGCTCCCAGGCAGTGTGTCTGTCTCTGGGACTTCCGGAAGGCAGGTGTGGAGGCTCTGGGCCTCTACTACTTTGTTCAAGTCAGAGACCTGGGGACGGGAATGGGGAAGATGGTACCAAGTCATTTGAATGAACCTTATGTAACTTCTTTGCTGCAGCAGCCAGAGCTGCAGAAGCAAATTTCTCTTCCTAATTATGTTTTGTTCAGGCTAATATTAAAAATTGGTTCATAGTCCCTCGTCACACATCAATTGATGGCTGGATACCAGGTGCTACGGCAAAAGCAGCCTGGGATTTAAACACTTGCCACAAACAGTTCTCACTCAAGCTGGCCCATATACCGCCCCTAGCATGGCCTCCAGGGAAGGTCGGCATTTAGATGCGCTCAATGAATGATTGGTTCCTGTCTTCTCTTTGTACTTCCCTCTGGTCCAGGTGTCCAGCTTTGTGTTTCCTTCCTCATTCTAGTCTTATCATTCTTGACACTCCTTCAGTAATGCCCCATGTTACCCTACTTGCACTGCTCCTCCATTCAAAGGACATGTCTGAATCTTTTCTGCCCAAAGTCCTAGAGAAGTTATGACCAGGTGGAACTTTGTTTCCCCGCCTTCCTTCTCTGTCCACATAACACACACCCTCTCAGATTCCGTTCCTAGGTGGGCAGCTATCTCTCTCCATCCTGCTTCCATGACAACACTGCCATGTGGCTGCCCACCCGCCCACAGGTCTCTCCTAAGGTTTCGCAGTGTATCAGTCCCCCTGGGCCTCTCACCATGCCTCCACTCTGCTTACTCTCTTCTTGTTCCCACTCTCAGAAACTCTTAAGCCTGGGCAGCCCACTGGGGCCTGAGGTTTCGAGGCCTAGGCTTTCTTTTCAATCATCCCGACTCTGACTCTTGACAATTCTGACCCAGGGTGAAATTAAAACAGTAGTTTCCTGCTTCCCTTTCCTTCCCACGCCCCAATTCTTCTCTGCATATCCTACGAGCCTCAAAAGGAGAAGACTCTGGTTAAAAAGGAAATCAAAGCTATTCCAATACTTCAATGGGAATGCTCACTATCTCTAGATTCCCTTCAAATCTCAAGATATTTGCCTTTTGAGGTTGAGTTGCTAGTTGCCAATTCCCCCCTCCTCCCCCTTCACATGCCCTTCAAACAAAGCTTTTCTGTCAGGTTTTTGACCCTGATGAAGATTTTTTAACTGGAATCCTTTTTTTTTTTTTTTTTCCTTTTCCCCCTTCCTCTCTAATTCTGAAGGATCTTTTGTCTTCTGAGCAAAAGAACTGAGAGATTGGGAGGGCTGCTGGGGTTTTTTTTCTTTCCCTTGTAAGTAATTGGGAAAGAGTTTTAAAAAAAAAACCCTGAAGGAGAGAAGATAGAAGAAAACCCAATATAAAACTATTTTCTTTCTTAAAAAATTATTTTAATAGAAAAAAAGAGAAAGGTCTTGAAAATATGAAAAGAAAAGAAGGACTTTGAAGAGGAGAGGACCTTGGAGAGGTAACAGAGAAAATGAGGGAGCGCTGGAGAGAAGGACCTTGAGGAAACGAGAGAGAAGAGCTTGAGGAAGATGGACCTTGAGAAATGCATGAGCAGAAGGGGAAAGAAGGGATATGATGGAGATGCCCGTTCCCCAGGCTGTGTATCCACTGGACAGTCTCTCCAACTTAGAGGTAACAGAAAGAACTAGAAGTCCTCCCTGAGGTGGTAAAGAGAGCTCTCTTCTCCTTGCACACCCACGGCACTTAACAGTGCCTAGTATAGAGTAAATGCTCAATAAATGCAGGGTGGAACAAAACAAGGCGGTTATGGGTGATTGCGTTTTTTGTTTCTGTTTTTTCTTCTTCCTCCAGGACCCAATGAAAGGTTGGTTGGAAAATAGACAAGGCAGAAACAAAGAACTCAGGCCAACCTCACCTGATGGAGATCAGGTTGTGCCAGGCTCACAAACAGAGGTCACACTTTGTCAACCTCTTCCTGTCTCACCCTACCAACTTCCCTGGGCTTAGTTCTCACCCTCGTCTGTCTGGGCATCACTCATCCAACAAAACGCTATCAGCTCTCAATTACTCGCACGTAGGTTTCTCACTTTGGAGATTATCCGTGGAAAAATCTTAATCCCAGGCAGGTTGATTCCCTTTGCCACCCAGAACGTCTCGGTTGTCAGTCTTGGTGTGAGCAGGGAATTAGAAACTCATTTAAATAGCAGTCCAAGTCAACTCTAATAAGCAAGGCAAATCTGATTATTATCATCATTATTGCCACCATGATGCATTCCAAAGTTAAAAAAAAAAAAATCAGTGGCTTGGTGTTATCCCTGTCAAGGCTCCCCCTCTACTGGGTCAGTTGGGAGTTAACTGTATTTACAGACGGCCTTTAATCTGGGGGACTCAGCTCTCCACAGCCTCTGGTCCATATTTACAGTACCCCTAAAAGGAAGATTACAGACAATTTATATTATTTGTTACTTAAAATAACAGCCGACATTTTAGTAGCTGCTGGCCTACTATGTGCCAGGCACTATGCTATATGTTTTATATATTTCAACTCCTTTAATTTATTCATTACAAAAAAGACTTGAGGCAGCATACACAGAGTCAATGATATAAACAATAAATTAAGAGATAACCCGAGACACTGTGTGGGGATGGTGGTGATTAGGCCAGCAGGGAAAGAGAACAAGCACAGGAGAAATAAACTGAGGGTGGGGTAAAGTCCTAATACTAAATATATACCACACGATCCTGGGTGTCTCATCAGAGATGAATGGCAAGGTTAGCCTTGAGCTCCCAAGCAGCACGTGGAAAGAGGAAAAATTCATAATTAGTGATGCGATTTACAGTACCCGTAAAATAAAACCTAACCGGTGCCTTAGGAAAAGTACCACTACAGAACTTTCTTCTGTGGATCCTCATACAAAGTCACTGTGATGTGTTGAGCCCTGTCCTGGGCAACACCCCTAACCATAAATACAATAAGGAGATTCACAGTGCTGCCCCTTAGAACATTCCTCAGTGCGGGCTGAGGGCACAGTGCCAAAGGCTCAGCTCAGTAAAAGCAATTCTTCGAGGGGCCAAAACCGTTCAGTCTCAGTTTGCCACTCTCTGACGGTCTGGCTTAGTCTAAGGATAAAATTTAGGGTATCTGGAGGAATGGACTGGAGGTGGGTGATAAGAGTGGAGAGAGAGGGGTTGGGAAGCTGCAGATGTAAAACAGGACTCTTGCGACTTAGCTATTCTGGCCTTCGGTTCAGAACTGCATCCTGAGATGAGAGGAAGAAAGAACATCACAGCCTTCTTTGATATCCAGGATTTCTTGGGAGGCATCTGAAGGCAGGGGAAGGCGGAACTCAAAAGATTATTTCCCTGAGGACACCGGGCAAGGGGCCAGCCAGCTGTTGTGATGTCTGGGGTGGGAGTGAGGTGACTCATTTAAAATATGAAAAAGTACTTTGGCATTTTCTTTCTTTTTTATTTCTGCAGAGTATACCTAACCCCCAAACTACCAGCTTAGCTTCTGGCCATCGTGAAGCTTGGGAAGATTAAGCCTGCTGGAAGAAAATCCTAAGGAGAATTCAAAGAGGAATCAGAGGTAGAATTAAACACGGTGAAGCAGCCCCAGCAAAGCTCCCAGACTAGACTGTACCTCCCCAGTGAAGGAAGAACCCAGGTGCCCCAGCACTTCAGAGACCCAGAGGGCGACAGTCAACACAGAGGTCAGCCTGCCTGTGACATCTGCAGCTCTTACCCTCGAGATGGTCCAAAGGAAGAAAGTCCACAACTTAATTGTCCATCTAGTAATTTAGCATCCACAAGTTCTTCTGTCTATCTGACCAAAGCCTTTTTTGTTGTTTTTCCCTACCAAGACTGTATTTTTCCTAATAGTGCAGGAGAGAAAGCTTGTCCAGCCTTGGTCTGCGGAGCTGGCACTGGAGTGAGGGGGCCAGTCCCCAGTTAAAGGTTAGAAGATTGGAGGGAGGGTTGGGGCTCCCTGGCTGCTTCTTTGAAATCCTCTTGGTGAGTGAGGACAAGGATAAAGGCAGGGGAGAAGGAGAGGTAGAGCAGGCTGGCATCTCAGGCCAAGTCCCCTGACAATGGGCAGGAGTCTGGAACCTGCAGCCTGTTACTTAATTATCTCTGAATGGTTTTTGTTCCTGGCTTTAAACATTTACCCCTATTGGGTTTTCACGGCTTCACAAGCTCTCTATCTCCTTTTCTTTGCCGTTGCCATGGCAACGACTCCAGGCATACAACTGCTCTCCGATTTTAAATAAAAGTTGAGGTTTCTCTCTCTCTCTTCCCTCCCAGCTCCTCCCTCCTTTTCTCTCCTAGGATGGATGAGGTTTCTCTCATCCTCTCCCTTCCTTTCACCTTCCTCTCTGCCCTGCTCTCCCCCCAACCCAGCTCTGTTTCCTTATCATCACCTCATTCTCTCATTTCCTCCTTCCACCTGCCTCCGCTCTAAGCCCTCTCCCCTACCGTTAGGCTTCCTAGCTGGCCCTAATCCCCTGGTTGCCATGACAGCAAGAGTAGGCCCTTTAGGAGGGATGGGGGCAGAGGTTGAAGGATAAGGGCATGTCTGGGGAAGGTGGGGGGATCTGCCTGCAGTCCCAGGAGCAGTGTTACTCAAGATTCTCTGGGGACCACCACCTTCCTCTCTGGGCCTCCATTCCTCTAGCAATTAATGGAAAGTAGATTCCTTATCTCACCATTTTCCCTCCACCCCCAACCAAGGAAGGACTTTTCGATCTGTGCAGTCAGGAATGGGGAGGAGAGGCAGGGAGGTTCGTGGAGGTGAAGCAGTGGTTTTCCAAACTGCTGAAGGTGGAACTTCTAGTGTCTGCTCTGGGGCAGTGAGTCACTTACACTCTTGAGTCTTGGTTTTCATTGGTATCTATCTTTTCAGGGGTTGGATTAAATCTGTGATTTTTCTGTACTCTGAGGTGCCCTAGGCCGTCAGAGCCGTCTCAGCAGCTATAGCTGGGGGGAAGGGGGGTGAGGGGAGGGGAGGGAGGTGTAGCAGGTGCCTGAGACCCAAAACAGTTAGTCCCGGTGTCTGGCACCACAGGGGACGGCTTTTATCTGCTTAAGGCAGAGAATGGGTAGATCTCCCAGCAACCCTCATCCCAAACTTCGTTTCTAAAGGAACTCAGGGCCTCCATTCACTCCCCACTAGTGGATTGTCCAGGTGGCTGTCTTTGCCACCTGTCTGCTCCTTCCCTGGTCCCCCTGTCAGTAAGTTATGGTTTAGGTGGAAGCCTAATCATTTCTAAAATGGGCTAGAGATTGAAATACTCTACTCACTCCTCCATGACATAAATGTCTCTGTCTTAATTTTATGATATGGGTCAAGGTTAAATACTTGGGTAAAGGGAGAAATAAACAACAATCTGACATTTTAGAGAAAGCTATGGATTGGGAGTCAGAAGACTCGATTTCTAGGTCTAGCTCTTCCTCTCGTTGGTTCTGTGGTTCTCAATCAGTGTGATTTTATCCCAGGGGACACTTGGAAATGTCCGGAGACATTTTTTATTGTCACACCAGTGGGTGGGGTGTGCTACTGGTTTCTAGTGAGTAGAGGCCAGGGATGCTGCTAAACATCCTACAGTCCACAGCAGCCCCCCGCGCCCCAGCCCCGCACGCAACAAAGGTTAGCTGTATCCATCTTGAGCAATTCATTTTCCCATTCAGAGCCTCAATTTCCTTGTTCATAGATTAGTACCTTATACTCAATCATTCATGTAACACACACTTCGTGAGTGCCTAGGCCAGGCACCGTTCTAGGCATGAACGGTGGGGTAGATGCAAGGCCAAGAGAGAAGATCCCCTTGTCCCCAAAGACTTTTCATTAACATAGTCACAACTTGAAACGAAATTGTACAAGGTCACACAGAAAGTCAGGAAGGAAGCTGGAACCTGAATCCAGGTCTTCTGACCACAAATCCACGGCTCTTCTCATTACTTCATACCATAAAACGTTAGGGTTCAGTTTAGCAATAAGAGCTAACACGTACCGCATACTTAAAGCATCTCAGATACATTTGCCAAGCATTCTACACAGATTATTTAATGCAATCTTTATCACCACCCTACGAAGCAGATGCCACTGTTCTTCTATACCAAGGTGAAGGGACTTGCACAACAGGGTCATGAACCCAAGCAGTCTGAACTCCAGATCCTGCTCTTTTACCCAGAAGGCAAAGAGTGCTTCCGGGACCTCAGGCATCACCTAGTGAGCTCCTTGTTTTATGGCTGAATAAACCGAGGCCCCGAAAGAGCACGTGACTTGCCCAAGAAGAAACAGCCCAAGAAGAGTCAAGGCGAAAACCCAGGTCACCGGACTCCCAGTCTAATATCAGATCTAATATAGTCTCGAGCTCTCAATGTTTGTAATCTTACTGGGGGAAGGAAGTGGGAAGCGCATTATAAGAAACAAAGTCTGAACATCCCAGCATCGAAGTTTGAGGGCAAGAGGGTTTGGGAAACTGGGAGAAACAGCTAGTGGTCAGTAGAATGGAAAAAGCTGCCCCCAGGTGGAGAAGGAGAAAGAGAGTCGGGGAGTGGGAGGCTGAGGGAGGAAGCTCAGAAAGAAGAAAGAGGGGTTTCCCTGGTGGCGCAGTGGTTGAGAGTCCGCCTGCCAATGCAGGGGACACGGGTTTGAGCCCTGGTCTGGGAAGATCCCACATGCCGCAGAGCAGCTGGGCCCCTGAGCCACAACTCCTGAGCCTGCGCTCCGCAACAAGAGAGGCGCGATAGTGAGAGGCCCGCGCACCGCGATGAAGAGTGGCTCCTGCTTGCCCGAACTAGAGAAAGCCCTCGCACAGAAACGAAGACCCAACACAGCCAAAAATAAATAAATAAATCCTTAAAGAAAAGAAAGAAAGAAAGAAGAAATGCTGAGCACACAGGGAGGGGCCAGACTAGAAAAGGAGGAGGCTTCCGAGCATGGCAGGTGACAGGGTCTTCCCTGCCCTCCTCCTGCTTCTTTCCAGGCTAACCTCAGGCTCTCCTTCACTCTGTGTCTCACCACCCATCGCCTGGCCAGGCTGATGAGATTTCCTGATTCACTCCCTCACCTAAAACCCACTCTTGCTCCCCCGGCCAGGGAAAGAGCCTGGAATCCCCCCACCCACCAGTGTCCAGAGGCTTCGCCTGCTGCTTTTCCGGACAACGAGCCCCGACCCTGAGGGAGGGGGCAAGAAGACAGGACAGCCCTTGAGAGAATCCTAAAGCAGCCAACACAGAACACTGCACAGAGGAGGTACCCGGGACCTGCCAGGCTCCCTCCCAGCTTCCCAGTTCCTTCAGGAGTTTCTTCCAGGCTCAGCTCATCTCTTCAAATCCATGTTACAAAGGGGGAAAACAGGCCCAGAAGTTTCTCTGGGGGCCCTGACCCTCACCGAGGAGGCCCAGGCATGACTTATGAAAGAGGCTGAGGTTTGTTGTTTGTTATTTTTGTTTTGTTTTTAACAAAGCATAATCCAGGGCCTTGGGGAACTTGCAGTCTGGTAGAAAACTGAAAGGTCAGTACTTTAAAACTGAGTATAAACTGAGCCTGTGAAATGAGATAAAGGGAGGGTTAGTCAGGAAAGGCCCTTGGAGGAGGTAACCCTTCTGAGCATCAGAGGCAGGAGGTGGAGGGCGCAGACCGAAATTCCTGGGCTCTGGCTCGTAGGAGAGGGCCCTGGTTTTCATTTTTTCCCTTCCCCCACGGCTCGGCTCTGGTCGGCCTCTGAGATGATTAAAACCAAAAGAATTTTAAATGCCTGGAATTCACTTTTCACCACTGATGCCATTTGCTTATTTTCCCTCTCTCTCTCTCCTCCCTTCTTATAATTTCTCCTCTTGGGAGAGCTATCTGTTTGCCTCACTCCTTTCTTCTGGCCCGGTTTGCTCTCGATGATTCCCAGTACCCACCAATTCACTTTGTTTTCATCGCGGGAAGGAGGAGAGAGGGGGTTGGGTGTCTCAGGCAAAGGGGAGGGAGGATGGGAGGGTGGAGGGGCCTTGGTCTTGCTGGCTAAAGTTCCCAGAAAAAGAAAGGAGAAGAAATAGCTTTCAGGGAAAGAAATCTACCAAATGTTTATGTTCCCACAAGACTCTGCGAAACCTTTTCACAGACCAAAGCTAAAGTTCAGGGTGAAGCCAGAGCACGTTGCTTAAGGAACAAACTCTTATCAACATGGAGACACAAGAACCCACATCCTTGATCCAGGGTCTCCCACCTTCCCAGAGTGGACAGCAGACTCTGTGTGTGTGTGTGTGTGTGTGTGTGTGTGTGTGTGTGTTTGTGGGGAGAAGGGCACTCCAGTTGTCCTCACCTAGAGTCCAGACCAGATCTGAAAAATGTAGAAAACGTTTGCTTCCACCCTGGTTCCTGAGCAAATAATGCTTCTCCTGGAGCACCCCAGCTCTGGCCCTCTGAAATCAGTACCTCCGGCCTTGGCTGAAAAACCAAATCAGAGAGATCCAGGGCCTCATTCAGGAAGAACGAGTCCTTTTTTTGAACTCCCACCGGATGGCAAAGAGTTGGAAAATGGCACAGCCAGAAAGAATCTTGGAAATTAACCTTCTCGTTTTATGATAAGAAAACAGGCCCAGGTCAGTGCATGAGGCCACTCCCTGACAGGCACAAACGGGGCTAAAATCCACAGTGCTCCTTCCATATTACCTCCTGAATATAGACTTTCCTATTGTAGTGCCTGGGAAACCAGAAGTTGCACGTTTCAAGCCACGCGAGACTGGACACATTTAACCCTTTGGCACAGGGGCTCTGCTGCAGGCGGCAGAAGCAGTGTGCAGTCTGAGGCCTGGAGGTCAGCAAAGGGACGACCAACCCTGCCTGGAGCTGGAAGCCAATGAGCTCTGAGCTGGAAGCAGCCCCAGCCAGAACAGACAACTTATTTGTGGAGAGAAAAATTGCACTGGGACAGTGACCTGGCTTGTCAAGGCTCAATAGCACATCCCAGAAAGAACACAGGGTAGATATTTTGTGCCCTCCCTTACTGAGGAAGTCGAACAAAAGGACCCTCTTTCCGTCACCAGCTTTTAAAACAATTAACTTGTTTTATGTGGTTTCTAAGGGCATGGGCTAGGTGCTTTCATGCGTAGTGGTAATGACAATAGTAGTAGTAACAGCTACCATTTGTTAAGCACCTGTCATACGCCAGGTTTACGCATACCATCTGCGGTCTTTTCAAGATTCCCATTTACCAATGAAGAAACAGACTCAGGTTATAGGACGATTCCAAGGTCTCACAGCTAGTTAACAGCAGAAGTTAGTAGGATCCAATTTATTTCTTTCTCGAGATCAAGCACATTGTTCTAGGGTCATGAAAGAAAATTCAATATAGAGAGGGGAAAAAATGGATGTTCCCTTATTCTCCACCACTTCCTGTGGACCAGAAGCCCAGGCCACAGAGACATGATGAAGAACAGTGGTGGGGACGTGAGTACATTCTAGAGCTTTGGGTCCGAGTCCAGCTCTGTGTCTAACTCTCTGGGTAAACTCTCCTGTTTCTCGAGCCTCTCAAATCCATCATCTGGACATCTTCCTCTCTGTTTATTTTGGAGTTGGAAGCCCAAGGAAAGCCCCGAGGTCTGTGGTGATGCCAGGGCTGACGGCCCAGTGGGAACGGTGCTTGCTCTCTGCCTCACCTCTTCTTCCTGAGCCACAGTTTTCCTCATCTCTGAAATGGGTATGATGAGCATATCGTCAGACCCCTGGCACAGCACCTACAAGGCGCAGGTGTGAGGAAGTGCTAGGCTTTCCCCTCTTCATCCAATCACATTACTGAGTGGCCATTCCCTAGTCATGGCCATGGGATTCAGCCCCAGGGTGTGTGCCCTGCTCTCCTCAAAAAAGAAAAGTTCCCAGACCAAGACCTGGGTCCTAACTGGATGGTGGTCCTGTCCTTCCTTTCCCTGTCACCATTCTCACCCCAGCTTGCCTCACTTCCCAGCACATGGTTGAATGAACTTCACTTGGGACCATCTCTTGCTCCTCATTCAGCTTTCTGGCCACCAACCTATGCACATCTCCTGATGTACCCCACCCCACCCCCTGGGAGGCCAAGGGAGCCAGCGAGTACAGCTCAGGCTGCGCCAGCACTGGTGGACCAGGTGGGGCCTTCCCCAGGGAGCAGGGCCATACTCCCTGCCCACTGGCAGAGCCTCCTTGGGGCTGCTGGGTTGACCAGGGGTTCTGGTCCCCGTGCCCACGCTCAGCACTCCTTGTTCCCGCACTGCCCCCCCACCCCCGCCCCGTGCTGCTGCCCAAAGTCCTTTTCTTCTCCTCCCTTGTTCTCATGTACTCGCTACCTGCTGCCCGCACCCCCCTCCAGCATCTCTCTTCCCACTCTCCCCTCCTCTCCCGCTTCCTCCTCCCCTCCCCCCGCTCTGCTGCTGGCTTGGAGCAGGAGGTTATGAAAATGAGCTTGGTGCCCAGGAGACTGTAATTGTCTGCTAAGTGTGAAAGCCAGAGTGATTAATTAAGAGATAATAAAAAGAAAAGGAGGGCGAGAGGGGGGCCTCACGCTTTGCTTTGATGATAGAACCTGAGGTGAGCCAAGCAATTAGGGGAATCTTTATCGAGAGTTAGCTATAATCCACAAATTATCAAGCACCAAATGCTCCAAGAGCAGGGCACATTTCACTCCTGCCGAGTGACAGACCGACAGACAGGGGAGGACAGCAGGAGGAAGAGGCCTGGGGATCATCGGCTGGGGGGGCAGGGAGAAGCCCGGCGCAACGGAGCGTGTGTCTGTGCTGGTGGACAGATTGTCCCGTGCCAGGCCACCGGGCAGCACTTCCAGGACCCCGGGCCATGGCTACCCTTGAAAAAGGGTAGCAACCTCCCCCCGACAAAGACACTCTGCCCCACAGGCAGGCTCCACGCTGCAGCCAACTTGGAACACCCCCGCTGTCTCCTCTAGGGGGACCAGAGGGCCAAGCTCCTGTCTCCCCACCACACACATCAGCTCCTCCTGTTCCAGGCCTTACATTCCGCCCTGTCCTCCAGGAAGCAGGAGCTGCTTTACCACCACTCCTCTCCCGGCCTGTGCGTGTGGGAGTGTGTCACACGGCCAGCGTGAACGTTGCAGGGGCCACGACTTGACAAGGCGACACCACAGCTCTCAGCTCCCGGAGCCTGCAGCCCACACTGCTCTAGCTGGGTAGCCCTACCCCCGGCCCCCACTATTCTCCCACCCAGCCCTCCAGTAAGAGCCGTCTCTTCTACCTTCTTTTACACCGGGTCCTGCCCTACCAGTCCTTCCCACTGGGTTCCATTTTCCCCTCTTGCCCCTTCCTGGAAACCTTCCACAGCTGACCCCGCAGCTCCAGTGCCTCCTTTTCCATCTTCTCCTGTTCTGATGTACAACAGGGCTCAAAATCCTCCCCTTATTTATTTTTTTATTTTTATTATTATTTTTTTTTGCGGTACGCGGGCCTCTCACTGTTGTGGCCTCTCCCGTTGCGGAGCACAGGCTCCGGACGCGCAGGCTCAGCGGCTATGGCTCACGGGCCCAGCCGCTCCACGGCATGTGGGATCTTCCAGGACCGGGGCACAAACCCACGTCCCCTGCATCGGCAGGCGGACTCTCAACCACTGTGCCACCAGGGAAGCCCCTCCCCTTATTTAGATGATCCTTCTGTGTGTGTAGACCCTGAGGAAGGTGGGGAACCTATCTCCTCTACTATAATTAGCTATCCGATAGCAGAAATCAAGTCTCCACCCTCAAGTTCAAGCTTAGAGCTAAAAGTCTGCACTGATCTAATACAGTCCAGGATCCTCATCCATACTCCAACAGATTAGTAGATCTCCAAAGGCAGACACCCTATCCTCTCCTTTCTCTGCCCACACTGATGGCACTCGGGATCCACCCTGTCCACCCAGGCATGGTTGAGGACATCCCTGTGTGATTCCAAAAGGAAAATATTCCTGCTCTGAAGCTAGAACAGGGCCTGACTGTGGCATAGGCCTACCTCTGCCATCTCCCCTGCAGGCCCTGCTTTCCTACAGGTACCAGGTATAGCAGCAGATGCCAGGGCCTCTCTCAGCCTGGCCCCCATGGAGGGAGGAGGAGAGGCCCTCAGGCCATCAGCCAGAGACAGCGGCCCAGAGCCCTCCAGCCTCCAGCTGCTCCGAGCCGCTGAGAAGGGGAAACTGAACAAGTAAGGGCATGGTGACTCAGCCAGGTTCCTGGGAACACTATCCTTCTAGCCCTGACTGGGGACACTGGGAAGATAGCCTTGGCAGTTTGTTGGAAAGTAGATCTGACCCCTAAACTGCTCTGCCTCAACTGGGGCCTCAGAGACAGTCTCACTTATGACCTCTCTGGGCTTGCTTCTCTATCACAGTGAGCTTTGCCTTGCAGTGAGAGAAAAATGAACCTATTGGGGAAAATGTTATTTTTCCAGACAAAAAGAATACCGGACACTTATTCAGTTATGGTCTCAAGACAGTTTTTTTTTTTTTTTTCATGCAGGAGCAAGAAGGGTTCAGGTTAGACACAAAGAAGAACTTCCTGCTTGCCAGGGATTATTAGATATGAAAGTGAGTAGGCAGAGAGAGCGAATGAAATTCCTTTCTCTTCAGAAGAAGGGCAAACACTGACGTGTCCAGGTTGATTCAAGTTAGTCTTACCTGACTAAAGAGAGAGATCTTGAGAGTCCAAAGATGTTAGGATTCTTCCAGAATCATCTCTCCATCTTCATTCCTGACCCCAGGCTCTATGTTCTAGGAAGCCCAATCTGATTGATCCCACCTCCTTCTTTATTTACTCTGAAACCCCTCAGGATGGATGCGTGCAGTTTGCGTATGTCCCCATTTGCACTTGGAGATGGCTGAATGTGCAGTCAGTTTTCTGGGGGAGGGGGGGATAAGGGGAAGTAATGAGAGTTCCTGTTTCCCCTAGTGGACAGGATTCCCTAGATTTAAGAACCAAGCTTCCCCCATTGAATCAGAACTCTGAAGGCAGAAGCTCTCTCTTCCCAGGCCTGTGGATCTTCCTCTACAGCCTGAGGCTCTGTCTGCACACAGACAGAGAAGGTAGGGAGAGAACGAGTTAGCTCATCATGTTGCCTGAACAACCAGTAGGCCTATGTGAGTGTGAGAAAATGACCTGCCCAGGGATGGTCCTCCATTGCTCCCCCCAAATCATGCCCTCGGTTAGGCCTATGACCCACCTTCCTTCCCAAACCTCAATTTGCTCCTGACCAAATTTTCAAGCCAAAGCCAACAAGGTCTAGGCCCTGGCTAGCAGCTCTGCCAAAATATTTTCCCCCAAAACTCCACCAAATGACAGCTGGATTGTGAGGACTCTTTTCATTAAAAAAAAAAATTGAGTGGAAGTGACTGACTGGGTCGTGCATGGAGGCGTTTCCACCAACATACTAGCTAGTTGCTTTTCAACTTTGTAGCTGGAAGCTGTTGGCCTGAGTGAAGACTTGGTGGGGTGGAGTAGGGGCGACTGGGAGCTTGGGAGGTGGCAAGAAGGAGGCTGGTCAGGTCAGGCTTGGGCCCGAAGATGGACACGCTGGCACCCACCGCCCCCTCTTCTGTCCCACAACCCGCTTCCCTAAAACAAACGTATCGACACTCCTGAATCAACGATCCATCCGGGCTCTGTTACACAACCAAGCTGGCTGAAAAGCGAATTCAGGTAAACAAATTCTACTTTCTCTTGCTTTCCATTAGAACGTTGAAGAACTATTTCCCTAGAAGAACACATCCTCTAACACTTCAGAGTGCGGTCCAAGAAGCAGCAGCATTGGCGTCCCCTGGGAGCTTGGTGCCAAGGCATAAACTCCACCTGAGGACTTCCCTGGTGGTACAGTGATTAATAATCCGCCTGCCAATGCAGGGGACATGGGTTCGAGCCCTGGTCGGGGAAGATCCCACATACCACGGAGCAACTAAGCCCGTGCACCACAACTACTGAGCCTGCGCCCTAGAGCCCGTGAGCCACAACTACTGAGCCCGCATGCCACAACTACTGAAGCCCGCACACGCCTAGAGCCCGTGCTCCGCAACAAGAGAAGCCACCGCGATGAGAAGCCCGCGCACTGCAACAAAGAGCAGCCCCCGCTCCCCGAATCTAGAGAAAGCCAGTGCGCAGCAACAGAGACCCAACGCAGCCAAAAACAAGATACATAAACTAATACATTTAAAAAAATAAATAAATAAAATTGCAAAAAAATTTAAAAAACTCCACCTGACCCCAGATCTTCCACATCAGAATCTGCACTTTTTAACTAGATCCCCAGGTGCTTCATAAGCTTGTTAAAGTTTGAGAATCATTGTTCTAACACACTGAGTTGAAATCTTGTGGCGCGACAAACCTTCTGGTCATGCTTACTGTGCATTGCCAGATGCTTTCCCGGGGCTTCAAGTAAGAGGTAAGTGGCTGTGGTTGCTATCGCTCCATCTAACGCTGAGGAGACTAAGGCTCACGAAGATGAAGAGATCACTGAATCTTCAGAGCCAGGACTCAGACCTAACTCTAAAGCAGGGAGCTTTCCATTAGGCTTTGCTGCCATCTCAAAAGTCCCACCGCACTGCATTCCAGAAACCATAAATTCAGGGATTACCACCATCACTGGCACAGTTCACAGAGACTCACCTGTCTTTGCACCCTTATTTGTTCTTCACTCATCCTACCGTCTGCTCTCCTCAGATCTGCCTTGGACTATGGGTTATAAAAAGCCGGCACTGTGCAATATGATTTACTGAATACCAGCTGTGTTCCAGATCCCATTTCTTAACATAGATTCCTTCATTCAGTCCTCATAGCAACCCTCTGAGGTATGTATTACTGTCTCCATTTTATAGATGAGAAAACTGAGGCTCTAGTGAAGTGACTTGGTCTTGATCACACGGGCGGCAGCCCCTCTGGGCAAGTCTGGCTTTCCCATAGGCCCTCTGGTAAGGAGGTCCCAGGGCACTTGAGGGGTTATCCAACTCCAAAGGTGTGTTAAAAGAGACTAGTCTTATGACATGACCCTGGTATGAAACCAAAGGCAACGTGCACAAACCAAACCCCTTACATACAGGCTTTACAGGCTCCCCTCTCAATTTTCTGCACAAATGGAGAGCAGCAGCAGTGCAAATAATACAGAAGTCGTTTTAACTTAGCTTTGCAATGCATTCGATTTTTTTTTTTTTTTTTGCCAAGTCAGATTTTCCTTTCTAATTATATTTGGCTCAAACAGACATTAAAATGATTTTGTATTCTCACTTCACCCACGGCCTAGTAAGGGAAGAATTCCCAGATGTGTGCAGGGTGATAGGCACATTAGTCTAGGATCAAACATCATCCAGGCAGTAGCTGACTTGGGGGTGGAGGCTGGAGAGTTGATAGCACTGGTAGCAGGAGTATGTGTGTGGGAGAGGTGGGCAAAGAGGGAGCGGGCTGCAGGGGCCTCTGGGAGTCCCCCCATCCCATCTCACAGTGAGGTCAAGCTAGTAGATTTCCAGGAAGGTAGGGACTGAGGCATAGAGCAAGCAGCATGTCAATTGCTCAGGGTTTGGGATTAAAATCCAGGAGTCCACTGGATGACTAGGGAATCAAGATGAAGAAAACCCCAACTCCTCTCTGGGGCTTCACCCTGTCAGCCCGCCTTCTCCCTCTCCCTTGTGTGTCTCTCTCTCTCTGCCCCCATCTGCCCATCTCAGCTTCCTTCCTTTTAATAACCTCCCAGTTAAGAGAGTCGAATGGTAAGAGCAGTTAAAAGCACCTCATGGCTTGACAATGCTGGGTAATGGAGCGAGCAGGGCCCCAGGCTGTTCCTGGGAGAATTCAGGAAGGAGGGAAAAAGAAAAGAAAAGAAAAGAAAAAAAACTCAGCTAAGCAGATTACAAGGACAAAGTTAATTTAGAAATCAGCTCAATTGGGTGGGAGCTGGGGTGGGGAAAGGGAACTGGACACATGAGGTTGGAGATTTGGGGAAAGGGCGCTTTATATAAACTGCCTTTGTTCCTGGAAATCATAATCCTTGGGAGGGACCTTGCTCACTCCTTCGGATTCCTCAGCTCCTTCCATCCGGAGCAGGGGGCACAATCAGGGATTGTCCAGAGCCGGGATATCTTGAGTGGCGCTGCATTCCAGAGGCTCCAGCGCAGCCCCAGAGCCTCACATCTGTGGCTGTGCCCTCCCCCTGCCAGGCTGCCTCCTCCACTCCCCCCTCTCCGACAGCTAGACTTCAGCATTTTTCACATACCTCTCTCCCAACGTTTATCTTATAGTATTGTCAGTATGTGCTTATGCATCCTTCTCCCACACCCGCCCCAGCGTGCCTCCTCAAGGACAGGGACCAAATCTCGCTTACCTTTGTACCTCCAGTGCCTCGTTGAGTGCCTGGCCCAGCCCAGCCATTAAAAGCACACTGGCTTAGCTGGACACAGGCACTCACCACCCTAGCAGGAATCTTCTTCAAAGGTTTCCCCCATTGAATTTGAAAAACCAGACCTGGCTTCCTTGCAGAGGTTTTAAGAATCTCTAGGCTCAACCCCCAAGTGCACACACATCTCTGGCCACTGACCAGAGGAAACGGCCCAGGATTGACCCTGCAGGGACTAAATCCAGATTGGCCCTCTGATGGAACCAGGTGGTTCCCCTAGACTCTGGGCAGTGCAGACCCAGCCTAAGCTCCCAGGGAACATGTGACAAAGAGCCTAGGTATCCACCAAGCTGCAGGGCTCTCCACTGAACTCTGTCTCCGGGCATCTTTATCATATACCTGAGGATTCACGGAGAAAAAGAGATCTTCTCAACATTCCAAAGCCTCCCCAACTCAGGTCACAGATCTGAAACTTCCCAAGGCAGAACTGATTTTCTCTAAGGTTTTCTGCTCACTTCTCTCTGGTCAAACTCTGATCATCTACCCATTTCACCTTTTTTTTTTTTTTTTCCAATTGAACGGGCTGCAGATCTCTATAGCAGCGGAAGGGGAGTTTAAGAGGAGAGGAGGGTTTGGTGAGGAATGAGGTAGGGATCACACGGGTTTTTAACACTTCCTGTGCTTCAGACAGAAATCCCTGGCTCCCCACTTCTTACAGGACAGTCTCTGGCCTGGCTTTTCAAGGCCTTCTTGGGTCAGGCCACAGTCTACTGTTCTGGATCACCTCCATTATTTTGCCCTGACCCGAATCCTGAGCTACCACCAGCCTCAATGGACCCTGCACATTCCGGTAGCCACACCTTGACTCGGGAAGTTCAGTCGGTCTGGTAATGCTCTCCCTCTTCCTGCCACAGCCACATCCTGTCCATCCTTAGACCCACTTCCTCCATGGAGCCTTTCCTGGCCTCTTCAGCCCACAGCAAACTCCCCAGCTCAGATTGCGCACACTGCTATCCTGACACCAACTACACCCGGCCTAGCATTACCTGGAATCTTTGCATGTGTATGCGCATCTTAGCTTCCTGGAGGGAAGGGACCATACAATTTTGTGGGGTTTTTTTTTTTATTCCTCATAATGCCTACCAGTATGTTTTATATATAGAAATATCCATTTGCTGATTTGAAAAAAAAAAAATTAATTCTCCCCATTTTATGGAAGAGTAAACTGAGACCTACCGAAGCTAAGTAATGTTTGCACCTAACTCGCAAAGTGAGACCCTTAAAGGCAAGGACAGTATTTTATTCTTTTTGCAGCACTGTTGCCTGGCACATAGTATAAGTACACAACACATTTCTGTGGGATGAAGGGACTGAGTCCTTACTCTCTTCCCACACATCTTCCAGTGAGGATGGACTCCTCATATTGCTTCAGAAGGAAATAAGAGGCAGAGAAGAAAAGCATCAAAGGGCCAGTCTGGAAGAGGAATGTATGATTCCTAATCTGGCCTGGAGTGGGGCAGCCTCCAGGGACTACCCTCCAGGCACAGAGCACTCAGGTCCCTGCTGTCCCTTCCCTACCTCAAAACCCAGTCCCCGTGGCCTTCTGGGAGTTTCTCCCATCACCTTCCCAGAGCCAGACCTCCAGAGGAATGAAGCAGCAGCAGCATCTCCTGGGAAACTAATGGAATTTGCTAGGGAGTACTAGAGAGTTCCACCCTGGATTTAAGACCCTTAATCCTGAGGAGGCTGGCTGGCTACAAGGCACATTTATTTCAATATGATCCCAATTTTGTTAAATGGACTCAAGGAGGGCAGAGACGAATGAGGCTTCAGCTCCCAGAGGCTACGGAGGTTAATAAAAGTTGCTGGAGAAATTAAATGTGGAGGGGGAGAAACTGGGAGTTTGGAGAGAGCTGATGGGGGGTGTGGGAGAGTGGGATGGAAAAAGAAAGAAAAATGTGATCTTTGGCAATGTCTGGGAGCTAGAACAGCTTTCATCCTGGGAGCTCAAAGAACTCTATCAGGTTGTATTGTCTGTGAATCAGTAGTGGGAAAGTGTAAGAGCTGGGGTTGCAGGATGGAGAGAGACCAGAGTCACAGAATGAGGAACCCAAGCGTTCTAACTTTCTTAACCTTGTAGTGTGTATATCTTCAGAGCACGTGAGACAAGACAAAAATTAGTGCCTTCAAAGACTCTTCAAAGGATGGCTGCCATAGCTGGAAGGGGAATGGTACACAGAAACATGGCAGTGTTGTTCTGGTGAATGGAAGGACCAGGGGAAAGCCAGAGATACCTGTCCATAGGTACATGATGGGGATGAGAAATGGCTGCGTGTATGAGTGCACAAGAGGCCACGTGGGAACCCATGCGCGTGCATGTGGGCACACACACTGTGCAGGGAGACTTGCGTGCAGCAGCGATGTGGAAGAGGTGGATATGACCATCTTCAGGGGCTTCCTTCTGGGAATCATGCCACCCCCCCCCCCCACTCCAACTTCCCTGCTTGGGATCTAGTCCTGGCTCTGTCACTTCTAAGATGTATCACGTTGGCCGACCTGCTTAACATCTTTGAGTCTCTCTTTGTCCACCACAAAATGGGGATAATGACTCCTGCATTTAACAGATTAGTGTTAGTATTAAATGAGTTACTAATGCACATAAAACACAAAGCACGTACTCCACAAAAGTGAACAGCCTTCTCTCTCACTTGGAATGAACTCATTCTGTTTCCTGACTCCTGAGACAGCCTCTCCTTGATGCTGCATTTCAGCATCGAGGACCAAGGACGTGGCAGCCTCTTTCTCCCCCACTGCTGACCACTGCCTCCTCCAACCCCTACACCAGCCCTCTCCAGGTCAAAGCATCCTCCAGGACATGGCCAAGTAAAGTGGTCTGGAGGCCTTGAAAAGAAACCAGGCAGGAGGTGGTAGGTCGGGAAGGGGCACAGCTTTCTCAGCCCTGGGCACATGAGAGGAATTTCCCTACCCTTAGCTGGAAACAGTCCCCCAAAATTGGGGTGACGGAGGAATTTGCCCCCATCCCTTCCCTCCAGCCCAACCTCCCCCTTAGCAAGTCATTTCAACTCTCTAGGACTCTGTTTTCTCATCTGTTAAATGGAGAAGTAATAACTACACTGTCTGTATCACAAGACAATCACAGTATCTCTATTAAATGAGATTGTACATGTGAAAAAGTTGCTAAAATTGGAAAGTGCTATACAAGTACAAAGTTAAAAAGACTCCACAGGTGGGAAGAAAGGGGGCTTTACTAACCTCCTTCTCCTGACAGACAAGGAGTTCCCATCCCCACTGAATAAAACAGATGACCCTCAGAGCAAAGCAACAAGATGGATATGCGCTAGGTGTGATGGGCTGAGCCCTGGGGGAGAAGGCTGAGCAAGGTACCAGGAGAAGCCTGTCCATCACCGTGGGGGAGAGGAGAAGGAAGAAGGCCCCTTCTCCCCTCCACAGCTGCCTCAACTGAAAGGAGGCACTTGCACAGGTGGCTCAGACGTGGAGGCAGCCTGGCTTTGTAATAAGACAAAGAGTTGAAATCGGGGATCTAATACCCCAGGGATGGCCTTAAGCAAGTTAATTAAACTCAGCTTTTGTCTCCTCATCTATAAAATAGGGGTAATGTTATCTTCACAAGGTCGTTGTTAAAAGGAATAAAGAATGATGAATGTGAAGAGCACACAGTAGGGATTCAAGAAGAAGTAATTTTGACACTTTGGTAGGGAGCCCACCTCCTACAGTCACTCTGCCCCACTCTAGGGCAGGCAGGGCTTCCCAAAGCAGATGGGAACACCAGATCCCGGCCTCTGTGTCTGCCAGGGACTGCGCTGAATTGGAAGCTGACTGTCCTGGTTTTCTCCCCAGGCCCCCACTCAGCACTCCACCTCTTGCCTCGCCACGATTCTCCAGGAGTCAGCCTTGCATGGTACAGGGGTAGTGCCCAAGTTTGTAGCTCATGGACCTGTAACGCTGTGTCTAATCTTAGAAACAAACACAGGTTGCAAACCTTTAGATTTGCCAAGTAAAGGGCTTTTAAAAAAAGTCATTTATGGGCACTGTCATATCATCAAAGAAAAACCATTCAACACCCAAAAATGTAGAAGGACAGAATCTCAGAATAAAGGATGATTTTTAAAATTTGAGTGAGTTTCCATTTATGAGCACTCATTCCCTTTTCCTCTTAGTTCTCCTTTGGCTCTGGATCAGGAAAGACCCTGTCCTAGCCCAGCATCTGTCCCTGCTGGCATGTGGGATCCCAGGCAAAGGGGAGGGGTGCAGGATTTGAGGTGGGTTGGTTCCCCCAGCTACCATCGAGATACCTAACCTGTCTAAACCTCGATTTCTCATCCATGAAATGGGGATAATTACAGAGCCAATCTCAGGGGGCTGTTGTACAGATTAAATTAGATAATGCATATCAAGTAGTTAGCACAAGGGCTCAATAAATGATCTGTATTATTTCCAGACTCTGAAATGCTGCCACCTCGGGGCTAGTGTTCCTCATCTCTCCCAAGAGCTCTAGCTCCTTCTCACTAGAATGCCGACCTCTTCCACTTGGTCCTCTCCTTCTCCAGAGCTTTCCTGAGGTCTCCAACCAGGGGAAGGCTGGTCAGCTTCCCCTTCTGGATCCTCTACAACCCAGTTCTCTCCATGAGAGATACAAAGCAGAGGTACTGAAGCCCAGGACAAAACATCTGGGCAGCTGGAGCAAGAAAACAAAAAGAGAATCATAAGGAGAGCTGGAAAGGAAGCAAGCAACTCGGCTTCCTATGTCCAGCCACAAAGTCATAACAGAAGCACTTACTGAGCACATCTCTCTGTGCCAGACACTGTTCCATGCACCTTACACGGATTAACATATTTAACTGCCATCGACACCCTATGAAATGTTATTCCTCACCTTACTTTCCAGATGAGCAAACTGAGGCACAGAGAAGGCACATACCTTGTTCAAGCCAACACAACTACCCAGTGGCCAAGGGGGAGGGGGTTTAGCCAGGCAGCTGGACAGGGGTCTGTGACTTAAGCACCCTTTAATACTGTCTTCTTCCAACATCGTAGCACTCTCATCAAATCAATCAATTGATCAGATATTTAAGGGCACTTACCAAGCGAGTGTGTAGCACTGTGTCAGAAACTGAAAGGATAAAAGAGAAATTAAGATTTGGTCTCCGAGGATATAAAGAGGGTCTACAAGAGCTTCCATCAGAGCACTTGGTTCTCAAGTCAAGGGGGTAAGAGCCGGGGACAAGGCTGGGCTTCCTCAGCCTCACCCCATCAGAGAACCAAAGGCAGAGCAAGACAACCAACCATGCAGCCAGCAGAAGGTGGGAGGACCTAGATGCCTCCGCCTCCTGATCCAGGGTCTTCTGGGGTCCAGAGCTTAGCCAGAGGTAATTCCAGGCACTAAATACTGGGTTCACACCCTCCCTTTGGGCCTGAGCCGAAGTCCCATCAGGAAAGTCAAGAAGGGCTTCCTTGGTGGCGCAGTGGTTAAGAACCTGCCTGCCAACCCAGGGGACACGGGTTTGAGCCCTGGTACAAGATCCCACATGCCGCGGAGCAACTAAGCCCGCGCGCAACAACTACTGAGCCTGTGCTCTGGAGCCCGCAAGCCACAACTGCTGAAGCCCACACACCTAGAGCCCGTGTTCCGCAACAAGAGAAGCCACTGCAATGAGAAGCCCGCGCACCGCAATGAAGAGTAGCCCCCGCTCGCCGCAACTGGAGAGAGCCCGCGCACAACAACGAAGACCCAACGCAGCCAAAGATAAATAAATAAAATAAATAAATTTATATATAAAAAAAAAAAGAAGGTCAAGGAGAGGGACCTGGTATCCTGATTTCTGCCATGTCGCTCCCTGCCTCTTCCCCAACCTCAAGATCCTGCTTTGGGCTAGAAGGGTGGGACATCTGTGGGGGGTGGGGGTGGCACAGGGAGGAGAGAGTCCATTCCCAGCTACTCTTTTTTTCCAGACTCTTGTTCTCTGGCAGGATGTAGCTGTACTCGGCGGCTGAATACTGGGAATTTAGGAGGCCGTCTTCCCTTCACTCCTCACCGCCCTGCCAAGCAGTGGCAGGGATGCCCAGGGGACTCTGGGGACTGGGGGGACAGATTTTCCCCCTACCTTCACCTCCACCCTCCCTTGGGCGGCTCCCACCCTGGGCCAGCCTGTCATCCCACATTGCTCTGATTAGCTATAATCTTTCTTTTTCAATTTCTCCTCCCTGAGACTGGGGAGTGAGAAAATCTCCCAGAAAATGAATAAATATTTCAATTTTCGGTGCAATCAGTCTGAGGAGCCAGCGCATGATGGAAACGGGAAGGATAATGGTTTTCATTTAGATAAGATACAGAAAATTATTTAGTGAAAAATGAAGATTGATGAAGCCCATTGAAATTCTTTAAAACGTGATTTTTATTTCTCTGCCTAGGCTGAACGTCCCCTTCCCCTCTCCTCTCCACTCCCCTCAATTCAACTGCCTTCTCCTCCCACCTTCTCTCCACCCTCCCTCAAGCCCCTGGCAATCCCCACCTTGGTTTCCCCTACCACTGGCCCAGTCCCTGCCTACAACTCTTTCTTTCTAAGGATGGAGGCTGAGGAGAGAGGTCCTGCCGCCTTCCCCCACCCTGAAGAGCCCCAGATCCCCACTCCTTCCCGCCCTGCCTCCTCCCCAGTCCTTGCTCAGCTTCCCAGGAACACTCAGGAGTGACTTCCTCTCCCCTCCGTTCTATCCTCTCCCTTTTATTTCCCTTTGGTAACCCCTCCCCCATCCCAAATACTTTTGCACACTTTCATCAGGTCTTGCTTTCACCCACGCTGGAGGATGGGCGATGGGAGCTCAGCTAACCCCTAACCCCTCCCCCCCCTTTCTAAAGGGAGAAAGGCACACAACACACTTCTCTCGGACCGTTTCTGTCCCAATTCAATCCACATGCCTCTCCTGTTTGCTAACTGCAGCTTTTGTTCCTTGAAGCTCGTTTGTATCCACGTTGCTGACACATGAGGGCTGTGGGGAAAGGGGCAGACAGAAGCTTGCGCCAAACGCAGATCAGTACAGACCCAGCTGACCCCTCCCCCACCGCCGTGGGCCCTCCCCCATCTCCCCATTCTCTAGCAGCCCGGCTGAACAAAGTCAGAACTTAAGTCACCTTCCCAACTTTCTGCCAAGTGGCTGGCTGGGCCTGCCAACCCCAGGGCCAGGCCTCCTTTCCCCCAGCACCACTTCTCACACCACGGATGTGCGCCCTTCCCAAATCCCAAGTGTGTGTGTGTGTGTGTGTGTGTGTGTGTGAGGGGGGGCATGGATGCCCTATGGGGAATGATGGATCGACAGACCCGCCCCCAGCAACTCAGCCAGGCTTTGGCTTCGGAGCCAGGGAAGCGCCTGGCCAGGATTGGAGGGGAGGGGTCCAGCATAACACCCCACCCCTAAACACACACCCACCGGGCCTGGAAGGGAACTGAGAGCAGGGCGATGCCTGAGGGTGCTCGGTCCAAGCTAACTTCCCCCTTCCCAGATCCCACCCCCCACCAAAAAAAGGAGACCACCTCCTCCATTTTGTTGTCTGTACATCTCCGTAAGTGTCTGCCTATATGAATATCTGTTCAAGTTTCTTTGTTTGCTGGAGGGTTGGTATCCCTGGAAGGGTTTCAGTGTGTGTGTGTGTGTGTGTGTGCACGCGTGTTGTGTCCTTGTAAATGCCCGCCTCATACATGTACTGTGTCTGTGAGTTTTGTTATGTTTGGGTGCATGAACGTGCACGCATGTGCCGATACGGGGGAGGAATCTGTCTTCCTCAGATGTGTCAGTGTCTTTGTGTATATGTGTCTGTCTCCGTGTGGGGGATGCTCGCGGGTATGTCTGTCTCAGTAGGTGAATAGTCTGTCTCAGTGTCTATGGCTGGTTTTTGGTGTTTGTATGTCAACATCTGTGTGTCAGCTCCATTTTGGGGGGGTGGGGGGAGCTTGCTCAGCAGGATTAAATCTTCCTTAGAGTCCGACCCAGGAGACAAGAATCCACTCCCACAGACCCCAGTCGGGGCTGAAGTCCAGGCCCTTGGTTTCTTCAGTTCCCCCGCCGCCCCCCAGCCCAGCCTCAGGATACACTAACATCCTCATCTCTCTCTCAGTCTCTCCCTCATCTCCCAGCCTCTCCCCTGCCAGTCCCAAATAAGCCCCGACATCAACACTTTCCTGACCCCCCGTGGGTGTGAGCCCCGCCCGCAAGTGGCCCCTTCCATATCTAGCGGGCCCGGAGCTGCCTTTGGAACTCCACTCCCGACCCGGAGCCTCCGCGGGCAGGGGTTCGAATCCCCACCAGAGGCCCCGAGGCACCGCTCCCTGCCTTTGAAGGGGGCAGCCCCAGGCAGTCTGGAGCCGCCGCTCAGACTCAGCCCTCCCAGGGGCTGGGCTGGAAGGAGAACGAGGATTCCCTTAGCTGCATCTTCCGGAGCCTGGGCCCCCAGCTCTCCGCGCACCTCCCACCCCCGAATCTGAAATCCCACTCTCTTCCCAGCCTTCCCCCGGCCAGGACCCGGGCGTCCTGACTCCCGGCCTCGGAGGGTGGAGGTAGGTAGGGCTGCCAGAGGCTCCGGAAAAGACTTTGAGCGTTCGGGTCCCTTTTTCACTCCGACCCCCGGCCCTCGCGGCCCCGATTCACCGGTCTCCCGCGCAGCCGGAGGAAACAACTTGGGCAAATCAACGGCAAACTCCTCCTCGCCAGCCCCCGTTACTCCGCGCCCCCTCCCCCAGGGCTCCGCGCCGGGACCCAGCCCCCGCCTCGTGGCGTCCGGACCCCGGGGGACCGGCAGCGGGCCGCCGAGCCCCCCAGTGTTCCCCGGGCTGCCGGGGGTCGGGGCGGGTGGGGGGGACCCTTACCTTGGGAGAAAGTATCGGAGAGAGTGAGGATCCAAACGAGGAGGCTCAGCATGCTGTCCGCCCGCCGTCCGCCCGCCCGCGGCTGGGGCCCGGAGTTGGCGAGCGAGCGAGACGAGCGGGCTGGGGAGGAGGGGAGCCCGGGAGCCCGCCCCCCGCCCGCCCGCGCCCGCCCCTGCACACTCACACGCACACGCACACTCACTCACGCGCGCAAACTCACTTCCCTTCCCTCCGCTCCTCTTTATTTCTCTTTCCTCCCGGTCCCGTCGCTCGCTCGCTCTCTCTCTCTCTCTCACTCTCCCTTTCCCTCTTCTCCACCCCTCCTTCCTCCCCCCTCCCCCCCTCCCCCCGCCTTTTACTATTTCTCGCCTCAAGCTTTATCTCTCTGGGTCTCTTTCGATCTCTGCTCTCCCTTTCTCCCCCCTTCTCTTCCTTCCCTCTCTCTCCCTCCTCAGTCCCTCCTCCTGACGTCTACTCTCCCTCCGACGGCGCCTCCCTCCACAGCCCTCCTCCTGCCCCCCCACTGCGCGCGCACACGCACGCACACGCACACACACACACACACACACGCACTCACACCCCTCGCTGGAACTGAGATGGACGGAGCGCCAAGAGAGAAAGCGGTGGAGGGCAAAGGGGGTGACTAACGTGACAGAAGCGGGCGCTGGAGCTGGGACGGCTGGACCCCTGCCCCCGCACCTCCCTCTCATTTATATATACAGCCCTGGTCCCGGGCTACGGAACTAGACAGTAGATTGGGGAGGCGGGGCATGGGCTGAGGACAAGCCTCTAGCCCAGGGGATGACTGGTGGGGAAGGGTGTGTGAGTGTTTGGGTGTGTTTGGGTGTGTGGGAGAGGAGGGGGTGGGCAGGTGGCTGTTCATGGAATCAAAAAGGATAAAATCTTTTTTTTTTGTAAACTCCACACCCAGAATCTAACCCCTACATCCCCCAAATTGGGAATTCTCAATTGACTGATGAATGCTGGAGGTGAGGACGGATACACTTCTCTTCCCACCTACAAAACCCAAAGCTGAAGAATTCCAGCTGCTTCCTGGACCGGACTGAGGCCCCTGCCAGGGGGGCCCTCACCCAGCACACAATGACACCAGGCTGTGTTGGAGTCCTCAGATGGTGGGGGAGAGGCGCAGTTGACTCCTTCCTTTGTTCATCTTGGGCATCTATCTACCCATCCAGAAAGCAGTCAACTAGAGGACTTCCAAAGGCCCAGGAGAGGGCAGCCACAGGAGGATCTCCAAGCACAGAGTTTCAGATCCTTTGAGGTTGAGGGATCTGGGTACTGGGAGGGGAAGGAATTCCTGGAGATTGACGAGGTTCTTCTCTTTCTTAAAGAGCCCAGCTTGACAACCAGCCTCTCTCCCAGCCCCTAACCGGATGCTTCTGCTCACAGGATTGGGGGAGCCTCGACCTCTGGGTTCTAGGGAATGAGTTGAGGAGAAATATCAGAAACTGCACAGAAATTGCACAACTTTACAGCCCTGTATTGGTCCAGAGAGGTCTCCACTTCTTTCCTCCCGGATCCTAAGTCTCCTGGGTCCCTAACTACCCGCCAAGATTTCTGGATTTCGGGCCCTGAGCAAAGGCACGTGGCTCTTTGGTGCCCTCTGCTGGTGAGAGGCAGTTACAACGCCTCTTCCTTCCACAGATCCTGACACCAGGCTGAAGGGTCCAGACACATCCACCTACAGAAGACACAGAAACACAGGCAGAAACACACACAAACTCACATTCAGAAGCACACCATGCATAGACCCAGAGAGTCCTCCATATGTTCAAAAACACGTGTGCACGGGAAAACACACAGTTTAAAAATAAGGAGCATACCTAACCCAGAGAAATAGGAATGTAATCACAAGTACATACAAACAGCCACACACCAACGTGCAGACACACAAGGGCTTTTCATTTACTCATCCACTAATCTTGCATTCCACAGATATTTATTCAGTGACCGCTTATGTTCCAGTCAAAATTCTAAGCCTTAGAGATACAACAATGGAAAAAAAATTTTTTTTAACAAAGCCCCTCCTTCAGAGTGTCCCATTCTGCAGAGCAGGAAGAGGCAGTAGAAAAATCCTAGAACACACCAGGTTGTGGTAAATGCTACGAGAGACAAATAAAGCAGGATACAATGAATAGGGAGTGGAAGGGAAGGAGAAATTGCTACTGTTGCTGGGAAAGCTGCTCTGCTAAAGTAACGTTTAAGCAGAAACCTGAAGGAACTGAGAGATTCAGATATTCGGGCATCTGAGAGGAGAATATATCAGGTAGGTGGAAACAGCAAGTACAAGGGTCCTGAGGTAGGGATGTTCTTGCACTATCGGTGAGACAGCCTTTTCCCCTTTTCATTCTGCATGGACAGGAGGCCCATGGTGATATGATGTAGGAAAATGTTTAGAAGAAAAAGCCCAGAGAGAGGGAAGAGAATATTCTTAGCTTAGTGAGTGCTTCTTGCCCACCTTCCAGCTTCTGCTATTCAGGTTTGATGGTGATTCTCAGTGTGAGTAGGGACTGGCTTATCAAAGGTTTTCCTTCCCCTTGGCCTCTTATCTCACCTAGAAACCCTAGCAACAGAGAAGCCAAATTTCTCCAGATCCTTAACATCCAAAGCAGTCATCTCACTTCCCTCTCGTGGTCCCTTAACTTCCCTTTCCCCCTCCCTGCCTTTAATCTCCAGTTCCTACCAGCTCTGTTCATAGCAAACACAATTCTCCAGAATCCCCTCCACAAAAGCCAATATCCCAGATGCCAGAGCTTAAGACCCTAACTCCAGCTAGGGGTCCCCAACACCCGCTGTGTATTAGGATCTCCTGAGGGGCTTTTAAAAATCACCAGTGCAGGGCTTCCCTGGTGGCGCAGTGGTTGAGAGTCCGCCTCCCGATGCAGGGGACACGGGTTTGTGACCCAGTCCAGGAAGATCCCACATGCCGCGGAGTGGCTAGGCCCGTGAGCCATGGCCCCTGAGCCTGCACGTCTGGAGCCTGTGCTCCGCAACGGGAGACACCGCAACAGTGAGAGGCCCGTGTACCGCAAAAAAAAAAAAATCACCAGTGCCTTGGCCTCACGCCCAAAGATTAATTGTTCTTGGGTGAAGCCCCAAGCACCAGGATTTTAAAACACCTCCCCAGGTAATTCTGATGGGCAGCCAGGGTTGAGAATCACCGAGCTAAGCAAACGCCTGCTTTCCAGGCATCACCCTCAGCAAAGGCGCACACCATGAGGTGCCTGCCGTGCCCTCTTCCCTCTACCAGCAGTTCCGTTTATTGCCAATCCTGCTTTGCCCTCCCCTCCTTCTGGGGAGAACCCCAATTAAGCTCTCTTAACTTTCCTCTCAAATGAATGTTCACAGTTCTAATTGGATTAACTGAGTCTACTCGAGTTTAATCACATAGCTCTCATCAAACTGGGGGCATCCTGGGGCTGAGTCCCCAGTATCCGATGGATGCTCCCAGAAACAAAATCTGTCAGACTAGACATATCTCCCCAGGACAGGATATCTGGTCCCCATCTAACTTGGGGCTCCTTTGGGGCAAGAGCTATGCATGTCCTCTCGGTCTTGGAGCTCCCCGAGGGCAAGGAAGAAGCTGGGCACCCTCTCCCCATCAGAGAAGCAGCAGACTAGTGGAAAGCAAGGTACATGAGCATGGAAACCAGCCCGAGGGGATCCTAATCCAGGTTCTGCTCCTTACTTTCTGTGTGACCTTGGGCAGCCTATTTACCTCCCCTCTCTAATCCTTGATTTCTTCATCTGAAAACGGAGATAATAATAGTACTTACTTTATGGGGTGGTTGTGAGGATTAAATGGGTCAATATCCATACAGCTCTTAGAACAGTGCTGAGCACCCAATAAGCTAGCCAGGTCTGGCTGCTGGATTAGTCTCCATCCCCATGCACAGGGCCCTGACCAGGGAGAAGTGTGCGGGGCGTGGAGGTAGAGGGAGTAATCCCTAAGGATGCTACGTCACCCTGAAGGAAGGAGAGAAGAAGCCAAAGGTTGTATATGGAGTTAAGAGAAATATTAATAATTTTTTGAGCACAAAAGCAAAGAGATCAGAAGGTCAGGGGATCAGCAGTGAGGCAATTTATGACCACCAGCAGGAGAAGCCACCCTGAGAGACGGAAATGAATTCTTTGTCTCAATGAGGGCTAAGAACAGCAGAACAATTCGATAAATTGTCCTTTTCCCCCTAGAGGGGGTGGAGGATTGTGTTCCTGCTGCTTACCAGAGACACAAAAGGGAAAGGCCAAATCCTGATTTTCAGCCTGGAAAATAATCCTGACCATAAAGGAAACCCTGAGTCCCCGAGAGCGAGGGGCTGCCAGAGGTCACCCTGTCCCTCCCCCCCGCTGCAGAGGCTGCAGCCCAGAGCAGTGAGAGAGGCACCCTTTCTTCTCAAGTTCTCCCAGCAAAGCGGCTTGTCCTCATTCCTCCTCCACTTTTGTGTCTTACAGCCCAGGTGGCTGCGTAAGTCCTTCCACATATCAGGCCTTGGGCTTTCCCGCTGCTACACCAGTCTGTTTTCCCTTGTTCTCCTCTTCCTTAAGATGCCCAGCTTTTGAGATGTATGAGGATCAGAGTAGAGACAGAGTCTCTTAATGGCGATGGGGAGAGATTCAAATCTGTACTGCGAGGGGTGGGAGTGGGGGCAGAAAGAAGAGCAGCAGGTCCCTTGGGGGATGGTGGACCAAGGAATCAGGCTCCTTGGATGGGGCTTGGGTGTCAGAGGATATCTGAGGGAGCAGTGCTGCTATTGAAGCAAAGGACTAAAGGCCAGACCCCAGAAGGGGCTGTCTACTGAGGATGAGTGTCCAAATTATCTGGGGAGAGGTTTGGATAGGCTGAAGCTGCTCCGAGGCAGGGGAGTAGAAAGAATGACCTTGGCAAAGGCAGACTCCCAGGGTGTGTTTACCACGCACCAGCCTTGCCTTCGAGCAGCTGTGGTCCATTCTTTCCCACCCATTTCATCCCCCTCTTTCTCAGTGCTTCACATCCCGACATGGGGAGACAATTTGTGCTAAATGGACCAGTTACCTCTTATTAGGTTTAATGAGGATTTCATTGCCTCAGCTCACAGGGATTGGAAGATTCCTGCTTCAAATGAGCAGCCCAGTTGAGGAGATCAGCTCAGAGAAAGAGAGGAGAGAGTCAGCACTCAGGGGCCCTGGACAGGGGCAGGGAGGTGGGGAGTGGGTATGGAGGAGGAGAGAGTGGGGAATAGACTTAATCAGGAAAAATTGGAAAGTAATGTCAACTAATGACTCAAACATCAAGCTCCAGAACTAGATGGAGCCTCAGACAACATGAGGTCCATTCCCCCTTGAGATGGTGAAATGATCTGTCACAAAGTAAGTCATAGTCAGAGTAAGACTGGCACCAGAACCCAGGGAGGCCTCTTGTGTCTTAGGCCAGGATCCTTGCTAACTCCTACTTTCCCACCCCTGCACCCCACGCCCATTCCAAGTGCTTTTATCAGCAAAGGCACCCCTTATGTCCAAACAGCTCTGATCATTATGTAGCTCTGGTCTCCTGTAGGTATCTGAGAATCAGAGACTATAGTGAGCAGAAGGTGGGTATGCGATGGAGAAAGAGAGAGTCTCTCATCTTCCTTTGGCCCTTGGTTTTGGTTCCCTTGGATCCTACTCCCAAGTCCACAGTCTCCTGATCTTTAGCATTCCCTAGCGCTTCTTCGAAGACCTAAAACCACCCATCGTTAGATCTATTTAGTATCAGGTCTGGCTGTGAGAATTGTGGTTTATGTTTGCATTCAAGCTGGCAGCTAAGATTATGGGCTGAAGTTGTATTAAGGTTATTGAACATCATAGTAGGTTTAAGGGTGAAGCTGAATAAGGTTCACATGAATGGAAATATAGAGCTAGGCTTACTTAACCCTTATTATAAGGGGGGCCATTACCTTAAAGCACAACCCTTAGCAATGTCACTCCAGAAGGGAAGGATTGGGAGTTTGGGATTAGCAGAAACAAACTATTATATATAGAATGGATAAGCAACTTTCCCACCCCTGTACCCCAGGCCCATTCCTACTGTATAGCACAGGAAACTATATTCAATAACCTGTAATAAACCATAATGGAAAAGAATATGAAAAAGAGTATATCTATCTATCTATATATATATATGTATAACTTTATCACTTTGCTGTACACCAGAAACTAAGAAATTAACACAACATTGTAAATCAACTATATTTCAATTAAAAACAAAAACAAACTTACAGGATATAGCCAAAGCTGTGCTTAAAGGGAAAATTAATAGTGTTAAATGATTTAAACTTAAAAACTAATAAAATTTTTAAAACACTCAAAAAAAAAAAAAGTCACTCCTGTCCTAACAACCCCAACAGAGGCTTGCTAAGGGTTTGGGTTAAGATTAATTAATTAGCTTGTTCACCCATTCATCCATTTCATCATCTCACAAACATGTATTGAAAGCTTACTCTATGCCCAGGCACTAGGCTAAGCACTTAGGACACAAAGATGAATAAAACACACCCCTTGTTCTCCTGGAGCCGCAGTCTAGTGGGAAAGATTGACAGATAGCTACAACTGAGTTGGGAAGTACAGAGATAGAAACATACCCATTTCTTTAAGAGTGCAGAACACTAGTTACTGAACTTAGCTTGGAGACATCAAGGAAAGTTTCCTAGAATTGGGTACTGAGAATTAGGATCTTCAAAGTCTGAAATATGGCCTTAAATAAGACAGCTCCCCTCTCTGGGCCTCAGTTTCCTCTAGCTTTAACAGCCCCATGGGATTGTCATCATATGTTTGTTTCTGCTAAGGAGGCAGAGGCCGTTCCCTAGAGATGCCTGCTGAGGGGTTCCATCAGGACATATATAGGGGTGTTCTATAAATGCTCCCTGTTTAAGAACTGCTTCTATTCCTCTGGAGAGCCAGGGTCAGGGACCAATTTCCTTACTCCCTGCACATGACATGGTGGGTCTTCCTACATGAGACAGCCATGCTCCAGGCCACAGTATTCCTCCCTGCACCCACTGGCTTCCCGGCTTCTGGGCCAGGGAACAGGCCTAGCAGTGGCTGACAAGCAGGCTCTGGCTGCTGGTTTCGGTGGCATTTCCTAACTGGACAGATGGAGAATGTTGATTTAATGTCCCTCCCGTGCCTCTATTCCAGCCTCTGAGACACAGCCAGCAGTAAGGCACTGGCACCTACTCCTCTTCTGGCAGGCATGGCAGTTCCCCTCCTCCACCAGCCTTCATGCCTGAGCCTCCAGCTTCCTCCAGCCCCATCCCCAAGTCCTCCCCATGTAAAGCCCGAGTCTAGGCTCTGGGACTAGGTCTAGGGGAAAGTAAATCTCAAGGAAAAATTTGCCCCCGATGAAAAAGAACAAAACAGCAGAAACCTGGCTCCTCCTCTGGGGGTCCTTCAAGAGGCTCTACCTGAGAGCAGGATGGTGTTTGCCAAGGGACGGGGAGGGGGAAAGGGGAGGTATCAGTCAAACGGTACAAAGTTTCAGTTATACAAGAGGAGTCAATCCAAGAGAGCTACTGTGTAGATTAGTGCCTGTAGTCAACAATGCTCTACTGTACTCAAATATTTGCTATGAGAGTAAATCTTATGTCGAAATAAAATAATAATATATAAAAAGAGGCAGAAGGAAACTTTTGCAGGTGATGGATGTGTTTATGGCACAGATACTGGCAATGGTTTCATGGCCTCCAAACTCACCAGGTTCTATACGTTAAATAGGTGCAGTGTTTTGTCCATCAATCCTCCCTCAGTAAATGCGATGTAAAAAAATAAAAGACTGGCACCAGCCTCCATCCTGTTGTTTAAACCAAAGACCTGCTGTACTTGACTGCTCTTTCTTCCTCCGCGTTCAGCGCTAACCAGCCTCCAGTTCCTGTTGGTGGTTATTAATTATGTCCATTTCCTTCCGTCTCCACTGCCAACACCTTGGTCCGTATGCTATGGCCTCTCCTGCCTGGACCACCAGCAACAGCCTCTCGGTGTCTGTTCAGCTCTGTTCTCTGCAATTCTGTGTGTCTGCAGCCCCAGTGGTCTTTCTCAAGCTCAAATGTAACCACCTAATTCCCCTACTTAAAACTCACTGGTGACTCCGTTGCCCTATGGATCACACTCAGAATCTTCCCATTAGCTACAAGAGCCTGCCTGGGATGGCTCTGTCTTGCCTTCCAGCCCTCTGCTTCCCACACTCCCTCTTGCCCCTTATACTCCAGCTCTGACAGGCTTCTCCGAGTTTTTGGGACTGGCCACATATCTGTCTTCACTGGGGCCTCCACATGCCCTGTTCCCTTGCCTGCAATGTTCTTTTCCACCCTGGCCCCTAACCGCCCCCCTCATCCCCTACTCATCCCTTAGACCTCACACTGAATGTCACTTCTCCATGGAAGCCTCTCTAATTCCTCCAAACAGGTTAGATCACCTCGTTATTGCCCTCAAGCACCCTCTATTTTCACCGGCAGCATTAATCACACTTGTAATTAGGTATTCAGTGTCTGTTTTCCCTGCTGGGTTGTAAGCCCTGTATAGGTAGAGACTGCCACTACTGCTCACTGCTGTCACCATACTGCCTGACACACAGTAGGCTCTTAGGACTGAGAAAAAGAGAGATGTTCCCTATTCTGAATTCTACAAAGAATTTCTTGGAGTAGAGAAGGGGGGGCTAGGTTCCTTGTAACAAAGTACAGATCCAGAGGGCTAGCAGTTAGACTCAGGAGGAACTTCTCCACTAAGTAATGGGGAAGTTCCAGGAAATCATCCTTCAAGCACCAGAATAAGAGTAGAAATGGCATGTAAGGGCAAAAAAAAAAAAAAAAATCCCAAGGAACAGTGAAAAAAGCTATAAATACAGCCAAGCATCGGGTGACATCACCTGAGCACCGTGCAGCGATGTATGGCCAGGTCACATGGCCCTAAAGTGTATTTATAACGGTGTAACTCACTAGTACTTCTCCCTGCCTGCTTGCCTTCCCTCCTTCTCCTGTTTGATGGTGGCCACAGTCCTGCTCTTCTCACGAAACAGGATGGCTGGGCCTGGCCCCTGCTTTGGGAGTACCAGGATGCTCTGAGGAGTGGGGCTGTCTCTCCAAAACTGTGCATTCAAAAACCTGCCCCCGTTCCCCGTTTCCTAGTGAGTTGTGGACATTTAAGACATGCAAAGCCCCCGTCGCCTTCACTTACCTTTGGGCTCCATGGACAGCTTTATCAGCTTCCAGCTTTATTCACATACGCTACGTGGTTCCTAGAATCCGGTGAGTTTCCCCAAATAGTCCCTAGGGGTTCACCCCTTCATCCTTTGCTCATGCTTTCCCCTCCACGTGGTGTATTTTTCTACCATAAATCTCCAGTCAAAACTGCTCCTTCAAGGCCCAACTCAGATGCAGCATTTTCACTGAGCTTTCTGGTGGGATGATGTACCTTTTGGTTCTCTCCTCACAACGCCACTGACTCTGCACTGTCTGCAACTTGAAGCCACTTGTTTACTATGATAAACTTGCACACAGACATGTCTTGTTTCCACCTCGAACGGTGAGTCCCTTCCCCATACATCTTAGTTCTTCCCTCAGGGTCTTCTCAGGACCTGCCACATGGCAGAAGCTCAGAGAATGTTTGTGCAATCAAATATCTCTTCCTTCTGTGACCCTAGTCCCCCTTGAGCATCTACAACATGTCCAGCATGGTGTTAGAAGCCGTACTGGCATGATTTTCAATCCTCACAATGACTAGAAGGGTGTCAACATCTCCACTTCTGTGTAGGGGCATTGAGGCAGAGAGAGGTTACGTAGCTTGCCCAAAGGTACAGAGCAAGTATCAATAAATGTGACCATAGGACTCTCAACAAGTATGTCAAAGTCTACCATGTTTCTTCTATTCCTGGAGACCTTGCGCTAAGTGCTGTATAGCCTGGTTTCAATCTAATATCCCAGGATTTGCATTCTCTTCTCAAAGACACTGCACACAGCCAGCTGACAGCCTGCCTCTTCACAACTGGTTCCCGGGTGGCTTGCTCAGGTGCTGGGGTTATCAAAGTGGAGTTTTCTGAGGAGGCTTGTGAGAGAATCACTGCTTTGAAAGAAGCCCCAGGCCCTTTCTGTGTTCTGGGGACCTACCCCTCTCCTACCTCATTTACATGGGGGAAAGAAAGCTCAGAGCCAGTGAGAGAGACTGAGATAAACAGTCACCTGGCAGTCACCCACTGCTCAGGACACTGGCTTTCCTCTCCATCTCTCCTCCTCTGCTTCTGGATCTTCTTCGGTGATTTTACCGCCACCTCTATTTAGAGTCTTCAATGGAAAGAGAAGCAACGATGAACTGAGATTCTCTTTCTCACCAGCAAACCATCAGATGCTTACCTCTGGGAAAGTGGGAACTAGAAATTACCCAAGGTGGGTGGGGAGTAGGGTGTTGGTGGTGTAATTCAGTTAGGCTGGGACCTGAGTCATGGTCTCGGGCAAGCAGAGTTTGGGAAGCAGAGATTGGGAAGTGGGGGCAGAGTGACCATGCAGGAAGCAAGCCAGAGCAAATCAGAAAAATTATCTGTCTTCCCAACTCACCCTCAGCTAGGCCACCAGCATGTGGCTTAAGGCACTGAATAAAATCCAAAATATTTAACAAGCCAAGTGATTTCGTTAAAAAATTGCTATTAATATTATAAATGATTCTTATCTCTTCTATTATTGCTCAGAGTTGAAAAGTGACTAAAAATGATGCTGAGTTCCTATAGGTGTTCCCCACAACTCCACCTTCTCACATAGGCCGCTTGCAACCCCCAATTAGGCTGCAGAATCCAGCACGTTCATTCCCCGTGCAAAGTGTGAATTGAAAGAAGTTTGCCTTTGGTGATACAGTCTCTTTCTTAAAGTGTTATTCCACAATCTTGAGAGCTCTCTTACTGCTCTAAACTTTCACTGTTGAATGAGTTTATACTAAAATGTGAAAGACTCCATATCCTCCCCCCGATATATAATATATATATATATATATATATATATATATATATATATATATATATATTTGGCTGTGCCACATGGCTTGTGGGATCTTAGTTCCCTGACCAGGGACTGAACCTGGGCCTCTGGCAGTGAAAGTCCTAACCACTGGAGCACCAGGGAATTCCCAGATACATTTTAAAAGAGAGTAGCACTGGGGCAATATTTTAACCAAAGAAATATATGTCTGACAGTGTAGTTATAGACATTTTTATACTTGATAAGGAGGCATTTTGGGGGTACTATAGAGAAACCTTCTAGAGCCCATAAAATTATACCTGGCCCAAGAGTCTACAAGCAGAGGCAAACTTATCATGAAGTTAATGAAGCTCACTTGCTCCTTCTAAGGTCCTGGGTGGTACCCTGCCAGTGCGTTCATGTGGTTCTGCATAAAAATTGCAGGAGTGGGTTTCCCTGGTGGCACAGTGGTTGAGAGTCCAACTGCCGATGTAGGGGACACGGGTTTGTGCCTTGGTCCGGGAAGATCCCACATGCCGCGGAGCGGCTGGGCCCATGAGCCATGGCCGCTGAGCCTGCACGTCCGGAGCCTGTGCTCCGCAACGGGAGAGGCCGCAACAGTGAGAGGCCCGTGTACCGCAAAAAAAAAAAAAAATTGCAAGAGTAAGATATTGTAATCACAACTGATTGTGTCTGTAGTCTCTTTTCATTATAACTTCCCCTCCACCTCCACCTCGCCTCTTGTCAGGTGGTAGAGAAGCCACGGGCATTCTGGGAGTCTAGCTAAGGGGAAATTTAGTTGGGAGTACATTTAGGTTGGATTAAAGGGTTATGTGATATAGCTCACAATCACTTGCATGTATGGTTATGCTAACTCTCTGGTGTTGGGATGGCTTCCAGGAATGCTCCTACGGTCACCAAACTGACTCATGCAGCATCGGGACATGTAGATGCAGAGCCAGAGGGTCGTGGTGCCAAGAACGTGTCATCTAGCACCCGGACCTGGAGGCACGGAAAGTGGAAGCTAGTCCATGGAAGATTCTTCTAATCTCCTGATGTGTAATATGGAAAGTGTTGGGTTTGGTTCTCACTGATGCTTTGTCAAAATGGAAGTTCTTTCCTGTCAGGAATATGCCTAATGATGTAGTGTGTAAATTATAAATATACCATACAAAAATGTTTCCTGTGTATTTTTATATGAAATGATTAGGTAGAAATTATTCTGACATTAGGACGGGAATTGTAACACAAAACTCAGATTATCCCCAAAGAGACACTGCATTAAGAGGAAGAGATAGTGGGAATTCCCTGGCGGTCCAGTGGTTAGGACTCCGTGCTTCCACTTCAGAGGGCATGGGTTCCATCCCTGGTTGGAAACTATGATCTCGGATGCCATGCAGCACGGCCAAAAAAAAAAAAAAAAAAAATGGAAGAGATAGTTTTCTGACAGGCTCTGGGATTCTTTAATAATCCAATTAATGAAGAGGGTAACTACAGTGGGAAAAGTTTTAAATTTCTTAGTGATTTGATAAAGATAACATAAAACTCATAATAGACCACTACAATGAGGACAAACTGGTTAATAATAACTGGTGTCCTTTATAACAAGTATTTAAGATTAGTTACAACATAAGAAAACTCGAACTGTCCTGATATCTTACAGCTCAATTATTTTTTTAAAAAGTGTGTAGGTTTGGGCTTCCCCGTTGGCGCAGTGGTTAAGGATCCACCTACCAATGCAGGGGACACGGGTTCGAGCCCTGGTCTGGGAAGACCCCACAGGCTGCGGAGCAACTAATCCCATGCGCCACAACTACTGAGCCTGCGCTCTAGAGCTCACGAGCCACAACTACTGATCCCGTGTGCCGCAACTACTGAAGCCCTCGCACCTAGAGCCCGTGCTCCGCAACAAGAGAAGCCACGGCAATGAGAAGCCCGCGCACCGCAAGGAAGAGTAACCCCCGCTCGCCGCAGCTAGAGAAGAGCCCGCGCGCAGCAACGAAGACCCAACACAGACAAAAATAAATAAATAAGTAAATAATTTAAAAAAGGGCAGAGGTTTTTCTTTTTCCAAAAATGACAAAAATCCTAAAATTATAGATGGTATTACCAATAGCAATTTTAAAGTTGAAAGACACTTTTAAAGACTATCAGTAATAAAAAGATAAATTTTGATCAACCATTCCAGAGGAAAGCTGAATTATGCTTCTGCTCTCTCTATTAAAAACATTATAGAATCATTATGAGGAATCAGTCAAAGGGTACACAGCCAGAAATGCAGAGGAAAATATTATATGGGTGCGTCAGGCAGTTAATTCATAAAAATGATTATTTCACTTTTCTGGATTTTTAATGATTTTTGATTTGTCAACTTTTTAAAACCTGTAGCTTGTTATGAATCCTTTTTTCATTTTTAAAATAAATGGTCACTTCTTACCTACTTTTGCGTTTATAATTTTGCATATTCCTTTCCTTTATTAAGCACCCTCCCCACCACCTCCCCAACAAAAAACCAAAATGGTATAAGCTTCAGGGCCCGTAAAGTAGGGTTGATCTCTGTCCACAGCATTGGTATTTTATTAAGGTAATGCTGAATAATAATAATTATAATGGCTGCACTTTTTATTATGAGCCCACGTTATTATAAACGCTTAACTGTGAATTATCTCAGTTACCCCCTCAATAACTACTTGTTTGCCCCATTGGCAACTACTTGTTTCCTCCATTTGACAGATGAAGGAACTAAAGTCTCAGAGATGTTAGGTCACCTGCTCCAGGTTGCTCAGCTGGGAGGCTACAAAGCCTGGATAAACACAGAAGCTTGTTTCCTCTCTGTTTCTGGCGACCTAGGCCCTGTTTCCCTCACCTCCCTTGACTCCAAAGAGAAGAGCTAAGTTCCCAGACTCCACCGCTCGTCTTACACTCAGAGAGGCTGAGTGACTTGCTGGAAGACACACAGCCGGCAAACGGCAGAAGGAGAGTTTGGACTCGGCTACAGGGTTTTCCTTTTCTCCCTCACACCACCCTAGGACACCTGCTTTGGCCTTGGTCCCGGGCTGGCGGGGTGAGGCCCCAGGCGGCAGACGCTCTGGCAGGTGGGACCCGCAGGCCGCCTGGGGCAGGGGCGGGTGAGGGAAGGGGCCGAGGGCGCAGGCTGCAGCCTCCGGGAGGAGATGCCTTCAGAAATTCAGCGTCTCCAGGGGCAGCAGCCAGGACACAGCCTCCCCCCACTTCATTAACTGGAAAATAAACTGGAGCCACAAAAGCCTGGGGGAAGGAGAGGGCGCGGGCCCAGCTGCCGCAAGGCCGAGGGGCGGAGGTGGCAGGAGGAGACCCCGCCAGCTGAGGCCGCAGTCATTCCCTGGCTGCCCATCCCCCACCTGCAGCCCCCTCCCCAGCATGGGAGCCGGCCCCCTTTGCTCCCGATTGCACCGGGGAGCCCTGGGAGCCAGAGACTTTCCTGGAGCCGGGGGAATGTGCCCCTCAGAATCACCCCTCCAAGCTCCGAGGGCACAATGGGCCGTCAGATGGTGGGGAGGGGCGGGCACGGCTCTACATAGGCCCCCTCCTAAGAGGCAAACCTGCTGCTGCCGAAAGCAGAACAGAGGGACATTGAGAGTGTAGCCCTGGGGAAGGGCTGGCTCTGGGGAAAATGGGATTTTAAGAGAGAGAAATGAGAGACTTGCTGCCTTCTGCTCACTGCCCTCCACCCCCCCAGACACACACACGTTTCTCCTTCCTCTCTTCGATGCTCTCCCTCTCTTCCTTTTCTCCCAGGATCCCCCAAAGCTGTGACTCCCTCAGTATCACCGCCCCCCCATCTCACCCCTGCTTCTCTCCTGGGCTCACCCCTTTCTTAGCAAAGCTGTTCTCCTTGCCCTCCAGTTCCCTTCTGTATTAGCCTGCTGTGGCTGCCATGACAAAGTACCACAGACTGGGTGGTGTAAATATTTTCTCATAGTTCTGAAGGCTAGAAGTCCCAGATCAATGTGTCAGCAAGAGTGGTTTCTTCTGAGGCCTCTCTCCTTGGCTCGCAAATGGCCGTCTTCTCCCAGTGCTTTCCTGTGGTTTCCCTTAGTGCATGTGTGTGTCCTAATCTCCTCTTCATATAAGGACACCAGTCATGTTGGATTAAGGCCAACCCTAATGACCTTATTTTGACTTAATTACCTCTTTAAAGACAGAATTTCCATATACAGTCATATTCTGAGGTCCTGGCGTTACGACCTCAACAAATGAATTTGAGGGAACACAATCCAGTGCTTAACACCTTCTTTGTCCAGACCAGTCTACCACCAAATCTTGCAGCTAACACGGTCATCTAGGGTTGCCCTAGTCTGGACACTGTGACATCCCCACACACAGCCCCACAAACACAACCTAACACCTCCCTCACTTTACCCTCACACATTCAGAACCTCTCAGAAGTACCGGGTCACACAGACCCAAGTTACCTGGCAAATGTAACCTAGCACTTCTTGGTTGCAAAATCAACTCTGGCTTCTGTCTTCTTTCTCTGAGATTTGGGGGCTTGCCTAATGCAGGATCATAGCTCTTCAGTTCGTTTGGTCATTTAAGAATCTCTTCCCCTCAAAATGTTTCAGTACCTTTATTTATTTATTTTACAGTTTTATTGAGATGTAACTGACATATAGCACTGTATAAGTTTAAGGTGTACAGCATAATGATTTGACTTATGTACATCATGAAATGATTACCACAAAAAGTTTAGTGAACATCCATCATCTCGTATAGATGCAACATTAAAGAAGTAGAAAAAATTTTTTTCCTTGCTCAGTAACTTTAAATAATTTGAGTAGGTTCAAAGGTTTAAAAAATGATATAAAAAGGAATGTATTAGATTGGTTCAAGATGGCAGAGTAGAAGGACGTGTGCTCCATTCCCTCTTGAGTGACCACCGGAATCACACCTAACTGCTGAACAATCATCAACAGGAATACACTGGAACTTGCCAAAAAAGATACCCCACATCCAAAGACAAAGGAGAAGTCAAAATGAGATGGTAGGAGGGGTGCAATCACAATAAAATCAAATCCCATAACGGCTGGGTGAGTGACTCACAAACTGGAGAACACTTATACTACAGAAGTCCACCCACTGTAGTGAAGGTTCTGAGCCCCACGTCAGGCTTCCCAACCTGGGGGTCTGGCAACGGGAGGAGGAATTCCTAGAGAATCAGACTTTGAAGGCTAGGAGGATTTGATTGCAGGACTTCGACAGGATTGGGGGAAACAGACTCTACTCTTGGAGGACACACACAAAGTAGTGTGTGCATCAGGACCCAGGTGAAGGAACAGTGACCCCATAGGAGACTGAAACAGACCGACCTGCTACTGTTGGAGGGTCTACTGCAGAGGAAGGGGGTGGCTATGGCTCACCTTGGGGACAAGGACTCTGGCAGCAGAAGTTTGGGGAAGTACTCCTTGGCGTGAGCCCTCACAGAGTCTGCCATTAGTCCAAACCAAAGAGCCGGGTAGGATCCAGTGTTGGGTCACCTCACGCCCAACAACCAACAGGGAGGGAACCCAGCCCCACCCACCAGCAGACAAGCGGATTAAAGTTTTACTGAGCTCTGCCCACCAGAGCAACAGCCAGCTCTACCCACCACCAGTCCCTCCCATGAGGAAACTTACACAAGCCTCTTAGATAACCTCACCCACCAGAGGGCAGATAGATGAAGCAAGAAGTACTACAATTCTGCAGCCTGTGGAAGGAAAAGCACATTCACAGAAACATAGACAAAATGTAAAGGCAGAGGACTTTGTACCAGATGAAGGAACAAGAGAAACCCCAGGAAAACAACTAAGTGAAGTGGAGATATGCAACATTCCAGAAAAAGAATTCAGAACAATGATAGTGAAGATGATCCAGGACCTCGGAAAAAGAATGGAGGCAAAGAGCAAGAAGATGCAAGAAATGTTTAACAAAGACCTAGAAGGATTAAAGAACAAACAAACAGAGATAAACAATACAATAACTGAAATGAAAAATACACTAGAAGGTATCAATAGCAGAATAACTGAGGCAGAAGAACAGATAAGTGACCTGGAAGACAGAATGGTAGAATTCATTGCTGTGGAACAGAATAAAGGAAAAAGAATGAAAAGAAATGAAGACAGCCTAAGAGACCTCTGGGACAACATTAAATGCAACAACATTCACATTATAGGGGTCCCAGAGGAGAAGAGAGAGAGGAAGGACCAGAGAAAATATTTGAAGAGATTATAGTCAAAAATTTCCCTAACATGGGAAAGGAAATAGCCACCCAAGTCCAGGAAGCTCTGAGAGTACTAGGCAGGACAAACCCAAAAAGAAACATGCCAAGACACATAGTAATCAAATTGACAAAAATTAATGACAAAGAAAAATTATTGAAAGCAGCAAGGGAAAAATGACAAATAACTTACAAGGGAATTCCCAAAAGGTTAACAGCTGATTTCTCAGCAGAAACTTTACAAGCCAGAAGGGAGTGGCATGATACATTTAAAGAGATGAAAGGGAAGAACCTACAACCAAGATTACTCTACCCGGCAAGGATCTCATTCAGATTCCATGGAGAAATCAAAAGCTTTACAGACAAGCAAAAGCTAAGAGAATTCATCACCACCAACCCAGTTCTACAGCAAATGCTAAAGGAACTTCTCTAAGTGGGAAACACAAAAGAAGAAAAGGAGCTACGAAAACAAACCCATAACAATTAAGAAAATGGTAATAGGAACATACATATCGTTAATTACCTTAAACATGAATGGATTAAATGCTCCAACCAAAAGATACAGGCTCGTTGAATGGATACGAAAACAAGACCCATATATATGCTGTCTACAAGAGACCCACTTCAGACCTAGGCACACATACAGACTGAAAGTGAGGGGATGGAAAAAGATATTCCATGCAAATTGAAATCAAAAGAAAGCTGGAGTAGTAATACTCATATCAGATAAAATAGACTTTAAAATAAACAATGTTACAAGAGACAAGGAAGGACACTACATAATGATCAAGGGATCAATCCAAGAAGAAGATATAACAATTATAAATATATATGCACCCAACATAGGAGCACCTCAATACATAAGGCAACTGCTAACAGCTATAAAAGAGTAAATCGACAGTAACACAATAATAGTGGGGAACTTTAACACCACACTTACACCAATGGACAGATCATCCAAACAGAAAATTAATAAGGAAACACAAGCTTTAATTGACACAATACACCGGATAGAGTTAATTGATATTTATAGGACATTCCATCCAAAAACAGCAGACTACACTTTCTTCTCAAATGCACATGGAACATTTTACAGCATAGATCACATCTTGGGTCACAAATCAAGCCTCAGTAAATTTAAGAAAACTGAAATCCTATGAAGCATCTTTTCTGACCACAACACTATAAGATTAGAAATCAATTACAGGGGAAAAAACGTAAAAAACACAAACACATGAGGCTAAACAATACGTTATTAAAGAACCAAGAGATCATTGAAGAAATCAAAGTGGAAATTTAAAAATATCTAGAGACAAATAAAAATGAATACACAGCGATCCAAAACCTATGAGATGCAGCAAAAGCAGTTCTAAGAGGGAAGTTTATAGCTATACAAGTTTATCTCAAGAAACAAGAAACATCTCAAATAAACAATCTAACCTTACACCTAACGTAACTAGAGAAAGAAGAACAAACAAAACCTGAAGTTAGCAGAAGGAAAGAAATCATAAAGATCAGAGCAGAAATAAATGAAATAGAAACAAAGAAAACAATAGCAAAGATCAATAAAACTAAAAGCTTTTTCTTTGAGAAGATAAACAAAATTGATAAACCATTAGCCAGACTCATGAAGAAAAAGAGGGAGAGGACTCAAATCAGTAAAATTAGAAATGAAAAAGGTGAAGTTACAACAGACACCGCAGAAATACAAAGCATACTAAGAGACTACTACAAGCAACTCTATGCCAATAAAATGGACAACCTGGAAGAAATGGACAAATTCTTAGAAAGGGATAACCTTCCAATACTGAACCAGGAAAAAATAGAAAATATGAACAGACCAATCACAAGTAATGAAATTGAAACTGTGATTAAAAATCTTCCAACAAACAAAAGTCCAGGACCAGATGGCTTCACAGGTGAATTCTATCAAAGGTTTAGAGAAGAGCTAACACCCATCCTTCTCAAACTCTTCCAAAAAACTGCAGAGGAAGGGACACTCCCAAACTCATTCTATGAGGCCACCATCACCCTGATACCGAAACAAGACAAAGATACTACAAAAAAAGAAAATTACAGACCAACATCACTGATGAATATAGATGCAAAAATCCTCAACAAAATACTAGCAAACAGAACACAACACATTAAAAGGCTCATACACCATGATCAAGTGGGATTTATCCCAGGGACGCAAGGATTCTTCAATATATGCAAATCAATCAATGTGATACACCATATTAACAAATTGAAGAATAAAAACCATATGATCATCTCAATAGATGCAGAATAAACTTTTGACAAAATTCAACACCCATTTATGATAAAAAGTCTCCAGGAAGTGGGCATAGAGGAAACCTACCTCAACATAATAAAGGCCATATATGACAAACACACAGCAAACATCATTCTCAGTGGTGAAAAACTGAAAGCATTTCCTCTAAGATCAGGAACAAGACAAAGTTGTCCACTCTCACCACTATTATTCAACATAGTTTTGAAAGCTCTAGCCATGGCAATCAGAGAAGAAAAAGAAATAAAAGGAATACAAATTGGAAAAGAAGACGTAAAACTGTCACTGTTTGCAGATGACATGTACTATGCATAGAGAATCCTAAAGATGCCACCATAAAACTACTAGAGCTAATCAATGAATTTGGTAAAGTTGCAGGATACAAAATTAATGCACAGAAATCTCTTGCATTCCTATACACTAATGATGAAAAATATGAAAGAGAATTTAAGGAAGCACTCCCACTTACCATTACAACAAAAAGAATAAAATACCTAGGAATAAACCTACCTAGGGAAACAAAAGACCTGTATGCAGAAAACTATAAGACACTGATAAAAGAAATTAAAGATGGTACCAACAGATGGAGACATATACCATGTTCTTGGATTGGAAGAATCAATATTGTGAAAATGACTATACTACCCAAAGCAATCTACCAATTCAATGAAATCCCTATCAAATTACTAATGGCATTTTTCACAGAACTAGAACAAAAAATCTTAAAATTTGTATGGAGACACAAAAGACCCCAAATAGCCAAAGCAGTCTTGAGGGAAAAAAACCAAATGCTGGAGAGGGTGTGGAGAAAAGGGAACCCTCTTGCACTGTTGGTGGGAATGTAAATTGATACAGCCACTATGGAGAACAGTATGGAGGTTCCTTAAAAAACTAAAAATAGAACTCCCATATGACCCAGCAATCCCACTACTGGGCATATACCCAGAGAAAACCATAATTCAAAAACACACATGCACCACAATGTTCATTGCAGCACTATTTACAATAGCCAGGTCATGGAAGCAACCTAAATGCCCTACGACAGATGAATGGATAAAGAAGATGTGGCACATATATACAATGGAATATTACTCAGCTGTAAAAAAGAATGAAATTGGATCATTTGTAGAGACATGGATGGATGTAGAGACTATCATACAGAGTGAAGTAAGTCAGAAAGAGAAGACAAATACCATATATTAACACATATATGTGGGACCTAGAAAAATGGTACAGATGAACTGGTTTGCAGGGCAGAAAGTGAGACACAGATGTAGAGAACAAACGCATGGACACCAAGGGGGGAAAGCGGTGGGGGGGGGGGTGGTGATGGGATGAATTGGGAGATTGGGATTGACCTATATACACTAATATGTATAAAATGGATAACTAATAAGAACCTGCTGTATAAAAAAATTAAATTAAGTTAAAAAAAAACCCACAAAAACAACCTTAGGGCAAAGGCATTGTTTGGGAGCCTCAGAAATTTGTATTGTTGAGGGACTCTCTGTAATTAGTGTCTGCCCCTTGTCCAGAGTCCCTGCCTTCTTCCAAATTACTGGTCCCCAAATTCACTCAACCACTTCATTATTCCACCAGGTAAAATATTCATTAACATCAGTAGAATTTATTTAAATGTGAGACTTGCTGGACTGGAGAAGGAAGTAGGAGGTACACCAAGTTAATAAGGTCATCCAGATCAACTTTTTTCCAGATAAATTAATATCATGAAGTGAAAAGGCAGTGTAACTCTTTACAACTGGTCTTTGCTCATTGGACCCCTCTGATCTTTAGGCTTCTTCCTCCAGTTTAGCTACTTTGAAGTTATTCACTTATAAATCCCTACACTTTCCTCCATGTGATCTCATCCTTGTTTAACTTTCAACTTCTTTTTTTGCCTTTATTTATATCACTTACTTACTTTATAAGGATTTTTTTTTTTCATTTTAACATCTTTATTGGAGTATAATTGCTTTACAATGGTACGCTAGTTTCAGCTTCACAACAAAATGAATCAGTTATATATATACATATGTTCCCATATCTCTTCCCGCTTGCGTCTCCCTCCCTCCCACCCTCCCTATCCCACCCCTCCAGGCGGTCACAAAGCACCGACCTGATCTCCCTGTGCTATGCGGCTGCTTCCCACTAGCTATCTACCTTACGTTTGGTAGTGTATATATGTCCATGCCTCTCTCTCGCTTTGTCACCGTTCACCCTTCCCCCTCCCCATAGCCTCAAGTCCATTCTCTAGTAAGTCTGTGTCTTTATTCCTGTTTCACCCCTGTTTTTCATGACATTTGTTTTTCTTAAATTCCATATATATGTGTTAGCATACAGTATTTGTCTTTCTCTTTCTGACTTACTTCACTCTGTATGACAGACTCTAGGTCTATCCACCTCATTACAAATAGCTCAATTTCGTTTCCTTTTATGACTGAGTAATATTCCATTGTATATATGTGCCACATCTTCTTTATCCATTCATCCGATGATGGACACTTAGGTTGTTTCCATCTCTGGGCTATTGTAAATAGAGCTGCAATGAACATTTTGGTACATGACTCTTTTTGAATTATGGTTTTCTCAGGGTATATGCCCAGAAGTGGGATTGCTGGGTCATATGGTAGTTCTATTTGTAGTTTTTTAAGGAACCTCCATGCTGTTCTCCACAGTGGTTGTATCAATTTACATTCCCACCAACAGTGTAAGAGGGTTCCCTTTTCTCCACACCCTCTCCAGCATTTATTGTTTTTAGATTTTTTGATGATGGCCATTCTGACTGGTGTGAGATGATATCTCATTGTAGTTTTGATTTGCATTTCTCTAATGATTAGTGATGTTGAGCATTCTTTCATGTATTTGTTGCCACTCTGTATATCTTCTTTGGAGAAATGTCTATTTAGGTCTTCTGCCCAGTTTTGGATTGGGTTGTTTGTTTTTTTGTTATTAAGCTGCATGAGCTGCTTATAAATTTTGGAGATTAATCCTTTGTCAGTTGCTTCATTTGCAAATATTTTCTCCCATTCTGAGCGTTGTCTTTTGGTCTTGTTTATGGTTTCCTTTGCTGCGCAAAAGCTTTTAAGTTTCATTAGGTCCCATTTGTTTACTTTTGTTTTTATTTCCATTTCTCTAGGAGGTGGGTCAAAAAGGACCTTGCTGTGAGTTATGTCATAGAGTGTCCTGCCTACGTTTTCCTCTAAGAGTTTGATAGTTTCTGAGCTTACATTTAGGTCTTTAATCCATTTTGAGCTTATTTTTGTGTATGGTGTTAGGGAGTGATCTAATCTCATACTTTTACATGTACCTGTCCAGTTTTCCCAGCACCACTTATTGAAGAGGCTGTCCTTTCTCCACTGTACATTCCTGACTCCTTTATCAAAGATAAGGTGACCATATGTGCGTGGGTTTATCTCTGGGCTTTCTATCCTGTTCCATTGATCTATATTTCTGTTTTTGTGCCAGTACCATACTGTCTTGATTACTGTAGCTTTGTAGTATAGTCTGAAGACAGGAAGCCTTATTCCTCCAGCTCTGTTTTTCATTCTCAAGATTGCTTTGGCTATTCGGGGTCTTTTGTGTTTCCATACAAATTGTGAAATTTTTTGTTCTAGTTCTGTGAAAAATGCCAGTGATAGTTTGATAGGGATTGCATTGAATCTGTAGATTGCTTTGGGTAGTAGAGTCATTTTCACAATGTTGATTCTTCCAGTCGAAGAACATGGTATATCTCTCCATCTATTTGTATCATCTTTAATTTCTTTCATCAGTGTCTTATAATTTTCTGCATACAGGTCTTTTGTCTCCTTAGGTAGGTTTGTTCCTAGATATTTTATTCTTTTTGTTGCAGTGGTAAATGGGAGTGTTTTCTTGATTTCACTTTCAGATTTTTCATCATTAGTATATAGGAATGCCAGAGATTTCTGTGCATTAATTTTGTATCCTGCTACTTTACCAAATTCATTGATTAGCTCTAGTAGTTTTCTGGTAGCATCTTTAGGATTCTCTATGTATAGTATCATGTCATCTGCAAAGAGTGACAGCTTTACTTCTTCTTTTCCGATTTGGATTCCTTTTATTTCCTTTTCTTCTCTGATTGCTGTGGCTAAAACTTCCAAAACTATGTTGAATAAGAGTGGTGAGAGTGGGCAACCTTGTCTTGTTCCTGATCTTAGTGGAAATGCTTTCAGTTTTTCACCATTGAGGACGATGTTGGTTGTGGGTTTGTCATATATGGCCTTTATTATGTTGAGGAAAGTTCCCTCTATGCCTACTTTCTGGAGGGTTTTTATCATAAATGGGTGTTGACTTTTGTCAAAAGTTTATTCTGCATCTATTGAGATGATCATATGGTTTTTCTCCTTCAATTTTTTAATATGGTGTATCACGTTGATTGATTTGCGTATATTGAAGAATCCTTGCGTTCCTGGAATAAACCCCACTTGATCATGGTGTATGATCCGTTTAATGTGCTGTTGGATTCTGTTTGCTAGTATTTTGTTGAGGATTTTTGCATCTATGTTCATCAGTGATATTGGCCTGTAGTTTTCTTTCTTTGTGACATCCTTGTCTGGTTTTGGTATCAGGGTGATCGTGGCCTTGTAGAATGAGTTGGGGAGTGTTCCTCCCTCTGCTATATTTTGGAAGAGTTTGAGAAGGATAGGTGATAGCTCTTCTCTAAATGTTTGATAGAATTCGCCTGTGAAGCCATCTGGTCCTGGGCTTTTGTTTGTTGGAAGATTTTTAATCACAGTTTCAATTTCAGTGCTTGTGATTGGTCTGTTCATATTTTCTATTTCTTCCTGATTCAGTCTTGGCAGGTTGTGCCTTTCTAAGAATTTGTCCATTTCTTCCAGGTTGTCCATTTTATTGGCATAGAGTTGCTTGTAGTAATCTCTCATGATCTTTTGTATTTCTGCAGTGTCAGTTGTTACTTCTCCTTTTTCATTTCTAATTCTATTGATTTGAGTCTTCTCCCTTTTTTTCTTGATGAGTCTGGCTAATGGTTTATCAATTTTGTTTATCCTTTCAAAGAACCAGCTTTTAGTTTTATTTATCTTTGCTATCCTTTCCTTCATTTCTTTTTCATTTATTTCTGATCTGATTTTTATGATTTCTTTCCTTCTGCTGGCTTTGGGGTTTTTTTGTTCTTCTTTCTCTAATTGCTTTAGGTGCAAGGTTAGGTTGTTTATTCGAGATGTTTCCTGTTTCTTAAGGTAGGATTGTATTGCTATAAACTTCCCCCTTAGAACTGCTTTTGCTGCATCCCATAGGTTTTGAGTCGTCGTGTCTCCATTGTCATTTGTTTCTAGGTATTTTTTGATTTCCTCTTTGATTTCTTCAGTGATCACTTCGTTATTAAGTAGTGTATTGTTTAGCCTCCATGTGTTTGTATTTGTTGCAGATCTTTTCCTGTAATTGATATCTAGTCTCATAGCGTTGTGGTCGGAAAAGATACTTGATACAATTTCAATTTTCTTAAATGTACCAAGGCTTGATTTGTGACCCAAGATATGATCTATCCTGGAGAATGTTCCATGAGCACTTGAGAAAAATGTGTATCCTGTTGTTTTTGGATGGAATGCCCTATAAATATCAATTAAGTCCATCTTGTTTAATGTATCATTTAAAGCTTGTGTTTCCTTATTTATTTTCATTTTGGATGATCTGTCCATGGGTGAAAGTGGGGTGTTAAAGTCCCCTGCTATGAATGTGTTACTGTCGATTTCCCCTTTTATGGCTGTCAGTATTTGCCTTATGTATTGAGGTGCTCCTATGTTGGGTGCATAAATATTTACAATTGTTACATCTTCTTCTTGGATCGATCCCTTGATCATTATGTAGTGTCCTTCTTTGTCTCTTCTAATAGTCTTTATTTTAAAGTCTATTTTGTCTGATATGAGAATTGCTACTCCAGCTTTCTTTTGGTTATAAGGATTTTTATTATTATAAAATTAATAGAATTTATTGACTATATTTTATGGTCTTGTCATTGAAGTAGGGTCTAGGGATATGCAAATATGAATAAAACCTAATCTCCACTCTAAGGGAATTTGTACACTAATGGATAAGATACCAAAAGTGTTCAGAATGAGCTCCCCCAAATGGGCCACACTTGCACGTTGATTATTTTGAGGTAAAGGCAATTGAGATCCTGCAATCTCAAGATAAACTTCTGCCCCTCCCTTAACTACCTAGAAGGATTTAAATTGGGGGTCCTTCCCAGAATGAGAATTATTACGAGAGAAAAATTTTATCTGAGTGAGCCAGTTGCATGGTGGAGCAAACGAATTATCCAATATTTGATCTTCTTCTTATTGTCCATGTGAATTATCCTCTTGTGCTTGGAAGCCACTAAGCCATCCCTTAGCTCAGGGTGGCATATATACCTCATTTTACCTTCCTGTTTTTGAACTTCTTATGTATGTGGTGTTTCTGTAGGTATGAAATTAAATTCGATTTTTTCCTGTTTAAAAAAAAAAAAAGGAATGTATTGAGGACTCTCGTTTTTACCATCTTCATTCACCCTGCTCCAACCCCATTCCACCTCTTATAGGGAACTGGATTAATTTGCTTTTGCTTTATCTTCCCAGCGCCTCCAGGAGCCCATACAAATGAATGTGTTTATAGTCCTCTTTTCTTAGACAAAAGGTGGTATGTTCATTGTTCTACCCCTTGCTTTTTTCACTTAACAGTATATCCAGGAGATTTTCCCCATAGCTCTACAGATGGCTTGTCTTTTTACTTTAACAGCTTCATAGTATTTCATTATATGGACGTAACATGATTTATTTAACAAAGCCCCTAAAGAGGGACCCTTGGGTCGTTTCCAATGCCTGTTCTCTTGAGAGGAGAGCCTTGAAAACCTTAACCAATTAAGGTTTCCTAATACCTGAGAAATGTAAGGGCCTGGAGGGAAGGCAGGAGGGTGGGCAGAAAGGATCCACATGTAGCAGGAAATGTGGTCTCTGGCCTTGGGGATGTTTCAAACTAGTGGGGGAGCTGTAGCTGTTCTTCTCTGTGGAGTCTTCTTCATGAAAAAGACCCTACAGAAACTCACACTGGATGCATTTCTTTGATACTTTGCTGACTCAAGATCTCTTAGATTAGTGATGTCCTTGAGAAAGGGGCTAAGATTAGAAGTAAACCTTATAGGTCAAATTTTTTTTCCTCCCTGTATTAGTTATCTATTGCTGTGTAACCAAATACCATAAATTTAGCAGTTTTAAACAACACACATTTATTTGCTCACAGTTCTGTAGGTCAGAAGTCTGGGCAGAAAGAAAGGCATGAAGCAGGAATAGGGTAATGGGGTGAGGGGTGGAATTACTAGCCCAGTGGGTTTAAAGCCCAGGATATAGGGAGAGCACGCTGGAAGTCTGTAGAGCTGTGGTATGGAGACTGTGAAGGGGTTCTCTGCTCTGCTCCTTGTAGTTGTGGGACTGAGGCCCTCAGCTCCTAGAAGCCCACCCTCTCTATAGGTGCTCACACTATGAATGTTTACTTTTTTAAGGCCAGCAGAAGACTGTTTCTGTTTCTTTGAGTCTCTTCCTTCAGTGAGGGCCCAGCTCCTCTATTAAGGGTTTTCATCTGATTAAGCAGGCTCACTCAGGATAATCTCCCTTTTAATTAACTCAGAATCAACTGATTTGGGGCCTTAATTACATCTGCAATATCCCTGCACCAAGTTTGTGTCTGACCTGCCCTCATCACTGCCAATAGACTCCTACCTGGTACCAGCCAAGTTTCTTCTCCAGACACCCTTCTGGCACACAGGGCAGGCACCCAGGTCCCATCTCTTCCCTCCTTGGAATAAATGTCTCAGAATACCATCACCTTGTCAGACCTACATTTTTTTCTTTCCTTTTTTTTTTTTTTTTTGGTTGTGTTTGGTCTTCGTTGCTGCATGAGGGCTTTCTCTAGTTGCAGTGAGCGGGGTCTACTCTTCACTGAGGTGCACGTGCTTCTCACTGCTTCTCTTGTTGCGGTGCGCTCGGGCTCTAGGGCACGCAGGCTTAAGTAGTTGTGGCTCATGGGCTCTAGAGCACAGGCTCAGTAGTTGTGGTGCATGGGCTTAGTTGCTCCACAGCATGTGGGATCTTCCCGGACCAGGGATCAAACCCGTGTCCCCTGCATTGGCAGGTGGATTCTTAACCACTGTGCCACCAGGGAAGTCCCCAGACACATATTATACTATTTCCTATGGGATCAGGTCCAGCATTTACAGCCTCCGTGACCGGCACCACCAAGCCTCCCAGTCCTATTTCCTAGTTATCCCTTACAGCTGAGGCTCTGGACCCACTAGCCTGCTTATTTCTCTTCCACCCCACCACCATCAACTTATTCCAGCTTCCATGCCTTTATTTGTCCTGACTACACTGCCTGGAATGCCTTTTTCATTTCTCTCCACTGATTCTGCTCTCTTCCATTGCTTATATCTTCATTTAGCAATTATTTTTTGAGAGACCTCTGGGTGTTCTGAGGATACAGAGGTGCAAGGTACTTTCCAGGTCCTCAAGAACTTTGCAGACTGGAGGAACAGATGAACAAGCGATAACAAAGCACTGTGTTAAGTGCTGAGCTAGAGGTAGATGTTGGTGAAGGGCACAGTGGGTTAACAGAGGGGAGTACAAAACCCAATGTGGGGGTAAGGGAAGGCTTCCTGGAGGAGGTGGTTCTTGAGCCATGTCTTGAAGATTGACTAGATGTGAGATGGGTGAATAGAGGAGTTGGCTGGGCTTTATCTGGAGAGAAGAGCATGTTCACACCTAGGTCTATGAGCAAGAGGAATCTTGAGAAAGGCAGAATGCAAGGTGTGAGGACGGCCTTGGCAGGACCTGAGATTGGAGAAGATTTCCCAGCACCACAGAAGTCATTAGAGGTGTTTGGATTTTATCTTGAAGGTAAAGGGGAGTTTAAAGGCTAGAATCAGGGGAGTGATCTGTGTTGTAGTAAGGATATTAAACAGCAGACTTGTGGCTAGAAAGCTCACTGGCTGCAGTGGGCAGAGATCAGGCTGTAGATAGGAATGGTTAGGATGAGATGGCAACAGCCCAGGCTCCAAGTTCTACCTCCCCCAAGAAGCCTTCCTGGGGAACTCACACTGGCCTCTCCCTTCCCAGAATAATGATTGTGTCTAGTAGCAGCAGCAGTTGTACTAGAAGCAATAGCAATTTAAATAACGACACGTTCATTCTTGTAAATGATAACCCTGTGAAGTAGGCAGGAGAGTTATTATTTCTATTTTACAGATGAGGAAAACAAGGAAACTTACCCATAGCATAGAAGCAGCAGTGATGGACCATGAACTCAGATTGTCAGAATCCCAATGATATGTTATTGCCACTATAGCAAACTGCCTCTTGGCTTGCTTTGCATTTAAAGACTTTTCTTAGTATTCAGTCTGTTTAATAAATATATACATTGTGTCTGCTGACTTGTACACAGTGCCTGGCTCAGGGGCTGCACTCAATCAAATGTGAGTTAATGAAGAATATGGTGGTTCTTGAGGGATCCAATGATATAGTTTCTCCAATTCTAATGAATGAAATGATGGCACATTCATTCTGTCTTCATACCCTCTCCCAGTACCTAGTTGAGTTGCAGGGTGAAAAACAGGCATTAGTAAATTTGTGTGGAATTTAAATGGCTGATGAAGAACATCAACCATTTAAAAGAGAAGTCAGGACTGTCTGTAGCAATTCTGGAAGGGAGGAGGGGTTGGGAGCCAGGCTGGGCCTATGGGGATTGGCTAGTGGGACAGAGAGCCACCCACCAAAGGTCCCCCAGCCTGAGCAGCCTTGGCAGCCAAGTTGAGTCTAAGTAGCACTTTTCTGTTAAGTGCTCTGTGGGGGGGTGTATTGTGTCTCTATTTAAAATTAATTTTTCAGAACTGGAAGCCCTATTCTGAAAGGCAGTGCCCCCTGGGTAGCTTCTGGCAGGATTGGAAAGCCAAAACTTTGTAGAGAAACACAATAAACCAGAAATTTCCTCCCAGGTGAGCAAGAAACTGCCTCTTTCTTTTTGAAGAGAGAATTTTCCAGAACTTTACTCACCAAGTAGCTGGTTTTCAAGTCATTTCTTCTATTTGTAAGTGAACTACATTCCAGTCGACTGTCTGATAGAGGGAATAGAGGCATAGGCAATCCGCACAAACAGGAGAACAAACAAGTAATTTCTCTTTGGCTTGGGGCTATGTTTCTGTATTTACATGTGAATGGAGTGACATCTGATGCTTTGAAAATGTGCAGTGCTTGCTGCCAATGGAGAAACACCACTGTCACTGTACAGTGGATTTTGGAGGACTTGTTCAGTTCCACAAATGCTCGTCTAGATGCTAGGGTTACAAAGGTTCATTCATTCATTCATCCAATATTTATTGAGTGCCTACTATGTGCTAAGTATTGCACTAGGCATTGGAGAAACAGCAGTAATTAAAGCAAACCAACCAACCAAATAAAAACTTTTACCTTTATGGAGGGGAAATAGACAATATTATAAATAAGTTTATAATTATAATCTTATAATTATAAGTTCATGTAAGACAATATTATAAATAAGATAGATAATTAGATATAACTAAGGAGATAAATAAAGCAAAAAGAGGGAATAGAAAATGTTAGGAGAGGGTTGCCAGGGAAAGGTTCATGGAAAAGGTGACATATAATGAAGAACTGTAGGAGGTGAGGGAGATAGACATGCAGAAATCTGGGGAGAGCATTCCAGAGAGGGCACAGCAAATGCAAAGGCCATAAGCGGGGAGCACATCTAATGTGTCTGAGAAACAGCAAAGAGAGGAGAGTGTAACTTGAGCACAGGGGGTGAGGAGAACAATAAAGAGACAGAAAGGGAGAGGTCAGAAAGGCCTTAGAGATCATTGCAAAGACGCTGACTTCTAATATCGGTATGATGTGCTGTGTTGCCAGTGGAAGGTTTAGAGCAGAGGAATGATAATGATACAGCCTGACATGTTTTCACAGGAACGTCTTGGCAGCCATGGGAAACAGGCAGAAGCAGACGGGCTGGGTTGGGGGTGAGGGGGTGGGGAGGCGTGGCTCAACAATCACGTAAGAGTGACTTGGACCAGGGTGAGAGCTGTGAGAGGGGTGAGAAGGGGATGGAGTCTGGTTTTGCTTTGAAGGTGGAATGGACATGATTCATTGACAGATTAGATGTGAGGTGTGAGAGAAACGGCAGAGTCAAGAATGACTCTCAGGGTCTGAGTGCAAGGAGGAGCCACGGTCATTTCCTGAGACAGGGAAGAACACAGAAGGTGCAGGTCTTGATGGGAGAGGCTGGAGGGCACGAGGGAAGGTCAGGAGCTTGGTGTTAAATATGCTAAGATTGAGGTGTGTATCAGACATGCAAGTGGAGCTAGCCAGTAAATAGTTAGGTAATGGAATCTAGAGTTCAGAAGAGGATATTCTGAGCAGGTAATATAAACTGGGGAGTTGTTAGCATATAGATGGTATTTAAAGCCACGAGACAGGATGAGATCACCTAAGATGTGAGTGTAGATAAGAAAAGAGAAAAGGTCCAAGGATGGAACTTGGGGACACTCCAATGTTTAGAGGTCAGGGAGATGAGAGGGAACCAGCAAAGGAGACTTGGAAGGAAAGTGAAAAGAAACACAAGGAAGTGCGTGTGGTGTCCTGGAAGCAAGGGAAGAGGGAATTTCTAGCAGGAACGAGTGGTCAGCTGTGTCAAAGGCTGCTGGTAGGTCAAGATAACAATGAAAATAAGGAAGTCCTGGGTGACCTTGACATAAGCCTTCTTGGTGGAGTGATGAGGGCTGAGGCCTGGCTGAAGGGGGTTCCAGAAAGAATGTGAGGAGAGACGTTAGAAACAGTGAGTACAGACAACTGTTTGAGAAGTTATGTTGTAAAGAGAAAGGAAAGTACGGTGGTATCTGGAGGGGGAAGTAGGATTGAGCTTTTTCCTTCAGTCTGGAGAAATAAAAGTGAATATGGTAGAGTCTGTCCTCAAGTTCCTTCCATTCTAAAAGGAGAGACAGACACATCAGCAGAAGTCGTCACATAGAGATACTCACCTGGTTCCAAAGCAATACACTCTAGAAAAATCTAAAAACTCTAACCTAATTTAGGGGAAAAAAGATACTTTGAAAAGAAGTCCTACACCAGGACCTAAAAGGTAAGTGATCTTTATCCAGGGGAAGAAAGAAGGAAATGATATTTTAGATAAAAGGAAGAATATAAGTCAAATCATGGAAGCCTGAAGCAGCTGGTTGGGTGTGGGGATCACAAAGAGATCAGCATTTCTGTTCTAGAAGTCGACTTCCTGGGTGTGACTCCCAGACTCTGCAAGATAATGTGACCTTGGGCAAATTACTAACCCACGCTGTGAATCTGTTTCCTTACCCATAAAGTGGGGATACAGTAGTATCTGCCTCATAGGGTTGTCATGAGGAAGAAACAAACAATACATGTGAAATGCTTATAACAGCGTCTGGTACATAGTAGATGCTCCATAAATACTAGTTCTTCCAATTACTGGGTGCAGACAATGATACAGGGATTGATAGGATGTAAGATTGAAGACATCGCTAGCCAGACATAGAGGGACTTGTATGTCATACTAAGGGTTTTGACTTCATTCTGGGGATGGGAGCCGTTGAAGGGTTTTAGGCTGAGGAACAACACAATTTGATGAGTGTTTTAAGAGGTTCACTGTGGCCGCCTATAGGATGGTTGTAAGGGGAATCGCAAAATCCTAGAAGCAGGATTCCAAAGACCTGATTGTGTGTCCTGGCTCATCACACTCATCAATGTGTGAGCCAGTTCTTTCCTTGAGCCTCGTTTTGTTGGGAAGCAGGGTGTACAAAACGCAAGCAAAGGGCTGCTGTGAGGAGTAAATTAAATCATAGAATGAAAGCGTCTAACCCAGTTCATGAAACATAGTAGATAGGCAACAAATATTTGTTTTTTAATTAATTAATTAACTAATTAATTTTTTATTGCATTGGGTCTTTGCTGCTGCGTGTGGGCTTTTCCCTAAGTTGCAGCGAGCAGAGGCTACTCTTCGTTGCGGTGCACAGGCTTCTCATTACGGTGGCTTCTCTTGTTGCGGAGCACGGGCTCTAGGCCGTGGGCTTCGGTAGCTGTGGCACGCGGGCTCAGTAGTTGTGGCTCATGGGCTCTAGAGCACACAGGCTCAGTAGTTGTGGCGCTCGGGCTTAGTTGCTCCATGACATGTGGGCTCTTCCCGGACTAGGGCTCGAACCCATGTCCCCTGCATGGCAGGCGGATTCTTAACCACTGCGCCACCAGGGAAGTCCTAAACATTTGTTTTTTTTTTTTTTTTGGTACGCGGGCCTCTCACTGTTGTGGCCTCTCCCGTCGCGGAGCATAGGCTCCGGACGCGCAGGCCCAGCGGCCATGGCTCACAGGCCCAGCCGCTCCGCGGCATGTGGGATCCTCCTGGACCGGGGCACGAACCCGTATCCCCTGCATCGGCAGGTGGACTCTAAACCACTGCGCCACCAGGGAAGCCCTAAACATTTGTTTTGATTTTATTATGAGAAGCATTACATGCGAGGAGCAAAAATTTGTAAGTTTCCCCGTCTTTTTTTTTCTTTTCTGGCTGCACCACGCAGCATGCGGGATCTTAATTCCCTGACCAGGGATCGAACCCTCGTCCCCTCCACTGGAAGCGTGGAGTCTTACCTTAACCACCGGATCGCCAGGGAAGTCCCAGTTACCCCATCTTTATGCCCCATCCCACCAGGCCCAGATCTCCCTTGCTTCTGGAAACAAGAGAGGGGCCCCTGACCTACGCAGCATCATTCTCGCTCTCTCCTGTCCCACTTTTCTCACCTCTGTAGCTGTCTGGTTCCCTCCGCTCAGTGGTCAGACCCTGATAGCCCTAATGTGCCTGCCTTCTCCAAGGCCAGGACCATGTCCACAGGACTGGAAAGTGAGTAAGGAGAGCTTCTGAGATCACAGCCTTTCCTTTACCAGCTGCTTGTTATCAGAGGGCTCTTGTTCTTCCACTGGCCCTTTACACCTGTAACACCTTTTGCTTTAAGTCATTTCCCAACTCCCACGTGTCATTCTCCCCAGTAGCCGGCACATGTCCAGGAGGCCCAGACGGCACCATAGAGATGCCTGAGGCCCCACCTCCCCCAGCACAGCACCTCGTTCAGGGTAGGGACTTGGTGTGGAATGAACTGAATAAAGAGTTGACTGATGCTCCTGCAGCACCGATAGCCTGCCAGGCTGTAAGTGTGAGTTGGTTGGATTATGAAAGATGGGAAAGCACGTCTTCAGTTTTAGAGTGGAAATAAAACCTCGCAGCCGCCCCAGGCTTACTTAGACAGAGTGGGCAGGGCTATGACCTGTGGGCCCAGAATGGTACCTTTGATAAGCTAAGCAACAGGCAGCTCATTAAGCCTTGTGGTCCCCATGAAAGTTGAAGAAGGCACGGAGCCTTGATGGTCAACGACAGTTCAGGGCCCTCCTCCCAGCAATGGGTTTGGGCCTCTACCAGTCAGCTTGAAACACTCAGAGCTAAACAAGTTGATTTACAAGATCTTTTCCTCCTGTTCCCTTGGCACACGGTTTAGGCTGCCGTGAGAGCCACAGGAACAGATGCCTCTCTGGCCTCTGGGAAGGCAGAGGAAGCCCATGCCACATCTGATGTTTCTCCTCTTTTTCCCAGGCCACTGGGAACTTAGGCCTGAGTCATGCAAGACCAGTGCAGGGAGGTGGGCCAGAGAGCGGCAAGGCTTGAGGGTGACGACAGTTGAAAGGGAGAATCAAAGGCCTGGGAATGGAAGGGGAATTCAAGAGATCATCTGGTCCAGCTCTCAGGCCTTTAGGTGATATTGTTGCTCTGGATTTGCAGTGAAGTAGGTACCTGAGGCCTGGCGTGGGTGAGTGACCTGTACGAGGCAAATGCTTAGCGTGTGTGCAAAGAAGATGGAAGACGGTGGCGCAGCTGCTCAGGCCTGCTGCCCTGCCGTCAGTGCCATCTGCTTCTGATTGAAGATGGTGCTGGTGGTGATGGAGAGCACATGCTGGGAGGACGGTTCACCCAAGAATAAGTTCACCAGTGAAAGTCAGTGTGCGTATACGTGTCTGTGCATGTGTGTTTGTGGGTGTGACCCATTCACTCTTCAATATTCAGCTTCTGCTAGGATTCTACTACTACGACCACTACTACTACCAACTACTACTGATAATGAGAGCTGTAATAACAAGAGCCAACCAAGCTACTGAGCATTTACCATGTACCAGGCACAGTGCTAAGTGTATAACATGGGTGATCCCACTTAATGCTCTAAAAAATAGTACTTATTATTATTACCCCTATTTCACAGCTGAAGAAATGAAAAGATAAAGAAGTTCAGGAGCTCGCTGACAGCTGTATAGCTAATACATTCATAGAGTCAGAATTTGCACTTGGGGTAAGCCTTCGGGCTGTCCACAAATATTTCTCCCTCTCAATCTGTCTCTGTCCCTGTCCCTGTCTCTTTCTGTCTTTCTTTCTCCAGGTTGTCTCCGTTGAACTGGAGCACAGCTATATGACTCCTCTGGCCAGTGAAATGGGAGTAGAAGTGACCCTTCCGGACAGCAGCTCTAGGATCTGGGGTGTGCTTTGCCACATTCTCTTTTTCCTCGGCTGCAACGACTGGCAGTGTCCCAGGTGGTGCTGTACCATCAGCCTGGGTCCTGGTGGGAGGATGGTGGTGGGGGTGGAGTAGAACCCTCAGCTGAGCTGCAGTAAGTCTTTGTGGTTGTACGACACTGAGATTGTAGGGCTGTTTGTTACCACAGTGACACAGTGCAGCCCATCTCGACTGAGTTGGAACCAGGCCTCTCTAGACAGTGAACACTCTTAAATCCCACACGCAGGTGTCTTCCCCAATTTCTCCAGCTGAGTTAGCTATTTCCCCAATGGGCTCGAGTAGAAATCTAGCGTGGCTTTGATCACTTTGTATGTCCATTCTTGTCTCCGTCATTAGACTGAACTTGCAGGGCACACTTCTGTGTTTCTGTTCACTGGCACAGAGCCTGGAACACGGGAGGTGTTAAGAGCATGCTCACTGGGTGAATGTCTGTAGGAAAAGAACCCTGGGCACTGCAGTTACCCTGCATACGATGAACCTCCAGGTGGCCAAGAAGGCCAGTCTACCTCTGACCTCACATTCTTGTGAGGTGACACGGGAAGATGTCCTCATCCCTGGGGACTCTGCCAGGTGGCCTAGCTCCTGGAAATCTACCCAGCTGGCTAGCAGAATTTGTCCCGTCTTGTCCGGACTGCAGCGGTAAATCAGCAGGTGTGAGGAATTCACCCCAGAGAGTGATTCAGCAATGGCACGAATGAGTAATTTACAGAGCCCATTAAGGCAGCACAGAACTACTTATTTATGAGAACTTTTTGACAGATCTGTGGCTTAATCATTTATCCCGCTGAACATTTAGCCAGGGTCACTAGTAAATAATTCACTTATTACACACTCTGGAGTGGTTTATGGTACTGTGACTTATGATCTCACACAAGTACACAGCCGGGGGAACTGGAATGGGAAGGCCAGGGAAGGGAAGCGGAGCTGAGGGTCCTCCCCCCAGATCTATGCTGAGCCTTCTGGATCCAGGAGGAAGACGTGCAGGCCCCAGTGATTTGCTCTAAGTCAAATTGATGTTACGGGGAGAAGGATGTGAGTCCCTAGTCTAATCTTTGGGGAGACAGTGAAGGGAGGAAATAAATGTGTAGAGACTGGTCAAAAGATGTTAGGTCTTACCTCTAGGTGGAGGGGAGACACACCCCAGCTTCAGGAGCTCTCCAGGGCCTCATGTGGAAATCTAAATGCCCACCTGACATTCAAGACCCTCCAAGAACTGTCCCCAGTTTGTTCCCAGTCTTATCGTTCCTCCTCTTCTTATCCCTGCAATAGCCATTGAAGCCCCCAAACAAGGTGTGTCTCGTCCTTTCTCTATGCATTGGCTTGCAGCATCCCTCCTGCTTGCATTGCCCTTCTATTCTCTTGTCTAACTGCTACTTTTTTGTTCAGTCTTCAGCTCAAAGCCACCTCCTGCATGAAGTCTTCCCAGGCTACCTGAACTAGGCTTACTGCTCAAAGCCACCTCCTGCATGAAGTCTTCCCAGGCTACCTGAACTAGGCTTACTGCCTCCGTGAAGTTCTTGAAAACCTACTAAGTGCCAGGCATACATTAAATACATTACACATGCCATTGATTGGCTTGTCTCCCCGGCTATACGAGGTGTCTCCTTAAACTAGGTGACTCAGCATTAACTGAACATGACCCCTGCTCTAGCTAGCCCAGAGCCTGCCCCGCCCAGGGAGTTAAAAAATGTGGGCTGTTCTTGATGATGATACTAATGAGGATGATAATAAAAACAATTGTGATGTTGACCTCCTCAGCCTCCCACCTCTGCTTCCTTTCTCTCTCTCATATCTTCCCCAGTCCCCAAAGGCAGTGGAAGCACATGGCCAATCTTTAAGGTTCTTTGAGTTTCTAACTGGCACCATAAATGGAGAGAGGAGCCCCTGTTGGGATGGAGAAGTGTGTTTGGGTGGAGTCACTGGAAAGGAAGCAAGTGGACGCAGATCCAAGTGCAAGTGTCATGCTCTACACTTTTATCGAAGATCCTTTCCAAGCCACACCTATCCCACCCATAACCTTCCAGCAAAACCCTACAGATTCCAAATGTGTTTCCCAGTGTCCTGACCTTGAGGGGGTTAGCTGTTTCCCGAGGTTGAGGCCACCTGAATGAGGTCTCTTCTCTTTGTATCAATACCATCTTGCCTGGATAGACGACAAAGACTTCAGTTTTCCCTATTTATAGATCTCCAGTGGGAAGAGAAAGGAGATAATTTACCCTCTCTCACCTTCTGCTTAATGCCTCTTGCCCACCAGCAAGTTCTTTCTAAAGTCTAGTCTTAGGCAGTCGTGCTATGACGTTCAAGAAGAAAGTGTAGGATATTAAACAGCTCATCTTTCAGGGAGGGAAAGCCTGGACTTGCCTGAGATGAGGTAGGAGAAAAGAAAGGACACCATCATTCTCCTTCCTTCCTTAGGGAATTTTAAACAGGTCTCTAGTCACTGCCTAGAGTGGACAGAATCATACGGTTTGTTATCTATTTATTTTGATGGATTCCCATAACATCCATGTCAAATAGGTATTCTTGTTAGCTTCTGTTATGGGCCGAACTGTGTTCTCCCCAGATCTGTATGTTGGAACCCTAACTGCCCAACGTGACTGTATTTGGAGATAGGGCCTATAATGAAGTAAATAAGTTTAAATGAATTCATAAGGATGAGGTCCTAATCTGATAAGACTGGTGTCCTTGTATGTCCAAGAGACATGAGAGAGATTTCCTCTCTTTCTCCAGCGAGTCCCCCCACCCCGCATCCCAGAGGACACGTGAGGACAAAGCAAAAAAGCCAGGAAAAGAGGTCTCATCAGAAACAAACTCTGAGGGCACCTCAGTCGTGGATTATCCAGCCTTCGGGACTGTGAGAGAATAAATGTCTGCTGTTTCAGCCACCCAGTTTGTGGTATATTGTTATGGCTGCCTGAGTGGACTATGGCAGCTTCCTTTTACAGGTTGAGAGAAGTGAAATGGCTTGACTAAAGTCGCCAAAGGGTCGATGACAGAGTGAGGTCTTAAAATTAGGACTGGGTCCCATTGGATGTACCAGATCCTGCTGACTCCATCCTGGGAGTGAAACTCCGGAGCTGAGGCTCAGCATCTAGCAGTCTCCCTACTGACCCTCCCGCTGTGGGTTCTGGTCACAGCTTCTGCCTCTTCTCTCTGCTCCCTACTCCAAACCCATCCCACACTTCCTGTTGTTCCTCCCGTCTTCTTGTTCAGGACACTTTGGTGTCCCTTTAGCAGGGTCACATCGGATTCTGTGGTGCAGTGCTGCCATCTGCTGGCCGGAGCCACCAGCCAATCCAGCTGCCAGGGCAGTCGTTTTTCTGTTTATTTTTCTTGTGGCAAGAACACTTAACATGCGGTCTACCGTCTTTAAAAAATTTCAAGTGCACAATACAGTGTTGTACAGCAGAGCTCTAGAACTTATCTTGTGTAACTGACACTTTCTTTACCACTCTCTATTTCTCTTACCCCAAGATCCCACCCACCTCTCCCTCGTAATTCCAATCCCTCTAATCTTCTTCTGCAGGTAGGTAACTAACATAGGTCCCTGTTCAGAAAAACAGAAAAAGAAAAGAAGGCAGACACAGAAAACCGTCCTCTTGGGTCTGAGTGGAAAACTGACTGCAAAAGGGAAAACGCAGTTAATTCCCAAGAGTGAGGTCCCCACACTGTCAAGCAAGCCCCTCCAAGTCCAGGCCAAGGAGCTGGCAGAGGCCTGAGGCTGTGGCTGTGGTGCCCCTTGACAGGAGCACTGAAGGCCTCCCTGTGTATCCTGAGGAGGTGAAGGGGGCAGGTGCTTCTGGAAAGGCTGTAGGAAGAGGCTATCAGGAATCCAACACCCTCCCCTTCTTCCAGGAAAGTAGTTGTGTCTTTTGCGGTACGCGGGCCTCTCACTGTTTGGCCTCTCCCGTTGGGGAGCACAGGCTCTGGACGCACAGGCTCAGCGGCCACGGCTCACGGGCCCAGCCGCTCCGTGGCATGTGGGATCTTCCCGGACCGGGGCACGAACCCGTGTCCCCTGCATCGGCAGGCGGACTCTCAACCACTGCGCCACCAGGGAAGCCCAGGAGTTGTGTCTTGCTGGCTGGTTTCTCTTCGGCACCTTTCCATAGTGATCCGTATGGTGAGCAATCCCATACTCATTTAACAGACGAGGAAACTGAGGCTCAGAGAGTTTGTAACCCAGAGATTAGTGCGGATGAGTGATATCAAACTGTACATCATAGTGTGAGTGTTGGGCCTGGATTGTAGTTCAGGGTCTCTGAGAGCTCTGACCCATCTGTCCATGCATGTGAAATGTTGACATCAGTGTTTATGGGGATCCCACAGTCTCTGCTCCACAAAAACCCCAGCCTGAGCATCTCTCTGTGAGGTCACCCAGTGTCTATACGGATAAGTGGGGCATGCTACAGCTGGTTGCTGCTCTCCTGTGTGCCCAAGGCTTAAGAGGGGCAAGTGTGAGCCTGGAGAAGGGTGCAGAGAGGAGGGATGGCCAAGGAGAGCCACAGAAGAGACGGGAGGGAGGCAGGAGGGGGCACAGAAGGAAAACAACACTGAGGCAAGATAGAAAGATCAGTGGACTTGGAGTCTGCAGTTTCCAAGCTGGGTCTTCAGGGAAATGTTTTCATCTATGAAGTAGAGATAATACAATTGTACTTATTTCACAGCACTGTTCTGAAAGTTAAGTGAAATAACAGGGTGAAACCAGTAGCCCCTGTGTTCAACTCATAGTCAGCCCCCAGTAAGTGTTTGTCGAATGTGAAACCATGAAGAGTAGAGGACTGAGTCAGTGCTGCTTATGTCCTGTGACTATTAACTTACATTAATATTGAGCCACTCATTCACCAAAAGCACATCTGATGACTAGAGGCTTTGCGCCTGCCCCAGACCATTCCAGGAGCCAGGAAGTGGTCTTGCGCCCTCCAACTTTGCTCTAGTGATCTCTGAAGATGCAGGCTTTGCCTCATTCCCCTAAATTTATCAGGATTCACAGAAGCTGTGTCTTATACACTAGACTGAAGCAGGTCCTAATTAGGAGTCCCAGGGAATCACATGTTTTCCACTGGGAAGAGGTAATTTTGGTCATTTTGATTCTTGGGAAGGACAGCACAACTCTGTGGATTTGCAACATGACTAAAGAGCTCTCAGTGTAGTCAGGAATCTGGATTATGGTCCAGGCTTGGCCATGTCCTGTGTTATCCTGGACATACCTCTTTCTTCCTTGAGGCTTAGCATTTTCTTCTATGAACTGAGAGGGTATGTCTACTAGGATGATCAGCCATTCTTGTTTACCTGACATCGAAGGAGTTCCAGGGTGTGGAATTTTCAGTGCCCAAACCAGGAAAGTCCTGAGCAAACCAGGGCAAGTTGCTCACCCTAACTCTAAGCCCCGTCTTCTCTAATATTCATGTTTCAATCGCTGGCTTACTTGATTTTACCTGTTGGAAATGCTTTTGTTCATGAGAAATAAAATACTCAGCTAACACTGGCTTTTGATATGAGAGAATTTACGGTTTACAAACAAGCATTCTGGGCATAGGCAGTTTCTATACTGATGTGTCAGCTCAGTAGCATCATTGAGGACCTAGGCACCGTCTTTAGCATCTTGGCTTTGCATTCTCATGACTGTCACCCTGAGATCACAGGATAGCTACTGCAACTCTAGGTATCACACAGCTACTCAAGGCAGGAAGGAAAGACAGTGCCACCAACTGCTCCTGTCACTTTTATGAGGAAGCAGAAGATTTTCCAGGGGCTTCCCTGGTGGCGCAGTGGTTGAGAGTCTGCCTGCCGATGCAGGGGACACGGGTTCGTGCCCCGGTCCGGGAAGATCCCACATGCCACGGAGCGGCTAGGCCCATGAGCCATGGCCACTGAGCCTGTGCGTCTGGAGCCTGTGCTCCGCAACGGGAAAGGCCACAACAGTGAGAGGCCTGCGTAACACACACACACACACACACACACACACACACACAAAAGATTTTCCAGAAAACTCCTTGTGGATGTCTCCTTAGATTTCACCTGCCACCTCTAGCTGTAGGAGAAGCTTTCTAACCTCCATAAGTGGGAGGTGGAAAGGAAGGAGCCACAGAGTAGGCTGCCTTGATGAACATACGCTCCCTAGTGTTGGTTTTCTGAGAGCAGGGATGAGGTACCAGTGAATAAACTGATACAGAGGGAGAAAGAGCTCTGAAAAGCCGTAGGCCTTCCCCTTGGAGTTAGGGGTGACTGTAATATGAACATTGTGAAGTTCAGGGCTCTGGGGCCAAGGGTGCAGAACAGAGGTGTGGGAAGGCCTTGAAAACAGCAATATGTTTTTCCTGGATTTGCTATCCTCAAAGCTTGGAGGTATGTCTAGGGGAGATTCCCCAGCTGTCCATATCTGGAGCATCAGTGGCTTTTAATGTGTGTCTATCTCTGTGGAGCTCAAGGAAACCTGGCAAGGGTATTCTCTTCTTTCCTCATCCTCCCCAGAGGCTCTGGAATCTCCAGACACCCAAACCTATGTAGCACATAGATGTTGCTGAGTCCTGATACGTGACACCCCTGTGCCTCCTTTCAGGAGCTCAACTACTTCCTGACTCCATCAAAAGAGCCACGTGGGTTCTGCCCATTCCGGAACAACTGTGCCTGTGGGAGCCCAATAAAGTAGGCTGTTTCTTCATCATCAACACAGATATCATTTATTGAGGGTCCACTCATGCCTGAGACTGCACTGAGCTCTCTACATAGGCTATCTCAATTTTATCCTGAGAAGGGAATTTGGCACTATCTCTGACTTAAAGACCAGGAAACAGAGGTTTGGAGATGGGTTGCCCAGGGCCACATAATTCCACAGTTCAGTCTGACTCCAGCGGCCCTCCGTTTCTTGTTGTAACAATGTGACTTCTGAGTGGGTTCCCCAGATCTTGTGAAATATCAGGCACTCTGTAGGCACTCAGTACATCGATGTGTGGAATTGCTAATTTCCTCGACCAATTCATCTCCCTTTTCTAATTTCTGAAGACCTCAGCTTTTTGTTAGAGAAGAGTGTATCCTCAATGTCTTTCAGAACCATGCCTGATGCATACTGATATGTATTTGTGGAACGACTGTTACATAAAGTAGACACTCATTTCCCCAGTCTTCCTGGTATTTGCACTGTTAGAGAAATGGGTGTGTCAACAAGGGTCTGTCATTCTTAGAGATTGATTCAATTCTCTACTTTTATAAGTGACACGGAGACTAGGAGAGATGAAATGACTTGCCCAAAGCTCACATAGCAACGCTAGAAAGCTCCTGGACTCTACTCTATCCCCAAGAAGCAGCTGTGCCCCGATCCAGCACTCCTGTCCTGGGGGAGACCGGAAGGTGGCAGTTATATCTGGACATTTTCAGGTCAGATTTCCACATCTGCTACTGGATCCTGGTTTACTGTGGGGGACACTGCTTCACTCTGACATGAGGCTTAATGCACCTGTGCAGAAATCCAGCTTTGCTTTGGAATAAAACGTTGGTTTGAATCTCAGTTTTACCAGTAACGAACTTGAGGGTCTTGGACAAGTTGTTTAACCTAAGTCTCAGTGTCCTGTCCTGTAAGGTGGAAATGATAACAGCTCTTATCTTGTATGATTGCTCTGAGGGGTAAATGAGGGGCTCCATATACAGCGTTTTAGCACATAGTAAACACATAACACAGAGTGAGCTTTCAATAAATTGTCGTTGTTCTAAGTGCCCATCAACAGATGAATGGATAAAGATGTGGTATATATATATATATATATATATATATATATATATACATATACACACACACACACACACACACAATGGAATATTACTCAGCCATAAAAAGAATGAAGTAATACCATTTACAGCAACGTGGCTGGACCTTGAGATTATCATACTAGGACCTTGAAGTTATCATACTAGGTGAGATTATCATACTAGAAGCAGACTCACAGTCATAGAAACAAATTTATGGTTACCAAAGGGGATAAGGCGGGGAGAGGGATAAATTAGGAGTATGGGATTAACAAATACACACTACTACCTATAAAATAGATAACCAGCAAGGACCTACTATATAGCACAGGGAATTATATTCAATATCTTGCAATACCCTATAATGGAAAAGAATCTGTAAAAGACTATATATATATATATATATATATATATATATATATATAAAATATAAATTGTTGTTATGGTCACATTACTACCATTATTAGACAGCGGCAGGTTGAAGTAGAATATCCAGCTTTGTGACTTTCCAACATTCTTCTCACCCTTGCTCCGGAGGAGCTCTATGGCTGCAAAGGGTCACTTATGACTGAGATTTTGCACTGCTCCTCTGTCTCTTCTGACACACCGTTCTGCCTGTTAATGCCCTCCCAGCTCTCTTAGAATCTTCCACGTGGCTCAAATGAGCAGCTTGTTGGGGTCGCCCTGCTGGAATGCCCTGCTGGAATGCCGCCCTGCTGGAATGCCCTGACATTTTCTGGGGACCCTTTTCTGTCAGTCAGCTGGTAATTAACAGAGCCTGGAGACGAACTGCCAGGGTCCAGGAAAAGGACACCAGCCGCTGCCTCCTACGTTGTGCTCTTCTGCTATGCTGCAGCTGGATTAAGCCACTTGTTAAATAGCCAGGGATTTGGGGAGCCAGTGGTTAAACTGTTGGTAATTTGAAATCAACTGTGGTTGCAGTGTTTACACCATGGAAATCGGTAAATAATACAAATCCAGGAATGGTTTTCTCCTCCAGCCACTGGTTTACCATTGCATCACCAAACAAACCCTTCTCCTCCTAAAACTCACTAGCTGAGCGGGAGACTACAAGATTCTGGACTAGACGCTTTGGTTAGCATACCCACATTTTTAGAAAATGAATTATTTAAATTATAGAGGTAATACAAGGTTGTTATGGAGCACCCAAATAACACAGGACAAGTACAAACTGAAAAGTCAAGGGATCACTCCATTTATCCCTTCTGGTTGCAGAGATATCCACTGTCATTTCCTTTTGTGTTTCTCTAGAATTCTTTTGTGGATACAGAAGAATAGCTATATATATAGTTTTATTGAATGGGTTGAACTTGAAACAAGAAACAGCTTCATTTTTCTCTTAGCTCTGCTCTTGCTATCTATTACATTATATAGAAGCTTGCTTGCCCCTGAAGACTGGCTTGAGCAGACACAATAGCTTTCTGACCACTTTCAGGCAGTGAAAAAATAGTCTAGTTTAGTTCAATTTAAAACTTAAGTGTCACATCCAGTTCAAAGCTTTTCTTTTCCCCTAATCATTGGCCTGACCTGTGGCTCAGACACCTGCAGTGGGAAAGGGGCCATTCATTCTCCTTCTGTCCCCTCCTCCTAGGACCAGAGGAAGAGGGATGAAGGGATAAAGTTCTTTTTGTTTAGTGGCTGCTCTCTTGGCTGACGTAGTTGCTACACATCTTCTAGTGTGGCAGCAACTTCTTGGGAGGTCTGTCATAGGGGCCCTCCTCACTGTCCAGTTTCCTGCTGGCTGACCTATTGGGAGCCTTACTCAGGGCCTGCCCCTACAGGTACAATCAATAGCTTCTCACCGGTGGACTCCCTTTGCCCCAGAGGGCAGCCTTGTTGGGTGGGATCTCATCAAAGCGGTTCTAGTATGGCTACTTTTACTTTTTTAATTGGGATACAATTGCTTTTCAAAGTTGTGTTAGTTTCTGCTGTACAACGAAGTGAATCAGCTATATGTATACATATATCTCCATATCCCCTCCTTCTTGGACCTCCCTCCCCGCCCCATCCCACTCATCTAGGTCACAACAGAGCATCAAGCTGAGCTCCCTGTGCTATACAACAGGTTAATTCAAAAAGACACATGCACCCCAATGTTCATTGCAGTACTATTCACAATAGCCAGGACATGGAAGCATCCGGGGTGTCCATCGACAGACGAATGGATAAAGAAGACGTGGTACATATATACAATGGAATGTTAGCCATAAAAAGGAATAGTATGGTTACTCTTCGTAGCATCCACTAGGCTTATAGGAAACTCATAGGAAATCCAATGGAAAAAGTCTCGACCCACTGAATGCTGGAAGTGCAGCTTGCCCAACCACTGACCCCTCTCCCCGTGTCCTCTGTCATGTCTAGCTCCAGCCAGTGGTAATTAGGCAGCAGTCATTTGCTCAGAACTCTCACCTTGTTACGCTGTGGTACACCTAGGTAAGCCTATGAGATGCAAGTGTTAAGCTAGGCAGTAAGAAGCCAGTCTCCCTTTCCTGTAGGTACCTCTTGTCTTGTCAATTATTCCCTTGGGATTTTCATCTATTGGCTGGTTTTGAGGGGAAAAAGAAAAGCATCAAAAGACTCTACTCATATGAGTAACCTAAACTTCCCTTTGATTTTCTAGTCTTCTCTCTAGGGTGGGAGTCAGCAACTGAGTGAGGGCTGCAGGACAACTTTTTCCATCTTTTCACAAGTTCAGCACGTTGTGTTTGGCCCTTCCCTTTAGAATGTAGGGGTCTTTAACACCTACTGTTTTCAGCTTTGGGGCTTGAAATGAAACTTAAAGACGGTCCATATAATTTAATTCAGCAGATGGGATTATTCTACACATATTATTCTACCATTTGCTTTTCTTGCTAAGCAAAATACTATATCTTGGGCATATTTTCTGTCATTATATGTAGATCTACTTTTTTCTTTTAGTTGCATTTTATTTTTCCTCACACATTTCTCTTCTTTTCTTCTGTCATGCGCGTGACCATTTCATAAACCAGTATTTTTAGAACTGCCTAGTATAGCAAGCAGTATTTTTTTCTTCTTTTTTAAGATTTTGCATTTTTTAATTGTTGTGGAGTGTCTTAAGAAAGGTCGGGGAATTTGAATATGCCTGTGTTCACTAGGGATGCACCGCTTTACCCTAAGTAGCACAGATCTTTAGAAACAGCTTAATATGTCATTGTATTGATATATGGTGATATATTTAATCAGTTCCCTGTTGGTGGACATTTAAGTGTTTCCAGTTTTTCCCTGTTATGGACAATGTTACACTGAACATCCATGTGTCTTATATTCTCATGCACTCACTCACTGACTTTAAGTAAGTGAGACATCGTAATATCAGATCCTTTCCCACAGAACACTTTTTCAGAAACCACTTTGTAGCTAGAAGGCAGAGAGAAAGACTAGACTCAGGACACATGGGTTCCTGGAAAGGATACTTGAATGATGTTGATCCTGTTAACTTTCCTTTTCAGTAAGAAGTCTGCAAGAGTGGCACCTGGTGGGCTCTGAATCCAGGTCATGGACCATGGATCTGAGGCCATTGAGCACCCAGTGCCTGTCATTCAGCAGGAGCTCAATACACGTTTGTTTACCCTGAAGCATGTGAACCATCCCTGTATAATGGCAGGCAGCTCAGGAACAGCTGTGCACATAACTACAACTCAGACAGATTGACTTAACTGTACCTTGTAAATCAGGCTTAGTTTCAGCATCATACTGGTCCCTGAGTTATGTCTTCACGGCTCAGCACCCCCAGTAGGGTCATGGGACCCCATGAAAGATGCCTGGCCCAGAGTGTAAATACTTAGAGCACAAGGGAGGAGGTGCCCACACAGAATGTGATCAGACTATTACTTTTTGAGCCTGGGCTAAGTCACATTTAAAGAAATAGCGTCTGGTAGAAAAATGCAACTGAAAGTATTTCAAGTGTTTCACCAGGAAGCGTATGTTCATACAGCGCAGACCTCTTTAGACACCGCTCTTAGCTTCAGTCTGTCTCTTTCTTCAGGCAGTGGGTCTAGGACCAACTCTTTCCTCTCTTTTCTCTCTCTCCTTTCCACGAATTCCCCTTATCCCTGAGTCCACTGAGCTCTCCTGTGCACTTCTCTGCCTTTCTAGGCATCTCCTTACTGTGGAGTTCTCCCTTGTTGATCACACACACACACACACACACACACACACACACACACCCTCCAGACCTGTGAACTTGTTTTGCTGCACTGTATTCCCTGGGACGTATAATTCACCCTACTCACACACATGACTGCAGCTTTTCTCACAACCATCAGAACCTTTGGGAATTCCAGGGAATACAGTTTTCCACTGCTTTACACAATAAAGTGTACATGGTAAAGGCATCTTCCCCTGGCTGTCACACATCCTCATCTCACGTCTTCCTCCATCTATGTGGCAGACACTCTTATTGGACCCTTCCTCCAAATCCTGTTGTACAAGAATCAGAGACATGTGCAAGGCAATGTTTCTGAAGTCTGACACTGATGCCATGATTTCTGGATGCTTGGGAACGCACATTAGTGTCTTCCTCCCAGGATCAACAGCACCCCTGCTGTGTTCAGTGGCTGGAGCCATCTGGGGAGAGGTTAACATTGCTTCAGATGCTACAGTGGATCCTGAAAGTTCATTCTTGGGGACAGGTTCTCTCTTAGAGGGAGATCTGAGCAGTGTACCTTCCAGGCTGTCACAGGGCGCCTTCTAACGCTCTCCAGGAGGGCCAGGAATACTACCCATCCTAGAAGCACATGATGTGCAAAAGAGCTTAGTTCCTGTGGCTGGATGCAAACTGAGCAGGTCCATTCATAGGAGACCCCGGCAGCTTCTCTTTAGCAGAACTGAGTGGGCAACTCTGAGCAGGTCCTCTCCAGGGACAATGATGTTCAGCTTCAGGTGATCTGACATGTGTGCTTGGGTGGGCTCCCAAAGCAGCCCAGAGCCCAGAGAATGCGCAAATTATTTTTAAGCAAATATTTCATCTCTTCTACCATCAGTTATTGAACAGCAATGACGCAACTCTTGTACTAGTTACAGGTGATGGAACAGAAAACAAGAAGAAGCTTCTGCTCTCAATTTGCTTACAGTTTAAACTAAGTAGTTAATTATATATCACTTGGAGTAATAACTACAACTAAGGATCCCAATAAGCACAACTAGCTTTTGCGAACAGTATAGGGGTCGTGTATTAAAAGGAAGTGGAAAGAAGAGAGATGGTTTCTCATACAAGCTTCATCTGTTCGCTCCTTGGAAATGAAATCAGGAAAGTGGAAGTTTTGGAGTCTTAGAGGTCTCCAGAGGAGGGACATCTAGGACCCAGACTCTGGTCCAGCCCACTGATACCCATAAATGTGGAAATTGGGAAGGGAGCATCATGATGGGCATAAGGGGTAGAGGTGTCAGAGGCATCTGGGTCTTTTTTTTTTTTTTGCGGTACGTGGTCCTCTCACTGTTGTGGCCTCTCCTGTTGCGGAGCACAGGCTCCGGACGCGCAGGCTCAGCGGCCATGGCTCACAGGCCCAGCCGCTCCACGGCACGTGGGATCTTCCCGGACAGGGGCACAAACCCGTGTGCCCTGCATCGGCAGGTGGACTCTCAACCACTGCGCCACCAGGGAAGCTCCACCCAAATTTTCTGTATCATGAAGTCATTGAAGTACTTTCCCACAGTCTTCCAACATGGATGGTCAGAGCTGGACCATTAAGAGGCCATGTAGCCAATGTTTTTTCAGGGAGTCTGCCTCTCTGGTGTCCAAAAGTCTCCCTCTCCTGCTCTTGTCCTGTATGGCCAATGGTTTGCCATGCTATATCTGGACCATGGCTATTGGGTAGATGCTTGTCTATGTTTGTCAATCTCTCTCTCTCTCTCTTTCTCGCAGTGCCCCTTGGATTCATTTTTATACCATTTTTAAGAATTTATGAAGGGGAAGTTAAAAAATGAATGACAATAATATCACTTGTCATTTTTCTTTTCCTTAGAACCTCAGCAGGAGCTGGAGTGGTTAGGAGACCCCTCCAATCCTCACCCAGTGGTGACTTCACCACATCTCTCCTCCCCCTTGGGTTCAGTTCTGGAATTTAAGCCCAAAGGAAATCATCATCATTGCTACACACTGAATGCAGCCCCACTGGAGCAGGGGAATTGGAATGGGGGGCCTCTGGGAGCCATCCCAGGCTGCATGTGGGCCCCTGTGGCAGCAAGGAAAACATAGTATTCACTGAGACAGTAAGTGAAAATAGGAGAGGAGCTGGTAAGAAAATAGGGCTCAGAGAGAGAATCTCAGAAAGTCAGCAGTCAGGAAAACCAAAGACCCTATACTGCTAACAAAGGGATGCAATTTGTGTGGGATTTTTCAGCGTGGACCCCGTAGTGGGGGAGGGGCAGGAAGAGGCAGAAGATGGCCAAGGGGTGCCTCAGCAGGAGGAACGGACAGGCAACAGGACTCAGGGCCAAAGCGTGCTCATTATGCAGTAACCTCAATTCTCCATCTGGCTTGGTCTTAAAATTAATCTGGATGCAGCAGCAGGAGGGGATGTGTCCAGAGGGCTCGGGCTGGATGGAACTGGCTGAATGTTTTTCACAGCTCACACTGCAGTACCAAAGGGATGCACACAACAAGAGCTGGTCTGTGTCAGCAGAGGGCACTCTTTCCTAACGGACGGGGCTGACCCTGGAAGACTGGGCTGAGGGAGGAAGGAGGCTCAGCCAGAATAAGAAAAAACCCAACTAGCCATTCTTTTCAGCCAGAGGGGATCAGGGTGCCTCAGTCAGAGCTGGGACAGTGGCCACCTATGTGGTGCAACCAGCGGGACTATCTGATGCTGAAAGAGTCATAGACTTGGGCTCTTGCCTGTTGATGTGGCATTTATTCTATAAATATGGATTGAGTGCCGTCTATGTGTTAGCTGTGGATACAGAAGAGATGGATGAAGAGGCAGTATTTTATGGTGAATAAGAGAGTGGGTTCTGCATATGTATATGTATAACTGATTCACTTTGTTATAAAGCATAAACTAAGACACCATTGTAAAGCAATTATACCCCAATTAAGATGTTAAAAAAAAAACAAAAATAAACAATATATAGCATCATTAATATCTTATTAGTGTCTCTATCTGCCTGTACCAAGTTTACAGCTCTGGATAAATCTCCTGCCTCGTCTTAATGAATATTTCTGGAAATAAACAAGAGATGTCTTACTGTCAGTCATTAAAAAAAAAAGAAAGAAGAAGGTGGCCATCTGCAAACCAGGAATAGAGCTCCCACCAGGAACTGGATTGGCCCACACTTGATCCTGGACTTCCCAACATCCAGAAATCCACTGGAGACAGACATCAAAAACAACGGGAACTACGAACGTGCAGCCTGCAAAAAGGAGAAAACTGAAAGCATTTCCACTAAGATCAGGAACAAGACAAGGTTGCCCACTCTCACCACTCTTATTCAACATAGTTTTGGAAGTTTTAGCCACAGCAATCAGAGAAGAAAAGGAAATAAAAGGAATCCAAATCGGAAAAGAAGAAGTAAAGCTGTCACTCTTTGCAGATGACATGATACTATACATAGAGAATCCTAAAGATGCTACCAGAAAACTACTAGAGCTAATCAATGAATTTGGTAAAGTAGCAGGATACAAAGTTAATGCACAGAAATCTCTGGCATTCCTATATACTAATGATGAAAAATCTGAAAGTGAAATCAAGAAAACACTCCCATTTACCATTGCAACAAAAAGAATAAAATATCTAGGAATAAACCTACCTAAGGAGACGAAAGACCTGTATGCAGAAAATTATAAGACACTGATGAAAGAAATTAAAGATGATACAAATAGATGGAGAGATATACCATGTTCTTGGATTGGAAGAATCAACATTGTGAAAATGACTCTACTATCCAAAGCAATCTACAGATTCAATGCAATCCCTATCAAACTACCACTGGCATTTTTCACAGAACTAGAACAAAAAACTTCACAATTTGTATGGAAACACAAAAGACCCCGAATAGCCAAAGCAATCTTGAGAACGAAAAAAGGAGCTGGAGGAATCAGGCTCCCTGACTTCAGACTATACTACAAAGCTACAGTAATCAAGACAGTATGGTACTGGCACAAAAACAGAAATATAGATCAATGGAACAGGATAGAAAGCCCAGCAATAAACCCACGCACATATGGACACCTTATCTTTGATAAAGGTGGCAGGAATGTACAGTGGAGAAAGGACAGCCTCTTCAATAAATGGTGCTGGGAAAACTGGACAGGTACATGTAAAAGTATGAGATTAGATCACTCCCTAACACCATACACAAAAATAAGCTCAAAATGGATTAAAGACCTAAATGTAAGGCCAGAAACTATCAAACTCTTAGAGGAAAACATAGGCAGAACACTCTATGACATAAATCACAGCAAGATCCTTTCTGACCCACCTCCTAGAGTAATGGAAATAAAAACAAAAATAAACAAATGGGACCTAATGAAACTTCAAAGCTTTTGCACAGCAAAGGAAACCATAATCAAGACCAAAAGACAACCCTCAGAATGGGAGAAAATATTTGCAAATGAAGCAACTGACAAAGGATTAATCTCCAAAATTTACAAGCAGCTCATGCAGCTCAATAACAAAAAAACAAACAACCCAATCCAAAAATGGGCAGAAGACCTAAATAGACATTTCTCCAAAGAAGATATACAGAATACCAACAAACACATGAAAGAATGCTCAACATCATTAATCATTAGAGAAATGCAAATCAAAACTACAATGAGATATCATCTCACACCAGTCAGAATGGCCATCATCAAAAAATCTAGAAACAATAAATGCTGGAGAGGGTGTGGAGAAAAGGGAACACTCTTGCACTGCTGGTGGGAATGTGAATTGGTTCAGCCACTATGGAGAACAGTATGGAGGTTCCTTAAAAAACTACAAATAGAATTACCATATGACCCAGCAATCCCACTACTGGACATATACCCTGAGAAAACCAAAATTCAGAAAGAGCCATGTACCAAAATGTTCATTGCAGCTCTATTTACAATAGCCCGGAGATGGAAACAACCTAAGCGCCCATCATCGGATGAATGGATAAAGAAGATGTGGCACATATATACAATGGAATATTACTCAGCCTTAAAAAGAAATGAAATTGAGCTATTTGTAATGAGATGGATAGACCTAGAGTCTGTCATACAGAGTGAAGTAAGTCAGAAAGAAAAAGACAAATACCGTATGCTAACGCATATATATGGAATTTAAGGGGAAAAAAATGTCATGAAGAACCTAGGGGTAAGACAGGAATAAAGACGCAGACCTACTGGAGAACGGACTTGAGGATATGGGGAGGGGGAAGGGTGAGCTTTGACAGGGCGAGAGAGAGTCATGGACATATACACACTAACAAACGTAGTAAGGTAGATAGCTAGGGGGAAGCAGCCGCAAGGCACAGGGATATTAGCTCGGTGCTTTGTGACAGCCTGGAGGGCTGGGATAGGGAGAGTGGGAGGGAGGGAGACGCAAGAGGGAAGACATATGGGAACATATGTATATGTATAACTGATTCACTTTGTTATAAAGCAGAAACTAACACACAATTGTAAAGCAATTATACCCCAATAAAGATGTTTAAAAAAAAAAAAAAAACAGAAAAAAGAGAGTGGGTTCTGATATACAATGCCTGGGTGAGAGACACAGGCCGGCCACTTCCTGTGTGATCCTGGGTAATTTACTTAATCTCTCTGGGCTGTGCTGTCTTCTCTAAGATGGCAAAGATGGTAAGAACACTGACTCAGGGTTATTCTGAGGGTTAAATAAACGAACACAAATAAATTCTTTGAACTCTGCCTGGCACACATAACCTCTCATTAAATGCTGACTATTAGTCTTGTTCTCAAGAAGCTCTCACTTTAGTGAGTCTGTCAAAAAATATTTATTGAGTATTCTGTAATATTTCAGGGACTCTGTCAGGGGCTGGGGATGGTGTGGTGAAGACAGTTGTGATAGTACGTGTATGGAGCCTACAATCTAGATGGTAAAAAAAACCCTTATACATAAATGAAATAGTTGGAAGTATTCTAAATGCGAGAAGGAAGTATGGGATGTTACAGAGCTAGTGCCAGCTCTGCTCCCACCAAACATGGTGAGCTTGGGCAAGTTACTTCATCTCTCTAGCTCTCAGTTCTCTTCACTAGAGAGGGGAAAGATTAGCTTGATCACGGGTTTTGCAGACTGGTTGCCATCATGATAGTAGCACTGTCAGATCCACCTGGCAGTTCAAAGGGTCCATCATGGGGTGGTTCCACTGAATCTGAAGGGCCCCCCCATACATCTTTTTGTCCCCTCCTTGCACATATTAGTAGCCACTATGGTCTCCCATGATGCTTTTAGGGTGAGCATTGTCTTTCCATCCACAAAGGTGGGGATCCTTGACCAAGCTGATCTCTAAGATTCTTTCTAACTTCAATATTCAGATTCCATGAAAACTTCTTCCCTGTGGATCTGCTAGCAGGTCTGGAATATTCTGTTCTTTCTCTATCAAGATGCAATTATTACTTGTATGGGGTATTATCTTTTGCTGTAACTTCAGTTGATCAGATGTGAGTTGCCTGTAGCCATAGATCTTATAGCCATATGAACTCTCAATAGTGATGCCCTGGAGGTCAGTATCATAATAGAGGACCTCTGCAGAGGGAACTCCACTCGATGTTCTGTGGTAACCTAAGTGGGAGGGAAATCTGAAGGGGAGTAGCTATATGTATATGTGTGGCTGGTTCCCTTTGCTGTACAGCAGAGACTGGCACGGCATTGCGAAGCAACTACACTCCAATAAAAATTAATAAAAAAAATAATAGAGGGCCTCTGGGTCCTGGCTGTTAGAACCCAGCTGAGGGTGAAACTAGCCTGCTGCTTCTGAATGACAACTGAATAATTGGCTCACGTTGAAAGCCTTGAATGGGCAATGGCAGCTCTGGCTGTGATTTTCAGAGTTTCTGATTGATCTGCCCCCCATCTGACTTGAAAATCGTACTGTTGTCTGAACCATCCTCATGAAGCAGCACAAAGCTCTGCAGTGTCATTTGTGTGAACAAAAGCCAGGTAGGATGATGGTCTTTTGGGATGATGGCAGTTACAGAAAAGGCACCTAGTATCTCCCCTTCACTCACGAAGGATGTATATGAACTTCTCGGAGGGGTCAGTTCTCTCCAGGGTGTCTCATACATCTGAGAGGTCAAATGCTTTGATCAAGTACAGGAAACACAAGTAAAATCTGCTGGGGTTCCTGGTTGTTCTTAGTTATGAAAAGGAGACTATGGTGCCCACTGTTTGCTGACCCATCCCAAAGCTGCCCAGATGTTCAAATTAGATGCCCGAATGCCTATAGCAAATCAGCAAATCTTCTGAGTGTGCACTGTGCCGGTGCCTTCTGCCCATGGTGAAACATGGGTTAAGGTATAATGACTGTGATCAGGGCTGATGGACTCTGTACTGCTGGTCTGGGCTTGGGAAAAGTGTGTTATCTGTGTTCTCAACCTGCTCATCAGTCTCTCTACTCTTCAGACTCTCCATATACCCACCAACAGGGTATTCGTAAAATAAGATGAACAGTGTTTCTTATCCTCTTATCAACCTTCAGAGGTTTCCTGCACCAACCAAGTAAAGAGCTCCTTATTGGAGCATTCAGTGCCCTTTACAGTCAAGTTCCAACTTGCCTGTCTAATGTCTCTGTATCATTTTACTCACTGACCTCTGTATCTGTCAGCCCAGGATGCCATACTGAATATCACAGACTGGGTGGCTTAAAAAACAGAAATTAATTTTCTCCCAGTTCTGGAAGCTGGAAGTCCAAGGTCAAGGGGCTATCAGAGCTGGTTTCTAGTGAGGCCTCTCCTCCTGGCTTGCAGGTGGCCGCCTTCTCACTGTGTCCTCACGTGGCCTTTCCTCTGTGCAAGCACACTCCTGGTGCCAGTTCTTCTTCTTCTAAGGACGCCAGTCATATTGGTGTCCTTACGACCTCATTTAACCTCAGTTACTTCCTTAAAGATCCAGTCTCCAAATACAATCACATTGGGGGTTGGGTCTTCAACATATGAATGGTGGGTGAGGCACAATTCGGTCCATAACAACCTCTAAACACATTGTGACTTTTCATATTTCTGTGGCTTTTTCACCTGCCAATCCCTAATGGTACTATCCTGTTCCTTACTTCCTAGCTACTGAACTTTTACTTACTCTGCCCAGTTTAAACGTACCTTTGAGGAGGCCATAGAAAGCAGTGGTTACCAGGTGGGGAGACAGACCTTAGTGTGAACCCTAGCCCACCATCTCTAGTCATGAGACTTTGAACAGGTTACCTACTTCTTACTTAATAAAATGGGAAGAACATAATTTTCCTTAGAGGGCTGTTCTGATAGTTAAAAGTCATAATGCTGGTAAAGTTGCTCATCCCAGTGTGGGGCACACAGTAAGCCTCTAAGAGAACTATTCTTGGTAATTTTATAGAATCTTAATAAAATTCACCATCTGTAAAGATAGATTCTATTTCTGTCAGAATACTGGATTGATTTATTTATTTAGGCTATGCCACGTAGCTTTCGGGATCATAGTTCCCTGACGAAGGATTGAACCTGGGCCATGGCAGTGAGAGCACTGAGTCCTAACCACTGGACCCCCAGGGAACTCCAGAACACTGGATTTAAAGAGGAACCTTTACATATACGTGTCTGATACTAGATTATGAAACTCCCTAACAGTGAAGAACTATGTCTGACTCATCTTTCTCTATATATACCTTAGGCCATGCATATTATATAACAGAGGTTTCATGACAACAGCTCCAAAGAGTTTGCAGTTGGTAAGTCAGTTCTGAACATTCCAGCAGACGTTTAGCACCGAAAACATCGCTTTCTCTTTGAGTATCTATTCAGTTCTTTGCTTGCAGAGTCATGAAGACAAGAATCTGTTGAAGAATGCCTTCTGCATTCTCCCTCCTTTTGCATAGGGAGAAGGCAGGTCTGTTCAGGGCGGCTCCAGTATCTAAGAACAGAAGCCACTGGTAGCTATGGTCAGCCTGACACAAAAGGACAGCTTAAGTTACTGTGACCTCTGTAAAAACTAAGAAACAAGGTGCCCTTTCAGGACAAGTTTTCTCTACTCAGCATCTGGTTGCTTATTTTACTATCCAGTGTTAGGAAGGGGAGAGAAAGAGGTGTTTTGAGATTGATTTTTCTTGTCTTGCTCACTGAAACCGACTCTGTGAGAGAGTGGAAGTTCTTAAGAAGATTGAGAGATGTGGGTTAGATATCAGATCGCTTGGAAGACAGAGATTCAATCAACTCCCACCTCAACACACACTAGTGCCCTTTTTCTTGCAGGGTGGAAGTGTCCATGTTCAGCTGTGTGAGTCAAGGGTGGAGGTTCATGTCCCCCATAGGGACTATGTCGTGTGAGTTGGAGGGGTTCAGTAGCCCACTCTGTGGTTCCCATGGGGCTCTGAGCTCACAGATATGAGCTAGTAGGGACCACAGACAGACTCTCTGATCTAAGAGAGAATCTCAGTCTCTGTGCTGATGGGGACACTTTTCTAGGAGTGACAATGATACAGGGAAGAGGGGAGAACTATGATGAAGGGAGATTGACAAGAGTTTAGAATAAAAGGCAGTGACAACTGCTGCCCTTACTGACTTGAGGCAAGGAGCAGGAAAGGATAGGAGTGACTCAGAGATGGCAGCTGGGGCCAGTGAGAGAATGTTGAAATCTACAACAGAAATAGTACATGAGGAAGGGAATTAGTTCTGTACAAGAAGAGGTTTTTGACTCTAGATGAGTTAAGTTGAGATGACTGAAATGCCTGAACAAAACTTCTAGTAGTGGAACAGTCCTTTAAACATGGAGCTCAGGACAGAAGTTAGGGGATACAGATTTTTGAATTATTCACATAGAAGCCATAGTTAAAGCTCTGAAAGTGATGGGATTCTTGAGAGTAGAAAGGCTAGAGGGAAGAAACAGGCCTTGAGAAACAATCCATCGAAAGGATGAGGAAGTCCACAAAGGACCGAGCAAATGTGAGGTTGGAGTAAGATTGAGCCCCGAGAGATTTAGGGAAGCAAGGGAGAGATTTGCTGGAGAGATGAGGTTGCAAACTAAAAGTCAATTGCTGCAGAGCAGGTAAGAATGGGAAGTCCTATCAGGCTATTGTGGTTAGACATTAGGTGGTCATGAGTAAGCTTTAAATCGACCAACAGGAGATAACAGAGGAGACTTGCTATGTGCTGAGTCGTGTACTCCAGAAATTCATGTGTTGAAGTCCTAACCCCTAGGACCTCAGAATGTGACTGTATTTAGAGATAGGACCTTTAAATAGGCAATTAAGTTAAAATGAGACTATTAGCGTGGGCTGTAATCCCAATATGACTGGTGTCCTTATAACAAGAGGACATTTGGATACAGACACATACAGAGAGAAGTCCATGTGAAGACACAGGAAGACCACGACCATCTGCAAGTCAAGGAGAGAGGCCTCAGAAGAAACCAACCCTGCCAACACCTTGACCTTGGACTTTCAGCCTCCAGAATGGTGAGAAAGTACATTTCTATTGTTTAAGCCACCCAGACCCTGGTACTTTGTTATGGCAGTCCTGGAAAACGAATACAAGACCAAATATAATTTATCCATCACTCTCTTTTTTGGATCCAAAGAAAATCAGAATATCAGCAGCATGGAGGATGATCTAGTGAATGAGGACACAATCCCTCTCAGGGCCAGCAATCAATGTAGGGGTCTGTAAGATCTTAAGTAGTTTTCACTTTGTCTAAATATTAGAATCACCTGGGGAATAAAATGAATTAGAAAATCTTGATTCCTGGGCATCACGTCAGATTCTTAAAGAATTTGGAAGGGAGATCCAAGCATCCATACCTTTTAAAGACCCTCGGTGATTCCAATGTGCAGTCAAGATTGAACCAATGACCTCATGAGATATGCATCCACCACAAGCCAGGGAAACAGACTGCATGTCTGAAAGTCCCCTCAGGCAGTGAAGGCCTAGCCATGCTGGGAAGTCCACAGGGCCTGGGAACTCTACGAGACACAGACTCAATGATCACTGCATTTGGAAGGCCCATGGCATGGGTAGGACTTTTAGGTGATAGAAGACACACTCCTTCTTTGTCCCCCAGAATGTAGTGAATCCTTGAGAAGTTGTCAGGAGGAAAATGTGACAGGTGCAGATTGAGCAATAAAGATATTAATTAATCTTTACTCCAGTAGCCTCTAAGAGAATCAATAATTGGTGGAAAAGAAAGAGAATCAATGCTTAGTAGGGTAGTTTGCATCTTCGCATTCAAGGCCAATTCCCATTTAACAAACTAGGAATTGACATGCCCATGTTATAGGAGAGGAAGCTGAAAGGCTCGGCAGGATTAGATAATTTTCCTAAAGACACATGTCTGGTAGAGATGGATTTTGAATCCAAGTCTGTCTGACTAAAAAAATTCATGATATTGCAATCATATCATGCTTCCTCCCCAGTTAGGGGGAGTGGGCCAGGATGGGAAGTGTGGTAGACTTGCACTGTGTCAACTTAGTTAAGCAGGAATTAAATTCCCCAGAATTCCCTCCCCTGCATAGTTCTGTGTAAGCGTGGATCACACAAGATATTTGGGGAAGGTTCGCAAGGTGGAAGTAAAGTAGTAGCTCTCTATCCTTTTTCTGCTTTGAGAGGCATAGCTGTACCCAAGACGCTGTGTGGTTCTTTCTCTATTAGCTCACTTTGCTGGTGTGGGGCAGCAGTCTGCAGCTCAGCTCCTACCAGATCTTCTCCTTCAGCTCTCTGACCCCTGGGCCTCGTTCATGTCTAGCTTAGTGGTGAAGGGTGCTGACTTCTCCTGCAGGGCAACCTCATCATCAATGTGGATGGCTTGCAATTCTCAGCGACTAATGCATGTCTCAGCTCATTCTCATAGGTACCACTCATTCATGCAGGTTCCAGAGTGTCCTTGCTTCTCATAAATGCCTGCTCTGTGGACGTCAGGCTGCCACATCAGACACAGAAAGCTCTTTAACCAGTCCATTTTCAACCCAACCATAGACTGTTTGACAGTTCCCAGAATTGTGTAATGCCAAATATCTACAGTAATATTCTTTATTCTATATATTGCCTAGTGGTTCTCTTTCTTTAACTGAGACCTGATGACACAGGAAACATGGTGCCCAAAGCTTTTTGAGTGCACAAAGTAGAATCACTATACTGAGAAATCTTGTTCTTAGATATCTCTCACTTGGGCAACTTGTCAGAGGTACTGCCACATGCTCTCAAATCAGACAGTAGTTTTGGGCCACAAGCGTTGAAATTATGTGTCAGATCAGTGGCTTGTGGCTCATGGCCCAGGGATAGCCAACCAGTGGCAAAAAGTGTCTCTGCCTCACTGCACTGGGTCCTGGGGCCTTTGTCAGCCTCACAGGCATAGTTCCCAGATGTTCTGGGTCAGAGAGAGGTCGAAGGATGGTCCTTCTCCAAAAGGGGCTGAAATGTTATCCTCATGATAAAACTGATACAAGTTTGTGGGAGAGACTCTCTCTTTAGGCCTGGCAGTGGAGCTCCACCATGTCCCCCATGTCATTTTGAATCCCAGGAGCCCTGATGGTTATGGCAGAGTGAGAATCTGGAGATGACAGAGATAAAGGAGCTGTTAGAAAAGGCCTCACTGCTTCCACAAATACCCTGTCCTATCTCTCCATCTACTCAAGGGGGCTAGAGTAGGCAAATAGTCCATTCCTAATATACAGCATCCCCACAGTCCTGACCTTACGTTCAGAGGAATCACCCCTAGAGCTCTTATGAGGAATTTTGGACAGCATTTTTCTGTGCAACCTTCCTGATCTTGGATTTCCATAAATTCCACATGGTGATCTTCCCAGGGCCTTTCAGTACCTTTTTTTTACCATCACCACAAATAATAGCAGTATCACCAAGGAGGTAGCAAGGTAGCTCATAGGCTCTGCCATGTAAAGTAGCTAAATGTGGACTTCCCTGGTGGTCCAGTGGTTGACTCCACACTCCCAATACAGGGGCCTTGGGTTCGATCCCTGGTCGAGGAACTAAGATACTGCACGCTGCATGGCGTGGCCTGAAAAAAGTAGCTAAATGTGCTCTGTAGGACTGGTCTCTGGGTCACCCTTGAAAAGTTCTCATGATCCCTCTGGGGACAATGACCCTAGTTTGGGAATTGCTCGTTGAGATGAGTGAATGCAAATGTACTTCTCATAGTGACATTTACCCATCCCCTAAAAATATGGTCATGGCTATTCCCAGCTGCACAGAATCACTCTCCCTCACAACAGTTCACTTTCTGGAAGTACTGAGGGCTCCTCCCCAGAAATTCTCTCTGCCTGCTGTGCACCAGGAGAATGTGGCACTCTTTTTCACTGAGAAGACAAGAACAAGCTTCTCTCAATAACTTACCCCTGCTCTGGGGAAGGGGTGGGCTGGAACTCAGTGATCACTCTAGATTCAGAGCTCACTGGGTGAGCACAAGATGTCACAGGTTGAGTTTCCAGAGAAGCAGACCTTGACATGGAAATTAGCATGTAGGAAATTTATCAGGGAGTGATCTCAGTATCAAAAATTGCCAGAGGAAGCAAGCTTGTATAGAGGGAGAAGCTGAAGCTGGGCTTTGAAGCAGTCTCCACAAAGGTCTCAGCCAACCCCCATAGGTAGCGCGGGCTGGGATGTTCTCTCAAAGTGGTCCTGAGTTGGAGTGAAGGGGCCCTGCTTCTATATCCCAGTGATGATCAACCATTGGATGCATTACTGTGGGAAAGGAAAGTGATCTTGAATAAAGTGACGAAGGCACTTTCCCAAGAGGGCTGATGACTGCAGGCTATCTGCCAGTGGAAATCCTAGCACCTGGGGGAATAAATCCTCCATTCCTGACCGAGGATCTGGGCAGTGTATCACAGCATCCATTACACAAAATCAGAGTCGATTTTAAACATATATCTGTGGAGGTGGGCAGAATTCTTACCTCCTTGCTTAGGAACATATGGCCTCCTGAAACAAGAACTCATTTCAGGAATTCTGATTTCCCTAGGAGGCTCAGGGTAGGCAGCTACAGTGACATCATTGGGCATGTGCCTGGGGGCTTATCGGGTAGATCTGGGGGAGGACACTGGACAACATTAACCCTCATTTGAAGGACACCCCAAAGACCATAAATCCCTCTTTCTTCTCATGTTTCCACACTTATCTCAAGCCCAAGTGTTTCAAGTGTGGCCATGACCCCATCTTCTCTCTGCTCCAGTCTATACTGTCTCTCTCTCTTCTGTAATGTTCCAGGTTTGTGAGTGGTGGCTCCCAATTGTTTTCCAGCTTAGTGTCGGAAGGGATCACTCCTCATACCCCCACAACCTCTGTGGTCAGCTGATGGCACCCCATCCCCATAATTACTGTAAATACTTGGTGGTTTGACTGATTGGAAGGAGCAAGGTTACAGGGATGCAGAGGAATTATGAATCTTGAGATTACTGTAATATCATGATAACTTCCCCAGTTTTATGCATCGATGAGAAATAGAGGAGACCAGGATGGCTGACAGGACCTATCTGCTTTCAAGCAGAGCACCATTTCCAAGATCAAAACTGAAAAAGAAGAAACAAATACAGTCCCCCTCTTCTCAGCCCCAGTCTGGCAGACTGGTCTCTCTGACACTGCTCATACGAGCCTGGGATTATTGACTCTCTTCCCATACATGGTGACCTTTGCATTCTCTCCCAGTCATCACTACACCAGAGGCTTTTTTCCCTCTATCCCCAGAATGTGAAACTCCTGGGGTTTGCTTCAGCATTTTGCCAGAGCTCTGCCCATTTTGCAGGAGCTGGTGTAAAGTTGGGTTACTGATATCTGGAAGAATCTGGTGCTTGAACTCCTCCATAGACTACTAGTATCTGAATATATATATATATATATATATATATATATATATATATATATATATATATGAATCATTTTGCTGTACATCTGAAACTAATGCAACACTGCAAATTAAGTATACTTCAATTAAAAAAAGGTTTTAAAAATGGGCAAGCAGTTATTTCATAGAAAAGGAAACCTAGAAGGCTAACACACATGTGATAATTAGAAAAATGGAAACAAAAATGCCAGTGAGATCTCTCTTTATGCCCACTGGGTTGGCAAAATTGAAGCACTAACTAATGCCAAGTGTTACTTGGGATGTCAGGTTAGGGGATGATCATGCACTGATAAAGGTAGTAGCAATTTGGGGGACAACTTGGCAGTACTTGTTGCATTAATCCCACTCCTGGATATATATTCAGAGGAATTCTCACACAGGTCCTTGGTGGGACATGAAAAAGGAAGTTTGTCAGTGTTTGCAGTAGTGACAAGTTGGGGACAATCTAGGTGTCCATCACTGGGGGATTAGATAAGGAAAGTGTGGTGAAATAATGTGCAGAAGTTAGGAGCAATGAACTAGATGTACACACAGCAGCATGGATGGATCAAAAAATAGCACCAAGTGAAAAACAGAGCAATACCATAGGTAAATAAAAAATTTAGGCTCACCAAAAATAATATTCAACACATGTAAGTGGAGGAAACACATCAAACCTATTAGAATGATTGGAGGCCAAGGAATGAGAATAGCAACTAAAGATACAAGGTCGTAAATAAAGAAAACTAGAGAAAATAGGTATGGGCCCACAGTGGGAGTGAGCATGAGCTAAGGAGTGCGATTAACTAGGTGACAAAACAGAGACGAAGGAAAACAAAACACACCAAAAAATGAAGGAAGTAATAAGAAGAGAAAATATAGAATAAAAAAGCAAACTGTTAATAAAGTAAATGTTGTATTCAGTACAAAACCAAAAAACTGTATGTTACATTAACACAACACTGTAAATCAATTATACTTGGATAAAATAAATGAAAAACCAAAACCAAAAAAAAAACCCTATATGCTACATATAAGAGACATCTAAAGGAAAGTTGCTCAGAAAGTTAGAAGTGAAAGATTGGACAAAGACATATGAAGCCAAAAAGCACTGGATGAGAGTGGAAAAGGCTAAAATATATGAGAAAGCTCTAAGCCTCATAAATCTTTGGAATTAAATACCATGCCATCAAAATACTTGACACATGGACTGCGGGAAATGGAAGGAGAAATAAACTTAATCACAATGACAAAAACAAATGATGCCTGTAGACCCACAGCAGATCAAGTAGATAAAAAATAAGGGTGCATATGATTCAAATGATATATGATTAATAAGAAGTGACTAATGTATATATATTGAACTCCCGATTCTGGTAACAGAGAATTCACTTTCTTTTAAGTACTCATAGATGATCTACCAAAATTGACCATATTTTAGGTCACAAAGAAAACCTTTAAAAATTATAAAAGCAATCAAATTATTTTAAAAATCACAAAATTAAGGGAAAAATCCTTTCATCAGGCAATTAAAAAATTCCTCTTTTAAATAAATTTCAAGGTCAAAGAAGAAAATAAAACTGATATTACAGACTTGAAAATAATTATAATCAAAACACTACCTATCAAAACTTAAGGGATATGATTAAAACTCATCTTTAAACAATTGGAAAGAGTACCAACAAGGAAAAATGAAAATAAATGAACTAAGCATTGAAATTAAGAACAGGAAAATATCAGCAAAACTAATTAAGATAAAAGCAAACATTACTGAATAAAACAAACAGAAAAACCCCAACAGAATATGTGAATACGCTCAAAAGCTTTTCTATGAAAAATAGATACACCACTGAATAGACTGATCAAGAAAGAGGGGACAATGAGTAAATATACAACTTTTGAAAACCTACATTAAATGGATGACTTTCTAAAAAATATAAATTACCTTTTTTTTTTTTTTGCAGGTAGAGGCAGTTAAATAAACAGAACAATAATCATGAAAAACAATGAGAACATTGTTAGGAGCCACACGTTACAAACGTATCAAGCCAGATGGTTTCACACACTAATATTTATTAGTCTTCAAAGAAAAGATAAATTTAGTAGTATTTAAAAATTTTTTGAGCAATCACAGAGAAAGAAAATTTCCAAAATAATAAGAAACCCTAATATGTATAAAATGGAAAACTAATAAGAACCTGCTGTATAAAAAAGCAAAAACAAACAAACAAAAAGAAACAACACAGCATCGATCAAAGCTTTTCAAAGAAAGCATAAAAAGCTACAGAGAAATCCTCATTATGGATATCTATGCAAAAGTTTTACATAAGATATCAATACTATCAAATTGGATTCCGTAGGATATTAATATATGTCATAGCCAGGTAAGATTGTGATAATTATTCATTATCAGGAAAACCGTTAATGAAGGAATATATATTTTCAGTTTTCTTCTTCCCATATCCACTAAGATTCAAAACTTAGGTACAAATTTCTAAAAGAAAACACCCACTCAAATATTTTTTGAGACTTAGACACTTCTGAAGTTTTGGGGGGCTCACAGGATAGGTTATATCATGGAGCACGTGGCTTTTTCCTTTTCTTCAGTTTGCACACCCAAACCCAATCAAGATAATCAGCAGAACAAAAGACCTTATGAATCAACATTCTCCTGAGGGGAGCGATCAAGATGGTTGAATAGTAGGACATGAAGTTCTCCTCCTCCAACAAATACATCAAAAATACATCTACTGATACATGTGGAATGATTCTCACAGAATATCTACTGAATGCTGGCAGAAGATCTCAGACTTCCAAAAGGGCAAGAAAATTTCCATGTAACCGGATAGGACAAGATTCTCCTGAGAGGTCAGTTTTTGTGAAAACACACACACACACACACACACATATGTATAAAATATAAAAACAAATATACTAATTCATATATATTTATATATCACAGAACATTTTAGAATTATCAGAATATTAACAGCAGTTACTTCTGAGTATTAAAATTTTGACGAATTTTCATTTTCTTTTTTGTATAATATTCTTTTTATAATATGCTTTATATTTGTAATTTAATAAAATATTTTAAAAAGAAATTATTTAGGAACTAGTTTCTTCCCAAGTCACTTGGAAAGAAAATTAAATACTGTACCCACATTTTCTTTTCTTTTCTTTCTTTCTTTATTTTTAAAAATTTATTTATTTTTATTTATTTTTAATTTTTGGCTGCATTGGGTCTTTGTTGCTGCACGTGGGCTTTCTCTAGTTGCAGCAAGCGGTGTCTACTCTTTGTTGCAGTGCGTGGGTTTCTCATTGTGGTGGCTTCTCTTGTTGTGGAGCACAGGCTCTAGGCACGCAGGCTTCAGCAGTTGCAATGCGCAGGCTCTAGAGCTCAGGCTCAGTAGTTGTGGTGCATGGACTTAGGTGCTCCGTGGCATGTGAGATCTTCCTGGACCAGAGCTTGAACCCGTGTCCCCTGCATTGGCAGGCGGATTCTTAACCACTGCGCCACCAGGGAAGTCCCCACACTTTCTTTTATTTTGTCTGTTTTATATGCCCACGTGTCTACCATCAGATGTAGGGCCCATCTCAATTAATTCCTTGCTTGTTTCACCTCAGGAGCTGCTACATCTGCCCAAGAAAGTAGTATTGGGATCCCCAGACAGTTCTGGAAGAGACTGGAAAAGCCAGGGCCGGGGCCAAGGTGTCAGTATGGAGGGAGAATTTCTTCAAACTTGGTTTCTTTGGGAGCTGGATTTTGCCCCAGATGCAGGCACAGTTGAAACTTTGGCTCAGAAGAGCAATTTAGAGTCCTGTTGAGGAGAGCCGCAATGGAGCCGCAGGTAAAGCATTAAGGTCTGTCCAGAACTGTTGGACCAACCAGGCCTGGGAGGCCAAAAAGGAGAGAAACTGAGGCCTGCTCAGTCTCCAGTCTCTAGTCTCCCTATCTTCAAAAAGAACTAGGCCAGAATGCTGTAGAGAAAAGGGAAAATGGTGGTGAGAAGAGGGAGATCTGAAAAGGGATTTTTCAGACAAACTCACGGTGTCTCCCTGGAGAGGTGAAGCCCAGTATAAGGAAGAAGGCCAAACCTGAGCCCCAGACCTGTCACTCTTATGGAGACCATCCCAAATCAGTAAGCTGGCCCTGGGACTTCTTCCTGGACTTTGCTCTTTCCAAAAGGTCTTTATGAGTGATGAGTGTTCAAACTTGCCCCAACTCTGTAAGGAAGCTGGGCCAGGTATTATCCCACTTTTCTGACAGAGATAATGAGCTTCAGAGAAGTTTGCTGCTTCTGTGGCTGGTAAGTGGGTGAAGCAGGCAGGTCTCAAGCTCTGCATAGCTGACTATAAATCCTGGATCCTTTCTGGTTTCCAAAGCTGATTCATTTCCCTGAATGAGCCACAGGCCTTTAGATGCTCCTAAAACTGGGCATGGGCTCAATAGTTCTAAAGACCCTTCTTTTCACCGCCTCTCAAGGGCTGCTTCTGCACTCCTGGCCCAGGGGACTGGGGTGCTCTGCCAGAGATAGGGTCTGTGGCTGGGCCTGAGGGAGCAGTCCCACTGGCTTCTGCTCTAGTCACAAATGTTATAGAGGCTTTGGGATCTGCAGTGGGCTTTCTTTATTTTACTTCCACCCTCAGTTTGTGGCCTGGTTTCCTTGATGGACCCAGAGTCTTTCCAATGTCCTTCCCATCCCCCATCCCCTGTCCCATCAGGATCTTGAGAGAGAAGGAGCATCTGGATCTTCCCCACTCAGTGCTCTTTCTATTCTGGGATTCATTTTGATGAGTAGAGTTGTTTAGGGGAGAGAACGCAGAAGAGCTGCTGGGATTATAGAACAATATAAGCAGTGTGACCTGGATTAAAATCACTCAAACTGTGTAATTCTATGGTTTCATAATTATTTTCCTAGTATTATGGCCAAACTCATGGCTGTGAAAATGCCAACATCTTATCTTTTGAGGTGGCAGATACAGGCTAATAATAGCATGCATAAGAGAGTCCTTTATAATTCTGGACTATCTAATATGAACTAACAGTGTTGTCCTGACCACATGCTAGTGTAGAATGTGTGAGTGGTTCTAAAGGCAACAGGGGCAATGGAGAATATCAAGGTGGATTGGAGGCAGCATAGAGAAGGGCCTCGGAGTGGGATAAGCCAGTTCCCATGCCCCAGGCCCTGCCATCACCCGCCTTCACACACTGTGCCTGTATCCTCATCGTGCCCACAGTCAAAGGTCTCCACCTGTTCACATTCAGCCAGGGCCTCTTCTGTCCCATTGCACAGGGCTACCTGAATAAATAAAGGTTGGTCATCTTCTGCCACTGGCAGATACAACATGCCTGCAGGTGTGTGTTTGGCTGCTCCACAGCCCAGCTCCCGGCACACCACGGCCACATCCTTCATGTCCCAGCCGTCATGACACACAGTGCCCCAGCGACCTTCCTTTTCCACCTCCACCCACCCATTGCAGTGGTGGGCACCATTCACCAAGTGGATTTTAGGTGGATGTTCTGCAAACAGAAGGGGTCAGAGCACACTGAGAAATGTCCTCTTGGGCTTCCCTGGTGGTGCAGTGGTTAAGAATCCGCCTGCCAATGCAGGGGACACGGGTTCGAGCCCTGGTTCGGGAAGATCCCACATGCCATGGAGCAACTAAGCCTGGGCGCCACAACTACTGAGCCCATGTGCCAAAACTACTGAAGCCTGCGCGCCTAGAGCCCATGCTCCGCAACAAGAGAAGCCACCGCAATGAGAAGCCTGCACACCGCAACTAGAGAAAGCCCTCACGAAGCAACGAAGACCCAACACAGCCAAAAATAAATAAATAAATAAATAATTAAAAAAAAAAAAAGAAATGTCCTCTTAGGGCAGTTCCCAGTGTTAAGAGAGGTTGTTTGATAGTGGTGGTGATATGTGGTGTGGGGGTAGGGGGCTTGCTGAGTTGGGAACCACAGAGCTTTGCTCTATCCCATGCTATTACCATCTCCTAAGAGCATCTCACCGCACCTAAGGCCCGCACTCAAAGACACCTAGGAAAAGTTTTTGCTTTCTGAAAACAAAGGAATATGGGCACATAGAGACTTATGGTTTGATTCTTATGAGCTCAGAAAGATCTTAGAAAAAGAGAAGGTTAGAACTAGATCTTTCCCAGAAATGGACACTGAGGCTTAGAATAGGAAAAGGCCTAGAATAGGTCAGTTGAGTTACTCAGTTTCCTTTTGCTCCACTTTATTACTGACTTCACCAATCACAGGCTCATATTCTCTGCAGAGAGAAAGGGGTGAACATATCACACAGACTGGTCAATTCCTAATCTTTGCCTATTTTTTCTTTTTGTTGTTGTTGCAGTACGCTGGCCTCTCACTGTTGTGGCCTCTCCCGTTGCAGAGCACAGCCTCCGGACGCGCAGGCTCAGCGGCCATGGCTCACGGACCCAGCCGCTCTGCGGCATGTGGGATCTTCCCGGACTGGGGCACGAACCCGTGTCCCCTGCATCGGCAGGCGGACTCTCAACCACTGTGCCACCAAGGAAGCCGTCTGTCTATTCATTTGGTTTTTGTTTTTTAAACTGGAGTAATGTGTAAAGAGACTCTTTTCTCTAGGATATCTAGCAGAAAGGAGGGATATAAGCCTGGAGATGTCAGTGGCCAGCTTTGCCTGTCTGAGAGTTAAGCTAATGGAGAAATGCAGAGGAAAGAGGGGAGGCAAAGACAGAATGCTCGGCCAGTTGCACATTAGCCATGTCCATACCTGACCCCTCCCACCAACTTCATTTCTTTTTTTTTGGGGACCAAGCCCTTTTGTATGGGATTTCTGTCATTAACAACCAAAATGTCACATCTTACACAGTCAATTACCAAGTTCTTGGCAAAGCCTCTGTAAAAAGCTAAATTTAAAAGAATTATAGATAATAATGTGAATATGATTCTCAAAAATTAATAGATTAAAAAGAGCAAACATATGTAAGACTCTATAGAAACTGAATAGATCAAGCAGCTAGCTTAATTTAATAAAAAAATAAATACTGAACTTTGTATATCCTAAACAGAAAATTCACATTCTTTTCAAATTCCATTTATAGTATTTAGAAAACTGTTGACTGTGTGTTAGGTCATAAAGAAATTCTCAGTAAATCCCCAGTGTAAAAATTACGCAGACCATATTCTTTGATAAAATTTAATACAAGGTAATTAAAAAATCTATAATGAAAAGTTTTAAAAAAAGAAATCTATAAGAAATTAATAAAATAGAAGATAAAAATGTATTCATAAGAAATGGTTGTCTCAAGTTATAAAATAAATATGTGAAACATATTTCACATGCTTTGGAAATTAGACAAATAAAAATATTATACATCAAAACTTGTAGGATGAGATAAAATGGTACTGAGAAGAAACCATGCAGTTTTTAATGCACTTATTAGGAAACAAAGATGAAAAATGAATAAGACATTAAAGAACTACATAAAATAAACTTAAAAAGGAAGAAAGATATACTGAAGATAAAGGAGAAATAAATGAATTAGAAGACCAAAAACCAAATAGATTTGAATTAAAAAAAAACAAACCTAGGGCTTCCCTGGTGGTGCAGTGGTTGAGAGTCTGCCTGCCGATGCAGGGTACACGGGTTCGTGCCCCGGTCCGGGAAGATCCCACATGCCGCGGAGCGACTGGGCCCGTGAGCCATGGTTGCTGAGCCTGCACGTCCGGAGGCTGTGCTCTGCAACGGGAGAGGCCACAACAGTGAGAGGCCCGCGTACCACAAAAAACAAAAACAAAAACAAAAAAAACCCTGGCCCTTTAAAAAGAGGAATAAAGACAAACCTCTGGCAAATATGATTAAGAAAGGGGTCACACAAACCAGAAATGAGAAGAGTGCATAATCACATCTATAAAGGCTGTCTGAAAATTCGATGAGAATACTGTGTATTAAATTTGGGTAAAATCATCCAAATTATTTTAACAAAGGATAGAAAATTTGGAGAATAATAAAAAGGAGGATTTGACAATGGAGGTAAAGATCTAACAGGCTCAGAATGTTGTTTGGGCTAGTTCCAAAGACTTATCAAATAGCAGATAATTCCAATATGGTTTTAAGCTGCAGGGCACAGAAAATACGGAAAACCTCTGAAAACATTCTTATGAGGCTAACCTATCCCTGAAACCAAAACTAGTTCAAAAACTAAAACTCACTTTTAAATAAAGATGCAAATATTTGAAATAAATATTAGTAAGTTGTATGTAGCTGCTACCTATGCTATGATGATATAACAACTAAGAAGGGTTTATAGCAGGAATTCAATAATTGTTCCATATTAGGAAATCTATTAATGCACTTCTCCACAATAGTAAATTAAAGGGAAAAAATTATATAACCATCATATTAAAGTAGTGGCAGGGAGCAAAGTTTTTCAATTCTGTAGCCCTAGCCTAAAGTTCTATCTTTGCACCTATTAGCTGTGTGACGGTGGGCAAGTTACTTATTCTAAATTTAGTTTCCTCATTAGTAAAATGTGAGCTGTTAATGGAGATTAAATGAGATAATCCTAGTAAAGTTTTGAATCCTAGAATCTGGTTTGTTCATGGGGTTTCTACTTTTTCCTTAAGCATTTACAAGGTTTGGTTGTAACTCCTTGCTCGCTGAGAGCTCTGAGCATACACGTACCCCACTTCCAGTACTGCCTTGATCCTAGTACAGTACCTATTTCACACCTATATGTTGAGGTAAGTGACAGGGAAACAGGAAGGCCAGTGATGCTGTTGTTTAGACCAATGAGAAGGAGAGGTTGGAAGAGCTGACAGGCTCTTTAGGCTAGCTTCGATTCCCTGAGGGAGAGGAAAATCCATGGAAAGGACGCACAAGCCATGGTTTGGCATAATGGCAACTAGTACTGTGGAAGGAGATGTTGGACTTGTCCTTCCCGTGACGTTGGGCCCCCAGGCCACTGTCGGCTTCGCAGGCATGGTTCCCAGAATGCCCTGTGGTCAGAGAGAGGTTGAAGGATGCTCCTCCTCCAAAAGGCACCGAGGTGCTCCCCAGGGTGACATTTTCATGATAAAACCGGTATAGGATGGGGGGAGATGCTCTCTTGTTCTCACAGCGAAGCTCCACCATGTCCCCAGTGAAGGCCTGGGCCCCAGAAGTACTGAAAGGGAGGACAGGATGTGACACTGGAACTGATAAAGGCAGGACTGTCCATCAAAGAGGGTCTCTCGTGCCGGCACAGACTTATAACCCACTCCATCCTCACCCAAGTGCCCACACAGTATCCCTCGAGCCCCAGGGATTCTTTCTCACTGTCGCACCTCCTGATCTAACAACACTGCAGAGACAGTTCCTGTAGAGCTTTGATAAGTTCTGGAGAGCGTGCCTCTGGCCGTGCCACGTAGCCTGCTTCCTGTATCCCCTTGTCATCTCCTTTAGCTCTTCTGTAGCCATTGCCACCGCCGCCAACACCATTGCAGTAACAATCCTAGCATGTTCAGATGGCTTCTAAACCTCTTCACGGCCCTGTTCTGTACCATCCTTGGAACATCCTCACTGCCACAGAAGGAAACTGACCCCATTTGGGACTCTCTGGCTAATTAGGAGAGTGCTACTTACTTCTCATGGAGACGTTCACCGCCTTGCTCTGGATGAGGCCATAGCCATTGTCAGCTGTGCAGTAGTAGCCCCCTGCGTGGCTCTCCCTGATAACAGGGATCTCCAGCTCTGCTCTCTGGGAACGCTGACTTTTCTGCCCCAAACTCTCCCTCGTGTCCTCTCTGTGCCAGGAGAACATGGTGTCCCCTGTGCCTTCAGCCACAGAGCAGACAAGGACTAGCATCTTCCCTTTGACCGCCTGGTCCCCCTGGGGTTGGGTCTCCAGGAACACTCCAGATATGGGGATTCCTGTGTAAACATAAGAGGGCAGGTGAGGGCCTGATGTGGAGGCTGTTACTACCTGCTGAGCGTTATGGCAGGTGGAGCTGGTAGAAGGTTTAGGCAGAGGCATATTTTTATCAGGGAGGTGCATCCTGAGGGCCTTCAGGAAGGATCACCCTGCTACTGAACACTCCAAAACTTCAAACTTGCACTTTCTCCACACTTATTAGCCTTCACTAATGCCCACAGCCTACAGTAATCTTGCTCCTTCCTGATCTCCAGATAAACTTGGGGCAGTGGGTATGGTGGGAGGGGGACAGGGGCAGTCCCCACCCACCTCTGCCACTTATTCATTGCATGATCTTGGTAGATAAATTAATCTCTCTGATCCTCAGTTTTCTCAAAGATAAAGTGGATAATCATACCAACTTTATAGAGTTCTCGTGAAGATGAAACAAGATACAAGAAAGATGATACAAGATACAAGATGTGTAAAGAACCCATTACACGGGAGATGTCCAGCAAATGGTAGTTATTACTGGTACCACCCTCCACGGGCCTGGCTGAGGTAGGAAATGTAGCAAGGTGGTTAAAAGGGCAAACACTTGTACCAGAGTGCCTGGGTTTAAATTCCAGCTGTGCCATTTGTTTGCTGGGTTCCCTTGGGCAGACCATTTAACAGCTCTGTGCTTTCAGTTCCTCATGTGTAAAATGGGGATGACAGTAGTATCCATTTTACAGACACTTTCACCCTACTTCACAGGGTTGCTGTGAGGACTAAACATAAAACTGCTCTGAGCAGTGCCTTCCTAGTACTTGGTAAACTTTCTACAAGTCTTCTACTCTGCAAATATTTCTGAGCATCAGAGGGGTTCTGAATTGAATACAACAGCTTGGATTCAGGCTTAGCATTTAGTAAACTGTTTATAAATGCTGGGGATCCTTACTGTTTTTTCTATCATCATCTCATCATCATTATCATTATCACCATCATCACTTTGTTCCTTCATTGCTCTTCCTGGGTTAAATGTGCCTCCTAGTTGGGAGTCATTCTCTGCAGACAGAGACCATGATTTATTTATCTCTTGGTTCACTGAGCATACTTCAGTGCTAGGCATACATAAATTCTCCAGAGAGGGATTATTTTCTGACAGGGAGAGCAAAGCTATTGGGAAATGGTGCCATGGTAGCAGTTAATAAAGCAGAACCCAGATGGGTCATTGTAACCCCCCCACACACGGGGATGGGGGGAAGCACAGTTGAAAAGACAAACACAGGTCTGAATGGGAGCTACTGTCCTCTGTGCCACCGAGCCCAGCAGTCCAGCGCTGAAGCTCAATCTACCCTTGTATATAGGATTGGTGACTCTGTTTTGAGATACTGTGAGATGCTGTCATCGCTTCACACCAGTAATATCCTGAGTCTTCCTTCCGTATTGATGAGATCCAAAACTCTGTGAGCTCCTGTCTGACCTCAGGGTGTGGCCATCCTTGAAGAAGGAGTAGCCAGCCACCACACTGTTCTGTGACCCAGCCCTACAGCTTGGGCTTTTTTGGGGGAAATTTTTCAGTTGGCAATGGAGCTAGAAATTATTAAAAATCAATTTGGAATTGTAGCACATTGGGATGAATTGCAGAGAAATGTTTGTTGCTCTGATAAAAATCTTAATCCAATGAAGCTGGAGGAATCAGGCTCTCTGACTTCAGACTATACTACAAAGCTACAGTAATCAAGACAGTATAGTACTGACATAAAAACAGAAATATAAATCAATGGAACAGGATAGAAAGCCCAGAGATAAACCCACACACATATGGTCACCTTATCTTTGATAAAGGAGGCAAGAATATACAATGGAGAAAAGACAGCCTCTTCAATAAGTGGTGCTGGGAAAACTGGACAGGTATATGTAAAAGAATGAAATTAGAACACTCCCTAACACCATACACAAAAATAAACTCAAAATGGATTAAAGACCGAAATGTAAGGCCAGACACTATCAAACTCTTAGAGGAAAACATAGGCAGAACACTCTACGACATAAATCACAGCAAGATCCTTTTCAACCCACCTCCTAGAGAAATGGAAATAAAAACAAAAATAAACAAATGGGACCTAATGAAACTTAAAACCTTTTGCACAGCAAAGGAAACCATAAACAAGACCAAAAGACAACACTCAGAATGGAAGAAAATACTTGCAAATGAAGCAACTGACAAAGAATTAATCTCCAAAATTTACAAGCAGCTCATGCAGCTCAATAACAAAAAAACAAACAACCCAATACAAAAATGGGCAGAAGATCTAAATAGACATTTCTCCAAAGAAGATATACAGAATGCCAACAAACACATGAAAGAATGCTCAACATCATTACTGCAAATCAAAACTGCAATGAGATATCATCTCACACCAGTCAGAATGGCCATCATCAAAAAATCTAGAAACAATAAATGCTGGAGAGGGTGTGGAGAAAAGGGAACACTCTCGCACTGCTGGTGGGAATGTAAATTGATACAGCCACTATGGAGAACAGTATGATTTCTTAAAAAACTACAAATAGAACTACCATATGACCCAGCAATCCCACTACTGGGCATATACCCTGAGAAAACCAAAATTCAAAAAGAGTCATGTACCAAAATGTTCATTGCAGCTCTATTTACAATAGCCCAGAGATGGAAACAACCTAAGTGTCCATCATTGGATGAATGGATAAAGAAGATGTGGCACATATATACAATGGAATATTACTCAGCCATAAAAGGAAACGAAATTGAGTTATTTGTGGTGAGGTGGCTGGACCTAGAGTCTGTCATACAGAGCAAAGTAAGTCAGAAAGAGAAAAACAAATACCATATGCTAACACATATATATGGACTCTAAGAAAATAAAAGAAGAACCTAGGGATAAGATGGGAATAAAGACACAGACCTACTAGAGCATGGCCTTGAGGATATGGGGAGGGGGAGGGGGAGGCTGTGACGAGGTGAGAGAGTGGCATGGACATATATACACCACCAAGCGTAAAGTGGATAGCTAGTGGGAAGCAGCCGCGTAGCACAGGGAGATCAGGTCAGTGGTTTGTGACCACCTAGCGGGGTGGGATAGGGAGGGTGGGAGGGAGGGTGACGCAGAAGGGAAGAGATATGAGGACATGTGTAATGTATAACTGATTCACTTTGTTATAAAGCAGAAACTAACACACCATTGTAAAGCAATTATACCCCAATAAAGATGTTTAAAAAAAAATCTTAATCCCAGGCCTGAACTTTGGATCATTCCCCTTCAGTGTAAAACAGAGGTGGTGTCAGACATGAAGGAATGGAATGGAGAAAGAGACTGGACTTGAGAGAGTTTGCTTAGGTTGTCTGCCCAGCTCACCCCTTCAGCCACAAATTTATGGTGGAAGGAGGGAGTGCCAGCTCTCAGGGTCTCCTCTCATTGTGTCAAGATCCAGTCTTCAAAGTGGGATCTGTGAAACTCTAATTCAAAAAGATACATGCACCCCAAAGTTCATAGCAGCACTATTTACAATAGCCAAGACACGGAAGCAACCTAAATGTCCATTGACAGATGAATGGATAAAGAAGATGTCGTATATACAATACAAAATATACAATGGAATACTACTACTCAGCCATAAAAAAGAGTGAAATAATGTCATTTGCAGCAGCATGGATGGACCCAGAGATTATCATACTAAGTGAAGTAAGTCAGAGAGAGACAAATATCATATGATATCACATATGTGGAATCTAAAATATGATACAAATGGACTTATTTACAAAATAGAAACAGACCCACAGACATAGGAAACAAATTTATGGTTACCAAAGGGGAAAGGGGGAGAAGGATAAATTAGGAGTTTGGGATTAGCAGATACAAACTATTATATATAAAATAGATAAACAACAAGGTCCTACTGTATAGCATAGGGGACTATATTCAATATATTGTAATAACCTATAATGAAAAAGAATATGAAAAAGAACATATATGTTACATATATTCAGTTAAATATGTATAAGTGAATCACTCTGCTGAAAACCAGAATGTAACAGAAAATAGTACATCAACTATACTTCAACTTTAAAAACATGTAAAGTGGGATCCATAAGGAGGTGGAGAGGAAGCATTTAGAACTTTCATATTATATTAAACATTGTCTCATCTTACCTCATCAAAACATTTTCTGTTTTTTTTTTAATTTATTTAATTTTTTGGGCTGCATTGGGTCTTCGTTGCTGCGTGTGGTTTCCTCTAGTTGCAGTGAGCGGGACTACTCTTTGTTGTGGCGCGTGGGCTTCTCATTGCAGTGACTTCTCTTGTTGTGGAACTCGGACTCTAGGCATGTGAGCTTCAGTAGTTGTGGCATGTAAGCTCAGTAGTTGTGGCTTGGGGGCTCTAGAGCACAGGCTCAGTAGTTGTGGCACATGGGCTTAGTTGCTCTGTGGCATGTGGGATCTTCCCGGCCCAGGGCTCGAATCCGTATCCCCTGCATTGGCAGGCGGATTCTTAACAACTGCACCACCAGGGAAGCCCCAAAATGTTCTGTTTTTGTGAGTGTTTTACAACATTCACCATCAATATAGTGATCTATATCTATGTAATATACTTAAAGTACATGCTGCAAAATTTTTTCTTGATAGAGCAAATTGATCAAATAAGTTCAGAGACAACTACGCTATACCTTTTAGCCACTTTGAAAGTTCCACCATTAGACTAGGAGGTTGGGGTGGAAGGCGAGGGGGGCATAAATGCTGATAAAGAAAAAGAAGTCCTAAGCCCTCCTGGAGGCCAAAAGTTTTCTTCCTCCACATTGAGACTGGGTAAGTTTTCCAGTAAAGATTATAGAGATGAAATCTATTTGATTAAAGAAATATTTGAGAAATAAGATTTATGTGACCAACTTGGTAATAATGACAGGGCAAGGGAGAATAAGAAATGATGACTCCAGGTTACACTGAGCCTGGAACAAGGATTGGACCATAAGTGGCCTTTAACTTTGACATATTACTTACAGACCCTTTCCTTAGAGGAAGGTACAATTGTACATATGCACACATTTTACCATGATTTCAGGGAGTTCACTGGATCCTATGAGGCTGATTCAGAGACCCTCTAATGTGTTAAGAACACTCTTGCTTAAAATTATGTCAGATATAATGTAATTTATATCATCAGACATAAAAGTACTAGATTTATAAGTATCACTTCCCCTCCCTATAATATAATGAATACTTTCTCAAAGGAATGATTCAGGAAGAAAATGTAACTTTCCAGTCTAATATAAAACAAAGCTTTCCTCTTTATTTCATTACATTAGAATTCTAATTAAAAAAAAAGAAAGAAAGGAAAACAAGTTAGGCACAGATAGTTTGTAATCCAAATAAAAGATTGAGGGAAGTTCTTGTTTGACTCAGAGCATCTCCCTTGCCCACTGGTTTTCTCTCTGTTATAAATATTTTTCCATCACTGCCTCCAGTGCTTCTGGTGGAGGCCGTTGAGCTCCTGTGGCCAGAACCAGGAGAACGTTTTCCCAACAGTACATTGCATTGTTTGCTTTTCCTTCACAGTTAACTTCTTTCCTGTCCCAGGGCTTAAGAGTAAAGGGAAAATAATTCATTGCCTTGGAGGGTCAGGGTAGGGTCTTTCACCCATCAAACAGGCAGGTAACAAAGATGAATGTGACACTGGAGTATTCCTACCCCGGCTGGAACTAAGGTGAGACACTGGCCTCCTGCTCTCTTTACCCCAGTCCAGGCCCTGATCCCTGGGAGGCTGAGAGAGGCGGTACCTTTCTTGCATGGAAGAATAAGTATGATTCCCAGAGACTGAAAAGAACGAAAAAGCAAGTAACTCACCTGACTGCACCCTGAGAGGAGCTGTGAGAGAATAGAGTCAGAGAGTTACCACAGGACCAGGATAAAGATCTTTTTTAAAAAAGTTATAGCCCTCTAAGAACCTTCCCAACAACTCTCTTTTTCCCTTTCTTTCTATCCCTTCTTCCCTCTACCCTCATCCTCCCTTCCCTTCTATCCTCCCTCCCTCAGTTCCTCTATTTATTTTCCCTCCTATTTTTCCCCTCCATCTTTCCTTCTTCCTTGACTCACAAGCAACACTCTCGTAGAATCAAATACTTGTTTTGTAAGACCCACAGTTTATAAACACAGTCCCTCTCATTTACCAGAAGTTGGTTATTTTGTAGGTAAAATCTCAGAAGTTTTGTGATTTATTTTCTCCTCTTCCACCTTCTCTTTTTAAGACTTTTTTTTTTTTTGAGACATTTTGCCTGCCTGGTGGCAACACACAAGCCAGGAAGGACCAGGAAGGAAATGGAGGTGTCCTCTCACATCTAGTTGACACTGTTTCTCCCTTTTCCCCTGTTTAGATCTAGTTCTGTATTTGCATCCATATACAAGAGTCATATTAATCAGCAGAAACCACAATCTCATCTCATCATCTTTGAAGCCTCTCCAAAATTTAAGTCTAGGAGAGTTAGAGCTTAGCCGAAAATGTGGTAGCTTGAAGTGGAAGTGGGGTTGGGGGCAGAGTACGATTTAAATGGGTTAGAAATAGAATTTACCCTAACAGAAAATTCCTTTGATGTCCTTTTAAGAAGTTTTCCAATTTTCCTAGAGATCAAAGTAAAAATGGTTATTAAACAAAGGGAGAAGGCATCAGTATTTGGAAAAGAAACTCACAGTACTTGGTTTTTCCTGAGAACCCTGCTCTGCTCAGTACCCATCTGCATATTACCTATTGGTCCTGAGTTAGAAGCTGAAGCCCATTCCTACTCATCCCAGCAGAAGAAGAAGAGGTTCTGGGATGCCCAGGCACAGGGGGTTCTGCCCTGGCTGCCCCCAAATCCTGCTCCAGCATCCTACCCACCAAGGACCAGAAGCAATGGCCACAGCAACATAAGGTCGGAAGCGAGAAGTTCTCCCAGTGACAGGTGCAGCTCAGGTCCTAGAGCAGAATCCACAGTCTATCCCCATGGACTGTGAAGCCAGGATTGGGCACTGTGGTTCAGCAGGGATTTTATAGAAACAGAAAAAAAGGAAGTAGGAAAGCTCTCTGTTTGACAATCAGCATTGTCCCCACCCCCAGCCCCACATATGCTGAGAAAATAAATGTTCTTCTTTACAGAGTTTCTCAGATATGTGTGTATTGATTAGAAATTCTCCTTAAAATGTAAGATGTCTTCACCTTATAGCTAAAGTCCCTCTAGGGAAGCTTTCTAACTTGTTTTGACTTTGCTGATTTAGTTCCGTACCTGCTAAAATTCAAATTACCTGCATGGTCTCTTTCAAAGGGAAATCCCCTTTACCACTCAGAATGCATGGTCTGTTATGCAGTTCCTAATATTGTGACACCACGCTAACACCGCATGGATGCTGCCCTTTGGAGATCTGCCCAGACCACATGAAGAAATAAATAAGCATTTGTTAAAAATAATGGTGGATTAGGATGATATTAGTTGGTATTATGTAGTCCGGGGACTCAGGAAGATACAAATTCTACCCAACCCAAGTCATCCCTGCCCATGACATGTTCCAGACTGGTACAAGCAGAATGGAAGAAGTAATACACTCTATGGTATTAACCTTGAGGCATTAGCCCCAAATTACTTTACAGTGGTCTGAAGAGCTTTAACACACACAGGGCAGGTCACATCTGTCTCCTCATACTTAAAATTTCAAGAATAAATTTTGAAAGAGAGCTCTTATATCAGACTGGAAATAGAATCAGTCTAGTGTTTAAAAGAAGCGACTTTAATGAAAGGACTGACTCACAGAGATGGGGACAGGGTTGAAACAACAAACTAAACATGATGGGTCACCCCGAGGCCAGTCACAGTGGGACACTGTTTCAGCTGAAGAAGCAGTGTGAAGAAGCAAGGGGAGGAAGGACTGTTACAAGAGCCTAGTGAGAACTGGAGTCACCAAGGAGGGGCCGCCAGGCGGAGCTGTGACTGTGGAAGGATGAAGCTACTGCTGGAGATGAGACGCTGAAACTGAGAGGGAGGGGAAAATGCCCTGGCCTCTCCTTGCTGCCTGGTCTCCCCTTAGCACCTCCTACTGATGGAGTCCTACTGTACACCAGAGAGGCTGGCTGATGCAGTCTGCAGGAGTCAGCATCCCAGGGCACAGAGCAGCAGAGAAGGGCAGTGCATGGGTCTGGGGGTGGGGTGGGGTGAGAGTGGCTCAAATTGAGAGTAACTAGTGTAGACCTAAATGGGGGGAAAAAGGTTATACCAGCATTAGAAGCTCCTTCCCAGCAAAAACCTTTCTTTGTCCATGTTCCCCACCTGATACTGTCAATGTGTGGGTTGTTGAGATGAGACCAAGAAGATATTTGGGTGAGGCACAACTGAGCACCTTGATGATCCTCAGTCAGCCACATTAAGGAGGAATATTTTTTTTGTTTTGTTTTGTTTTGTTTTTTTTTTGCGGTACGCGGTCGTCTCACTGCTGTGGCCTCTCCCGTTGCGGAGCACAGACTCCAGACGCACAGGCTCAGTGGCCATGGCTCACGGGCCCAGCCTCTCCGCGGCATGTGGGGTCTTCCTGGATCGGGGCACGAACCCGTGTCCCCTGCATTGGCAGGCGGACTCTCAACCACTGCGCCACCAGGGAAGCCCTACTTGTGTTTTTATATGATTTAAAGACGATAACATTAGCAGATTCAGCTCTGAACATACAACACTTTTTGGATCATGGCACCAGGTTTCTTCTTGTGAGGCAATAATAAGGTTCAAGGCTATTTTATTTTGGAGAGCAACTTTTCTCCTCCATTGAGAGCATTTCAGTGTTTGGTAAGGACAGGCTTTGCTGGCTGTCATTTAAGGCTTGCTGGGTCAACTTTGTAAGGACTTCTATATATGCTGTAATGTCTTCCAGGCCAATGGAGGGAACAAAGACAACAGCCAAACTGACCGTACTAATGGAAAACAGAACATGCCCACTCGACCTCGAGGAGAATGAGGTTGGCAGCTTTAGGAATTTGACTCGGGTGTGCCCTGTGTGAGGCAGCACGGTCAGGCATGAGGACATGGTCTGGGGGTAGGGTATGCCAGACCAGAACCCTTACCTTTTCTCCTCTTTTAATGGTGTGTATCCCATTCCAGTTGCAGTGTGTTTCAGCAAGTCCAGTTTGTAGCAGGGCAGTTGGACCCCAATGGAGATCTAGTAGTTCTCCCTCACCCAGGGGTGTGAAGTATCTCACCCATCCTGGCGGGACTGAGACAGGAAGACAAGAATGCAGCCATTTTTGAAAAGGACCAGGGAACGGCCTTGAGCAAAACAGGCCTTGTCAGCTAAGGAACAAAGGCCCTGGGGGCCAGAGTTCCAGAGATAAAAAACTAGGAATAAAAACTAGGAATAAAAAGTTAGCTTTATCTCTGTTACACTAATGAGTATACCTGGTTGCCACAAGACAAAAACCTCAACTATACATTTTAAACTTACCTCTTCCTGTGCTTTCTTGCAGAAAAGTCTCATGCATTTCTTTCCCCCCACAGAAGCACTCCCTATTCCTGATAGCCACCCTTTGATCACCTGCTGCAGATCAAAGAAGTCTGATGATTTCTGGAAATGAGACAAAACCTCACTTTTGTTATAAAAGCAACTCGGGCCTTCTACTGGGGGAGCTGGCACTGTTTTTCTGCCTTCGCCCTTCCGCGCAAGTTATCTCTTTAAATAAAAAGCTTTGCTTGCCTAAGAATCTTGTGGAGGCCATATTCAATTCTATGATATTGCTGTCTAAGAATCTGGAAAGGGCCCGATGACAGGATGTCCCACTGAAAATTTCAGTAGACAATTCCTTAACTAGGCGCGATGGGGCTTCTCAGCAGCATAGCTCATTGATCCAATGGCTGCTTCTTGTGATTCCCATACCTTTACGATATTTAGTGCCTCAGCAGTGGTCCCCGATCTGGCATATACGGCAACAGGCCCTGCTGGTTAATCATTCAAATCTATGAAAGCCTGGGACATGACTTTGGTCCACCCAGCCAAGGTGGGTTTACCTGTTAGTAATTTACTCTGCTGTTTTCTGTTTGTTTGTTTGTTTTTTTGCGGTACGCGGGCCTCTCACTGTTGTGGCCTCTCCCGTTGTGGAGCACAGGCTCCGGACGCGCAGGCTCAGCGGCCATGGCTCACGGGCCCAGCCGCTCCGCGGCATGTGGGATCTTCCCGGACCGGGGCACGAACCCGTGTCCCCTGCATCGGCAGGCGGACTCTCAACCACTGTGCCACCAGGGAAGCCCTGCTGTTTTAATATTCTATTTTTCTTCTTTATTAACCTGCTGCTTGCAGGTTATAGGGGAGATGGAGCCTCCATTTAAGGTCTTGTTCTTCCCAGTCTTGCATATCATGACTTTTGAAATGTGACCCTTAAATAATGTCTATTTGATGAGGGTACCTTTACATGGTTCTCAGCTTCTTTAAACCCCTAATGGTGGTAGCCTGATTTGCTTGGCAACAGGAAAGAGCTTGAGTTAAGCCAGACACAGTATACACACTCACCAAGGCAGATTTAGAAGCCTCACTCAGAGGGAGGGGGTAATATAAGCAATCTGTCAATCCCTCACCAATTGGGAACTCTGCTGGATGGTTCCAGACTACTTTGGCAGTTGCCTTGGATGTTGTTTAGAGTACACAAAACATGCTGTTACTGTATTAATCAAGTCACTATATTTTAAAGGCAACCTGGCATCCTCGACACTATGCCATCTTATCCAGGTGTTGCGGTGGCCACTCTTTTTGTGCACTCAATCTACTGAAGGGTCAGTTTGTAGGGCTTGTACCTAAGCTAGGGCAACAGCTTCCTGATTGCCAAGAGATGTCAGTGTCTGATGAGCTGGAACATGGAAGACAGTGAGGATGGCCTCAGGCTCTTGCAGGTGAACCCAAATGTTTTTCCACATACCCTGACCCCCAAGGGCTTATTTATGATCGTCCACCCCTCGGCTCCCCATTGTTCAAGCCATAGGGTTAACCCCATTAGAAAAGCCCAACAGTCAGTACAAGGGGTTAATGGCCCGAGTTCCGCCAGCCAAACTGCTTGAGGCTAACCCACTGGCTGCTGTGTTTGCAGGCATCTGAATACCAGACATAGAGGGAATGTTTTTCATTCACTTTTTATAGGCTTCAGGGGGCTACCACAGGAATAGAGGGGTGGTATTTGGAGAATCTACATACTCTACAAGGCCTAGTAGTGCCCACATTTTTAGAGACAGTGGGCTGGCAGATAGGGTGCTCCTTTGCTGCAAATAGGCTGCAGCTAAGTTAGAGTGGGGGTTTGAGCCATGGCGGAGGTGGGTTGATGGAACATATTTTTAATCCACCCCCGATAGGAAGGGAAGTTCTTACCATGATGTGTTGTTCCTTTGTGAGATGCCGTACCTTGAGGAATGCTGTGTACACTGCTAGGGGCTGTTGCTCTGTGGGAGTCTATCAGGTTTCTGCCCCCTTCCAGAATCCTAACTATACTCTCTCCTTCTTTTGTCTCTGCCACAGTGCCTAACTCACACCTTCCAGAATCACCGATACATCTAAATCAAATGGTAGCCCTGCTTGGGTGATGCCCAGAGCTTTAATTTGTTTCATTAGTATTTTTGCCTTCTCAAAGGTGGCTTGCTGCTCTGATCCTCAGCCCCCCATATGCCTTCTTTTTACTAGGAAGTATACGGGACAGAGGCACTGTGCCAGGTGGAATAAAACTCTTCCCAAACCCCCAAATCCCTGCAAACCTTTTCATCTCATTTACATTCTTAGGAGTTTGATAGGCTTGCATCTTATCAATTACAGCTTCTGGGACAGCGCACATCTTACCTGACCAGACAACTTCCAAAACTTCATGGTAGTGCCTAGGCGTTGAATTTTCGCAGGTTCACTGCTTATCCTCTGTCTTGCAGATGTTTCAGCAAAGCCTACAGAGTGTCCTGCAGCAGAGGCAAGTCTTCATGTGAACATTATATTATTAATGCATTGGGCCCATTTTACTGGTGTGAGGAAAAAAGGAAGGACAGATCTTGAATTATCATCCCGTGACATATTGTGGAACTGCGCAGGTAACCTTGAGGAAGTTCTTGAAAGGTCCATGTGAAAGCAAAATGATCTTAGTTATCAGAAACCTTATTTGTAAGATATCTTTCTCATGAGTCTCTTGAAGATGAAGCACTTTTGTAAGAACATTTATGTTAATAACATATTTATATAAAATAAACCTAAAGAAAGTTTAGCATCAATTTTTATTTGACCAATAATATAAGAAAATTTTGTCCTTTTAGTAGATGAAATAAAATGAAGTTTCAGTTTTACATAAGTATATTATTGACATCGTTTCAGTTTTTCTTTATGTCAGTTAAATAGAGCTCTTAAAAAATAATTTTGGCAATATCCTTCAGAGGTAGAAAAATACCACATATACATAACATATAGCCATAGATATATGTAAACATACACAGAAATTTAAACATAGACCCCACAGTTTTTATTCAAAAACTTTAGCCATGAATCAGGTACCCACTTAAATGGCAAATGCTTTTTATTAGTATTTTTGGGGAAGACTTTTAAGATTTGTATTTGTCCTTGATGAATAACCTTATGGAGGCTGTGGATTAGATTTTGAGCAAGAGAGATTCTATAGCAGTCTGTATTTTAAAAATTCTGTCACCCCGCTTTTTTTCAGGATTTTAAAAATTCTGTCCCCCCTCCCCAGCCTTCTTTCAGTATTTGCCCACTGTGTTGGGCAGTGTTTTAGTTATCTCCTGGGGTGTTTATATTTTAAAGACATGATAAGTTTACAACTTCAAGGGACAGAGAAAGAATGCAAGTTTTCTCCTAGGTGTTTTGGGCTATATTTCTCTATTATTGGAAGTCTAGAGTAATTGTTATTTAAAATTTTCCTTTGTATGGGGGCTCAGATGGCATGGTCTGTTTTATGGTCAATCATCATAATATCCTTCCCCTTGTTCTGTTCACTTTCCCAGGGATTTTACCTCTTAGCATCTTAATCAGGCTTTGTCACAAGCACTTGGACCCTAACCTGTGGCAGCTTGTGCCCTCCTAGTTTTGTAAAACAGTGTGTCAAGTTCTCCAACTGATTATTCTGCTCTTCCACCTTTCTGCCAGCCCTGAGCTAGCAGAGCAGTGGACAACAGCACATCCTTCTCTAACTTCACCTCTTGTTCCAACTTTCTAATTCAGGCTTCAGCTTCCAGTTGGGTATTGGTGGCCAGCCTAGCTGCCCAAGTAGAGGCCAGCCCACTGAAGCAGCCATTCATTTCTCTTCCTTGCCACAGTGCACTCACTGTGTGTAGTTTCTCAAACAAATGTATTAAAGCAGTTGGCATTTTCAGGGCATCCCTGCACTCACTTGGCAGTCCACACACATCTAACACAGAAGCCACCCCTCCACATATAGAGGTCGATGGCCAACTCAGGATTTCCCCCATAGATGTCAGTTTCCCAAGGCCCATTTTGTTGGTCTCCTGGCTGGCTCACCAATTGTTGGTTCACAAACTGACCCCCATACACGGAAGGCAAGGAGAGACAGAAGAAAGAGGCAAAGCACTCCAGACTGGTAGGTGGCAGGTTTAACAAGCAAGGAAACTTACTTAGGAGGCTTGTCTTGGATGGCTACAAGATGAGTAGATTTCTGCACCCTCTCGCCAAATCTTATAAGTTTATATAGAGGCCTTAACTGGGTTCAGTCATGAATACTCTCCAAAGGCTCTCAACAACACATTGTTCTGTCAAAGCTGTATCCTTGAAAACAGCTCCCACTGTGAAGACAGTGGGCAGGACGTACACTTCAAATACATTGGAGGGCATGAAGAGCTTCTGATTGCCCAGGTCCAGGTCTCAGGTCAACTGGAGGTCACGTCCTCTTGGTTACCTCCTCCAACACAATTTCAGATCCAGATTCCAAAGGTAGCTCTTTTTAGCCTATGCTATAGACCTTTATGACTTTACAAAGCCTTTTCCCTGAGCCAGTCTACCCCTGGAATACAGATGTGTGCATAAGTGTTGAAACAAGCTAGAGCTTGTCTAAGCTACTAGGTGCAGGTCTTTCTCTGTTGATTTGTTTATGTTTAGCATCTGTGAGGATCAGGAGGCTGGAGGAGGCAGCATCTGAGGGCACAGACTCCAGCCCTGCCTTGTTGAATATATGGAAGAAGAGAGGGTAACAAAGAAATTCCATCCATATAGATACATATACATTCTGTTTTATAACGCCTTTGATATTTCACCCTCTAGAAGAGTGACAAATAAATGTTCTGGGTAAGCTTTTATTCAGAGGTAGATATATAAAGGTGGTTTAAGTCAAAACGATGTTTGAGAAAGAACAAGATTATATGACAAAAATGGGCATGAATGACAGAACCAGAGACAGAGAAGAAATGGTGCCACTGGAACATTCCAACCATGAATCAAGGATTTAATAGTAAGACATGACAGTTAAGGAGCAGATGAACTGCAAACTTGGTGGATATTCATTATTACATGTTCCTCTGAGATCTTACTATAATATATGGACACTTTATCTTCTCAAATATACAAAGACACAAAGGTAGAAATTTTTCAGATAACTTGGGAGGCTCAAAACTTTCATAAATGATCCAGGGACATCAGATTAAGAGCCACTAGCCTACTGCTGTGCAGCACAAAGGCTAGCCAAGATAGAGATGGACTATTACACAAAGGACAAATTCCTGAAAAATACAACTTTCTTAGTGGATGGTAAAAGCTGGCTCTTCTCTTTGTTAATTAGAATTTTAAGACATGAAAAGAAACCTGGTTTGCTTTTGCCAGTTTATTATCCAAATAAGAGAACATAGGACTCCTAAGCTTTCAGAGCTGCCATGGCTCCTATTCTCCAGAGCATCCTCCATCCCTCTTGGTAAGGACACCCAGCTAGGGAAAATAGAGACCTTGGAGCATCTTTTAGCCCCACATCCTCCAGCTCCACACACAACATCTTCTCTATAGATGTGGCAACCCTCCCAGGTTGGGTGAGGAAAACCTCACTTAAAACCAAGAGAATGGGCAAATGTCAGAGGTAGGGACTAGTATGTCCTCAGAGCAATCATAACCTGGAGAGCAGGAGAGCTTATTCCTGCAAACTTTGGCAAAAGGGACTGGACAGTCAATTGCCACTGAAAGAGGCATCTGATAGATTTCTGTCTTATGGTGCCATAGTACCCAGAGGTTCAAAAGAATGAAGAGGAGGGGAACTCATGAAACTATTTATACACTAGGGGGTGAAGGTTCTGCAATTAGCATAGGAAGGACTTTTCAAACTTTAAATCTTGCAATGCTCTTGAGAAATGTTGTGAATGTTTACCTGTCTTGCCTCCACGTCTCCAGAATGGAGGAGATTGCCAGGAGAATGGGAAGAGTCATGAAGGCAATGAGTCAATTCTCTTGACAGCAGACCTTGTTTGGCAGGTCTATCATACCCACTGGAGCAGAGAGACTGTGGAGCTTCAGGGAAAAGATCCAATTAAATGTGAAATAACCTCCTCTCAGGTTCTAGGGAAATTTGAGAGAGAAGTAATCTTTCCCAGGATTTCTAGGAATACTGCAGGTGGCAGACTTTACGAGTGATATGTCCAGTCTCTATTGGTGCTTTCCCTACAATGGTCTCCTGTCCTCCACCTAACCCAGGTCACTGATGCTGACATAGAAATATTTTCAAAATCTTCCTTTTCCCTTTGGAGTGGTATCTCAAGGTCTAGTACAGAATGTGAAGGGTCAGCCTGGAATCTGTGGTACCTTTGGCCAGTAGGTGATGTATTCTAGGTTGTATTCTAGATCTGGCCATTAGCCTAAAGTAAACATGGGGAGACCCTTGGTGAATTCAGTGACTATAGCAAGGTCATGTTTATAGTAATATCCTAAATCCTCAATGTTCTGATGCCTCCTTGCACTAGTAGGAATTTCTGTCTTTCTCCAGGACTGAGGACAATCAGGAAAGGGTATAAGTACAAGCCCAAAGGCTCTGAGTCAGGCTCCAGAAGCAGGTGTCATATACATATTGTCCAAGAAGATGAGGTCATGTTGGAATATGGGGGTATCAAAGTCCCACTTCCAAGAGTAGAGATACCAAAATAAAATTTAAACTGATGTTCAGGCCACAACTAGAAATATACAAATTATGAAAGGAAAAATCTCATTGGTAAAGGCAAAATATACAGTAAAGGTAGTAAATTAATCACTTATAAGTCTAGTAGGAAGGTTAAAGAGTCATAAAATCATCTATATCTGTAATAAATATTTGAGATACACAAAATAAAAAGATGTAAAATATGATGTCAAAAACAGTAAACACATGTGTGGCAGGTTGTAAAAATGGAGGGTTAAAATGCATTTGAACTCAAGAGTTAGCAACTTAAATAATCATATATATATATGAAATATCGCTATATATAAACCTCATGGTAACCACAAACCAAAGATCTGTAATAGATACTCACACAAACAAGAGAAAGGAAACCAACATAACAATAAAGATAGTCATCAAACCACAGGGAAGAAAGCAAAAGAAGAAGAAAGAAACAACAACAACAAAAAAACCCTGCAAAAACAATCCCAGAACAATTAACAAATTGTACTTATTAACAAATTAGTAAGTACATAGCATGTGTTAAATTTATATTTCTACCTGTTTGCTGTCAGTATACGGAAATGCAGTTGATTTTTGCACATTGATCTTGTATTCATTGACTGTACAGAACTCATTTATTGGATCTAGGAGGTGTTTTTTTGTTTGTGTGTTTGTTTTTTGGGTTTTCTATCTGTATATTCTTGGGGATTTTCTATGTAGACAATCATGTCATCTGCAAACAGAGGCAGTTTTATTTTTTCCTTTTCAATTTGTATGCCATTTTCCTCCTTGTCTTATTGCAGTGGTTAGAACTGTCAGCATTATTATTATTTTTTAAATTAATTAATTAATTTATTTTTGGCTGCATTGGGTCTCCGTTGCTATGTGCAGGCTTTCTCTAGTTGTGGCGAGCGGGGGCTACTCTTAGTTGCAGTGCGTGGGCTTCTCATTGCAGTGGCTTCTCTTGTTGCGGAGCACAGGCTCTAGGTATGTGGGCTTCAGTAGTTGTGGCACGCAGGAAAGCCTACACTCAAGCAGCTGAACAGGGATTGAGAAAGATTATGTTTGTTTTCTCTTAAAATGCACCCAGTGATTTTCCATCTCACATTAGAGAAAGAGTACAAAGGTTTTCACAGTGTTCTATTAGACTACCAGTGTCATCTAGCTATCCAGATACACTTTTCTGACCTCATCTCCTAATGCTTTCCCCTCATGCTCTCAACTTCAGCCACAGGAACCTTCATGTTATTCTGTGAAAATGCTCGACACACTCTTGTCTCAGGGCCTGTGCACTGCCTGTTCCCTCTGCTTAGACTATTTCCCCCCTAGATAACCGTGTGGTCTATCCCTTCATTTTCTCACATGTCTGTTCATAGGGCACATTATCAGTGAGGCCTTGCCTGACTAACTCATATGGAATAGCAACTCTCTCCTCCATCTCCTTTACATTCTTTAAAAATAGCATTTATCAATATATGAAGTGTTATATATTTTGTTTACATTTTCTCTCCCCACTAGAATATAAGCTCCACAAGGGCAAAGACTTTCTCCTTTGTTTCCTGTTATATCATCCATGCCTAATAGTGCCTCCTACATGCAAATGCTCAACATCAGTGGAAAGAATGAATAATATCAGTGTTTGAGAGTTTAGCCTTATTGTACCCTCAATTCACTGACTTGGAAAAGGATTACACCTCAGCTATGTCAAACTCCATATGTTACTTCAGATGGCCCTATGCAGGGTGTCTCTGTTTTTTTCTTTCTACCTGGGAGGTGTTCTGTACCTAGACAGGAGAAGAAAGGACAGGACATATGAATTGCTGACAGAGACTAGTGTAGCACAAGAGAGTAGATTGGACTAGAGGCACAGATGTCAGGAGGTATTGCTGAAACCACTTCCTTTTCTCTACCCCCCAGGAAGCAAATATCTGGATACAGAACCAGTACACAACTTCTGTGTTTCTGAATAAAGCTTCTGTAGTTTCCCAGAAGGAACAAGGGCATTTCTGATTTGTGAGAGGCTGCGTGTGAAGGAGGAAGCTCAGGGGCCCTGCAGCCGCTCTACTTCTTCCCTCTTCACTCTAACAAAAAGTAGTCATGATGATCTTGGAGCCAGGGTTTTTGTTGGGTCAGGACTGATAAATTTTGAAAACTGTCATCTAGAGACAGAAACCATGTGTTAGGAGAGGCATTAGTAACTGGGTAGATGGGATTTCCAGGGATGAGTTGTATCTTTTCCTAGGGAGATACTTCTGGATAGGTAATTATCATTGCTTTCCCTTCATGGAAAAATACTGATTAAAAACTTGATGCTAAATACAGTGTTTTTTTGTTTTTTTGTTTTGCGGTACACGAGCCTCTCACTGTTGTGGCCTCTCCCGTTGCGGAGCACAGGCTCCGGACGCGCATGCTCAGCGGCCATGGCTCATGGGCCCAACCGCTCCGTGGCATGTGGGATCTTCCCAGACTGGGGGACGAACCCATGTCCCCTGCCTCAGCAGGTGGACTCTCAACCACTGCACCACCAGGGAAGCCCCTAAATACAGTGTCTTTATGTTTGTAAATTCCTAACTTAAAAAATCTAAACTACTATACGTCCTGCATTTAATCCCAAAATATCCAAAATATATCAAGCTAAGGTGGTTGCAAAAGAACTTCATTATTGGGGTATTAATCATACTAAAAATAATAAAACTGTCTAATTTTAGGGAATTGGTTAGATTAATTATTGTACATTAAAAAAATGAAATGTGGGGCTTCCCTGGTGGTGCAGTGGCTGGGAGTCCGCCTGCCGATGCAGGGGGCGGGGGTTCGTGCCCCGGTCCAGGAATATCCTCATGCCGGTCCGGGAGGATCCCGCGTGCCGCGGAGCGGCTGGGCCTGTGAGCCGTGGCCGCTGGGCTTGTGCATCCGGAGCCTGTGCTCCGCGACGGGAGGTGCCACGGCAGTGAGAGGCCCGCGTACCGCAAAAAAAAAAAAAAGAAATGTGGTGTTATGTATGGAGTAAAAATCATTTTTTTTGATGTTTGTTTTGTAACTAAGCAAACAAAAGCAGATTATAAAGCAGCATTATAGTCTGATCCTATTACATGCCTTTGAAGAAATTACTATTTAATTTCAACTTAATGTCAATATCAACTTATATCAATTAGTCTAGAGATTGGAAACAAAATTTATCTTAGGAAGATAACAGCCCTTTTATTAGAGAAAAATACTTCACTGTGCTCCTTGATTATGTTAAGAAATTTATCACCTTCCCCACTTCCACCCTAATGCCACATCCAGGTAGTAGAAGGTAGACAAAGAACAGTTAAAATTCTTCTGAATGTTACAATAAAAAGTTAAGCAATATGGAAATCATTTTCAAAAAATTATACAGTTGCTTTTCTCATTGCTGGGTTAGAAAGTCAGAGATCATTGTTTCAGGCTGGAACTTCCTTATGTGGTGGTTGTCCTTTGTAGTCATACTCATGACAAACACAACATATATGCAGCGTTTCACAGGTATAAAGAGCATTCACATCATTTGAAGTATTGGGTCCTCAAAACGGCCTATAAGATTGGCAGAGGAAAACACTCGTTATCATTTGGTGAATGAAAAGATCATATCCGAGAGTTTCAATGACATACCCCAAATCTCAGAGCTGGTAACTACTAAAAAATGTTTGTGTATGTCTTAGATTTAGTAACTCAAATTTATTAGTTTCAGAGCTAAACACATACAGCTTGATTAATTCTCATTGGCCAGACTCACAGAAGACACATTTACAAAGCGAAATATCAATTTTTAAAAGTCTTGTGTATTGAATATATCACTCAAGGTTTAGAACACTTGGTTGAACTATTATAACTTAGTCCCAAGGTAATTGAAAGATAGAATTAATTAATTCATTCAGTTATTCATTAAAAATTTTGAATATTTACTGATTGCCTACTTTATGCTGAATTCGGTGGTAGATGCTGACTTTTTAGTAATATACAAAAAATATATGGTCCTTATTCCCATGATGCTTAGAGTCTAATGCAGGAAGACAGACATTAAAAATTGAGATAAAGTGATCAAAGAAATATTATAGGGTGCTAGGAACAAATCCAGTGGTGTAAACACTTGTACTGAGCTTACAGTTGTCAGGGTTCTTGATCGCAAGTGAGAAAAATACAACTCAGCTTAGGTAAAAAGAGAGAAAACAGGAGAGAAAGTGAAATGGCTGTTTTAGCCCGTGGTTTCTAGACATTGGAACCTGAGGCAAGGATTAAATTGTTGACCCTTTATTTGGGCAGCATTAAGTCAAGTGGACAAGGGCTTGGGAGAAGGGCATGAGACCAGCAGAGATGTGAGACCATGAAGTGGTACATTGTCATCCTGGTCTTGATCATAAAAAGGCGTGAAGAAACGCAGGAAGGTCACAAAACAGGTACAGTCACTTGGCTGGCAAGACTTCTCTGGAGAGGCTGCAGTGAAACATCTTGCTACCAAGTGGTCCGTGAGAACAACGAGGGATGGAGGATTTACCTGCTCCTCCTACACCCTGTGTTGGGGTGTTTCATCCAGCCATTGGAATGTTTAAAAGACATAGAATCAGGGTATAGGGCTTATGATAGATAAGTCACTTGGACTGTGGTAGATCTTGATCCTCTCTCCTCTAAACAGGCTTTCCCAACTTTTGTTATACTGTGACCCAATGCTCCAGGTGAGATATTGATCTCCTAAGCCCTTAGTTGATTGGGGTGGTGCCTGAAGTTGTTGGAACCCTTGGACCACTCATTTCCTGCTGCAGCAGCCTCACTAGGGCCTTCAGATCCCCTCCAGTTTATACCAAATTACCCCCAAAATATCATGACATGGAATACTTTTGGAAGCATTGACTGGAAGTACAAGTTTTTTCTAACTTTGTCTTGTATCAGTTGAGAAGGATGTTTCTTCTCTACAGATTGTACTGGAGATGCATATACACATACTTAAACTTTGATCCTAGTGTAGGACAGTGATTCTCCAAGGCTAAGTAGGGTGGTGGTGAAGTGACCTGCGGGTTTGTATCAGTATCAAAATCTTGGAAGAAAGTGGATTTTTCTGACTACACAGGTCTTAGAAGCTCAAGGAGACTAATTTGCTCTCTTCTTCTCTTTTTACCTTCCACCTATTACCCATCTTTGCACATCCTTGCCACATCCAACTAATTGAGAAAAACTTTTCTAGTTCTAGTGAGCTTCTCTGCCTGATTGGAGCTTATGATATCCGTTAAAAGTATTAGGGAGCAAAAATGATTGAGAACTATTTGATAGTCAATCCAGATATTTTACTTGCTATTTGATATTATGGTTTCCAACATTATAGCTCACTGATTGCCACTTGGTACACTTTAGGCGCCCTCTTGGGAACTGGGAACTACCAAGCCTTATCAAAACAAATCTACAAATGACTCTTCTGGACTCCTGTTGGGGAGAACTAGACCATGGCATATTCCTTCTATTATATGTTGAATCTTGTTTGCTTACATTTCACAGCATGGGAGTACTTTATTTTTATTCAGATTCTGGGGCTGCATCCTATATGGACAGCTCCTATTATTATTTTGACTGTGAGTCAGGTATCGTATTTATGACACCCTCTGTTACCTCACTTCACAGTGCACGGCTTCAGACATCATTATACATTTTGACATTTACTTTCCTCTTGGGGGCATATTTCTGAAATGGAATCACTGAATCAGAAAGAATTTGAATGAATCCTTTCACATATTGTAAGATTATTTTTCTGAAAAACTATGATTTTCCAATGCCGCTAGTGATATATTTGTTTCTGAACAATCTGCTATCACTGCAATGTATTCTTTATGTTGATTTTTGTTAATTTAACTGCATTGTGCCTAGGAAGATATTGAAATATAACTATACATGCCCTTCCTCTAGTTCTTCTTTCTAAGCAAAATTCATTGCTTGCTTTGCTCAGTGTCTAGGCCTGATTGAGGTCACAGGAACTAGAAGAAGCTGAGAGGGAGGTGACTGATTTCCAGAGAAAGAACACAGTAGAAAAAACATTCTGAACAAAAGAGAGTGGGAGGTTAGAGATAGGAGAAGAGGTGATGAAATAGAAGAGTTAGGGAAAACAGGGTTGGAAGAGATATTTGAAAAGTTTTGGAAGGAATAGCTGTTATGCTGAGTGCAATTTTGAGGGAGAAAGATATAGAAACAAGATACTGAGGAAAGGCTGACTTTGTGTTGTGCAATGAAATTTTTAAAAATGTAGTTAGGAAAGAGATAACCTTCATCATGACTCCCACACTCTTTGGCTTATAGTATAAATAAGTAGAAATATATCCCCATTAAGTTACAATGGTCTTCAAAATACACCCTCAAATTTAAAAGGATATTGTAGAGAAAATTAAGATATCTTAATAATGCTCATTGAGGAAATAATTGCAGTTTGGATCTGGTTATATGAGATGGAGAACCAGAATTACAGTGTTCAGCGAGTTCTTTCATATGAAGTCTAAGTAACTCCCCCTACAGGAATTTGTTTTTTAACTCTCTACCATGGAAATACAATTTCCTAATAGAGTCTTTCTTATAAGGAGAAAGGTTTTGGGTACCTCTTTGCCCTTCTGCACCATGTAAGACAAGCCTTCTGGGGACTGAATGGCTGTTGTGTGCACCATTAAACAAATACTGGAACCACAAGTAGAGACCATGTGCTACCATAGACGAGAGAAACTCATGGAGGGAGATGGTAGAGGAAGACACGGAGTAGTGGTAAAAGCACCCCGCTGAAGTTTACAGGTTGGCCAACCTTGGAGGTAAAGAAATATTGCAGATTAAGTGAGATTCTGCAAGGCCCTGTTGATGCCTGCAATGCCCCCCATGACTGGCACAGATTTGGTAACAAATCCTGGACGTCCCAGGATTTGGGAAGCTAAGGGTAACTGCATTAGCACTGACCTTAGTTTTGGAGAAGAGCAACACTTGGTGGCACCCATGAAGAAAAAAGTGAACAAATCCTCTTCCTCACTCACCAAGAGGCCCGATATTTTCAGATATTCATACAATAGGAGCCAGATATATCTGGTAATGTAATTTTTTTCTGAATTTTATTTAATTTATTTTTTATAAAGCAGGTTCTTATTAGTTATCCATTTTATACATATTAGTGTATATATGTCAATCCCAATCTCCGAATTCATCACCCCCCCACCACCACTTTCCCCCCTTGGTGCCCATACATTTGTTCTCTACATCTGTGTATCAATTTCTGCCCTACAAACTGGTTCATCTGTACCATTTTTCTAGGTTCCACATATATGCATTAATATACGGTATTTGTTTTTTGCTTTCTGACTTATTTCACTCTGTATGACAGTCAATAGATACATCCAGTCTCTACAAATGAACCAATTTTGTCCTTTTTAATAGCTGAGTAATATTCCATTGTATATACGTAACACATCTTCTTTATCCATTTGTCTGTCGACCAGCATTTAGGTTGCTTCCATAACCTGGCTATTGTAAATAGCACTGCAATGAACATTAGGGTGCATGTGTCTTTTTGAATTGTGGCTTTCTCTGGGTATATGCCCAGTAGTGGGATTGCTGGATCATATGGTAATTCTATTTTTAGTGTTTTAAGGAACCTCCATACTGTTCTCCATAGTGTCTGTATCAATTTACATTCCCACCAACAGTGCAAGAGGGTTGCCTTTTCTCCACACCCTCTCCAGCATTTGTTGTTTGTAGATTTTCTGATGATGCCCATTCTAACTGGTGTGAGGTGATACCTCATTGTAGTTTTGATGTGCATTTCTCTAATAATTAATGATGTTGAGGAGCTTTTTATGTGCTTCTTAGCCACCTGTATATCTTCTTTGGAGAAATGTCTATTTAACTCTTCTGCCCATTTTTTGATTGGGTTGTTTTTTTTTATTATTGAGCTGCATGAGCTGTTTACATATTTTGAAGATTAACCTTTTGTCTGTTGATTCGCTTGCAAATATTTTCTCCCATTCTGAGGGTTGTCTTTTGGTCTTGTTTGTAGTTTCCTTTGCTTTGCAAAAGCTCTTAAGTTTCATTAGGTCCCATTTGTTTATTTTTGTTTTTATTTCCATTACTTTAGGAGGTGGATCAAAAAAGATGTTGCTGTGATTTATGTCAAAGAATGTTCTTCCTATGATTTCCTCTAAGAGTTTTATAGTGTCTGGCCTTATATTTAGGCCTCTAATCCATTTTGAGTTTATTTTTGTGTATGGTGTTAGGGAGTGTTCTAATTTCATTCTTTTACGTGTAGCTGTCCAGTTTTCCCAGCACCAGTTATTGAAGAGACTGTCTTTTCTCCATTGTATATCCTTGCCTCCTTTGTCATAGATTAGTTGACCGTAGGTGCGTGGGTTTATCTTTGGGCTTTCTATCCTGTTCCATTGATCTATATTTCTGTTTTTGTGCCAGTACCGTATTCTCTTGATTATTGTAGCTTTGTAATATAGTCTGAACTCAGGAGTCTGATTCCTCCAGCTCTGTTTTTTCCACTCAAGACTGCTTTGGCTATTCAGGGTCCTTTGTGTCTCCATACAAATTTTAAGATATTTTGTTTTAGTTCTGTAAAAAATGCCATTGGTAATTTGATAAGGATTGCACTGAATCTGTAGATTGCTTTGGGTAGTATAGTCATTTTCACAATATTGATTCTTCCGATCCAAGAACATGGTATATCTCTCCATCTGTTGGTACCATCTTTAATTTCTTTCATCAGTGTCTTATAGTTTTCTGCATACAGGTCTTTTGTCTCCCTAGGTAGCTTATTCCTAGGTATTTTATTCTTTTCGTTGCAATGGTAAATGGGAGTGTTTTCTTAATTTCTCTTTCAGATTTTTCATCATCAGTGTATAGGAATGCAAGAGATTTCTGTGAATTAATTTTGTTTCCTGTTACTTTACCAAATTCATTGATTAGCTCTACTAGTTTTCTGGTGGCATCTTTAGGATTCTCTATGTATAGTATCATATCATCTGCAAACAGTGACAGTTTTACTTCTCCTTTTCCAGATTGTATTCCTGTTATTTCTTTTTCTTCTCTGATTGCTCTGGCTAAGACTTCCAAAACTACGTTGAATAATAGCAGTGAGTGTGGGCATCCTTGTCTTCTTCCTGATCTTAGAGGAAATGCTTTCAGTTTTTCACCATTGAGGATGATGTTTGCTGTGGGTTTGTAATATATGGCCTTTATTATGTTGAGGTACGTTCCCTCTATGCCCACTTTCTGGAGAGTTTTTATCATAACTGGGTGTTGAATTTTGTCAAAAGCTTTTTCTGCATCTATTGAGATGATCACATGGTTTTTCTTCTTCAATTTGTTAATATGGTGTATCACATTGATTGATTTGCGTATATTGAAGAATCCTTGCATCCTTGGGATAAATCCCACTTGATCATGGTGTATGATCGTTTTAATGTGTTGTTGGATTTTTTTTTTAATTTTTTATTTTTTTTAAACATCTTTATTGGGGTATAATTGCTTTACAATGGTGTGTTAGTTTCTGCTTTATAACAAAGTGAATCAGTTATACATATACATATGTTCCCATATGTCTTCCCTCTTGCGTCTCCCTCCCTCCCACTCTCCCTATCCCACCCCTCCAGGCTGTCACAAAGCACCGAGCTAATATCCCTGTGCCTTGCGGCTGCTTCCCCCTAGCTATCTACCTTACTACGTTTGTTAGTGTGTATATGTCCATGACTCTCTCTCGCCCTGTCAAAGCTCACCCTTCCCCCTCCCCATATCCTCAAGTCCGTTCTCCAGTAGGTCTGCGTCTTTATTCCTGTCTTACCCCTAGGTTCTTCATGACATTTTTTTTCCCCTTAAATTCCATATATATGTGTTAGCATACGGTATTTGTCTTTTTCTTTCTGACTTACTTCACTCTGTATGACAGACTCTAGGTCTATCCATCTCATTACAAATAGCTCAATTTCATTTCTTTTTAAGGCTGAGTAATATTCCATTGTATATATGTGCCACATCTTCTTTATCCATTCATCCGATGATGGGCGCTTAGGTTGTTTCCATCTCCGGGCTATTGTAAATAGAGCTGCAATGAACATTTTGGTACATGACTCTTTTTGAATTTTGGTTTTCTCAGGGTATATGCCCAGTAGTGGGATTGCTGGGTCATATGGTAATTCTATTTGTAGTTTGTTAAGGAACCTCCATACTGTTCTCCATAGTGGCTGAACCAATTCACATTCCCACCAGCAGTGCAAGAGTGTTCCCTTTTCTCCACACCCTCTCCAGCATTTATTGTTTCTAGATTTTTTGATGATGGCCATTCTGACCGGTGTGAGATGATATCTCATTGTAGTTTTGATTTGCATTTCTCTAATGATTAATGATGTTGAGCATTCTTTCATGTGTTTGTTGGCATTCTGTATATCTTCTTTGGAGAAATGTCTATTTAGGTCTTCTGCCCATTTTTGGATTGGGTTGTTTGTTTTTTTGTTATTGAGCTGCATGAGCTGCTTGTAAATTTTGGAGATTAATCCTTTGTCAGTTGCTTCATTTGCAAATATTTTCTCCCATTCTGAGGGTTGTCTTTTGGTCTTGATTATGGTTTCCTTTGCTGCGCAAAAGCTTTGAAGTTTCATTAGGTCCCATTTGTTTATTTTTGTTTTTATTTCCATTACTCTAGGAGGTGGGTCAGAAAGGAACTTGCTGTGATTCATGTCATAGAGTGTTCTGCCTATGTTTTCCTCTAAGAGTTTGATAGTTTCTGGCCTTACATTTAGGTCTTTAATCCATTTTGAGCTTATTTTTGTGTATGGTGTTAGGGAGTGATCTAATCTCATACTTTTACGTGTACCTGTCCAGTTTTCCCAGCACCATTTATTGAAGAGGCTGTCCTTTCTCCACTGTACATTCCTGCCACCTTTATCAAAGATAAGGTGACCATATGTGTGTGGGTTTATCTCTGGGCTTTCTATCCTGTTCCATTGATCTATTTTTCTGTTTTTGTGCCAGTACCATACTGTCTTGATTACTGTAGCTTTGTAGTATAGTCTGAAGTCAGGGAGCCTGATTCCTCCAGCTCCTTTTTTCGTTCTCAAGATTGCTTTGGCTATTCGGGGTCTTTTGTGTTTCCATACAAATTGCGAAATTTTTTGTTCTAGTTCTGTGAAAGATGCCAGTGGTAGTTTGATAGGGATTGTATTGAATCTGTAGATTGCTTTGGGTAGTAGAGTCATTTTCACAATGTTGATTCTTCCCATCCAAGAACATGGTATATCTCTCCATCTATTTGTATCATCTTTAATTTCTTTCATCAGTGTCTTATAATTTTCTGCATACAGGTCTTTCGTCTCCTTAGGTAGGTTTATTCCTAGATATTTTATTCTTTTTGTTGCAGTGGTAAATGGGAGTGTTTTCTTGATTTCACTTTCAGATTTTTCATCATTAGTATATAGGAATGCCAGAGATTTCTGTGCATTAACTTTGTATCCTGCTACTTTACCAAATTCATTGATTAGCTCTAGTAGTTTTCTGGTAGCATCTTTAGGATTCTCTATGTATAGTATCATGTCATCTGCAAACAGTGACAGCTTTACTTCTTCTTTTCTGATTTGGATTCCTTTTACTTCCTTTTCTTCTCTGATTGCTGTGGCTAAAACTTCCAAAACTATGTTGAATAAGAGTGGTGAGAGTGGGCAACCTTGTCTTGTTCCTGATCTTAGTGGAAATGCTTTCAGTTTTTCACCATTGAGGATGATGTTTGCTGTGGGCTTGTCATATATGGCCTTTATTATGTTGAGGAAAGTTCCCTCTATGCCTACTTTCTGCAGGGTTTTTATCATAAATGGGTGTTGAATTTTGTCGAAAGCTTTCTCTGCATCTATTGAGATGATCATATGGTTTTTCTCCTTCAATTTGTTAATATGGTGTATCACGTTGATTGATTTACGTATATTGAAGAATCCTTGCGTTCCTGGAATAAACCCCACTTGATCATGGTGTATGATCCTTTTAATGTGCTGTTGGATTCTGTTTGCTAGTATTTTGTTGAGGATTTTTGCATCTATGTTCATCAGTGATATTGGCCTGTAGTTTTCTTTCTTTGTGACATCCTTGTCTGGTTTTGGTATCAAGGTGATGGTTGCCTCGTAGAAGGAATTTGGGAGTGTTCCTCCCTCTGCTATATTTTGGAAGAGTTTGAGAAGGATAGGTGTTAGCTCTTCTCTAAACGTTTGATAGAATTCACCTGTGAAGCCATCTGGTCCTGGGCTTTTGTTTGTTGGAAGATTTTTAATCACAGTTTCAATTTCAGTGCTTGTGATTGGTCTGTTCATATTTTCTATTTCTTCCTGATTCAGTCTTGGCAGGTTGTGCATTTCTAAGAATTTGTCCATTTCTTCCAGATTGTCCATTTTATTGGCATAGAGTTGCTTGTAGTAATCTCTCATGATTTTTTTTATTTCTGCAGTGTCAGTTGTTACTTCTCCTTTTTCATTTCTAATTCTATTGATTTGAGTCTTCTCCCTTTTTTTCTTGATGAGTCTGGCTAAATGTTTACAATTTTGTTTATCTTCTCAAAGAACCAGCTTTTAGTTTTATTGATTTTTGTTTCTATTTCATTTATTTCTGATCTGATCTTTATGATTTCTTTCCTTCTACTGACTTTGGGTTTTGTTTCTTCTTTCTCTAGTTCCTTTAGGTTTAAGGTTAGATTGTTTATTTGAGATTTTTCTTGTTTCTTGAGGTAGGCTTGTATTGCTATAAACTTCTCTCTTAGAACTGCTTTTGCTGTATCCCATACATTTTAGATCCTCATGTTTTCATTGTCATTTGTCTCTAGGTATTTTTTGATTTCCTCTTTGATTTCTTCAGTGATCTCTTGGTTATTTAGTAACATATTGTTTAGCCTCCATGTGTTTGTGTTTTTTACATTTTTTTCCCCTGTAATGATTTCTAATCTCAGAGCGTTGTAGTCAGAAAACAGGCTTGATATGATTTCAACTTTCTTAAATTTACTGAGGCTTGATTTGTGACCCAACATGTGATCTGTCCTGGAGAATGTTCTGTGTGCATTTGAGAAGAAAGTGTAATCTGCTGTTTTTGGATGGAATGTTCTAAAAATATCAATTAAATCTATCTGGTCTATTGGGTCATTTAAAGCTTCTGTTTCCTTATTTATTTTCTGTCTGGATGATCTGTCCATTGGTGTAATTGAGGTTTTAAAGTCCCTCGCTACTATTGTGTTACTGTTGATTTCCTCTTTTATAGCTATTAGCAGTTGCCTTATGTACTGAGGTGCTCCTATGTTGGGTGCATATATATTTATAATTGTTATATCTTCTTCTTGGATTGATCCCTTGATCATTATGTAGTGTCCTTGTCTCTTGTAACATTGTTTATTTTAAAGTCTATTTTATCTGATATGAGTATTGCTACTCCAGCTTTCTTTTGATTACCATTTGCATGGAATATCTTTTTCCATCCCCTCTCTTACAGTCTGTATGTGTCCCTAGGTCTGAAGTGGGTCTCTTGTAGACAGCATATATATGGGTGTTGTTTTTGTATCCATTCAGCGAGCCTGTGTCTTTTGGTTGGAGCATTTAATCCATTCACATTTAAGGTAATTATCGATTTGTATGTTCCTATTACCATTTTCTTAATTGTTTTGAGTTTGTTTTTATAGGTCCTTTTCTTCTCTTGTGTTTCCCACTTAGAGAAGTTCTTTTAGCATTTGTTGTAGAGCTGGTTTGGTGGTGCTGAATTCTCTTAGCTTTTGTTTCTCTGTAAAGCTTTTGATTTCTCCATCGAATCTGAATGAGATCCTTGCCTGGTAGAGTAATCTTGCTTGTAGTTTCTTCCCTTTCATCACTTTAAATATGTCATGCCACTCCCTTCTGGCTTATAGAGTTTCTGCTGAGAAATCAGCTGCTAACCTATGGGAGTTCCCTTGTATTCTATTTATAATTTTTCTCTTGTTGCTTTCAAAAATTTTTCTTTGTGTTTAAGTTTTGTCAGTTTGATTACTATGTGTCTCAGCATGTTTCTCCTTGGATTTATCCTGTCTGGGACTCTCTGTGCTTCCTGGACTTGGATGACTATTTTCTTTCCCATGTTAGGGAAGTTTTTGACTATAATCTCTTCAAATATTTTCTTGGGTCGTTTCTCTCTCTCTTCTCCTTCTGGGACCCCTATTATGTGAGTGTTGTTGCATTTAATGTTGTCCCAGAGGTCTCTTAGGCTGTCTTCATTTCTTTTCATTCTTTTTTCTTTATTCTGTTCTGTGGCAGTGAATTCCACCATTCTGTCTTCCAAGTCACTTATCAGTTCTCCTGCCTCAGTTACTCTGCTATTGATTCATTCTACTGTGTTTTTCATTTCAGTTATTGTATTGTTCATCTCTGTTTATTTGTTCTTTAATTCTTCTAGGTGCTTGTTCTTTAATCCTTCTAGGTCTTTGTTAAACATTTCTTGCATCTTCTTGCTCTTTGCCTCCATTCTGTTTCCGAGGTCCTGGATCATCTTCACTATCATTATTCTGAATTCTTTTTCTGGAAGGCTGCCTATCTTCACTTCATTTATTTGTTTTTCTTGTGTTTTTATCTTTTTCCTTCATCTGGTACATAGCCCTCTGCCTTTTCATCTTGTCTATCTTTCTGTGAATGTGTTTTTTGTTCCACAGGCTGCAGGATTGTAGTTCTTCTTGCTTCTGCTGTCTGCCCTCTCCCTGGTAATGTATTTTTTCCAGACTGTTAAAAATTTCCAAAATATAAAATTTTCTAAAACAAATTTTGCAGACAAATCTCGGCTGAATTAGTCAAAACCACCCCTAAAATGACAGAGAGAATCCATGAAAACCCAATAAGAACAAGATAATATCAAGGATGAGAATGAAGTTTGAAATTGAAGGGACTCTAAGAGACCCAATGAGATTTTTTAAACGTCTTTAAAAAGATTATAATAGTTTTCCTGGGTAGAAAATTTGTCAGGACAAAACCTACAGTTTCAGTTTCTGGCATTTCCCTCATCCTTGCTTTTTGTGAGAAATTCTTTGTTTGCACTGCTCTATTGGGCTGATCAATATAATCCAAGGAGAGTGTCAATGTGAATTTTGGAATTTACTGAAAGTAGCTTGAGGACACATAAAATACTTTGTAGATATTTTAAATATACTGAGTAACAACAACAGCAAAAAACCCAAACAATAGGGGAAAAAAAGCAACAGAAAAACAAAAGTGATACTTAACAATGTAACTTTATGTTAATGAAAATTTAACAAGTATTTTTAAGTGGGATTTTTATAGCTTAGTTAATTATATTTCCTAGGCATTTTCAACTGCATTGATAAATTTAATGTACTATATTCTTTTTTCTTTCCTAGTAAATGGTCAGTCTAACAAAACTTCTCATGTACTTAAGTAATCACAAATCAAATAAATTGCTCTTAAAAGTATGGTGACTCTGATGTTCTCCTCATTGAAGTTTACAACAGTAAAATTCTCTCATAACATTCAACTTAAAACAACAATTCTATTAAACAAATTCTCTCTCAATCATTTAGTGGTTTGTCTTACTTAACTGGTCTCCCAGGAGGTCTGATCAAGGAAATAAATGGTTGTGTTATTGTTTCTCTAAATCCAGAGCATTGTCAAGCTGGGTTGGTCAGATCCTGTGCTGCCACTTATCATGCTTACCCTATGTTTACCCAAGGAAAATTTCTAATAGAGGTTTGGAGCTCTGACACACTTTGTTATGATACTTGTTTCTCTAAAGGTCCCCTGGATCCCTTGCATTTAATGCATCTGGCAAGTTAGTTGCTGATTGCATTCCACTGGGTGTTCTTATAAATTCAGAGGTAAAGTTTATGCTCTTGTTGAATTTGGCTATTCTATGGATTCTATTCTTTATGATATAAAACAGAAAAATGACAGCTTGTATAAATTATTAAATGAAGAGACAAATGAGAACCACAATGAAGAGAAAAAGAACACACACAAGTCATCACTTCAAGATCATCAGATTTAATCCATGGAATATTAGAAAAAAATGTGCTGTCTTCAAGAAAATATGCCAATTATTTAGGAGCATTTGGAGCTGTTTCCTAAGATTATAATGAATATTCTTCCTTAATTAGAAAATGTTTAGAGAATTAGGTGCAAAACACATTAGAATTCAAATAAATATTTATTTTTTCTCACCACCTCCAATTCTAAATCATTTACTTATTACACATTTTAAATATTGAAGTCTTATAGTTGTTAGGCATTTCAATATACATATTATCTTAAATATTACAAATGTTTTAAACACTAAATAGTTAAAGATTATTTTTCAACAGAGAAAATAATGTTTTTTTAACTTTATCATATCAATCCTTCTCTTTTTATTGGAATAAAACCCCATATCCATTAAAGAAACAATTTTAACATATTGACATAATTTGAAGTTACTAAATATTAGGAATTTGATTAATTGCCAGTCACAGAAACCTAAATTATGATGGCTTAAAAATGTGAGGAATTTGTTTTTCTTTACCTAAAAGATGCTTATCCCTGCAAAAATTAAGTCTTTGCAAGGAGGTTCACAAAATTTAATTGGGCCATGAAGGGTCCCTACCACTTCAAGTTCTACCCTTCACTCATGATATTATCTTCCTCCTACTGAATTTGACTTTTAAAAAATTGTCAACGTTCTGTGTTCCTTCTAGCTTTCTTTTCTGTCATGATTAACACATGGACTCCATCCTAAAGGTTGCATCAGGGTTGTAGCAACAATTTTCCCATTTGAAGTAGGAAGAAAGAAGAACAGAAAGCCTTCCCTGTTGAGTCAGCCTCACCCTCTCTGAAGAGTTTTCCCAGAAGTACCACCCAACAACTTCTGCCTACATACCATTGCCCAAAATGCAGTCATATGACTACTCCTATCTGCAAAGGGAGTGGGTGGGGAATCTGGATGTTCATCTGGTCACATTATTGCCCCATGTTGTTGCTGAATAAGGAGAGAGTGAACGTTTGGTGGGCATCCAGCACTCTCTGCCATAACCTGTCAAGCACCTTAGCTTTATGGTGTAGGTGAACTGATATTGCATATGGAACAGACCTCTAGGTTTAATTTTCTCAAAACTGTGAAAAATTAGTCAAACCTTGTTTTACACTCTCCATGCCAATAGATACCTCAAATCCATGCCCTATAAATGGGATAGTCTTGCAGCTCACTGTCCTTGAATTCATCTTGACAAAATTTCAAGCCTAATTTGGGTTTATGACCACCCCCAACCACTGGTCCTCCATCAGGCCTCTTTGCCATTAGATTGGATTCAATTAATTGCATTCCAGGTTCTCTCTATGTTTTTAATTGGCAGGAGTACAATTCTCATAGATACTTGGATAGCATATGATTGTAATCAGTATGTCTTACATGTCAGCTTCTGTATCTGTAACCACAGCTTCTAGAGTCTTTCTAATGAAAAGAGGAGACTGGAAGGTACACAAAGGTAAGATATAGAAAAAAGCTCTAGAAGGTAGGATGAGGGGCAAGAGAAGTAAGGAGATTGGGAAAGATGGTCATGAGTGAGATCAGGAGACTGGAGATTTGGGAAAAATCTAAAGAGTCTGGGGTAGGCAGATGCTGTGATTAATGCACATTGTGGAGAGAGATCTCTAAAGGGGAATTTTGGAAAGTTTTACTGTGTGCTGTATGTTGCAATATCCATCACGTCTTACTGCTCCCCACTCTTGCCACCTACTCAAGAGATAGTCTATAAAGGTCTGTGTTACTGTTTGATAATTTGAGCGGTTAAATTTCTGTATTTTTTGAAAGTGCCAAATTGCCAAAATGGATATTGAGAGATATTAGAAGCCCAACTTATTGAGGTACACTAGTGTCATGACTTGTAGTACCCAACATCTGTTCTAGGGAATTCAGTGAGGACACAATTGTGGGGTAGATTCCATAAACCTCCAGATAAGTTGTGGGAAATCCAATACTCATGGCTGATTCATGGCCAGAGACATACATATAAGTAATATGATAGAAATTCTCTATTCTACCAAAGCACGGAAGTAGGTTAGAGATGGCTGGGTGGGGACATCAAGGAACAAAAAGTCCCTTAGCTAGCAAACATTTATTGAGCATGTATTTTATTTGAGGTGTTATTCTATGTTCTGAGAACAAGATAGACAGCATTCCTTCCCCTCAGGAGCTTATATTTAGTGAGCTTAAGGTAGCACACTAAGTATCCTGCAGGGACCATATTTGAGACAAAGAAGCAAAGTGCATGGAATGATGATCTGAAACCTATAGAAATATGGACACCTTAAGAGATGCCAACATAGAGGAATGATCTTGAAGACCGAATGGTATGAACCAGATGTCTACATGGATTAAAAAGGGACTTTTAAAAAAGGACTAGACCAATATATGCCTTTCTGCACTGTGTCCCACACACACCTGATCCTGGAATTATTCTCAGAGATAAGTGGAAGGGGGAAATATTGGGTTGAGTGAGAAAACTGATATATCTGAAATTAACCAGAATTGGCAAGATTAAAGACTATTTATTTGGCAGTATGCAGAATGGAGATTAGAAATAGAAGTTAAATTATAAAAAATAAGAGAAAATTATCATTGTTGTACATTTTAGTTTATGACTTATTCTATTTTTATTCTGTACATCTGGTTACAAATCTAATTGAAAAGAAATCATCCAGAAATCATTTTGGTGTCAGTATATTTCATGGTAATTAAGATTAGCATTTGGATTGGCATCAAAATCTATTCTAGAAGATATTAATGAACAGGATCATTAGAAAGTTTTCCATGTGATTTTGAATTAAATGAGTCTAGTATTAGAATAAACTCACTTTTATGTTGCTGACAACTCAAGGATCACTGCAGATGTAAGAATGGGGTTTCAACTTTTCAGTGAGATTCAGGTAAACTCTAATAATAGAGTAAGTATTACATTTATGGGAGTTTTAAAGGTAGTGTTTTAACCAAGTGCAGTGTAGGAAGTGTCAGTGATATCCTTGCTTTAGTACTGATATCTTGAGATTTGAGTATATATGAAACACTTGGCTCTGATTTAAGGCTAGGAATGATGAGTAGGTGCCAGTTTTGGGCTCCATCAGATTTTGAATTAAGAGTAAAAGAGTCTAGATGCAGATGTTTACTTTATTGCCTTCTTGAGGATGTTAAAAGGTAGGATGTTGCGTAAGCAAATACCCCATAAGTTGGGATCAAGTTGAGAGAGCAACTCAAGTTTCCTACCATGGGTTCAGGCTTAGAGATCAGGAAATGGACTGCTATGTTATACAGTAGGTCCTTGCTTTTTATCTGTTTTATATGTAGTAGTGTGTATCTGTTAATCGCCCAATCCTAATTTATCTCTCTCCCTGTCCTGCTAACCCCTTTGGTAACCATTAGTTTGTTTTCTATGTCTGTGAGTCTATTTCTGTTTTGTAAGTAAGTTTATTTGTATCATTTTTTTGGATTCCACATATAAGTAATATCATATATTACTTGTCTTTCTCTGTCTGACTTACTTCACTTAGCATGATAATCTCTAGGTCCATCCATGTTGCCTCAACATGGTATTATTTCATTCTTTTTTAGGCTGGGTAATATTCATATACATATACCACATCTTCTTTACCCATTCATCTGTCCATGGACATTTAGGTTGCTTCCATGTCTTGGCTATTGTAAATAATGCTGCTATGAACATTGTGGTGCAGGTATCTTTTTGAATTATAGTTTTCTCCAGATATGTGCCCAGAAGTAGGATTGCTGGATCATATGGTGACTCTATTTTTAGTCAAACAACAGATTTTTAATGTAGATGAAACAGGCTTATGCTAGAAGAAGATGCCATAAAGGACTTTCATAGTTAAAGAGGAGAAGTCAACACCTGGCTTCAAAGCTTCAAAGAACAGGCTGATTCTTTTGCTAGAGGCTAATGTAACGTGATTTTAAGTTGAAGGCAATGCTCATTTACCATTCCAAAACGCTAGGGCCCATAAGAATTGTGATTAATCCAACATAAATAACAACAACACCTTTTTTGTCCCACCTCCTAGAGTAATGAAAATTAAAATAAACAAATGGGACCTAATTAAACTTAAAAGGTTTTGCACAGCAAAGGAAACCATAAATAAGATGAAAAGACAACCCTCAGAATGGGAGAAAATATTTGCAAATGAAGCAACTGATAAAGGATTAATCTCCAAAATATACAAGCAACTTATACAGCTCAATATCAAAAGAACAAACAACCCAATCCAAAAATGAGCAGAAGACCTAAATAGACATTTCTCCAAAGAAGACATACAGATGGCCAACAAACACATGAAAAGATGTTCAACGTCACTAATTATTAGAGAAATGCAAATCAAAACTACAATGAGGTATCACCTCACACCAGTCAGAATGGCCATGATCAAAAAATCTACAAACAATAAATGCTGGAGAGGGTGTGGAGAAAAGGGAACCCTCTTGCACTGTTGGTGGGAATGTAAATTGATACAGCCACTATGGAAAACAGTATGGAGGTTCCTTAAAAATCTAAAAACAGAGCTACCATATGACCCAACAATGCCACTACTGGGCATATACCCAGAAAAAACCATAATTCAAAAATACACATGCACCCTAATCTTCATAGCAGCACTATTTACAATAGACAGGACATGGAACCAACCTAAATGTCCATTAACAGAGGAATGGATAAAGATGTGGTAAATATATACAATGGACTATTACTCAGCCATAAAAAGGAATGAAATTGGGTCATTGTAGAGGCAAGGATAGACCTAGACAGTGTTATACAGAGTGAAGTAAGTCAGAAATAGAAAAGAAAATATCGTATAATAATAATAATGCATATATGTGGACTCTAGAAAAAAGGTATAGATGATCTCATTTGCAAAGCAGAAATAGAGACATAGATTTAGAGAACAAATGTATGCATACCAAGTGGGGAAGGGGTGGGGAGGGAGGAATTGGGAGACTGGTATTGACACATATACATTATTGATACTATGTATAAAATAGACAACTGATGGGAACATACGGTATAGCACAGGAAACTCTACCTAATGCACTGTGGTAACCTAAATGGGAGGGAAGTCCAAAAGGGAGGGGATATCTGTATGTGTATGGCTGATTCATTTTGTTGTGCAGTGGAGGCTAACACAATATTCTAAAGCAACCATACTCCAATAAAAATTAATAATAAAAAAAGAATTGTGATTAATCTACTCTGCCTGTGTTCTGCAAATAAAACAACAAAACCTGAATGACTGCACATCTATTTATAACATGGTTTACTGAATATTTTAAGCCCACTGTTGAGACCTTCTGCTCAGAAAAAAGAGTCCTTTCAAGATATTACTGCATATATTTTTTAACATATTTATTGGATTATAATTGTTTAACAATGGTGTGTTAGTCTCTGCTTTATAACAAAGTGAATCAGCTATATGTATACATATATCCCCATATCTCCTCCCTCTTGCGTCTCCCTCCCACCCTCCCTATCCCACCCCTCTAGGTGGTCACAAAGCACTGAGCTGATCTCCCTGTGCTATGCAGCTGCTTACCATTAGCTATCTGTTTTACATTTGGTAGTGTATATATGACAACGCTACTCTCTCACTTTCTCTCAGCTTACCCTTCCCTCTCCCCATGTGCAAAAGATTGTTATCTTTGCAAATCTGATAGTATTTCAGTGTATTTTAATTTACATTTTTCCTAATATGACTGAAGCTGAGTGTCATAGATATTTTTAATTTTTTAAATTGTCTATTAATTTTGTTGCTTCCCCCCACCGCCCCAATTTGGACACAATTTTATTCTTTTCAGGTCTCCACTAGAGTTCCCAATCTGATTAATTGAGTAATCAATCTTTCCCCCATTAATATTACATCATTACCATATACTAAATTCACATGTATTTTTGATTTTTTACATTATAATTTGTGACACTCATTTATACATGAACGTAGTTCTGTTTTAATGATGAGAATCTACAAAAACTTATTAGTGACGAATAAAATGCACAGATCTCAAATGTTCAGTTTGATGTATTTTGACAATTGTATCTACTTATATATCCGCCTCCCCTCCAATATAGAACATATCCATCACCCCAAGAAGTTCCCATATACCTCTTTCTGATCAGTGTACAATCCCCATCCTAAAGCAATCTCTTTCTGATTTACTACTACAAATTAGTTTTGCCTGATATTGGATATTATACAAATAGAATCATACATTATCTTCTCTTTTTTCTTTTTTAAAAAAATTTGACATAATATTTTTGAGAAGAATAAATGTTTCTGCATATATCAGTACTTTGTGTTTTTTAATTGCTTAGTATTTTAGCACTATATGAATATATTATCATTTATTTATTCATCCTCCTGTTGACAAATGTTTGGGTTGTTTTCAGTTTGGGGCTATAATGAATAGATCCTTACAAAGATTCTTGTACAAGTCTTTTTTAAAATAAATTTATTTATTTATTTTTGGCTGTGTTGAGTCTTCGTTGCTGTGCATGGGCTTTCTCTGGTTGCAGCGAGTGGGGGTTACTCTTCGTTGCGGTGCGCAGGCTTCTCATTGTGGTGGCTTCTCTCATTGTGGAGTACAGGCTCTAGGCACGTGGGCTTCAGTAGCTCTGGCACGTGGGCTTCCGTAGTTGCAGCACGTGGGCTCTAGAGCACAGGCTCAGTAGCTGTGGCACATGGACTTAGTTGTTCTGTGGTATGTGGGATCTCCCCGGACCAGGGCTCGAACCCGTGTCCCCTGCACTGGGAGACGGATTCTTAACCACTGCGCCACCAGGGAAGCCCCCAAGTCTTTTGAGGACATATATTTTTATGGAATATGGGATAAATATCAAGGAACATAATTGCTGGGTGAAAAGGTAGATGTGTGTTTAAATTTAGAAACTGCTGAACGGTCCTTCGAAGTAATTAGATCAGTTAATACTATCACTAGCAATGTATGAGAGTTCCAGTTGCCCCACATCCTTACCAACATTTAATGTTATCAGTTTAAAAATTATTAGCATTCTGATAAGTATTTCACTGTATATTTTATTGTGGCCTTAGTTTACCTAATGATTAATGAATGGTCTTAAGCACATTTTCATGCATATATTGATCATTCATATATCTTCTTTTGTCAAATCATGCTCAAAGGTTTTGCCCAGTTTTAATTGGATTGCTCATTTTTAATTTTTTGTGACAATTTGTTGTAGAGTCTAGGTACAAAGATTTTTTCCTATTCTGCCTTGTCTATTTTTTCTTAATTGTGTCTTTTTACAAGCAAAAAATTAATTTTGATAAAGTCTAACATCAAATGTTTTTAGTGGTTAGAGCTTTTTGTGTCCTAAGAAGTCTCTAAGCAGATCTTAGGTCATGAAGATATTTTCCTAAGTTTTCTTTCAGAAGTTTGACAGACTGTGTTTTATGTTTAAGATTGTGACACATCTCAAGTTTCTATTTCTTTAGGGAAAATAGACATGCTACCAGTGTAAAGCTTACCCTTTCACCGTCTACCTCTCCATTTATTTAGGTCTTTAATTTCTCTTAGTGATATTTTGTAGTTTTTGGTGTAGAGGTGTTCTATATATGTCATTAGATCATTTACTAGGTACTTAATGTATTTTGATGCTATTGTAAATGGTGTTGTTCGAAATTTTTTTCTTTCTTTCTTTTGGGATCTCAGTTCCCCAGCCAGGAATTGAACCTAGTCCCACAACAGTGAAAGCACCAAGCCCTACCAATGGACCTAACCACTCCCTGAAATTTTATTTCCCATTATTTTCCCAGTATATGGAAAAGCAACTGACTTTGTATTTTGACCTTGAATCCTCTAGTATTATTAAATTATTAGTTCTAGTAGGTGTTTTTCTTTTGTAGGTTACATAGGCTTGCTATGGACACAATCATGTTGTTTAAAAATAGCAATAGTTGGGGCTTCCCTGGTGGCGCAGTGGTTGAGAGTCCGCCTGCCGATGCAGGGGACACGGGTTCATGCCCCGGTCCAGGAGAATCCCACATGCCGCGGAGTGGCTGGGCCCGTGGGCCATGGCCGCTGAACCTGCGCGTCCGGAGCCTGTGCTCCGCAACGGGAGAGGGCACAACAGTGAGAGGCCTGCGTACCGAAAAAAAAAAAAAAAGCAATAATTTTACTGATTTATTTTTCTAATTTGTATGCCTTTTATCATTTTTGTCATATTGCACTGGCTAGGAAAGATGGTACAATGTAGAATACAAGTGGTGAAGGTAGACTGTTAACTACATTTTCTTCAAAGTTATCCTTTATCAGCTTAAGGAAATTTTCTTTCATTTCTAGTTTACTGAGAGTTTTTGGTTTTGTTTTTAATTATGTATTGAGATTAAACGTAGCTATTGAGAGGATTCCACTCTCTGGATCTTATTCTCCTAGAGTGTGTGGGAATAAAGAATGCTTGAATTATGTTCCCTGAACCCCATATGGGTCATCCATGTGAGAGATCTGACTGGTGGAGAGAAGTGAACAGACCTTAGCAGAGAGAAGCATCAAGAGTTTTACTTGTTGTATTATTTGTCTTTTTTTAAATGAGAAAACTAAGGTCCAAAGAGATTATCTAACTTGTTCAAGATCATACATGTCAACGTAGTAGCTGTTAACACTTGATATGTCCTCAGAAGAAGCAGTGTAAATGCAAGACTGTAATATAAACAGAGAAGAGAGTAAAAAGTGGACATTTGTGGTCACTGTCCCACAAATCTATACCAGTGCTCCCTGACCCAGAACACTCCCTCCATGTTAGAATTATTACATTGGTCAGTTAATGCAAATCTGCTGAAGACCCACCTACAGTTGTGTGTTGTGTAACAGGGCGTGGGGAAAATGTACCACAGTGTGCTAGAAGAAATCAGAATCCGGGGCTCTAGAGGCAAATCTGCCACTGCTGCATTGTGTGACCCTCGCCACTGTCATTGCACCTCTATGGCCTTCAGTTTCCATTTGAAGAGAAGGGACCTGAATTAGACCAAGAGACCTTAATGGATGGTTTATAGGCTAAAAACCACCATATAGTCCCCTTAAAAGAAGTGAAACAGTAATGTATAAGCCATTGGGAGGGCTCTCTGACTCAAAAATCTCTCCTATTCTTTCCCTCTTTCTTCTTCCCCCACTTCTAAAATATCATCAGCACTTTCTTTTCTACAAGGCTGAACCTAGTCCTTCTTTTGTTGGTGGAATAAAACCCCTGGACCAGTTAGTTTCTAAGTTTCCTTCCAGCTCCAATATTCTGAATATGTGGGAAGATCTTCCCTTTGGTCCTTAGGAGGTTTGAAATTCTTTCATCTAATTAAGGTCTGTTAGTTACTACACCAAGTTTGCTTATCATAGGGTAATAAAATTACCCACATAAATTAATTCATATAGAGCTCCTAGAACAGTGTCTGGCATTTGTTAAGGGCTCTGCAATTATAAGCTATTTCCATTACTATTTCTTTCACTGTGACAGAAATTTATAGATTAGAGTTGTTCAAGTGTTGCACAACTTCTGGAGAAAGGATCCAGAAGAAGGAAGTCCCCTGGAGCAAGTGGTCACTGTCACATGGTTAGTTCTTAGGAACAATCTTCTGGATCTGAGCCTTCACAGCTGGACCCTGCCCAGGGTGTGGTTCTTATGTTGGTGTGCTTCACTTTGAGTGAGACTTGGGCCTTAAATGGACTTTGCCATCTCCAGTTCTTAATATCAGAGCCTCCAAGACTGGATAGAACTTTTTCAGATTTGAAGTCCCCCGGCTTGCTGAATTACCTCAGGGCAGGCAGCACAGAGCCTTTGCAAAGTTTTCCATACAAATGAGGCAAAACGACTACCCTGTTGCTACCAGCTGCCACCAAAACATCTCCATTATCTCCCTTGGATCTACAATTCACATCATGCCCTAATGTGGTGAAAATGTTTAGAATTTCTTGGGTACAAATTTCTCCTAAGATTTCCCTAGTAGCCAGTTGCTTTGCTAAATTACAGAAATATGTAAAATTTGTTGCTACTCTCAGTTACCCAATAGAGAAGACAGTGTTCACTGTTGGCTCATTCTCACCAAAACCACACTGATTTTCAGATCAAACATAAATTTTTCTTATGACTTTATCAAGGCTGAGAACTCAAAATTAAGATGTGATCGGTTATATAGATAAAAAGGACAGTTTAAATTCTTTCACATCTGAGTTGTGGTATGAAAGTTTTATTCTATCCTTCACATATGTCTGATACTGAAACTCAGTGTAAAGTACCCAACATCAGACTATATGTGTTTTCAAAATAAACATTTATTAGCATAAACCAGAGTTTTCATTTTGAATGGGAGTCACATTATGATCAGCATGCACTTTGTATCCTGTCCTTTTCTCCCCTGTGACCTGGATGGTGGTCATCTCTGCTGCAAACTTTGTTCTCCCAATGCCCAATTTTACAGTACTCATCTCTTCTTCTCATTTCCGAAGTAAACATCCTCTCCACAAAGCATTATTGAGTATAACTTTACTGAGTTTATTAAAGTTCAGTTTATTAAATTTCTTGGTAGGGTGCAAACAAATTAATTTTATTATTTCCAATAACTTACCCTAACTTTATTGAATCTTTTGGTTTTTCACCACTAAAAGAAATCTCTAGCACATCTTCTAAATTTTCCAATCACTTTCAGGTATCAATAAGTAGTCGTCTCCTCAGATAGTAAAAAAAAGAAAGAAAAGAAAAGAAAATGACAGGGAATTCCCTGGCAGTCCAGTGGTTAGGACTCCAAGCTTCCACTGCAGAGGGCACCTGTTCCATCCCTGGTCTGGGAACTAAGATCCTTCACGCCGAGCATGGCATGGCCAAAAATAAACATCAATCAATAAATAATTCTTTTATTTTTTTTAAAAAAAGAAAAGAAAATGATGGAACAAATCTGGTCCATTCTAGAACTTGACTTTCTCATCTGATGGTGTCTTCCTCACCCCTCTCTCAGCTTAGGGATGACTCCTATTTGGAAGTCTGCAGCAAGGAAATGAGATGTAATCAGTGTCATTTTTCTTTTTTGCTTCACTTTCTTCTCGATACATTAGCTGCTCTTTGGGACCCCTCAGGAAGTAGGGAGGAGCAGGGTAGGAAGAGTTAATGAAAAAAGACAAAGTCTTCTGTGAGGAGTGGGGCAGTTATATATCCTTGTCTTGTTCCTGATCTTAAAGAAAAAACTTTCAGCTTTTCGCTGTTAAATATGATGTTAACTGTGGGTTTTTCATATATATATATATATATTTATATATATATGTATATGTCACATATATATAATAGATAGATAGATAGATAGATAGATAGATAGATAGATAGATAGACAGATAGATAGACAGGTATGACCTTTTTAATGTTAAGGTACATTCCATTTATATTTAAGAGTTTTTAACATGAAAGGATATCCAATTTTGTCCTATGATTTTTCTGCATCTATTGAGATGATCAGACAACTTTTAATCTTCATTTTGTTTCTGAGCTGTATCACATTTCTTTTTAAAATTTATTTACTTTTGGCTATGTTGGGTCTTCAGTGCTGCGTGCGGGCTTACTCTAGTTGCAGCTAGCAGGGGATGCTCTTCATTGCAGTGCGCGGGCTTCTCATTGTGGTGGCTTCTCTTGTTGTGGAGCACGGGCTCTAGGCGCGTGGGCTTCAGTCGTTGTGGCACAGGGGCTCAGTAGTTGTGGCTCACGGACTCTAGAGCTCAGTCCCAGTAATTGTGACTCAGGGGCTTAGTTGTTCTACGGCATGTGGGATCTTCCCGGACGAGGCCTCAAACCCTTGTTGTATACATTCGCAGGCGGATTCGTAAACACTGCACCACCACAGAAGTCCCTGTATCACATTTATTGATTTGTGTAATGTTGTGCTATCCTTGCATCCCAGGGCTAAATTCCAGTTGATCATGGTATATGATCCTTTAATAATTTGTTGAATTCTGTTTGCTAGTATAAATTGTTGAGGATTTTTACATCTATGTTTATCTGTGATATTGGTTGGTAATTTTCTTTTCTTGTAGTTTCCTTGTCTGTCTTTAGTCTCAGGGTAATGCTGGCCTTATAAAATGAATTTGAAAGTGTTACCTCCTCTTCAATCTTTTGGAAGAATTTGAGGAGGATTGGTATTAATTCTTCTTTAAACGTTTAGTAGAATTTTTCTGTAAAGCCATCTGGTCCTCAACTTTTCTTTATGGGAAGTTTTGATTACTGATTCAATCTTTTCCATTGCTATTGGTTTCTTTAGGTTTTATATTTCTTCATTATTCAGTCTTTGTAGGTTGTATGTTTTAGGAATTTACTTATTTCTTCTGGGTTTTCTAATTTTTTGGCATATAATTGTTCATAGTAGTTTCTTATGATCCTTAGTATCTCTGTGTTATCAATTGTAATGTCTCCTCTTTCATCTGTGTTTTTATTTATTTGCGTCTTCTCTCTTTTTCCTTAATCTAGCAAAAGTTTTGTCAGTTTTGTTTATCTATTTTACAAAACTAGCTCTTAGTTTCATTAATCTTTTTTTTATCACCTTTCTAATCTCTATTTCATTGATTTCTGCTCTGATCTTTGTTATTTCTTCCCTTCTACTGACTTTGGGCTTAGTTTGTTCTTTTTCTAGTTCTTTGAGGCCTAATATATGTTCTATCCTGGAGAATATTCTACATGCTATTGAGAAGAATGTGCTTTCTTCTGATGTTAAATGAAATGTTCTGCATATATCTATTAGGTTTGGTCTATTTGGCCTAATGTGTAGTTTACATCTGATATTTCCATATTGATTTTCTGTCTTGATGATTATCCATTGTGGAAAGTGGGGTATTGAAGTCCCCTATTATTATTATTATTTTTGGCTATGCTGTACAGCATGCAGGATCTTAGTTCCCCAACCAGGGATCAAACCCGTGCCCCCTGCAATGGAAGAGTGGAGTCCTAACCACTGGACTGTTGGGGAATTCCCCCCTACTATTATTGTTTTGCTGTCTAATTCTCCTTTCATATATGTAGATATTTATATCATAAATTTAGGTGCTACAATGTTGGCTACATAGATATTTACAATTGTTATATACTTTAAATTTTTTTTTTTTTTTTTTTACTGAAGTATAGTGATGAGGCAGCATAGTGCTGTGATGTCTAGTAACCCCTGGGAAACCGCCCAGTCTGTGGCTGGTTCATCAGACAGCTCCTCTTGCTGCCTTCTCGTGGGCCCCATACTGACTATTTATCCTTATGCTACCAGAATATGGGCTTTTTTTAAAACATGGGAATGTCTGTCTTTCATAGGGACTAGGTTTAGGATCAGGGATGTCCAGGGAACCAACTTTGGGGCACAGAAAAACTAATAAAGGCTAATTACTATTAGGAAATGAGCTGGCCTTCTGTGCTTGGTGCTTATCTGAGGAGTCACTCTATAAGCTACTTGCTTTGCTGTCATTTTTGATTTCCCATTTTAAAAAGGAACATGAAAGTAGATTAAGCAAGATTAAATTAGTTAAATATTTATTCAATAAAAGGCAGAAATGAAAACTGATCATTCTAGCAAAAAAGGTATAAATCCTCTTCAACAGAACTACCCCAAAGGGTCAAAGTAACTTGTTCAAGGCCACATGGTTATTAAGTGACTGAGTTGGAATTTTAACTAGGTCCACTTGCCTCCAAAGCACATGCTCTTAGCCTTTGCACTGTAATGCCTCTTTCTAAGGATGATTCCAGGAAAGTCCAGAAAAGCAGGTTGAAGTGCCCTGGCCAGAGCACACACCAAGGACATAAGAACAGCTAGGGCCAGTTTTCTGCCAGCAGGAAGTGGACAGCCAGGGAGGATACACACAGGACAGCCAGGTTTACAGGGTTTCCTCCCTGCATACTCTACTCTTATGGCTGCCATCACCCGTTCTCCTCTCTCTCAGATTTCTTGCTTCTGGTACCTGAAGAGTGAGAGGCCATAAAGCCTTTATCATATCCTGAGAGAGGCCACAGCCCAGGTGTCCTGCCTGTCCTTCAGCATGAACAAGGACCCTCAGCCCAACAGAGGTGATGCTGGTATTTTAATAAGGATTTAGGATCTTTTTCATGACCATGTTTAGAATATTTTTGCAATTTTGAGACTTGGTGACAACAAAATAATTAATAATAATCACCCAACCATAAATAATGGAATCTATTAACAGGCCATATGAATGAACATCTGCAGTTATAGATCACGTCCTCTGGGACAATCTATTTTGTCTTCAGATTTTTCTCATGATGAGTTGAAAATAAATGTTTTCCAGAAGTGTCCATATGTAAGTCTTGTTATCTCCTCAGGAATACCACAAAGAAATTTTCTTCTAAATACCTGAAGGCTGTGCTCATGCTCCCTCAATCCCAAGTCCTGGATCTATTCCTTATTTTGAGCTCCTCCTCCATCCTGGTCGCGATGGGAGAGGGAGGCAGATAAACAAATGAGAGCAACAGAAGGGAATCAGTGGTGCTATTTACAGGGGTTTACAGATGTACACAGGAAAGGACAGCCACACCGACCAGAAGCCTAATTTCAGATCAATTATTATAGAAAGGCAGCCCGCGAGCCCCAGTCATTCTGACAACCATCTCAGGATGTCAGTCTTTACCTTCTCCCACCCAGGAAGCACACGCCAGTGACTCTCACCTGTGAGTTCAGCCCCACCCAGTTCTAAAGCCAATCCTGCGTGAGATAGGTGCACATTAAAAACCTTGTCCCACCAAGAGTGACTGAAATGGGTCTTCCTGGAAAAGATCTATCCCATTATTATGGTGGTAGACACCTGATTGACTTAGTATCCTATTAGCTCTTCAGATCATCCTTTGATTATGCACACCCCAGATAGACAGAGTACTTATTTCATGCCATTTTTTTCTCTTAGGGACTCTAAAGTCTCTATCCCCCAGCCCATACAAGACAATATGGACATGATGGACAAGAGACGATGTTTCTTTCTCTTTAAATTAATTAATTAATTAATTATTTTTTGGGCTGCATTGGGTCTTCGTTGTTGTGTGTGGACTTTCTCTAGTTGTGGCAAGCAGGGGCTACTCTTTGTTGTGGTGCACTGGCTTCTCCTTGCGGTGGCTTCTCTTGTTGCGGAGCACGGGCTCTAGGCATGTGTGCTTCAATAGGTGTGGTGCGTGGACTCAGTAGTTGTGGCTCATGGGCTCTAGAGTGCAGGCTCAGTAGTTGTGGCACATGGGCTTAGTTGCTCCACGGCATGTGGGATCTTCCCAGACCAGGGATAGAACCCATGTCCCCTGCATTGGCAGGAGGATTCTTAACCACTGAGCCACCAGAGAAGTCCCGAGACGATGTTTCTTATGGTTCTAACTGCTCAATGATATTCTTTGCCTGATAATATAATCATTTATTCATTCACAGAGTCAACAATCATTTATTCCATGTCAAACACTGGGAATGCAAGGGGAACAACTCAGATGGTTTCCTATTCTCACAGAGACCACTAATAATTGACATATTCAGTTATTTGTCAGAGGGATTTCACCTTGATGCTAAACCAGCAGAGCATGTAGCTCATCCTTCATTACAGTATCCCAGAGAGGGTCTTCTATGCTCTTATGTGTGTTATATACTGATGTTCTCCGGACAATTATCTACTTCCACACTGCTTTGGGCTTACCACTCCCTGCATCCCACCCCATCTTCTTCACCTGGATAAGCCTCCTACTGATAACCCCTTCTCAATTCCCTAAACTTCTCAGCTTCTGAAACTTCTACCTTCATTCTCTTTCAGTTCCCTGACTTGGGACTTGTCATTGCCCAGAACTGCTTCTCCTCTAAAACCCTAACCACTCCTCTCGAAATCTCTGAACAACTTTCCATCACTTGAACTTTCTAGCACTTTCCTTTTCCCCAGCCCTTCCTCAGTAAGATCCTCTTTCCTACCACTTATTTCTGTTTTCACTTTTTATCAACCCATTTCCTGATCTCTAAGTCTTGTCAGCCACTTGAGTTGCTTTCTCATCTCAAACTCCCTGACTCTGTCAGGCTCCCAACATACTTTTCTTACAAGGCTCCAACTTTGAATTGGTCAGGCTGATAATCTCACACTGACCTCTTGATTGTAGCTTGACAGGGCACATTGGTGCTGCTTAGCAAATGCAGGTTTTCAATCCAGTGCTTGTCTTTATCCAGGGTCTCCTTCCCCCTCAGTGATTATTTCAGACCCTTACCATTTTTCAGAAGCTTCCTCTCCAATCCAGACTCCCTGGCTCCTATTAAGCAACTTATCTTCCATTTCACCCCCAAAACACTATGAGGTGTAGTGCCCTACTTTCTACCTACCGTAGCTGACATTTATTTTTATTTTCTCCTTCTGTCACATTTTTTCCTTCCAGAAATCTGGGAATCATCTTAAATGACTACTTACTCCTTATGGTCACATCCAAAGAGCAAAGTCTTCTTACAGGTTCTACAATTAACTCTCTCTCATATCCATCCCCTCCCCTGGACACCCTTTGGCACCCTGGCAGTTTAGACTCTCTTTTGCTCTCTGGACTGGTGCAGTGGTCTCTTCATGAATCTCCCTGACTCCAGACTTCCCCCATTCCAATTCCTCTTTCAAGCTGCAGTCAGAATGCATGCTCTAAAATGCATACCATCCTTCAATAGTTTTTTGTTCCCTTAGCATAATGCTCTTTCTGATTGAAAAAGCTTCCTTTTCCTTTCTTCATGTTCTTGACTCTGTTAATAAAATACTATAGTTGGGAGAAAGCTTTTGTCTTTATTTTTTTCTCTCCTTTTCTTTCACTTAATCTTCTACATTATATGTGGAGAAATATATCTCAATCTTGAACCCTGAGCTCTCCGGTGGATTTGTCTGCCCACAGGCCACATGAAGTCTTTTCTCCTCCACGGGTAAACTCAGTAGGGCAGGTCTGACTTCTGAAGGCGGAAGGTAAAAACATAGGATCTTGGATCCCAGTTGCAAACTAATCTAGATTCCTCAAAGTAAAGCTGATGTTTTGAGCCTTTTCTGAATTCTGTGTCTCTTACTGCAACATTTCAGAATCTGCAGAGGGTGGAATGTGAGTAATTAGCATTTACAAGACATTTATAATGGACTCTCCATCATCTGGATCCTATTGATACCTTCATATTACATAGTCTTCACATTTCAACACCAATATCTCCTGACACCTGACCACCAAGCAGGCTGTGACCAGCCATTTCAAACTACCTGTCATTGCTTAAATAGGTAATACTGTTTCATTTGTCTGCTTATGCACAGCAAAGTCTTTTCCCATTCTGATTCTCCATGCTACTCATCCTTTAATTCCTGTTCAAGTGTCATCATCTCTCTAAAGCCTATTATTTGCACCAAGTAAAGGTGACCATTTCCTCCACTGTGTTCCCAAAGTTTCTTATACTTTCCTCTCTTACAGCTGTTTTTACGTGCTATTACAATTACTAGACCATATCATTTTGCAGCACCAAACTCTCCCTTATTCATCAGTGTACTCCCTTGACCCATCGCATTCACCTAACACACATGGCAGCTAAAAACTTTCTACTGAATATAATAATATGGAAATTATAGGAAGAAAAACAGGATTAAAAATAAATACCTATAGTGAACTAATCTTTGTATAGAGTGATCCGAATATTACAAAGAAGCTAAGATGTTTCATTAGAGAGACAAAATTACCCTGTTTGAAATAGTAGGGAGTGATGTTAGCATATGTAGTTGAGTTCTTGAATAGTCTAGAGTTGAGTAGCTCTTGAAGCAAAGCTATACTTAAGGGCTTCCCTGGGGACGCAGTGGCTGAGAGGCAGTGGCTGAGAGTCCGCCTGCTGATGCGGGGGACACGGGTTCGTGCCCCGGTCCGGGAAGATCCCACATGCTGTGGAGCGGCTAGGCCCGTGAGCCACGGCCGCTGAGCCTGCGCGTCCGGAGCCTGTGCTCCGCAACGGGAGAGGCCACAACAGTGAGAGGCCCGCATACCACAAAAACAAAAACAAAAACAAAAACAAAAAAGCTATACTTAATAGCAAGGCAGGGGGACCTGGGAATACTGAGGGTCTTGCTACTCAATCCCTGCCCACCATATCTTAGACTTAAGAACGACTTGATTTCATTACCATAAGGACCTGTTTCCCTTCAACTTCCAAAGATGGGCATAAATGAGGACAAGCATAGAAGAAAAGCAGATCCAAGTCCTAGGCCCCCTGCTTAGCACTGGAAAAGCTGGTTTGAAGGAAATAAATCCAGCCCTATTTGCAGAGACTGACACCTTGACTCTGGATTACCATCTTGACTCTGGATCATGGTGCCCACAAGGGCAACTCTGGAGTTGTTCTGTGATATCTGGCTTCTATATTTTCTAGTCACTTCCACCTGGAAGGAGAGAATTGAAATTGACCTATTGCCCCCCACACACCATACATGGGGGACAAGCATTGCTTGATATTCTAATGTGAAGTGACCCCATTCTTGGTACTTGCCTTTCCTTGTGGGAGTTGTTTCCCCTGTTTACATAGTGAAGGGACTGAAGCAGAGACTGATGGAGCTGGGATTACAGCTGAACCAAATCATAACAGCTTGGGAATATTTTGTTTGTTTTCTTTGGTTTTCAGCATCTTTCTGCCAGTTCTGGCCACCTCCCTTCCTCTGGGGACATGCTGAATTCAGCAAGTCTAGTTCTATCAGTTCTGCTCCCTGAGCCCATTGGTTTCTGGTCATCTGATAAAGCCTCTGCTGCAGGCAGGACCTTCCTCCTTCCCTCCTCCCAGCACACTTGCAACCAAAGCTGAATATTGCTGTTCTGGGGCTTCCTGCCAGCCTTACAATTCAGCTCACCATCTCCAGCTACCTGGGTCATGGCTTTGCTATTCTTCTTGATCCTTGGTGAGTATTTCTGCTCCTTTTGGTCTAGGCTTCAGAATACTCTGGAACTTTGATTGGGGGAATCCGCTCCTTGCCCATCTGGTGCAGATCTAGGTATCATTCAAGGAAAGGCTCTTCCTTGCTCTCCTCCTTTCTCTATACCTGGCAATTATCCTAAATCCCCAAAGCCACTTAATTTATACCCAATTTATAATCCACCTTGATTACCAGAAAATTTCCTATTTCCCTATATTTGCACTAACAAATTTGTACATAAATTTTCCTAAATGCACTATTTATAAAAAGACAAATAAATGGACCAAGGTTAGCAGCAGATAAAGCAAGAAAAGGAGGTAGAACTGCAGGACAAACAACTTTCATTTATCATATTGTGTTTCATTTATCAAATGTGTTTCATATAATGTTTCCCTAGTTTTTCCCAGTTTCTTATTGCTTAGATTAATTTAGAGTAAATGGGGATTTTGGAATCAAAGAGATCTGAGTTTCAATCCTTGCTCTTTGATTTCTTAGCTGTCTGAATTTTAAAGTTACTGTATCTCTCTGAAATCTCATTCTCATCTATGAAATAAAGATAATGGTATGTTCCTCAGACTTTCGTTAGGCACGTTTTCACAAGATAACAGTGCCTGCTAGGTCCCTTCCCTAATCAATCACATCCATTTTAATTATCTTGTTGATCCAGTACATCACTGAAGCCCACACTGGTTTCTCAGTTGGACACTTGTGTGCTCTATGCAGGGTGCTGGCCACATGCTTAAACATCTATATACCCCTTATATCACCTAACAGATAGTCCCACCCATTATGAAGGTGCTGTTGAATTTCTCAGACTTACCTTCAGTCACATCTCCTTCATGAAGCTTTCCTTATCTGTGACACCCATAGTCATCCACCCTGCTACAGAGTATTCAAGTCACTTTTGGGCTATGTCACTTTCACACCTACATATCAGGTTCATCACATTCAGTTTCCTTTGCATGTACACATGTTTTGTGTTCTTTATTAGACATGTAGGGTGTTATGTATAATATAATTTTGAGTTTTAGACAATTGCACACAAGGTCTCGTTGAGTCTGGGAGTGGCCATATCCTGAAAACTAAGGACATGGGGTTATTAAGAAATTATTTGGAAAGCAAGTATTTGGAAGAAAATGTTCCAGGACAAGCCAGTGAAATACATAGATTTACCTAAAAAGCTCTAGGCTGGAAGTCCAAAGATATTAACTCCTTCAGAAAGATCTTATAAGATGGGATGACAGGCAGGGGTTGGGAATGATGAGTTCTGCAGTTCAAAGGCCACTGACACTCAACAGGTTTCAGGACTCTCTCTACAGCATTAGGAGGGAGCCTAATGAATAGAAGAGTCTGATCATGTAGATATCCTGTAGGAAGAAACTCTGGTGGTTCAAAGATGTGCTGGTGCTTAAACCTGGAAGTTCGGAACTCAATGTAGAACTGCTTTCTGACCTATCAATCAGGGTTCAGCAAACTACAGCCTGCAAACTAAGAATGGATTTTACATTTTTAAATGGTGGAAAAAAATCAAAAGAAGAATAATATTTTGTGACACATGAAAATATGTCAATTTCGTTGTCCATAAATAAAGGTTTATTGGAACACGGCCATGCTCATTCATTTATATATATATATGGCTGTGCTAATGCTACAATGACAGAGTCGAGTAGTTAAAACAGACTATATGGCCCACAAAGCCTAAAATATTTACAATCTGTCCCTTTACAGAAGAAGTTTGCTGACCCTGGTCTAAATGCAGTGTCAGTGAACACAGACATATCCTGCCATTTTCCCCTATGCTCTGTGCTGCTTCCTATGACATTTTTATCTTCCCCAACCAGTGTGTCTGCCCAGAGGCCTCTAGCATGCTTTCCTTTTGAGCCCAGATGCTGCATCACCACACTTTTACTTTAGGTGGTAATCACCAATCAGTCTAATTGACTAGAATAGAAAACCAAATCCATCCATGCCTGGGGTAAAGCCAACATCAGATGTAAAGGGAACATGATGGGTCAGTTAGCTATGGTAGAACTGGTTTTGTGGTTCCTAGTCAGTGCCCATGTGTCCTTTGAGACTGGTCATTCCAGGAAGAAAAGGTCCCAAGAAGGACTAACTTTGGAGGCTGTGTATTTACCACTCTAACTGTCCCACAAAGTTTGGCAAAGGCTTTCTAGAGAGTTGCATTTTTGAACAAAGCCTTGGAAATTGACTACATGATCTCATTCACTTCTCTCTTTTTTCCTCAGCCTTTTGTACTGGACTTGGCCTCTCAGGTAAGATTTTTGGGTTCCTAAGAGGGAGGACTTTAAGCTCTGGAGAGTGGAAATTCTGAAACTTCTCTGGGCCATGGAGAGAGCATCTGGTTCAAAACAGCCCAAGTAGATTTCCTTTCTGGTTTCCCAACCCACCCACTCAATCTTATGTGGGTAGATTTCCACATAAGAAAAAAGTTGGGTGGTTTATCTTGCAAGGGGATTCCTCTCCACTTGGCTTCTGTGACCCAAGGCTCTCGGCCACATCTAAGTAGCAGAGGGCTTTGTTTCAGGCTCGGAAGACACCTCACCCCCTGGGAAACAAACTTCCTTTTGCCCTGCTGAATTCTACCATTTCCAGTTCTCTCTGCTAGCTTTAATGGTACCATTGAACTAGAAATGCATCAGCTTCTGTGCAGCATATGGCTTCACCAGCAGAGTGCAGGTTGGATTTCAGCCACCACTGGCCATTTCTGTGAGGAGTCTTTGGGTGGAGCACAAACAGCTCAACTGAGGAGAGAAAGGGGCTGCAAAGAGAGAATTAGTCTGTGGGAGAGGAAGGCTCTGATGGCCCAAAATCAAGGGGATTGGCTGTGGATTATGAGTTTCTTTGACATTATCCCTTCAGCCTAGTCTTTCTCTTGATAGTAGAGGCTTTACCAGAGAGGGGCAGCTACAAACTCCTCTATGAATGTAGAGGGTTTTACACCCTGATAGATGCAGTTTGATTCCTTAAAGGAGTGCTGCTTCTGAGTCTCAGTCCAATACTCAGATTACTTGGTCTTTCTTCTCTGACCTCCAGGGCTATCCCTTACTGCAAGTGCCGGGAGACACCTGCTCTCTTTATAGCCTTCTCACATCCTAAGATGTTTCTCCTCCACCCCTGGGTCCCTCTTTCAAGACCTCAGCTAATAAAGTAAGCTAACACACTGCCTAGGACACACTGCCCTGACGAGCCCCTCTGTTCTTCTCTCTAGCTTTCAAATCTTTTCTCAGACCTTCTCTCCCCTCAAGCTGGATTTCTTTTATACTTATTCTGTGTTCCTCTCTCTCTCTCACTGTCTCTCTGTCTCTTTTTTAAAACATATTTCTTCTTTCTTAGGAGGTGTTCTAGTCCTCCACTTCATGAAAATGAACATTTATTTAAAACCAGAGTTTTATCATTCAAAATAAAATGAAATAACATATGCATGATTCTGATAACTAATATTTGCTGGAGTACACAATAATGCCTATCCAAGCTCTAATCTTAGTTACAATGACCCAAAAGTTATTTCTAGATGACTCTTCTTGAATTATATTTGTACTCAGATATACATGCCTTAAACTTTGGTGTGCAAAAATGGAGACTTTTCTTATTTTTTATAGTTTTATTTTAATTTCTATCTCTAACCTCCATTCTTCATATTGCTTCCCTCAAGAAATTATGGAAGAAAAGGAGAAGAACAAAAACAAATGAACAAACCAAACATAAACTTCCCAGTGTGATTTAAAATCAGGTCAGACTTTTTTCACCCAACAGCATCTTCTGGGGTTGATGCCAAGTTCTAGGGAGTTTATGCAGAGTTGAGGCAAGGTAGGCAGTGGAAAATCTTGTCCTGAGAAATTGTATTCCATTTTTGCAGGGATCTGGGTCATTCCATGTGACCCATGTTGTCACATGTTATACTGTTCATATTCTAATAGATCACAGACCACCAGTCTGAATGTGGCCCCTCCAGGTTCAACAGACCTCTCCATGGATGTATGGCAAATTTAGGTTTTCTTTCTCACTCTATCACTCTGGGGCTGAGAGGACTTGGCGGGATTGCCTCAAGCCTATTAAATATAATCTCTTTGAGGGCAACAATGCTAACTATCTTGTCATCACTATTCTCTGAGTTCATAAAACAATACCTGGAATGTAGTATCCAGAAGTTTATTTTCTGATGGGCTCTTCCCTGGGCTCCCTACACAACCATCTCTACTCCATGTCTAAGTCTTAGTAGAAGGGAAAGAATTTCTATTAGTCTTTTCTACCTCACAGTTGTAGTCAAGAAGCAGAAACACATCCTGGATTCCTCAGAAATTATCTGGAAGCTCTGTGAAGCATATCTCCTACTCCCAACCCGTAGAATCCTCTAGACTCAGTTTTGGGGCTCTGAGACTCTGAGGCTCTGATTCTTCCTTTGCCCAGTATTCTCTGTATTTCTTCTGAGCTGGGTTCTTGGACATGGGAAAATGTCATAGAAGTAGCAAGGATGAGTGGTAGTGGATCATTGATACTGGGAGAGAGAGTTAGGTTGTTCAGCCCAAATTATATCCAGACACCTTGCCTCAATCTAGCTGCCATGGGGGGAGACAGAGTCATGAGGAAGAAAGGACAAAAACAGATATCATCTCTACACTCCTGTTCTGACCTGGGTTTTCCACTATTTGACAGTGTGACCATATGACCTTGAATTTCATGAGGATCATTTTCTTCATCAGTGAAATGGTGGGGTAGACTTGATGATCTCTATAGGTCCTTCTTATCCTGACCACCAAAGATTCTAAAAACTCTGCTGGATGTTCAACCAACCTCTTTCTCTTAATCTTCAAACACCTAGATATGACTGCTGGTTTTCAAAAACTAGCAGTCATATCTAGGTGTCTTGAAGTGGAGTTTCTTGGTAGGGTACAATTAAGAGTGTAGCAAGGCTAGAACTCAGAGATGGAGTCCTGAAGCTCCTCTTCCTCCTCTTCCCTTTTGGCCCCTCCTTTCTCATCCCTCAATTTTCCATGCACTGGAAGTGGTGGAAGAGTTCTAAGAAGACTGCATACATGCCTGACTACTCTCTGAGCTCCTCCCAGATCTCCAGCCAATATCTCATTTCTTTGCAGGGTCTTCATCCAGAACGCGACTGGTGGGAGGTCGCCATCGCTGTGAAGGGCGGGTGGAAGTGGAACGGGACGGCCAGTGGGGCACCGTGTGTGATGACGGCTGGGGCATGAAAGATGTGGAAGTGGTGTGCCGGGAGCTGGGCTGTGGAGCAGCCACAGGGACACCCAGTGGTACTTTATATAAGCCATTGGCAGAAAAAGACCAAAAAGTCCTCATCCAAGCGGTCAGCTGCAGTGGGATGGAAAGTAAACTGATTCATTGTGAGCAAGAGGAAGATGTTTTTGATTGCTCCCACAATGAGGATGCAGGGGCTATGTGTGAAAGTGAGTATGGCAGGGCTCAAGGACTATCTGCCAGCTGCCCACACCCCACATGACCACTCTTTGTCCTTATTCTCCACCATGAACTAATGGCTAATTGGCTCCTTGTCCTTCACATCTTACACTTCCTCAATTGTGGACACTGGAGACAAACATTATCCTCAGGTAGAATTGCTACTCATCCTTGGTTGAGCTAATGATTTTCTCTTAGTTTCAATCTATATGAGAACCTGTTTCTCTTCTTCACACACACAAACATGCACAAATCCAACAACCACTAAACATTTGCATCTAGAGCTCAGGTGGAGTTATGGGGAAGAAATGAGCTCCCAAAGTATAATGCATGCTTTTTCAGTTCTCAAGGAGTCCACCATCTAGCTAGGTAGACAGGAGACACTCATAGGAAACCAACACACAACAACTGTGTGTATATCTATCTATCTATCTATATATACACATACATACATATATATGTGAATATATATATATATAATTGTTGTTGTTGTTGTATTCCTTTGCTCCGTTCATATATTTGCTTTCTATGTATTAATAATTTCTCTCTCTGTGTCTATCTCCTCCTCCATTAGACTGTGATTTGGCTAAGGGACTAGTTCATGTCTTCTCTTTGTTACCCCACAGTTTGTTATCAGAGAAACAATCACTAAATGCTTGCGCCCTGATGCTGAGGTCTCATTCTTATTTCTTAGAAAAATTCAGTGTTAGGAGCCCCCTTTTCTGGGAAGGATGTGTTCTTACAAAGAGCAGACGCTTCATGTTTCTTTTCCCATAGTTCCAGAGACTGTGCGGCTGGTTGGTGGCCCTGGTCGCTGCAAAGGGCGAGTGGAGGTGAAGCACCGAGAGCAATGGGGCACCGTGTGCAAAGCAGGCTGGAATCTCTCAGCCGCGAAGGTGGTGTGCTGGCAGCTGGGGTGTGGGAGGGCCACACTGACCCAAAGATGCTGCAACAAGGATACACAGGGCCAAGGGCCCATCTGGCTGAGTAAGGTGTCATGCTCAGGACAAGAAGGAAGCCTTCAAGATTGCCCTTCTGGGCTCTGGGGGAAGAATAACTGCACCCATGATGAGGACACGTGGGTCGAATGCGAAGGTAATGCCTATAAGTCCAGCGACTAGGTTCATTCATGAATTTGATTAAATGGAATTCTATTCAACCAATGTTTACAGAGAACTACTCATGCATCACATAACCATGACAACGTTATTTAAGTGTGCTGCTCATCAATTGTCTTGTTTTTAAAATGGAGGTAATGATACTTACCTTTGTATATGAAAATGCTTTAAATGATATTAAGCAATGAATTAATATGAACTATTATTATATTGAATTCTATATAATAGGAAAGGACACACCATTCCATGTACTTGTTGAAGTCTCCAATTTTAAAAAACGGCTAGAAAGTCATTCATAAATATTAGACTTTTATAAAATAAATGGGAAAGTGAAAAGATCTTAGTTAAGGAAACGGTCCTGGGCCACATGAATTGGAACCTAGAGCAAGGGTTATAATCACAGAAACTAATCATATAATCACAGAAACACAGGTAAAGAGTTTCAAAAGTGCTGATGGGATTTGAATGAGGATGTAGATGATGTTATTTCTTCTTCTTTCCATGTCTCTCTCCATCCCCTGACCCTGCAGATCCCTTTGACTTGAGGCTGGTAGGAGGAGACACCCGCTGCTCTGGGAGACTGGAGGTGCTGCACAAGGGCGAATGGGGTTCTGTCTGTGATGATGGCTGGGGAGAAAAGGAGGAAAAGGTGGTGTGCAAGCAACTGGGCTGTGGGGAGTCAATCTTTCTATCTGCCAAAGCCCGGAGAAACTTTGGCCTTGGAGCTGGCCGCATCTGGCTAGATGATGTTCATTGCTCAGGGAAGGAGCAGTCCCTGGAGCAGTGTCGGCACAGGTTCTGGGGGCATCACAACTGCAACCACAAGGAAGATGTGGCCGTGACCTGCTTAGGTAAGTCCTGTAGATGGAACCCAAGGGGACTGACATTGAGGGAGGTGAAGAAGAGGGTGGTGGGGGTGAACTCTGAGGATAAGAGTTATTCTACCAGTGCCATACAGCTGCCCATAATTGTCACCTACTTTATGTGTTCTTCAAGGAATTTAATTGAGACATTCTAGTAGTGAATAGACTGATAATAATAATAATAAATCCCATACCATACAGTTATTGAATATGAGAACAAAAAGCATTTTGAAAATTATTGAATTAACACCTTTATATTAAACATGAAGAAAGTAAGAGTCAGCCAATAAGTAACTTTCCAAAATCATAAAAATTGTTTTCAAATGATAGGGCAGAACTAAGATGAAACTCTAAACTATAGAAAATTGTCCCATCTCATTCTACCTATTGTCACTCCCCAGATATTAAGTTAAGCTGTGGGAATGGGGCTGGGGTAGGGGGCTCTTTGGGAATTCCCATGAGTGTCTTTCTAGAGAAGCCAGGGTACTATTCCTGAACTGTAGACCTCTATGGGGGAGTGAAGGAAGAAATCCTGTCCCGACGTGAGTCCGGAAATGCAAGCATAGCCTTTGGGTGACTGACTCAAGAGAGTCACAGTTCTGAAGCCCAGCTTTTTAATCAGGGTGGGAAACTGGCATGCAGGGCTGCCTGGTTAAATGCTCAGCTATGGAACTGGGTAAGAGCTGATAGTGGACCAAAGATATGAAGAGCAGCTAGTGCCCAGAAAAGGAGGGTTTTAGTGACAGAAGACTAGGGTTTGAGCCTTGCTGCTGCCATTCTGAGGCTAGTTAATCTTAGATAGTCACTTAACTACTCAAGACCTCAGTATTTTCACTGTTAAAAAGGGAGACACTTGTCCCATTCTTCTTGAAGAGTTTTGTGACTGTGTGAAGGTGAGAAGTGTTAATATGTGTGAATACTCTTTGTGACTCATAGGGGAGCTGGTTGAATTAAGTGCCTGGGACACTGTACCAGATTCTGACATGGTCCACATCAGTGTGAGATATGTGTGTGATTAGGTCTGGGAGGGTCTCTGTTTCTTATTCTGGAACCCAGTCTTCTTTCTTGGCCTCTTTGGGTCTGAATGAAATAATCCCCTCTTGGCGTGTCCCCATCCTTACTGTACGTTCTTCTTCTCTTTACAGAACTGTAGCCTGGCCTTCTTGATGCTTGACCTGATCCCTGCAGGCCCTGAGGGTCTTTTGCTTTCTCCTGGGCCAGAATGGCCTGGCATGAGCACTGAGCCTGCAGGCTTAGCTACCACTCCCTCAGCTCCTCAGCAGGAATCTGAACACTCTGCTTATACTTTGCTCTCAGAGCCAAGCACCCCTATCATTGCCTGGAGATATGAGTTGTTGACTTCTCTCTTGCTGGGGAAGATGAGCTCCCAGTCGCCCTCTCCTCACTGCTGACCCTTTGGCATTGGTTCTGGCCTCTCCTGCTTCTTCTCAACCAGCCTAGCATCCCCAGGCTTGTTACTTTGACCACTACAGGCCCTTTTCAAGAAAAGATCTATGTCTGTAAAGAACATGAAAGGAATGAGACAACAAAAGAACATTTGAAGGGGAATATGGGTTAACAATTACATGAAAGTTGGGGGAAAGCTTAGAGTCTTTTTGAACGCTTTTTCTTAACCTTCAGGTGATCACAACAATTAACATCTGAATATTCTCCTATTCTTTGATGAGAGTAGACCATTCTTTCAAGAGCAGTGCAGTATCCTGTAATCCTAGACCTTTTCACGACACTTGGAAAAAAATATCACACTCCCTGAATGCCCATAATAAAATATCTTTGTTGACCATCCATGTACATCTTGCCAACATGGTGTACATTGAACAAGAAGAATCTCATAAATTCACTATTCCAAGGAAAAATGTTTTGGCTATGGAGCTGCCACTAGGAGAAGGGAAAGGAAGAGATGCAGACAGAGTTTAGGGAGGTCCAGAGTCATGCCTCATGCCAACCAGATGATATAATTTTAATTCTGTCAACTCGGACTTTAGGATCTGCAAGTCTGAGGCAAGATAGAATGATACTAAGGAGAGAATCATGACTTAATTCTAAAAACTGACAACTTTAGATTCTGAGGCCAAGTCGAGTACCTGTAATATGCCTACCTTTATGCTTTCTAATAAAGTAGTTCTCACAGTCTCAACAGTTGCCTCTCTCTGTGATATACTCTTTCTACCCAAGAGGAAGCAGGTGTCTCAGCTTTACAGGGATGACCTTTTAGGCAGGATTAGGTAGAAGATGCAATCTGCCAGCAGATGCAGCCTTATGTGTAATATAGATTTCTCCTCTGGATGGAGAACTTTCTCCCTGTCTATTTCCTATAATGGGAAAATATGTAAAGAAACCTAGCTTCATAGAAGAGAAGAAAATTCCTTAACAGACATTTTGAGATCTATCCTGTCTACTCAAAGAGATTTTGCCTTTAACTGATCAGTTATCTCAGGTCCTCCTGATTTTCCCTACAGACTAGTATCATGTTCCCTAAACTACACAGTATTATATCTAGAATCTAGAGGCCTGCTGAACTGCCTTGATTGAGTCATTGAAAAGCTAGCTCTTTTATCCTAAGTAGAGTAGAACAGGGTTGGCATTTCACAAAAGGAACTTTGATTTCTCCTTAATTTCTACACTAAAATTTCTTTTGTAAAATTCCTACTTAACAAGACCCCTGAGAACAAATTAGATAAACATAATACCTCTTAGAGGAGGCCGGGTGATCCAACGCAGAAAGCAAGACATGACAGTAGCCTAATAAGTAGCATTGGACATCTAATAAGAATGTGTCACTTAAATAGAGGAAACTGAGAAGCTGAAAGTCAAAGTTGACACTAGCCTATTAGCACTGTCCAGGAGAACGTTGTTCCCTGACCCAAGAATATGGCTGTTTATCTTGATTTCCAAAGTGGACATGGATGAAATAGTACATCAGAGCCTGAAGAAGTTAGCATAGTGACAATGACTGACAGTGCTCACAAATATTCATGTTTGTTTCTTCTTCCTGGACATGCCACTAGTCTATCCCAAGTTTGTCTTATAGAAGATACCCCAACCAGACTCCTGCCCCAACCCTAGCAAAGAAGTGCAGTAAACTGGAGCTCTTCATTCAATGAGAATTTTACCCATTGGGTATTTTAGGAGTTGCCAGTTGGCATACACCTTATCCTCCAAGTACCTGTCCTGTAAGCAGCATCTCCTGACCCTTGCCCAGTTCCAGATCCCTAGCTACTCACGAAGTGCTCAGCATGCACTTGCTCACTACACCTTCTTACAAGAGTCCTGGGCAGCAATGGGCCTCCAGGTCTGTGGAGCTAGAGCCTAACACTAAGCACCTACATAATCTCCAGTGGGGAGGGGACCCGCCACTGGGAGTTTACCCTGAGGCTGCAGCTGCAAATTGGCCACAATCAATCTCCATTTGGACTTGCTGCCTGATGGTCCCAGGCTTCTCAAGTAACTAGGGCTACCAGGTGTCCCTTTGATCTAGGTGGGACCATATGTCCCATTCTCACAGTGGAAATAATTTATGACACTTTCATATCAAGGCAGTTAACAATAGTGTGCCTTCTCAATGCTCTTTCTCTCCTTACCTGCTGGCTTGTTAGAGAAGACCCCAAAGACCTAGGGGAGGGCAGACCCAGAAGATGGAAGGAGCCTGGATCTCTGAATGACAGTGTGGATCTCTGAATGACTCATACTCTGCTGACTGTGTCGTGAATAAGAAATAAAGCTTATTCATGTTAAGTCACTGAAGTGTTGAGGAGGTTTTTACAGCAATTAGTTTAGCTGGACTAAAACAGATATAAATAGTATTTTAAAAAATCAATTGCATTCCTTCAAAGCTCACCAAAAAAAATTCTGATGATCATTTGGCTTCCTCTAAAGCTCCTAGATATCTAATATTCCATGCTAATCAGGAAATGTGAGACTTGGCTCACTCACTTTATTTTTACTATAAATTATATTTTATTTTGGATATTTATTTTTGATGGTCTTCTGACCCACCCCCTCACCCCCACATATGTTTTTTTCTAAAAATTATGCAAGATGCTCCTGGAGAATTCCTTGCCAACATTATTTGTTGTGTATCTTAAGACTTTATTATTTTTTTTAAGAACAATTTTAGGTTCACAACAAAACACAGTGGAAGGTACAAAGATTTCCCATACACCTCCTGCTCTCACATATGCATAACTTGCCCCATTCTCAACATTCCCAATAGAGTAGTATATTTGAACCTACACTGAAATGTCATTCTCTCTCAGATTCCATAGTTTACATTAGGGTTCACTCTTGGTGTTGTTCTATGGGTCTGGATAAATTTATAAATGTGTATTCACCATTAGAGTATCATACAGAATACTTTTACTACCTAAAATCCTATGTGCTCTGCCTATTCATCCCTCATGCCCCTCTAACCCCTAGCAACCACTGATCCTTTTATTGTCTCCATAGTTTTACCTTTTCCAGAAAGTCATATTATTGGAATTGTACAGTATATAACCTTCTCAGATTGGTTTCTTTCACTTAGTAATATGTATTTAAGTTTCCTCCATGTCTTTTCATGACTTGATAGCTCATTTCTTTTATTTATTTATTAAAAAATTTTTTTATATTATTTTACAATCTACTTTTAAAATTTTTTTTCAATTTTTTATTTATTTATTTATTTTTATTTTTGTCTGCATTGGGTCTTCGTTGCTGCACGTGGGCTTTCTCTATTTTCAGTGTGCGGGCTTCTCATTGTGGTGGCTCTAGGCACACAGGCTTCAGTAGTCGGGGCACACAGGCTCAGTAGTTGTGGCTCGCAGGCTCAGTAGTTGTGGTGCACGGACTTACTTGCTCCGTAGCATGTGGGATTTTCCTGGACCAGGGCTCAAACCTGTGTTCCCTGCATTGGCAGGCGGATCCTTAACCACTGTGCCACCAGGGAAGCCCACATTTCTTTTTAGCACTAACATTCCATTGTCTGGATGTACCACTTTTTTTTTTGTATCTATTTATCTAGTGAACGACATCTTGGTGCTTCCAAGTTTTGACAATCATAAATAAAGCTGCTATAAACATCTGTGTGCAGATTTTTGTGTGGACATAAGTTTTAAACTCTTTTGGGTAAATACTAAGGAGTATTTTTCAACAATATGAGCATGCCATTCTGGCTACAGTTGATTGATACAAGAGTGGGCTTATGTCCAAGCTAGATCAATCAACCCTTCCCAGGAGACAGGAACACTGATTGAAATCAGGTTAGTTTCTCCAAGTAGCTAGACTTGTAACAAATTAACCCAGGAGCTGTGGGTGGTCATTTTCCACATAGATCAGAGAATGAGGGGAAGCCCTTCCACAGAGATACATGAAATGAATGAACGAGATGCACAGAGAGGAACATAGATGAGAGACATAGAACCCGAACAACATTTTCAATTTCTGGTTCTCATCTTTTCCTGGAATCCAACTGCATTCCTGGTCTTGGGACCACTGGACCATGAGGGAAGTCCCTATCTCATTGGTTTTTGTATTTCTAACCAAAATAACCCTAACCAATTTTCCTGTTTTAACTTAATAAAGTGGTAATTTACCTGTCCTGTGTAAGTTTAGTTAGATAAGCCCATTTATCAGTAATGAATCAATTCTCACTGCATTTATAAAATCAAGTTTATGGATCTGAAAAGATGAGGACTAAGGTCTACAACAGAGGTACCACTACAACATATTACCCTTGAGTGATTCTGATCGGTTGGATGACCAATCAACTTGTTTACACAGGTGACATTTATAGCTCATGCCCTCCTTATTAAAACACAGATGAATTGAGGTACTGCCATCAAGATGGCGACATAGGTCATTCCAGACTTCAGTCCTCATAAGAAAAACAACTAGCAATTATCCATAGATAAGAACATCATTGTGAAAATTCCAGAACCTGGAGGTGAGGCTGAAAAAGAACCCCTGGACCACAGAGACTGAGAGGGACTACATTAGAAGGGTAAAGGAGCAGTTTCACTTTGCATCATCCCTCCCCTAGGCTGCCACTGTGCCACACTGAGAGGGTCTCCCTGAGCCTGTGGTTTCTCCAGTAGGAAAAGAGAGCCCAAGGTGGATATCCAGCTCCCCAGCATTGCGAGATGCTTCGCAGGAGTCCCGCTCAGATCTTGCCTCATGGGATTCACTTAGGTCCTCAGTATTTCTTCATCAGGACCACCCAGTAATCTATTCTGAGGGGAAGGTCACCTAGACCTAAAGCAATCAGTAAGATGGGCCCACAATTTTATTTAAATTCATGAAGATGCTCTGAAGTTGTAAGAATGTCCTCATCTCATGATGTCCTCCTAATGCAGGACTTAGATCCAAAACGCTCCTTGGAGATGCTTGGGAAACTAGATAATGTCACTTTTACTCTTCCCCTAACCCATGCTTTCCCCTCCTTGGGTTTCTTCTTCTTTTTTTTTTTTAATATTTATTTATTTATTTACCTTTTTTTTTGTTGTGCTGGGCCTTAGTTGTGGCAGGCGGGCTCCTCAGTTGCAACTCCAAGGCTCCTTAGTTGAGGCTTGCTGGCTCCTTAGTTGCAGCATGCAAGTGGGATCTAGTTCCCTGACCAGGGATCGAACCCAGGCCCCCTGCATTGGGAGGGCAGAGTCTTATCCACTGTGCCACCAGGGAAGTCCCCCCCTCCTTGGATTTCTTTTCTTCTACTCTGAGGTGAAGGCATCCTCTCCTGGGGCTTAACACATGATAATGGGATAGGTGTGCCTAATGGCCCATGTGTTCTCTATAGACTGGCTGTGGGCAGAGTTAGAAAGCACCTTCTTGTTGAGGGTCATGGTCTAGGGCAGCTCTGTCCAATAGATATATAATATGAGCCACATATATAATTTAAAATTTCCTAGTAGCCACACTAGAAAAAAGTAATAAAAAAAGAACAGGTGGAATTAATTTTAAAAATACGTTTTATTTAACTCAATATACCCAAAATGTTATCATTTAACAGGTAATCAATATAAAAAATTAACAAGGTACTTTACAATCTCTTTTTCTCTTACTAAGTTTTCAAAATCCCATATGTAATTTACACTTACGGTGCATTTTAATTTGAATTAGCTACATTTCAAGTGTTCAAAAAACATTCGTCGTTAGTGACTATTATGTGTGACAGCACATGTAGGTGTAAGATAAAGTCATTGGGGGTTATATCAGCCTTAGTTCTTATCACAGGTGAAACTCTGAAAATTACTTAACATCTCTGAGTTGTAGATTCCTCATGAATAAAATGAGTAACTTTTCTACCTCAAAATGTTCAAACTTATCACATCTAAAACTTATAATATCTTCTCTTTATTTCCTGAACTTTCTTTTACTGCCCTATTACTATCTTAGTTGGTGGCCTTATCATTCCACCTTAGGCCAAAAGACAACAACAACAACAAAAAAAGTCTCTCTCCCTGCACGTCCAGCCAGTCGCCAAGTTCTCTCAAACATTTCCTTAACTAAGTCCACTTCTCTCCATTCCTACTCCTGCTTCAGAGCTTCATAATGTCCAGGTTATCCTCTCCCTAATTCATTTTCTGTATGATTAGTAGTGTCTGTCCCCTGACCATGACCTAGAGCAGAGGTCACAAAGCTGTGGGGCTCTACAAAAATGCTTGTTTTCAAACAATTTTTAAAATTAGTCTTAAACATTTAAAAATTAGTAGATTTTACATAAAATTCCCAAACTCTGATTTCCTTGGACAGTCAGAAGATCTAGCAACATGTTATTTTAACCTCCTGGCAATGACCAACTGAAACAGAGTAGCAACTGCTCCCTTGGATGAGGAACTCTTTCTCCAGCTCATCATAGCCCCACCTGGCCCAACTCACCACCTGGAAAGTACATTCAAAATTCCTAGGATTGCATTTAAAGCCTTTCATGATTTATCCTCTGTGTCTCTTCAGCCTCATTTCATGTTGGTACTTCTTCATATTTTGTTCCAATAAAATCAAACTACAGGGCTTCCCTGGTGGCACAGTGGTTGAGAATCCGCCTGCCAATGCAGGGGACAAGGTTTTGAGCCCTGGTTCGGTTACATCCCACATGCCACAGAACAACTAAGCCTGTGCACCACAACTGCTGAGACTGCGCTCTAGAGCCCGCGTGCCACCACTACTGAAGCCTGTGCTCCTAGAGCCCGTGCTCTGCAACAAGAGAAGCCACCGCGATGAGAAGCCCGCGCACCGCAACTAAGAGTATCCGCCGCTCACTGCAACTAGAGAAAGCCCGTGCGCAGCAATGAAGACCCAACGCAGCCAAAAATAAATTAAATAAATAAATAAAAATCAAACTACAAATATCTCAGCAAAAATGCCTCACTACTCATGACTTGATGATTTTGTGTGTTTAGAATGTTCTTCCCTACCTAGAAGCTAGCTGAACTACTACTCATTCTTGGAAATTCAGCTTACACATCACATGCTCTAGAAAGGTTTGCTTAATTCCCTTACCCCACCCCTTTCCTGATATAAGTCCAATTAGACTCTCCACTATGTTACCTCTATACCCATGACTATTCCAGTCATCATGTTAATCATTTCATTGTGTTTTGTTTGCTTATATATCTCTCTTCTCTACTATACTGTGGGTTCCTGGCACTTAAAAAACATGTCTTTAAAGAAAAATCACTGTAAACCCAGCATGCAGTACAGTGCATGGCACATATTACCGTTTTTAGAGACCAATAAGTAATACCCCTTTCTTACTCACCCAACTTTGGAACAAACTGAGAGTAGCAAGAGTCATACAGAGGGAATCAAACTTCAGCTTTCTCACCAATAAAAAGTACTTTGGAGGAAGTGGCTTCAGTTGTGTGACCTCAGTGGGCTCTCTGATAACTCACCGCTGTACTAGGCAGATTTACCATGCCAGCCACAGGCAGTCTAGACACCTATGGGCCTCTGCAACAGGGACAGACTCCTTTTGTATGGACAGTGGCAGATTAGAGCATGGAGAAGCCTGGTAGCACAAAGAGAAAACCCAGGTGGCACTAGGGCAAGCTCACTCAATTCCTTCTCCTAAATTTATCAATCAAATAAATCACATCTCCTTGATAATATTCTTCCTGAAGTATGGAAATCTCTTCCTTTTATGAAAACAGAGGAATAGAGGGTGTGTACGCCTAACAGTCCAGAGCAGAGATCCAATAAGTAAATGAGTAATATTAATTTGAAGATGAAATCAAATTGACAATGCATATTAGTAGTACCCAGCCACAAATCTGTTGTGTGACTGTGTTAGCGTTTGCTATGGTAATAAGCCATATCGATATCTCATGACTTACAATGTAAACTTTTATTTCTTACCCAGGCTAACTGAGCGTTGCAGGTCAGCTGAGGTTTTTCTGGGCTCAGCTGGGCTTGGCTACAGGCTGTGGGCTGGGTTCAAGTTTCCTCTGTCATCTCATTCTAGGAAGTGTGTTGAAGGAGCAGTCAAATCAAACCATGAAACTTCAATTAAGTGTCTGAATGGATGCAGCAAATACCTTGTACATTTACATCACTTTGGCATGTCCCATAGCCAAGCCAAAAGCCAGTGAATCAGGGATGTCCGCTTCTCCCAAAGGATACTTGAGCAAGTCACCTGACAATGAGAAAGCATATATAATTCTCTTATAGGTAGGGAGCCAATAGTTGGAAGTAGTAACCCAATCTATTACAGTGACTTGAAACAAATTTCTTCTCCTCTATGGACCACAGTTTCTTCATCTGTAATATATTGGAATGAGGATTCCTGTTTTTGACCACGCATCTGGGCACTATAGCCCAGACAAGTTGACATGGAACATTAACCATCACAGTTTCCCCTGCAGAAAGTGGGGTTTGTTAGATATGACCCATGAGCATTGTAGATCATTTCTCTGCATTGTGCTATGTTACTTCACTCTCCAAACTATTGCATTTGAGTTCAAATCACCTCTGTGCCCTCATCACTGCTCCATGGAGCAAAAGGTGCTGATTTCCCAACAGAAGCATCCTCTTGTGTAAATTCGTATCCTGATGTTGGAGCCCCAGTGATTTCCCCCAGAGGATTTCACATTCCTCTCCTTTCTAGTGATGCACCTGTTCACTTACCACCTCCTGAATCAGCTCTTATCCCCATTTACTTCACTAGAATCTTTGTGAGTTGGTTCATGGTTTTTTATTTCATTATAGTATTGCATAACTTAAAGGCGTGTTCCATTTCTTGGTATATATGTATGTATTAATGTTATAAAAATAAAGGTGTGAGAACTTGATAAATAATGCAATCTTTAAACCCACGGAGAAGGAGGAACAGATTTTTTTTTTTACATCTTTATTGGAGTATAATTGCTTTACAATGGTGTGTTAGTTTCTGCTTTATAACAAAGTGAATCAGTTATACATATACATATGTTCCCATATCTCTACCCTCTTGCATCTCCCTCACTCCCACCCTCCCTATCCCACCCCTCCAGGCGGTCACAAAGCACCGAGCTGATCTCCCTCTGCTATGCGGCTGCTTCCCACTAGCTATCTACCTTACGTTTGGTAGTGTATATATGTCCATGCCTCTCTCTCGCTTTGTCACAGATTACCCTTCCCCCTCCCCATATCCTCAAGTCCATTCTCTAGTAGGTCTGTGTCTTTATTCCTGTCTTACCCCTAGGTTCTTCATGACATTTTTTTCCTTAAATTCCATATATATGTGTTAGCATACGGTTTTTGTCTTTCTCTCTCTGACTTACTCCACTCTATATGACAGACTCTAGGTCTATCCACCTCGTTACAAATAGCTCAATTTCGTTTCTTTTTATGGCTGAGTAATATTCCATTGTTTATATGTGCCACATCTTCTTTATCCATTCATCCGATGGTGGACACTTAGGTTGTTTCCATCTCTGGGCTGTTGTAAATAGAGCTGCAATGAACATTTTGGTACATGACTCTTTTTGAATTAAGGTTTTCTCAGGGTATATGCCCAGTAGTGGGATTGCTGGGTCATATGGTAGTTCTATTTGTAGTTTTCTAAGGAACCTTCATACTGGAACAGATATTTTAATCTGAAGAAATTGTGAAGGCACACACATGAGCACAGGAAAAGGTGTTAAACAGCACAGTATATGCAGAAACATACCCTTATGCTCTGAGTTCAGAGGGTTCCACATTTCTCATTGAGTTTTATGCCTTGGCCCTGAAACTTTAAACCAGTCAAACTCATCCCCACACAGGCTTTCCCAAGTCAATAAACAAAGCTGTGGCACACTTTTCCTGTTTTTGGCAATTTCCTAGGGGTCTTTGGTCTGGTCCCCAACATTGCTCCCTCTTCACTCCAGCTTTGCACATCACTGACCATTTGTTTCTTTCTTTTTAAAGTTTTTATTTTATATTGAACTATTGTTGATTTACAATGTTGTGTTAGTTTTTAAAGTGATTCAGTTATACATAAACATATATCTATTCTTTTTCAAATTCTTCTCCCATTTAGGTTATTACAAGACCGTTTGTTTCTTTTCTCAGTCTTCCTCTTCGGACTGGATACCTGGACTTGGAAGTCATTACTGAATAGCCTCTTCCCAGGTCCTTAATATCTTAGCTTCTACACATTCTTATGCCTAGATACTCAAAGATTCAAGAAATGTTGAAAATTAAGATGTCTTATTCCCCTCTAATCCACAATCTGAATTAAATACAGGCTTCAAGTGTGGAGAACTGGTAGCCACAGGTGCTCAAGGATGAAATGGAAGAGATTATAAATATCCTGATTTTGGGTGAGGGGGGGAACAATATTGCAAGTGCCAGGGTTAGTGATAATGGTGAACTGACCCCAAATGCCCAGAAGATAATTTGCATATGCCTGTTTCCTGTATTTTACTTATAAATGTTGCCCAGGTTGTAATTTCCCATGATTTTATTTTTCAGCTGTTTCATGCTCACTTATTGGTACACTGTGAACGTTTAAATATGCAAGCTAGTATTTTATGGATAGCTTGACCCTGAAAATCATCCTGTGCAACAACTGTCAGACATTACACATAACCTGGGTGACAGCCCATCGGTCCCTACCTTACTGACTCTTGTACATAGCGTGACTACGATAGAGGCTGCTGTGAGACAAAAGGATGTGCTCATTAGATATGGTCGAGGAGACATCTTTATCAAAGATGACAGACATGCCGTCTGAATTTCAGCAGAACCACTGCCTGATGAGATGTTCATCAAAGTCAGAAACTGCCTTTGGGAAATTTCCTTTGAGCTACCTGTGTTCTTGAAGAAGGAGCTGATGTACTAATATGCATTATCTTCACATTTTGGAGATAGAACCAAACTATAAACAGGATTATATTCAATTTTCTTGGCCTCCAGAGCTGAGGAAATAGAGATGGGCCATCAGAAGGCTCTTGTTCCTTCTTCTATTTCTGTAAATGTGTGCTTTCTATTGTGTGACTTCTGATCCCGACTTCCTCAAACCTCTGACAAGCCACTGCCTCCTGATTCTAAGGTGAATTCTTTTTTCAATGAGAGAGCACCTCCAGTTCCAGTCCCCCGACCTGGTCCTCATGCTGCTGAGGCTCTTGCTGTTGATCTGTGGTGAGTAGGACAACTCAGAAAAGGGTATGGGATTCCATTCCCTGGCGCCCGGCTTCCTGAAGAGCACTGGGACTTCTCAGGACTAGGTTTCTGCCGGGCAATGGTCAGGCATGCTCAGATCTTTACTTCCCACTGAGGGCTTAGAGTTGGGCAGAAAGTCATAGATACTGGAAAGCCAGATTTTGGAGGAAAACTATCCTTTTAGTTTTTATCTCATAGGAAGTGTTCTCTTTGTTTCCACTTTTGATTCTGACTTTGTTCTTGGTGGCTTCGATAGCCGCAAAGATAATTCAAACAACAAATTGGCCTCTCAGTTCCTTGCCCTTCTTATAATCAACATGATTTTCCTGTATCCTTCCTTGACTTCCCCACTTCTACCATCAAACCCTAGAACTTATCATTACCAACGACTGTCCCACTTCCAAAATATTTGACTTCAGCGTCCATCTCCCTACCCGACTACATTGTATTTCCAGCTCACTTTCTCTAATGCTCCATATTCAACATGCCTTCCCCTCCCCAGGCTTAGGTTTCCACTGTCAAATTACTACACTCCATGTCCTCACTTCTCACAGTACTTAGATTCTGTAGTTTATCACGATACTCCCCTTGGATATACCTTCATCCCCCTTCCCCATAGCACTTTTCTGACTAGCACACTTTTCTGCATGCTTCACACCTGTGCCTAAGCAGCTGAATGTGACTCTAAGCAAAAGGTACAATCCTGCTGACGTATCTTTCTTGAAATGTAGGGCCACCAATCTCGGGTGCCATGCAGTCCTCCTATTCTTTCAGAGCCAATGCTCTTCCATTCTTTTTTTTTTTTTTAGCGGTACGCGGGCCCCTCACTGTTGTGGCCTCTCCCTCTGCGGAGCACAGGCTCCGGAAGCGCAGGCTCAGCGGCCATGGCTCACGGGCCCAGCCGCTCCGTGGCATGTGGGATCTTCCAGGACCGGGGCACGAACCCTTCCAGGATCGGTAGGCGGACTCCCAACCACTGCGCCACCAGGGAAGCCCTGCTCTTCCATTCTTGATGACCACTTCCTCATACCCACTCCTTTCTCCTCAAACTTTTCTCTTCTTACTCTTAGTTTATAACGTGAGAAAAATAAAAGCAATCGAAAGAAAATTTCCTCATCTTTATACGGCTGTATTTATCAACCTGCCCACCTTTGCATTTACATACTCTGCCTTTTCTCTCCCTATTATGGATATATTTTCCCTCATCCGAATTGAAGACAGGACTCTCCACTTGTGCATTGGGTCCCAGACTCCCTTGCTCCATCATCAAAATATTTCTCCATCCTGGATTATTCCTATAAGTATACAAATATGCCATAATATCTTCTATCTTAAAATAATAGAAATGTGACCTCCGTTTGCTTCACCATTCTGCACATCATTTTGTAGTTTTCAGTGAGTCATTATCTTTACTTGATCTCCTCCCATCCTTTCTTTTCAAAATTCATTTTTAATTTACATTACAGTAAGATACATTTTTTGATGCAATGTCTATGATTTTTGACAAAGATTTAGCGTCATATGACTACCACCACGATCAAAATACAGAAGATTTCCATCACTTCAGAAATTTCTTCATGCCCTCAATCCCTTTAGAGTCAACTCCTCCCTCATTCCTAACCCCTGGAAACTGCTAAACTGTTTTAGGTCCTTATTGTTCTTCCTTATCCTTTATTGAATCCACTTCAATCAATCTTTGTCCTCACCACTCCACTGAAACTGCTCTTGTTAATATCATCAACCACCTCTATGTTGCCTCACCCAGGATTCAATTTTTATTTCTCATTTTATTCAGCATCTCGGGGGTATTTGACATAAGTTGATCATTCCCTCTCCTGGAAATACTTTTCCACTTGGCTTCTAAAGACCGTATTCTGCTGGTATTCTTTCTAACTTAATACCTGCTGCTTTACTAACCTTGAAATGTTTGAGTTTCTCAAGATTGGTACGTAGACTTCTCTTCTCCATCCATACTCATTCCCTAAGTTATACACTTTAGTCACTTTAAGTTTAAACAGCTTAAAATCAAGCTTATTTATCCAACTTCGATCCCACCTTTGAACACCTTTCATATATTCAAGTGCCATTCAACTGTCTAATATGCATTTTAAACTCAACATGTCCTAACAGATCCTTTGATCTCCCACATGAATCACCATCACCATAGGACTTAACCTATTTCTCCCCACCACTTCTCCATTTTTGTAAACGTCACCACCATTCTTCTGGTTGCTATGGCCAAAAATCTAAGAGTTATATTTAATTCCTCTCTGTCTTTGACACTTTATATCCAATCCATAAGTAATTCCTATTGATTCTACTTCTGAATATATACTGAGATCTGTCGCCTTCACAGCACCAATACTGCCTAGCCTGAGCCACCATCCTCACTCTTCCAGACTAAACTCCCACTAATGTTCTCCCTGCTACTCTTGCATGTCTGTAGTCTGTCCTTTCTACAGTGGAAGAATGATTCTACAAATGCAAATTAAGTCAGAACTGTCCATCGCTCTCCATTACATCATGAACAAAATCCAAAGCTGTTACCAAGCCCACAAAGCCTTCTGTGACTGGCCCCTCTTACTTCTCACACACCAGTATCAACCACTGTTCCCCTCACCTAGTCAGTTCCCAGGGCACCTGCCTTCTGATTCTTCCTTGGACAAGCTCATTCCTTCTCAAGGTCTTTGTGTTTGCTGTTTCTCTGCCAGGAATGCTATTTCCCAAATATTCAGAAGGCCTGCTCTCTAATTTCATTCATGTTTCTACTCAATTGACATATATCTAAATAGTCAAGACCATCCGAAGATACTCTGTAACTTATTTTTCTACTGTATTTTTCTTAGAGCACTGACCATTCTCTAAAATCATGTTACATATATTTTTTTTTAATTGGCTCTCTCCCACTATAATGTAAATTCCTTGACAGAAAAGATTGTCATTCATGTTCATTCCTGCAAACTGTGATGTACAATGCCTGGCATATAGTAGGCACTCAAAATTATTTGTGGTATGGATGAATAAATAAAATGTGATTTTCATGCTAGCCCTCATTGATTCCCTTCTCCTTCCTGAGGAACTGATTATTCAAATAAACATTTAATATAAACAGTAGGCATCTCAGGCTGAACTGAACTAAAATAGATAATAATAGTGAGATAATATTTATTAAATGCTAGATAAATTTCAGGCATTCTTCTAAGCATTTTGTGGATATCAATTCATTTAATCTTCACAAAACTATGTGAGGTAGGTCTATTATTATCTCCATTTTACAGAAAACTAAAGCACAGAGAGGTGAAGCATTTTTCCCAGAGTCACACAGCTTGTAAGAGGAAGAGCCAGGATTCAAGTCTATGTCATCTGGCTACAAAGGCTGCGTTTTCCCCAGGATTTTCTCTTCTTGACCATTATGCCATAATATTATGGTCAAATCCTTGGGATAAGAGAGAATCTTTGGAGAAATCTGAAGTCCTTCTCTGGACCTAAGCCTCCTCTGCCCTGAAGCTGTTAAATAAAGGGGCATCATGTCTTGAGCATAAGCCTGTCCACTCTCCTTGCCTGACTGCTGTTACCATGAGTCAGCAAGTCTAGAGCTGGATCATCAGACTTTTGAGAGAGGGAATGAGGATGATGGGCTTGAGGAAGGGAGCGGCTAAGTAGTTATACAACAAAGGCACCATCTCATAACCACAGTGAGAGAAGTTATTGGAAATTACAATCATAAAACAGAGCTCTGTGTCATTTTGTAGGCAGGTGATTGATGTGGAATGTGGGGAAAGGAGCAGAGAGAAAGGAGGAAGGAAGCAGGGTAGGGAAGGGGGAGAAAATAAGAAGATAGGAAGGGGAAAAGAGAAAAAGAGAGGGAAAGAGAGAAAAAAGAGAGGAAGGGCCCAAAAGAAGGAGGGTGCGTTGTTGGGAAAGCCTTCGTGGGAGTTAAACTTTGGGTATGTTTGGGATTTGCTGCCCTGTACTGATCTCTGCTAAATTCTTTCCCAGCTCCACTCTGTGAAGCAACTGGTGAGTTGCACTTCCTTTGCTTCTTCACGGTCTGCAGGTATCTTGTCGCTTGAGCCAGTGCAGGAGGCCTGTGGATGGCTGTTTGATATCCAGTATACAGATGACAGCGGCCCCCTTGGGCCCAGGGTGCTTGTGTTCAGAGCAGTCTCTGCACGTGACATGTACGTGCTTAGCTGATGGAGCAGGTCTTGCTCTGACCTTCTCAAGACCATAATCTTTTTTTTTCTGGGATGTCCCAGCTTAGGGAGGGTAATGCTATTTGCACAAGGAAGTCAGGGGGTGCTGAAGGTTGATGTTATAGAAAAATCTCTGCCCTCTGGCAGAAGGGCTCCAAGGCCCCTGTGTACTCCCAGCTGGGTACTCCACCAGAAGTGTTGGAAAAAATGCCAAAGTCATGCCTCCACGGAGAACAACATTACAGTCAATGCGTGGGCCATGTACAAACTGTAGACTGCTGCCTTCTTCCTGTTTTCGGCCTTGCTCTGCAGCCACAACTGTTACCCCGGTGCGTTTTCTCTCTTAGATTCTGATTTATGCAAACTTACTTCATTAGTTTGCTCCTGATTCAGTCTTACTTGTACCGGATGAGGAGAGGAGGAAATTTCACCCCAGAAGAAATCTTCCACCGAAGTATGTTTAAATCTAATATATATGAGGACTGCTGTCTTGTGCTTAAAATAATAAGCACAGGGTTAAAAGAGATTATCCTGCTACTTCAACACAGGCTGCATGTGCAACTAGGAACACAGGGTTTGGAATTCCTATGACAAGAGATACTCAGAACCAACTCAGGCTTCTGGTTTCCTCACCTGATGTTTGTCCAAGTCTAACTCATGCCTTATGTTAATTCCATGATACCTTGTGCTTGGCTCTGCTTTTACTCCGTAAATGTGCCTGACCAGTCGTAGCCTAAGCAAAAGTCCAAAACCACATCCAGGATGAAGAAACAAAGCTTCTGCCACCAGGAATTTGCCAGGTAGTCTCTGTGCCTGAGAATTTTCTGAAACAAGCGCCAAGCTGCAAGACTGAGCTCTGGACCCGTGCAAACTGCCCTGTCCAGCGTCCTATTCCATCCCCATCCCAGACCCATTCAAAAGAGTGGGTTACAGGTGCCTAGATGCCTTTTTTACTCCTTTTTTCTGCTATGCACCCAAAGCTGTGCTGCTCCTCAGTCCTCTGGGGACTACAGTTTTCCAAGGAGAGAAAGTGATTAATGCACAGGGTATTCCAGGCCTCAGCACAGGGCAAACATTTTGGTACCACAGTTGAACTGAATTTTTTAAAGTCCTAGGGTAAAGCATTCCAGTTGGAAGGCTTGGAGATTATACATACTGGACTAGGAATCACCCCTCAGTGATCTAGAACACTTAGCATTTTCATCTGATGAGGAGACAAAGAGGCTTTTCTTAGGAATACTCTTAAAACTTCCAAAAGAACAGAGGCTCTGAGGGTTGGATAAACAAATGCCCTGAGAGCAAATGCAATCAGGGCTTTCAATGTTTCATGGTCTGCTGCAACTGGGATAGATAAGGAGATGAGATGCAAGCAGAACACAACTTTACTCATCTTTAATTCATCCGGAAAAGAACCCCTATGGCCAAAAAGGGATACATGCTTCCTATAGGGGTTTGTATAGAGGTCTCAGATCAAGGGATCTGGGCCATGTGGATGTATGGATGCAGGGTATTTCTAGGCAAATGCATGCCTCTTCCTTCCATTAGGAATAGCAATAAAAGGGGCAGGAGAGAAACAGTACAGAACAAATAGAGTTCCTCTGAGTATTTCCCAGACTGATTCTCCATGTCTCATATTCTATCTCTGAAAGAGATAGCGTGGGTCTGAGACATCAGGGGAATGGGAACAGAAGAAAATGACCAATATGGCTTATAACAAGGATGAATGAAATATATTTTCCTAAAACTTCAAGCTTCACCATCTCCAATGCCAACTCTAGTGACAGTCATCAGTATCCCTGCATTGTCTCCAAAAGTGTTTTCGGTTCATGGATAGAACCTTCAAAGAGTAATAACCAAGTCAAAGGTAAGGGTTGCCTTGTAGAAGGAAGTGATGCTGTACAGGGGCAGGAGGTGCTGGGGGTGAGCAGTTGAAAGCCCATGAGCCATGTCGAGGCAGGGTGGTGATGTGAGAAGTGGTCTGCTTGTCCAATGAGCTGGACCTTTGAGTCTTGCTGAGAGCAAATGCTGAAAACACAAAGTGCCACCCATCAGGATCTCTGAACCCCATTGCCCTAGAATATGTGTTTAACTCTTCCCTCTAGAGCTCTTCCTGATACTCAGCCCCTCTAGGCCCATAGAGGGGAATTCAATGACCCTGGCCTGTGAGACCCAGCCCCTCCACAGAAGTTAGATGTTCAGCTCCAGTTCCGCTTCTACAAAACTGGCAGACCCCTAGGGCTGGACTGGGACAGCATCCCAGAGCTCTGGATTCTTGCTGTGTGGAGGGAAGACTCAGGGTCCTACTGGTGTCAAGCAAAGGCAACACCACTCGGAGTCAAAAGGAGCCGCAGAGTCCAGATCCAAGTACACGGTGAGTTCCAGTGGGGGCCTCTGCTGGGGTGGGCTGAGAAGGGCAGAGGTACGAGACTGGTCTTCCCTGACTGTTGTGTTCTGCTCCTGCATGCATGGATGCTGTTTGAGACATGTACCTGAGCTTCTTTTTATCAGAGTTCTGAAGGGGTCTTCCCTTATCCTTGCTATTCGCATTCAAGCCAACAAAAGAATTTTTAGGAAGCCCTTACCATGTGTCATCACTGTGCTGGAGGGTGTGGAGGAAATAGCTGCATAATATATTGTCCCTGACTGTGAGAAGCTGATGCCTAACCGGCCTCCTAAGCAACTAGGGTGAAATGTGTGGTGATGTCATAAAGGTCGACTATTAATAGAAACTACAAAGAAGGGAGAAATCTGGCTGAGGCGGTAAGAGGAGGCCTTGAGGAAAAGGCTATGGGGGAAGGGCTTATGGAAGAGAAGCTGAGGTCTGATTTTGACAGATAAAAAGGAATGAGGGTGTTTTGTGATTCTGAACCGTGTTATTCCATATAACATGGTTGACGTTACTGACATCCTCTCCCACTCTGAGACAAAGATGCAGCCATGATACCATAAAGCAATTGCTAATACCTTCCGAAAGCTGGGCTTTCCCAGACTTCCTCAAAACTCAATTCCGTGAACCTGGACCAATACAAAAAGCCTCTGGACAGTTCATATGCCATAGGCCCTGTTCTAGTGATTCACACCTGTTGTTTTTACTTTTTTTTTTTTTTTTGAATTTTATTTTATTTTATTTTTTATACAGCAGGTTCTTATTAGTTATCTATTTTATACACATCAGTGTATACATGTCAATCCCAATCTCCCAGTTCATCCCACCCACCCTGCCCACCGCTTTCCCCCCTTGGTGTCCATAAGTTTGTTCTCTACATCTGTGTCTCAATTTCTGCCTAGAAAACTGGTTCATCTCTACCATTTTTCTAAGTTCCACATATATGCATTAATATACGATATTTGTTTTTCTCTTTCTGACTTATTTCACTCTGTATGATACTCTCTAGGTCCATCCATGTCTCTACAAGTGAACCAATTTCATTCCTTTTTATGGCTAATATTCCACTGTATATATGTACCACATCTTCTTTATCCACTAGTCTGTCGATGGGCATTTAGGTTGTTTCCATGACCTGGCTATTGTAAATAGTGCTGCAATGAATATAGGGGTGCATGTGTCTTTTTGAATTATGGTTTTCTCTGGGTATATGCCCAGTAGTGGGATTGCTGGGTCATATGGTAATTCTATTTTTAGTTTTTTAAGGAACCTCCATAGTGTTCTGCATAGTGGCTGTAGCAATTTACATTCCCACCAACAGTGCAAGAGGGTTCCCTTTTCTCCACACCCTCTCCAGCATTTGTTGTCTGTAGATTTTCTGATGATGCCCATTCTAACCAGTGTGAGGTGATACCTCATTGTAGTTTTGATTTGCATTTCTCTAATAATTAGTGATGTTGAGCAGATTTTCCCTCTTGGCCATGCCTTCTTTGGAGAAATGTCTACTTAGGTCTTCTGCCCATTTTTTGATTAGGTTGGTTGTTTTTTTAATATTGAGCTGCGTGAGCTGTTTATATATTTTGGAGATTAATCCTCTGTCCATCGATTCATTTGCAAATATTTTCTCCCATTCTGAGGGTTGTCTTTTTGTCTTGTTTACAGTTTCCTTTGCTGTGCAAAAGATTTTAAGTTTCATTAGGTGCCATTTGTTTATTTTTGTTTTTATTTCCATTACTCTAGGAGGTGGGTCAAAAAAGATCTTGCTGTGATTTATGTCAAAGAGTGTTTTTCTTATGTTTTCCTCTAAGAGTTTTAGTGTCTGGTCTTATATTAAGGTCTTTAATCCTTTTGAGTTTATTTTTGTGTATGGTGTTACAAATGTTAAGATATTTTGTTCTAGTTCTGTAAAAAATGCCATTGGTAATTTGATAGGGATTGCATTGAATCTGTAGGTTGCTTTGGGTAGTATAGTCATTTTCACAATATTGATTCTTCCAGTACAAGAATGTGGTATACCTCTCCATCTGTTTGTGTCATCTTTGATTTCTTTCATCAGTGTCTTATAGTTTTCTGAGTAAAGGGTTTTTACCTCCTTAGGTAGGTTTATTCCTAGGTATTCTATTCTTTTTGTTGCAATGGTGAATGGGATTGTTTCCTTAATTTTTCTTTCTGGTCTTTCATTGTTAGTGTATAGGAATGCAAGAGATTTCTGTGCATTAATTTTGTATCCTGCAACTTTACCACATTCGTTGATTAGCTCTAGTAGTTCTCTGGTGGCATCTTTAGGAGTCTGTATGTATAGTATCATGTCATCTGCAAACAGTGACAGTTTTACATCTTCTTTTCCAATTTGTATTCCTTTTATTTCTTTTGCTTCTCTGATTGCTGTGGCTAGGACTTCCAAAACAATATTGAATAATAGTGGTGAGAGTGGACATCCTTGTCTTGTTCCTGATCTTAGTGGAAATGCTTTCAATTTTTCACTGTTGAGAATGATGTTTGCTGTGGGTTTGTCGTATATGCCTTTTATTATGTTGAGGTAGGTCCCCTGTATGCCCACTTTCTGGAGAGTTTTTATCATATATAGGTGTTGAATTTTGTCAAAAGCTTTTTCTTCATCCATTGAGATGATCATATTGATTTTCTCCTTCAATTTGTTAATATGGTGTGTCACATTGAGTGATTTGCATATATTGAAGAATCCTTGCATCTCTGGGAAAAGTCCCACTTGATCATGGTGTATGATCCTTTTAATGTGTTGTTGGATTCTGTTTGCTTGGATTTTGTTGAGCACTTTTGCATCTATATTCATCAGTGATATTGGTCTGTAATTTTCTTTATTGGTAGTATCTTTGGTTTTGGTATCAGGGTCATGGTGGCCTTGTAGAATGAATTTGGGAGTGTTCCTTGCTCTGCAATTTTTTTTGTAAGAGTTTGAGAAGGGTGAGTATTAGCTCTTCTCTAAATGTTTGATAAAATTCACCTGTGAAGCCATCTGATCTTGGACTTTTGTTTGTTGGAAGATTTTTATTACAGTTTCAATTTCATTACTTTTGATTGGCGTGTTCATATTTTCTATTTCTTCCTGGTTCAGTCTTGGAAGGTTATACCTTTCAAAGAATTTGTCCATTTCTCCCAGGTTGTCCATTTTATTGGCATAGAGTTGCTTGTAGTAGTCTCTTATGATCCTTTGTATTTCTGTGGTGTCCATTGTAACTTCTTTTTCATTTCTAATCATTGATTATTAGAAATTATTTCATTTCTAATCTAATTCTATTGGCTAAATGTTTATCAGTTTTGTTTATCAAAGAACCAGCTTTTAGTTTTATTGATCTTTCTTTCTATTTCATTTATTTCTGCTCTGATATTTAAAAATTTATGATTTCTTTCCTTCTACTAACTTTGGGTTTTGTTTCTTCTTCTTTCTCCAGTTCCTTTAGGTGTAAGTTTAGATTGTTTATTTGAGATTTTTCTTTTTTCTTGAGGTAGGATTGTACTGCTATAAACTTCACTCTTAGAACTGCTTTTGCTGTATCCCCTAGGTTTTGGATCATCTTGTTTTTGTTGTCATTTGTCTCTAGGTTTTTTGTTTTTTTTTTTTTTTGCGGTACGCGGGCCTCTCACTGTTGTGGCCTCTCCCGCTGTGGAGCACAGGCTCCGGAAGCGCAGGCTCAGCGGCCATGGCTCACGGGCCTAGCCGCTCCGCGGCACGTGGGATCTTCCTGGACCGGGGCACGAACCCGTGTCCCCTGCATTGGCAGGGGGACTCTCAACCATTGCGCCACCAGGGAAGCCCTGTCTCTAGGTATTTTTTGATTTCCTCTTTGATTTCTTCAGTGATCTTGGTTATTTAGTAACGTATTGTTTAGCCTCCATGTGTTTGTGTTTTTTACGTTTTCTTTCCCTGTAATTTATTTCTAATCTCATAGCGTTGTGGTTGGAAAAGATGCTTGATGTGATTTCAATTTTCTTAAATTTACTGAGGCTTGATTTGTGACCCAAGATGTGAACTATCCTGGAGAATGTTCCACGTGCACTTGAGAAGAAAGTGTAATCTGTTGTTTTGGGATGGAATGTCCTATAAATATCAATTAAATCTATCCGGTGTATTGTGTCATTTAAAGCTTGAGTTTCCTCATTAATTTTCATCTGGATGATCTGTCCACTGGTGTAAGTGAGGTATTAAAGTCCCCCACTATTATTGTGTTACTGTCTATTTCCTCTTTTATAGCTGTTAGCAGTTGCTTTATGTATTGAGGTGCTCCTATGTTGGGTGCATATATATTTATAATTGTTATATCTTCTTCTTGAATTGATCCTTTGATCATTATGTGGTGTCCTTCCTTGTCTCTTGTAACATTATTTTAAAGTCTATTTTATCTGATATGAGTTTTTCTACTCCAGCTTTCTTTTGATTTCCATTTGCATGGAATACCTTTATCCATCCCCTCACTTTCAATCTGTATGTGTGCCTAGGTCTAAAATGGGTCTCTTGTAGACAGCATTTATATTGGTCTTGTTTTTGTATCCATTCTACGAGCCTGTTTCTTTTGGTTGGAGCATTTAATCCATTCACATTTAAGGTAATTATCACCATGTATATTCCTATTACCATTTTCTTAATTGTTTTGGGTTTGATTTTGTAGGTCCTTTTCTTCTCTTGTGTTTCCCACTTAGAGAAGTTCCTTTAGCATTTGTTGTAGAGCTGGTTTGGTGGTGCTGAATTCTCTTAGCTTTTGCTTGTCTGTAAAGCTTTTGATTTCTCCATCAAATCTGAATGAGATCCTTGCCTGGTAGAGTAATCTTGCTTGTAGTTTCTTCCCTTTCATCACTTTAAATATGTCATGCCACTCCCTTCTGGCTTGTAGAGTTTCTGCTGAGAAATCAGCAGTTAACCTTATGGGAATTCCCTTGTATGTTATTTGTCATTTTTCCCTTGTTGCTTTTAATAATTTTTCTTTGTCTTTAATTTCTGTCAATGTGATTACTATGTGTCTCAGCATGTTTCTCCTTGGGTTTATCCTGCCTGGGACTCTCTGCACTTCTTGGACATGGGTGTCTATTTCCTTTCCCATGTTAGGGGAGTTTTCACCTATAATCTCTTCAAATATTTTCTCTCTCTTCTTCTTCTTCTGGGACCCTTATAATGTGAATTTTGGTGCATTAAATGTTGTTGAGAGGTCTCTTAGGCTGTCTTCATTTCTTTTCATTCATTTTTCTTTATTCTGTTCTGTGGCAGTGAATTCCACCATTCTGCCTTCCAGGTCATTTATCCATTCTTCTGCCTCAGTTATTCTGCTATTGATTCCTTCTAGTGTGGTTTTCATTTCAGTTATTGTATTGTTCATCTCTGTTTGCTCTTTAATTCTTCTAGGTGTTTGTTCTTCTTTAATTCTTCTAGGTCTCTGTTAAACATTTCTTGCATCTTCTTGATCTTTGCCTCCATTCTTTTTCCGAGGTCCTGGATCATCTTCACTATCATTATTCTGAATTCTTTTTCTGGAAGGTTGCCTATCTCCACTTCATTTAGTTGTTTTTCTGGGGTTTTACCTTGTTCCTTCATCTGGTACATAGCCCTCTGCCTTTTCATTTTGTCTGTCTTCTGTGAATGTGGTTTTTTGTCCACAGGCTGTAGGATTGTAGTTCTTCTTGCTTCTGCTGTCTGCTGGATGAGGCTATCTAAGAGGTTTGTGCAAGCTCCCTGATGGGAGGGACTGGTGGTCGGTAGAGCTGGGTGTTGCTCTGGTGGGCAGAGCTCAGTAAAAGTTTAATCCACTTGTCTGCTGATGGGTGGGGCTGAGTTCCCTCCCCATTGGTTGTTTGGCCTGAGGCAACCCAGCACTGGAGGCTACAGGCTATTTGGTGAGGCTAATGGTGGACTCTGGGAGGGCTCATGCCAAGGAGTACTTCCGAGAACTTCTGCTGCCAGTGTCCTTGTCCCCGCAGTGAGCCACAGCCACCCCCTGCCTCGGCAAGATACCCTCCAACACTAGCATATAGGTCTGGTTCAGTCTTCTATGGGGTCACTGCTCCTTCTCCCAGGTCCTGATGCGCACACTACTTTGTGTGTGCCCTCCAAGAGTAGAGTCTCTTTTTCCCCCAGTCCTGTCAAAGTCCTGCAGTCAAATCCCACTAGTCCTGAAAGTCTGATTCTCTGGGAATTCCTCCTCCTGTTGCCAGAACCCCAGGTTGGGAAGCCTGATGTGGAGCTCAGAACCTTTACTCTGGTGGGTGGGCTTCTGTGGTATAATTGTTCTCCAGTTTGTGAGTCACCCACCCAGCACAATGGGATTTGATTTTATTGTGATTACGCCCCTCTTACCATCTCATTGTGCCTTCTCCTTTGTCTTTGGATGTGGGGTATTTTTTTTAGTGAGTTCCAGTGTCTTCCTGTCAATGATTGTTCAGCAGTTAGTTGTGATCCCAGTGCTCTTGCAAGAGGGAGTGAGTGTATGTCCTTCTGCTCCGTCATCTTGAACCAATCTGACCCACATGTTGTTTAATTGAAGCATCACAACTGTAGGAGATAACTGTCATTATCTTCTCCATTTTCCAGATGGGAAATTGAGTCTCAGAGAAGTTAAGTAATTTGATCAAGCACGCACAAGAAGAGTTGGAACCAACATTCAAACCCAGGCAGTGTGATTTGTAACCTAGACTTGTAAAAATTACACTATTGTGCCTTGAAAAATGGGAGTTTGAGAGATCAGGGTTCTGGGAATCACACTGTCCTAGGCAGGGAGAAGACACTGTAGCCTCCATGGGAATATTATGGTGTCTCTCTTGCCCTACCCCCATCAACCCAACCAATGCCAATTCCAAATCAGCAGGACCCCCTTTGCCCACTAGCTCCCTGCCCCACCTTTAAACAATATAAGCTGTTGACTTCACCAGAGGCCTTTGCTTTCAGGACTGTCGCACATACCCTGTCCCTGAAACCCTCCCTACTCAGGGCCTTCCTGTGTCATCTTGTGTTCATGTAGGACTCCCCATCAGTAATGTGAGCTTGGAGATACAACCTCCAGGTGGATACATGATGGAGGGAGAAAAGCTGGTTCTTGTCTGCTTGGTCACTGGGGGCACAGGCGATATCACCTTCTTCTGGTACAAAGGGGCCCTGGGTTTAAACATGGAAATGAAGACTAACGGTGACGTTTGGGATCTCTGTGGTGAGGGAGAGTGACTCTGAGCAATATTACTGTGCGGCTGACAATGGCTATGGCCCCAGGCTCAGTGAGCTGGTGAGCATCGCTGTCAGAAGTAAGTTCCACTGCCTTTCTGCTCAGCCAGCATGTTACCCTGGGGCACCCTGAGGAAGTTAACTGGCGCTGAGCCTCTGTGGGAAGGGATTGTGAGTCTGTCATCATCAGAGACCCCCTCTGACAGTCTACTGTCTCTCTCAGTTCCAATGTCTCGCCCTGTCCTCACCCTCAGGGCTCCTGGGGCTCAGGCTGTGTTGGGGGATGTGGTGGAGCTTCACTGCGAGGTCTGGAGAGGCTCTCCCCCGATCCTGTACCAGTTTTATCATGAGGATGTCGCCCTGGGGAGAAGCTCAGCTCCCTCTGGAGGAGGAGTGTATTTCAACCTCTCTCTGACTGCAGAACATTATGGAAACTACTACTGTGAGGCCAAAAATGGCCTGGTGGCCCAGTCCAGTGAGGTGGTACCACTCAGTATCATCGGTATAGCTCATGCTGTGGAACTACTTTGGTCAATGTCTCTTTCTCAGCATTCTGGGAGAGTTTTGCTGACCCCACAAAGTTTCTGGTGGTGTGCTACCCAAGATGAGGCTTCTATGGGTAGTCCTGTCCAGGGAGATATATCCGAGGGGGCATGGGGGACACCAAAACTGGTGCCTCTCTTCTCTCAACAATGTGATAAGCTGCAAGCCCCTAGGTGCATAAGTAAGTCCTACCTCCCCAACTACCCCAGGAAGAGCAGACCTTTCCTCAACCCACACTCAAGATATCTGCTCTCCAAACCCAAGCCCTTCTCCTTGGCAGCTCATGTACAGGTCTCTCCCTTCAGTGCCTACGGAGGACAGAAAAGAAGTTCTTACTTCAGGAGTCATGGAGGTGCTGCTTGGCATCTCTGGTCCCACCACTATGGCCCTATTATTTTGCTGCTGGCTCAAGAGAAAAATAGGTTTGTATTTATAGAGATTGGTATTTTGTTACTGTGACCTTTGTTTTCACTGAAATAAGGCAAGATTTGTGACATATATACTAATAAGGATGAATATATCCCATTAGCCACCTTGCCTATAGATCTGCTCATAGCCATCCCCACTGCCCCAGCACATGGAATGGCACCTATTAAAGTAGTGAAAGTTTTTAGTAAAGCCCTTCATCCCCACATATTATCAATTGAGGTTAAACTGATACCTTGTACTTCTGTGGTTTAATTTTTATACAAAAATGTAACTACTTAAAATAACTAATCAGCCACTTAGAAGAGAAATACAGTTAGCAGTTCCAGCTATACTGACAATCTCCCAGGTAAAGTCATTGCACTAATTCTTATTTGCCTTAGAATATTGTCACATGGTTTTTCTTCTCCCTGAAATATTTACCCACACATCCACGCATATGCTTTTCTCTGAGTGTTTCTCACTTTTCAGCTTAAATGTCATTTTCTCCAAGAGGCTTCACCTGACCACACAGCTTACAATTCTCTTCTATTATTCTTCCTCAGAGTACCAATAAATTCACACATTATTACAATTGATTATTACCTATTTATTTGTATGTTTAATCTTGGTTTCCTGTTCTCCATTGAGCAAGTTGGAGATGGGGCAAGAGAGGACAATGTGAGATTCTTACTTAAATTCCAAGCTTTTGGGGCATCTTTGGAGACGTCACCCCAACTATACTGTGTCTATGGAAGTGCCTTTTGTCATGATAGGATTAGGTCGTATGGTACTAAAACCAAAACCAAAAAATGTTGTAGGTGTGAGGGTACAGAGCCTTGGGCTCAAGTCCAATTCTGGTATTAACTGTCTTTGGGAAGCTCGCTTAACTATTCTGGACCTAAATCTCTTCATCTGCAATATGAAGGATCTGCCCAAATAATTGCCAGGATGTCCTCTGAGCACACAGTGACATCTTGCAATGGGCCTCCTGGAACAAGGCACATTCCCTGCACAGGGGCTGTATGAAAGCACTGAGAAAGAGAGTTCCCTCATTGACATGTATGTTCATTTGTTTGACTTGCAGGAAGTCGTTCAGCCAGGGATCCACTCAGGTGAGACCTCTGCTATCTCTGTGTGCACAGTTAATGTAGAAAAATCTATTTCAAACAATTTTTTGAATTGTTCTCTCTCATGAGCTTTTTTCCATATTTTGTCATATGCAAAACTGCTACTCCAGTGTTCTTCCACTGGTAACTTCATTTGCTATTCCTCTTCTTTTATATATTAACTAATTAATTTAAATCCTTTCATCATTTTTCCTAATTTGTCTCCCTCACTAAATCTGCAGAATAAGACAGTTCTATTATATTGACCAGTTTCGTGCATTTATTCAACAAACCAATGTCTGAGAGTCTGTAAGTCATTTTGTTGAGTGCTAGAAAGCATGAAAATATGGAGAGATCTTGAGAGTTTTAAGTATCCTAGAGTAGTTAAGATATACACACATTTCCATAATGCAGGCCAGAGAATAAGTAATAAACATACGGAAAAATTGTTGATCAAGTTCCTTAGAAGAGGAAAAGATTTTTTAAAATTTATTTTTGATTTTATTGAAGTATAATTGTTTTACAATGTTTTACAATGTTTTATTGAAGTATATTGATTTACAATGTCATGTTAGTTTCAGGTGTACAGCACAATGATTTAGTTATATATTCTTTTTCAGATTATTTTCCCTTATAGGTTATTACAAAATAGAGTATTGTTCCCTGTGCTATGTGATAGGTCCTTGTTGGTTAGAAAAGGAAAAGATTTTTAAAATACTTCCATCGGGGGATACCAGTGTTTAGTTGATACATTTTATACTGTGTTATTATTTTTGCCAACAAAAAACAGATTTTTTTCCAAATCAGAATAGCACTTTTTCAGTGATGCACATGCAAGAGCATTTTCTTCTTTCCCTTCCTCAAGCTGCTTGTTCTACTTAGCAACCGGTTTCCATCTGGGGTGAATGAATAATTTTTCGTTCAATATTTACCGAGCACTTATGATGTGAATGGCACTATTCTGGGTGTGGGCAATACCACAGTAAGCTGTCAAATAAGAACCGTACATTTGTGGAATACATACTCCAGTGATACTCTGCAATGCCCTGCTCAGCGCAAGTACAGGGCTTGTATCAGACAGCTGTGCTGATTTATGATTTCCCCATAAATTAGCATTCTATTCAGGACACTTTGTAACATGCTTCTCTCCTTCAGTGTTTTACTCATAATCCCAGATAGTTGTGTCTGGGGCATCTAGGATGCTATCCCAGATAGATAGCATGTGTTTCTGTGTTTGCAGGAGCCTTCCCAGCCCTGTACCCCAAGAATCCACCTACCTCAACTCACAAGCCCCAGAGCAACTACACCCTAACTATGAAAATGGTGAGGCTTCCCAAATGACCTGGGCCAAAGTAGGCAGACCAAGCTGGGGAAGAAGCAATAAGGTGATGTCTATTAACCAAATCTGACCCTGCTGTGTCCCAGCCACCTCTACAAATAAATGACTCATCTATCTTCATGGCTGTGATAGGTGGTAGGTATGGAGTGAGTTAAATGGCAGGAAGAAGGGACTGTGTCATGTCACGATGCCTCCTTTTTTCTCTTTCAGTGAATGTCGTAAGTGGGGATGAGGTTTATTCTTTGGTGTACTGTGTGCAGCAGGAACAGCAACCGGCAGCAGGTGAGACATGAAGGAGTGAATTTGTCTCTGACTTTTGTCTTTCCTGGAACCGGGAGGATAATCAGTGACTGTGTATGGCAACATGGCTCTGTTCTTTGGCGCTGCTGCTTCTGCTCTTGGAGCTGACTATGAGCATTGCTGTGCCTTATATGAAGATTGGCCTTTGGTCTGGAAGCTGTCTTGAGTAGATGCCAGTGCTGATGCTAACTTGGCCTCCTGTATATCTCACTCCCCAGTCAGATGGCAGCATTGGAGACGGTACCAGCTATGTACTCCCTGTAGCACCCCAATACAGCTGCCTAGTTGTGGCTGTTGTCCCATCCTGTACCTGGTGGGCACAGAAATGCTGAGAGGTACAAATGCCAGGAGGGGCTGGCGGACCCTCACTCCCCCTAGGTACTAGTTTTCCTCTGTACAGTAAGGAGTCATATTTGTGATAGGCAGAAAAGTGAGACAGAAAATATTAATGGAAGTAAGTCCATGGGAAATAGACAGGAGAGAAAGAAGCCTTAACACTAATTTAATGAAGGACTTTAAATGGAATCTCACATATGTTTGTCTCCACAGAAGAACCCCCTGGGATGCATACTGGGGATAAGGTGAGTTAGAATCCCTGTTCTTTCCTCCATGCTCTTTCTCTCTTTCTTCTGGAGACAGGTGCTCAAATTTTTAAAATTATGGCCACTTAGGAAAAACAAGATATCTCATGGTCTATCTCCTACCTTATCTCCTCACACCACAGGGATAAAAATATTTGATTATAACAGTAAAGTGTCATTGTACAAGGTAATTTTAGAGGCTCACGTATACTTTTTTTAGCAATGGACATATGGAAGGTTTGTAGCTAAACTGTAGTGCATGCTTAGTCTAAAAATTCTATAGATTTGAAAATCTTTATCCTGAAATACTGTTGAATAACACATACATCATTTTGTGTTTAACCAAACAACGTGTCAAAAACTAAATTAATATTGAATAAAGCTAACCTAAGTGATTTTTGTCATTAAAAAATCAGTAATTTCTGAACCTTGAACAATTCAAGACTTCACTGACGATACAAAAATGCTTTTGGGGTTTTCCTGGTGGCGCAGTGGTTGGGAGTACGCCTGCCGATGCGGGGGACACGGGTTCATGCCCCGGTCTGGGAGGATCCCGCATGCCGCGGAGCGGCTGGGCCCGTGGGCCATGTCCGCTGAGCCTGCGCGTCCGGAGCCTGTGCTCTGCAGTGGGAGAGGCCACAGCAGTGAGAAGCCTGCGTACCGCAAAAAAAAAAAAAAAAAAAGCTTTCAAAAAATTGCATAAATTCCAACTCTGCACGTGTGCAAATAGAGTAGGTGCTTTGTATTTGAGTCTAGTATGGTGTGGCAGCCAAATATCTCAGGACAGAGTTCAAGTCCTTGATAAACTCCAGTAACAGGCTAAATTTAGTTTATGAATACAAAATTATGACATCCTTGAAAAATTATAGTCCATGGAACAGCCTAACAATGACTCATAAAAATGAGAGAAGGCTTTGTATGGGTCAGTTTACAGCTCACCAGGAGTGTCTCAGTAGCCCAACAGTGGGACGCAGGCCCTTTGAAAATGGTGGCCTAGGGCCACAGTCTTCCAAGAGGCTCCAAATTTTGTCTTCAGTGGTGCACCATGATAGGGTGCATCCAGGCTGACTGGAAGAGGACTGGGGAAGAGGACCTGTGGGAAACATGTTCGACTTGTCTTCCCTGCTCAGGTTCTATCCATGTATCTTTGCTTTTAGAACTCCTCAGCCATCTATTCTAGGCTGAAGAAGGCGGATCTTACAGATGTGGACTATGAAGATGCTATGTAAAGTTATAGAAGATTTTGCTCTTGGGAAACCACGCATGACCCTATACCTCCGAACTAATACGTCCTTCAGAGATCCTGTGAGAATCAGCGTTCCAGTACACCTCATCCAGGTGCTTACCTCCATGAGATTATTCCTGCATCTACTGTGAAGTGAAGTTGGCTCAAGCTTTGAAGAGATCACCCAGGAGAACCAACATGAACTCAGGAGTGGGAAGAACTTTGTTACTAGAACCGGATTCCTATTGGTTCTTTCAGGTACAGGTCAAACTCTGCTCTGAGTTCTTTTTACAAGAGGAAACAGGACAGGAATAAAAGAACTTGAGGTCATGGGGTAGAGGGACAATGAAGCTTAGAAAGCATGAACCCAAAGTTAGTGATTTTGTGGGACTGCTCCATACAGAAAGCTGTGTCCTTAATTTTTTGTCCAAGTGCTTTCTCTGCTTAGACAGTACAGAGTTCCAACCCTGCCCCTCATGTTAATCATCCTGTTTCTACATAAAATATGTGACTCAGTGAATTTGGGGGTCACTGTTACCAAACTAAAATTAAAGCAAAGTTACATAAAATACCATTGCAGTTATACTAAATTTTAATGACATATTTTGTATGTCAGGCCAATCTAGGTGCCAATCTAGACGCCCCTATATTTATAAGGAGATATAATCTCAGTAGGTTTCACTACATCCAAAGTTCTGTATTTGTTGCAACCTCTAAAAGCTTTAGGAATATGTTTTCTTCCTTAATTCACGAACTTTTTGAAAATGTGATAATATGGTTTGAAGTCTGTATTTTAATTTTAAAGCAATCATAAGCTAACACATAAATTAAAACATTTTAAAAGTATATAATGTAAAAGTTAAAGTCTTCCCTATAAGTTACCACAAGTGGTACCCACTGTTAAAAGCTTAGCGTTGTTAAAATCTTAGCTCTGCAGATATTTTTCTATTTTTCTGTAGAAACACTTCTACATACATGTGAATATATAGGTATTTAGAAGTATACCTATTTAATAAAATATCATGAAATATTTTAAAGTCTGTATGTAGATTATTGTACTATTTTAAAAGCTGTGTAGTATCCTGTTATATGATAAACCATAATATATTTTTTCTTTTTTTTTCTTTTGCTAAAATATAAATAACATAAAATTTACCATTTTAACCATGTCTTTCTTTATTTTCCAGTTATCAAATTCTTTTTATTCATTTTTTTCCTCATTTGTGTTTCTTCTATTTTTCTCTTTTTTAATTGAGGTAACGGTTTATAACGTTATATAAATTTTATGTGTATATTATAATTTGACTTCCATTTACACTACAGTGTGCTTAACGCCAAAAGTTTAGTTTCAGTCGACTACCATATAGTTGGCTCCCTTTACCCACTTTGCTCTCCCCCACCTTCTTTTCATCTGGTAACTGCTAATCTGTTCTTTGTATCTATGTGTTTGTTTTTGTCTTGCTTTTGTGAGTAATGTAAGATAGGAGTCCAGTTTCATTATTTTAATATGAATAGCCTGTTTTCCCAACATCATTTATTGAAGAAACTATCCCTTCTCCACTGAATATTCTTGGCTCTCTTGTCAATTATTAATTGACCATATATGCCTAAGTTTATTTATGGGCTCTCAATTCTGTTTCATTTGTCTATGTGTCTGTTTTTATACCAATACCATACTGTTTTTATTATGATAGCTTTGCAATATAGTTTGAAATCAGGAAGTGTGATGTCTCCAGCTTTGTTCTTCTTTCTCAATATTGCTTTGCTTATTTGGGGACTCTTGTAGCACCAAACAAATTTTAGAATTCTTTGTTATATTTCTGTGAAAAAATGTCATTGGGATATTGATAAGGATTGCATTAAATGTATAGATGGCTTTGGGTAGTATGAACACTTTAACAATATTAATTCTTTCAATCCATGAGCAAGGGATATCTTTCCATTTATTTGTGTCTTCTTCTATGTCTTACATCAAGGTCTTATAGTTTTAAATATACAGACCTTTCACCCCCTTGGTTAAATTTATTCCTAAGTATTTTATTGTTTTTGATGCTATAATACATGGGATTGTTTTCTTTATTTCTTTTCAGATAATTTGTTGTTAATGTGTAGAAATGCAACTGATTTTTTGTGTGTTTATTTTTATCTTGAAATTTAACTGTATTTTATTACTTCCAGAAGATTTTTGGTGGAGTCTTTAGGGTTTTCTATATACAAATCATGTCATTCACATGCAAAATTTTATTTCTTCCTTTCTGATTTGGATACCTTTTATTTCTTTTTCTTGTGCAATTGCTTTAGCTAGGGCTTCCAGTATTATGTTGAATAGGATTGGTGAGAATGACCACTCTTGCTTGTTCCTGATGTTAGAAGAAAAGTTTTCAGCTTTTCACCTTTGAGTATGATATTAGCTGTGGATTTGTCATATATGACCTTTATTATATGGAGGTACATTCCTTATATATTCAATTTTGAAAGTTTTTTATCATGAAAGGTTTTGTCAAATGCCTTTTCTGCATTTATTGAGATGATCTTATAGTTTTAATTTTTAGTCTATTAAGTTGATATATTATAGTTGTTGATTTGCATATTGAGCATCTTTGTATCCCAGGAATGAATTTCACTTGATCATGATATTTGATCCTTTTAATGTGTGGTTGAATTCAATTTGCTAGTATTTTGTGGATTTGTTTTTTGCATCTATATTCATCAGGGATATTGGCCTGTAGGTTTTTTTTTCTTTTCTTTTCTTGTAGTGTCCTTGTTTTGCTTTGGTATCTGGGTAATTATGGCCTCATAAAATGTTTTTGTACATGTTTACTTCTCTTCCATTTTTTGAACAGCTTGAGAAGAATTGGCTTTAATTCTTCTTTAAATGCTTTCTAGAATTAACCTGTGAAACTATACAGTCATGGGCTTTTCTTTTGGGGGAAGTTTTTGATTACTGATTCAATGTCCTATTTATTACTGATCTCTTCAGATTTTCTGTTCCTTCATGATTCAGTCTTCATTGGTTGAATGTTTCTAGGAATTTATTCATTTTTTCTGTGTTGTCCAATTTGTCAGAATATAATTGTTTATAGTAGTTTCCTCTGATCCCTTGTATTTCTGTGGTATTAATTGGAATGTCTCCTTTTTTCACTTACAATTTTATTTATTTGAGTCCTCTTTTTCTTGTTTAATCTAACTACAGATTTGTCAATTTTGTTTATCTTTTCAAAGAACCAGCTCTAGCTTTCTTATTCTCTTCTATTGTTTTCCTATTCTCTATTTCATTTATTTTTGCTTAATCTTTATTATTTCCTTACTTCTGCTAACTTTGAGCTTAGTTTTTTCTTGTTTTTCCAGTTCCTTGAGGTACACTGCTAGGTTGTTCATATGAGGCCTTTCTTTTATGTTTTTTTAAATGTAGGCTTTTATAGCCATAAACTTTCCTCATTAGACTGTTTTTGCTGCATTCCCAAGTAATGGTGTGTTATGTTTTTATTTTATTTTGTCTAAAGATATTTTTTGACTTCTCTTTTGCTTTCTTCTTTGATCCACTTGTTGTTCAGAAGTGTGTTGTTTAATTTCCATTTATTTGTAAAATTTCCAGCTTTCCTCCTGTTATTGATTTCTAGTTTCATACTATTGTGGTAGGAAAAAAAATACTTGATATAATTTATTTCTCCTTAAATTTGTTAAGACTTGTTTTGAGGCCTAACATATTATCTAGCCTAGGAAAAGTTCTATGTGCACTTGATAACTGTGTGTATTCTGTTGCTGTTGGGTGGAATGTTCTATATATGTGTGTTAGGTCTATTAGGTCTGTAGTGTTGTTCCAATTCACTGTTTCCCTATTGATTTTCTGGATGATCTATCCACTGTAGAAATGGGATAGTTAAGCCCCCCACTATTATTGTGTTGGTGCTTTTTTCTTCTTAATTCTGTTAGCATTTACTTTACATATTTTGGCATTCCAATGTTGGGTACGTAGATATTTACAATTGTTATATCTTCTTGATAAATTGACCCCTTTTAGATTATATAATGACCTTCTTTGTCTCATGTTATAGCTTTTGACTTAAAGTCTGTTTTGTTTGATATAAATATAGCTTCTCTCTTTTGGTTTCATTTACTCAGAATATTTTTTTCATTCCTTCATTTTGATCCTATGTGTGTCCTTATAGGTGACATGCTTCTATTGTGAGCATATATAGTTGAGCCTTGTTTTATTATCCACTCAGCCTTTTGATTGAGGAATTGAATTAATTTACATTTAAATGATTCTTGATATGTAAGAACTTACTAATGCCATCCTATTCATTATTTTCTGCCTTTTTGTAGCTTCCTATTCTTTTCTTCCTCTCATTGTTTTCCTTTCTGAATTGATGATTTTTCATAGTGGTATGCTTAGATTTTCTTTTTGTCTTCTGTGTATCTACTGTAGGTTTTTGCTTTGTTGTTGCTATGAGGCTTACATAAAATATCTTGTAGATATTACAGTCTATTTTATGCTGATAACAAGTTAACTGCATACAAAACTTCTACCCTTTTACTCCTTCCACATTATGTTTATGATGTCACAATTTACCACTTTTTGTATTGTGTAGCTATTAACAAATTATTATCATTATATTTATTTTTATACTTTTGTCCTTTAAACTTTATACTAGAGTTAAGTTATTAACACATCACCATATTGTAGTATTACAGTATTCTGAATTTAATTATATATTTACCCTTACCAATATGTTCTATGTCTTCATATGCTTTTATGTTCTTTATTAGCATCCTTTCATGTCAACTTAAAGAACTTCTTTCAGCATTTCTTATAAGGCAGGTCTAGTGGGTGATGAGCTCCTTCAGCTTTTGTTTGTTGAAGTCTTTATCTCACCTTTGTATCTGAAGGACAACTTTTCCCAGTAGTTTTCTTAGTTGTTGTTGTTTTTTTTCTTCAGTATTTTGAATATATCATCCCACTTTCTTCTAGCCTGCAAGGTTTGATAATATTATGGGTGTTCCTATGTATGAGATTTTTTTTTTTTTTTGCTATTTAAATATTCTTTCTTTGCCTTTGCTTTTAGACAATTTTATTATCATGTGTTTTGGAAAAGATTGTTTGGGGTTGAAGTTTTGGGTGACCTATTAGTTTTATGAACTGGATGTCCAAATCTCTCCCCAGATTTGGGATGTTCTCAGCCATTATTACTTTAAATGAGCTTTTTGCCCCATTCTCCCTTTCTTCTTTGGGGATTCCAATAATGAATAGATTATTTCTCTTAATGGTAGTCCATAGTTCACATAGCATTTCTTCACTCTTTTGCATTCTTTACTTCTTTATTCTCCTCTAATTAGATAATTTCAAAGGATGTGTCTTCTATACTTCACAGATTCTTCTGCTTGATCTAGTCGATTATTGATGATCTCTGTTGCATTTATTTCATTTATTGTATTCTTCAGCTCCATGATTTTTGTTTGGTTCTTTTTAAAGATTTCTGTCTCTATGTTAAAATTTGCATTTTGCTCATGTATTATTTTCCTGAATTCATTGAATTGTCTTTCTGTGTTGTCTTATAGTTCACTCAACTTCCTTAGAATAGTTATTTTGAATTTTTTGTTGCATAAATCACAGATCCATATTTCTTTGGAGCTGGTTATTGAAAAAAATGATTGTATTCCTTTTGTAGTATTATATTTCCTTTATTTTTATATCTCTTGGGGTCTTGCATTGCTGTCTTCACATTTGAGGAAGCAGTCTCCTTCTCCAGTCTTTACTGGCTGACTTTGGGAGAAAAATACTTTCTGTCAGCCCTGCTAGGAATTCTAAGGCTTTCTTAGAACTTTTCTATGGGTGCACCTGATCCACATTTCGTGTTCTCTTGTAAGATAATTCTTAAGCTTGTATGACTTCTCTTGATCTGCCAGGCTGGGTGCTGCCAGACTCCTTTTTGCTTTCTCTAGGGTGGTCCTGAATGCTTAAGTGGTGTCATTTCTCCCGAGTCCGCAGAGCTGGTTCAGCTTGCTGTGTGTGCTCACTAGCCACCTTCAAAGGCTGATTCTTGCAGCTATTGGGAACATACATAAAGAACCATTCCTGCAGCGGGGGAATGTGTGAGTGAGGCCTGTGGAGTGCTATTGGTGCCTGTGGGCCAGTTGGAGGGATCTACAGGTGAGGCATCCCCTGTGGTTCACAGGCAGACATCCTGATGGATTCTGTGATGCAGTTAGTAGCACTCATGTCCCTCTGGTCCTCTCTGAGAGCCGTATCTGCCACTTTCCCAGTTGCTCCCCACCACTCAGTCACACAGCACACCTCAATATTCCCCTTTAATCTATCCAATATCTGACTTTTTTGCTCTGAGAGTGTGTCAGAAATTCTCTGCTGGACTCCTGGATTTCCACAAGACTCTTGTTCTTTGGTGATTGTCTAAACTGGTGGTCTTGGAGGAAAGGCAGAAGAAAATTCTTATTCTGCTATGATGATAATGTCACTGTGGTCCAATTTCTTTCTTTATGAACTTTTACTTTCTAGTGCTTTTTGCTACAATCTGTGAGTTCATTTGTCCAGAAGGTTCAAAAGCAGAATTTAAGACTGATAGTTTAGATTTGCTCTCAATAGTTTTAATACTTTATTCCATGGTCTTCCTGCTTCTATTGTTGCCTTTGAGAAAATTTCCCTCAGTTTAATTGTTGTTTCTTTGTAGTTAATCTGTCTTTTCTCACTGGTTGTTTTTAAGTCTCTCTATCTTTGGTCTTATGTAGTTTCACTCTGCTGTGTCTAAATATGAGTTTATTTTGCTTGAGATAAATGTTTCTTAAACCTGAGGATTCATGGCTTTCTTCAAATTTAGAAAATACTTAATTATTATCTCTGTTATTATATTGCCTCATCATTGTTTTAATTCTATCCTTCAGAAATTCATATTAGAAGTTTTCTGGACCCTCTGACTTTATTCTCATGACTCTTAATTAGTCTTCCAATTTTTCATTTCTTTATTAGCCCTGGTGCATTCTGGGCAATTTCTTAATCTCTATCTTTCAGTTTACTAATTGTTCCTCAGCTATATCAGTTTAACCAATTTCTTTCTTATTTCAATGACTACATTTTTTTTTCTTTTCCGGTACATGGACCTCTAACTGTTGTGGCCTCTCCAATTGTGGAGCACAGGCTCTGGACGTGCAGGCTCAGCGGCCATGGCTCACAGGCTCAGCCGCTCCATGGCCTGTGGGATCTTCCCGGACCGGGGCACGAACCCGTGTCCCCTGCATCGGCAGGTGGACTCTCAACCACTGCATCACCAGGGAAGCCCCCCCTTTTTTTTTTCTTCTCAGAGATATTAGTAGCAAAATTTTTAAAGCATGGTTTCTGAAGAGTTGTCTGGTTTTACATTTTGGTCTCCCTATTTACTAGTCCTGCAGCTTGGGTCAACTTAATTAACCTTTGTGTGTTTTTCATGCTTAAAATTGGGATAGCAATTGTATCTAATATATGACGTTGTTTTGGTAATTATGTAAAATCATTTGTTTAAAATGCTTAAAAGTATACTCGGCACACATTAAGTTTTCAAAAATATTATTATAACTTTTCAAATTTGTCTTTTTATTATTTATAGTATTTTACTGTTATGTGCTTAATACAATTGATTCTTGAACAACATGGGTTTAAACTGCATGGGTCTACTTATATATCTTTTTTTTTCAATACATGTACTACTACATGATTCATAATTGGTTGAATCTGCAGATGCAGAACTACAGATATGGAGGACCAACTGTAAAGTTATATATGGATTTTCAATTGCATGGAGAGTTGGAACCCCTAACACCTGTGTTATTCAAGAGTCAACTGTACTTTATTATTTTAACAACCTTAAAATAGTTTAAATACATTTAATATTCTATAATTCTTAGATAGTTCTTCTGAAGTTTTAGGTATTTAAAGCCGGTATTTATTGTATATTTTGAATCTTGTTCTTCATAAGTTGATGAGTTTTGTGATTTTAGATTAAGAAGCTTTTTGTGCAGTGTAGGAATTCCATGTGACCTGGGTTTCTGACTGTGTCCCTCAAAAGCCATTTTGTATTTACTTCTTCTAAGCCCTGGGTGGTCACTGGCCCAGGACCAATTTTTATAATAATTCTTTATTTGGGATTTCCCAGGGCACACACAGGAGCATGGCACAGTCCTGGGCTTTGTTGTTTCAGAGGAAACTTTCTATTTTCCCCAAGCTTGTACAAACACAAGTTTACTTGGCATCTATCTGTGCTTGTGGGTAATTATTTTTTCCTCACCAAACCACTCATTTATTAAAAAGAAAGTCTTGTGATGTTTTAGTTTCAAGTTTCTGCCTTTTGTAGGTCCAAAATTTTGTCTATTGATTCCACATAGACTTTAAGTGCAAAGCTCATACAAATTATTTAGTGTAATATTTTATCTCCCGCTCCTCCTAGGGGAACAGTAATGTAATTTACATGTTTAACACTCTGTTTTCACTTCCTTTTTTATCTGTAATAGGGGACTTTCCCTTCTTACCTATTTGGCTATGCATTTTAAAAATTATGTAAAATTTATGCATCCCTGAATGAATGTATGAATGCTTTTTCTGACTGGGAATTATACCTTTGTGAACTGGGAAAGAGTTGCTAGGAGAGCATGTTAGAAGAGTGAGCAAAAACCTCTGAAGGGAAATTGAGATTGAAAGCCAGGGTATAATTTTGTGGTACTTGTTTAGTTTCTGTCACCAACAACTGATGTTCAACTGCCAGGAAGATATGCACAGGAAGCTGTTCTGGGTGATGCTATTAAGGGTTGGTATAGTCAATGACCCATGGTCCACAGTTCTTTTTGGTAATTGTGCTTCCTCCATAGAAAGTCATATCCCATCCACATTTCTGGAAACCCCACAAACATACAATTAAAACAGAAAATAGAAAGCTTCAGATTGAATTTTGTCTGATTCGTGGGGGCCCCTCTGCACCTGCCGTCCCCAGGGAGTCTAGGTCACTTACAGGGCGGTATTTTCACACATAGAGGGAGGATGGCTCCTTGTTGCAGATGCTGCTCAGATATCTGCCAGGAGACTCACTAAGTCTTCCTGTGCCTCTGTCTCCCCTCCTCTCCAAGACTAGGTTTACCTCTACTCCCCACCCCAGGAATAGAAATGCCTTCTTTAGAAGGGGTTTATAGAAACTTCTACTAATACTGAAGAAACTGGTACTCCTCACGAAGAAGAAAAATTTGAGTTTGGTAAAATTCCAGTCTCTAAAAACAATTACTATCTGAAACTAAAACTTCCTCCTGCCCTTCTCTAATTAAGCAAATATGGAGATACTTCTTTTAGAAACTGGGTCTCTGGAGCATCTCCATCTTTATATCTGCCAGGGAGGTGATAGAGAACAGCTTCCAGGCATTCTTTTTTTCTTTTTTTTTCTTTTTTTTTTTTTTTTGCGGTACGCGGGCCTCTCACTGTTGTGGCCTCTCCCATTGTGGAGCACAGGCTCTGGACGCGCAGGCTCAGCAGCCGTGACTCACGGGCCCAGCCGCTCCACGGCATGTGGGATCTTCCCGGACCGGGGCACGAACCCGTGGCCCTGCATCGGCAGGCGGACTCTCAACCACTGCGCCACCAGGGAAGCCCCAGGCATTCTTACTCAGTCTGAATTCCATGTCATGCTGTTTGGCCTATGCAGGGCCCCAGTAGACTTCTAGAGATTAATTGATTGCATTGTAGAGAATCTGCTGGGCAGAAGGGTCTGGTTCTGCCTAAATAACGTCTAGGTGTTGTCTATTAAGACAAAATCAATATTTCCACTAGCCAATTCTGCTCCAGAAGGTCTCCAACAAACATTATCACCTCCAAAAGTATATATTTATTACCCTGGACATAAAATTCCTAGGTCAAGCCCCACTCAAGAGAGACATATGTTGTTCAAGATAATTACAGTAACTATTAAAATTACTACTATAACTACTACCACACAATGATGATGACCATGACAATGACTACTTCTACGGCCATGTATGCAGCATATTTATATATATTATGACACTTATTCTGCCATAGTGACCTTGGAGCCCCAAGTTCAACCAGATATATTCAGAGATCTCTGAAGTTTACCAGCCTCATTTTTCTACCCTAACTGTCCTAGTAGTCAACTTCCTCAAATGGGAGATGTTATTTATTTTCTTCTGAATTGTATTTCATGAAGATTCTCTTCTCCTCTGTTTCAATACTGGCATCCCCCATCTTGGCACTATGCTCTGTGTCCCATTCAAGACATTGAACAGTATTTGCAGAGACTGCTTTTGCTCTGTGTCCAAGATAGCATCCTTCTGCCTGCTGCTACCTGTGGAATCTCTAAGGCAAGAGTCTACATGGCTGTGCCAAGAGGCTTTTATATCTATGCGTAACTCTGCTTCCCTGTGGTACCTGTGACTCCATCTGACTTGTAGCTAAATATCTTTGCAGAGGGATAGTTTTATCTCTCACTTTGGTTAAACATATGTACACACAATTTCACTTATGCCATTACAGTCTTAAACATTAAGTTACCTTTCCCTCCACTGAACCATTTAGCTTCCTAATCTCTGAATGTGGTCCCTAGTTTGCTTCCCACTTTAGGTATGCTTCCAGTCTATGTCTATCCATATGTAAATGCCTACCATCTGTCAAATACAGAGCAGCACCCAGATGGAGCATGTCAATCATTTCAGAAGACTTGTTGTCACCACTGTGACCCATCAACCTCACTATGACAACACTTGTCTCTAACAACTCGTTATTTCTCTTTTCTACCTGCAACACTCACTTTCACACAAACCATGAATTCCGCCCCACACCATTTGGTAATACCTTAGGAAATATTAACTTCCAACCAAACAGGATACATTTCCATAGAAGACATATTGGAATCAATGAAAGGTTGTGAATATTTTGAAAAATCTCCTCAGATGTTTATGAAAAACTTATACCCACCATGAACTCCTCCACCAACTTTTGGTTGCTTCTCTCTCTACTCTCTTCCCTAATTTGCTTCCATCCATCAGAATCCTATGACTTCCTGGCTGGCCAGGATGAGGAGGAATTTACAGGCCACCTAGGAACCTTTCCAGTAGGCAAGGACTTGAAGATCAGCTCTGGCCCCTCTTCTAAACACAAATAAGCCATTTATGCAGAAAGTTAAAGTAGCATTGCTTGATATACTTTAAGGTTAGAAAGGTCAAAAAACCCAGGCCATTTTTTAAATGAATCTTTTAAAAATATATAAATAGCATATGTTTATTGTAGGAATACTAGAAAACACTAATAAGCAAAATGAGGAAAATAAAAATCACCTTTAATTACATTATTCAGATATAATTACAGTAAAGACTTGATGTTTATTGTCTCAGACATTTTTTTACTGGAGAGCAAGAGAGTGGTGTGCAGCAGATAAACTGCATTTAGTAGCCACTTTCCCCTTAGCAATATATCATGAGCATCTTTTATTGCTATTAAATATTCTTCTACAGAAGCATTTTAATGGCAGCTTGGTAATCCATACATAATTTATTTTCAAACTGCCTTTGTTAGGTGTTTTTAGCCTTTTCTTTTTACATGATTATAATGCTTCATCACATCACATACATACATCAGCATTTCCCAAAGTAAAACTAAGTTTATAGTGAATGATACTGTTAAGTATTCACCTGAACAGATAACATTGAGTCTATGGTTATTATTTCACTATCAGTCTCCAGGTTACAAACACCTGTGATTTTGTGATTTAAAGTTTCATGCAGCAAAAGGTCCAAAAAGGCAACTTGCATCTGCCTGGACAGCCTGATCTGAGCAGATTGTTCTGTATAACATTTCTGAGGACTACATACTATCAGAATGAGAGTGACAATAGGCTTTGACATGATGCATGCTTTGCAGGGTGTAGCCGTATTAAGACCAGCTCATGGTATAAAAAGCAGTATGGATTAGAAATAGGGAAGGGGATAATGCAATGATATAGAGCAAGTGCTTTGAATCTTAGTAAAAATCCTATTCTACGAAGTTAAAAATTGACTAAGGAAAAATTTCACCTAAGAAACCTGAGCCATTGCAACAACGGCCCTGTTATCTTAAGAAACATTGAGAGATGATATATCATAGCAAGACATCAAAGTGTTTAAGAGTCAGACTATGGAACTGGACTGCCTAGGTTTGACTCCCAGTTGTTACTACTAGAAATTGACCATATTGGTCTTGATCAACTTACTTGCCTTTTCTGGTGCCTCAGTTTCCTCAATTGCGTAAAGGGGATAGTGCTGACTTCACAAGCTTACTGAGGGTATTAATGACTTTGTGGGCATAAAGCAATTTGAACTTATTCAACTTATTAACAGCCATATATAAGTGTTAGCTCTCACCAGTGTCAAGATGTGGAATTTCTCTGGCATTGAGAGGATCGCCTTTAACTCTCTAGCACCTATGGAAAAGAAGATAGTGGTGAGACACTGAAGAGCTCTTCTACTTCCTTTTCTTGCTAATTGTGCAAGACTTACTTTAAAAAGTAGTTTTCATTTCCTGAACATGGGACTCAACAGGTGGCTGAGGGAACATCTTCTCAAATAGCTAAACTAAGCCTTCACGCTCTTATGGTCGCTACTAATCATCTTCAGTGAGTTAATATGAGTTAGAACTGAGGTGGAAGCAAGATGAGATCTCCAGCTCTTGAAAGGTCTAAGGATTTATCAGAGCCCAGGGACCAGTAGAAATGCTCAGTTCTCTGCTTCCTGCTTAGATTTCATAGTCAAATACAAAACAGTTGCCCCAGGAAAATCATATTGCCATACATCCTAATTCTTAATGTTTAAGGCAGGCCACTTTACCATTTGTTGATCATGAATTGAATGAATGAATGAATCTGATTCTCTTAGATCTCAGAGAGTAATACGTTCTCATAAATAAAATTTTCATAATTTCAATGCTTAATAGTCCTCCATGAAAAGTATTTAGGTAGTTATCTACAAGATTTTGGCTTAAAAGATAAATTGAGACCCTTTGCTAATGTCCTTTTGCTTAATCATGGGCTATGAGGGAGAGGAAGTCTGCTGCTGAGAAACAAGATTCCTTTCGCTACATACAGTAGGCACTAAATAAATATTTGTTAATTGAGTAAAAGGACTCTCACATAAAATATGACTAGAGAAAACATCAGTTCAGGGTGGGTTCAACTCTCATAAGCTCTCACTGGGTATGTTTCCTGATGAACTCTTTGTGACTTGAGACCGTGTTATCATGTAGCAGTGTGTCTACCCCTTGAAAAGCATGGGTGAGAAGGCAGTTGGTGGGGAAGAGGGGAAGCAAAATGAAATGGAGAGAATCACTAAACATCCAACATCCATGGGACTTGCTTCTGGCAATCCCTTTGGGGAAGAGAAGGTTTGCAATTTGCCTCATGATTGTAAAATGAATGAGGGTTAAAGCAGCTATGCTCCAACAAAAATTAATTAAAAAAAATAAAACGAATGCAGATTGGTTGTATGTTTGAGGGAGATTGAATTGTTGATGATAATGGAGTAGGGGAATAGAAAAGGAGGGAAAGATGGAATGTTTTGAGCAATTTAGCAGAGTAATATAAATTTCTAAATTGTGATGCAAACGCTCCATGTTAACCTTGGATTTTTGATCCCCTCACAGCTCTGCTCAGTGAACAGGCAGGTGAGTCACACTTTGTGTTTGTTGGTTTTGATCTGTGGTATATCAGCCACCCAGCTACCACAAGGTCCTGTAGAGATGGATGTAGAAAGACTGGAGAGATGTCTACATGTTACTGCTCCCCGGGCCAACCTGCTCCAGCATCACACAGTTTCTGCTCCCGACACTTCCTGTGGCATTTGGCTCTGGCTTTGCAGTGGTATTTTTGGAGTTATCGCTTCTCTTATATGACTGACCTCTGCTTCCTGATACTACATATCCAAATTCTGGTAATCATGGTATAAGTGAACAGTGATAGAAAGAATATTTTCATCTGAGATATAACTTAGTTCCTTACCTTGAGGTCAAAACCCTCAACTATAATCCTAAAATATAATGCAGATGTCACAGAGAGAACATAGTCTGATACCATAAATAAGTGAAGAGACAGGGCAGAAACTAGAGAATCTGTGACCAATCTAAGAAGAGCAGCCCCAGGGGAGGATATGTGTCCTTGGCAATGATTTTTTTTTCACTATAATCAGTCACCTAAGAACTGAACCTTGGATTTAAACTCATTTCCACCTAATTGTACGTTGAATAAATGGACAAAAAATTTTGAAACATTTCAGTAGAAAGTTCTGAAAATTAAAGATACTGGATCTTGGGGGGACCTTCAAGATGGTGGAGGAGTGTGACATGGAGATCACCTTCCTCCCCACAGATACATCAGAAATACAGCTACATGTGGAACACTACAGAACACCTACTGAAAGCTGGCAGAAGATCTCAGACTTTCCAAAAGCCCAGAAACTCTCCAACTATCTGGGTAGGGCAAAAGAAAAAAGAAAAAACAGAGACAAAAGAATAGGGATTGGACCTGCACCTCTGGGAGGGAGCTGTGAAGGAGGAAAAGTTTCCACATACTAGGAACCCCCTTCACTGGTGGAGACAGGGGGTGGGTGGGTGGGAAGCTTCAGAGCCAAGGAGGAGAATGCAGCAACAGGGGTGCAGAGGGCAAAGCAGAGAGATTCCCACACAGAGGATCGGTGCCAACTAGCACTCACCAGCCTGAGAGGCTTGTCTGCTCACCTGCTGGGGTGGGTTGGCACTGCGAGCTGAGGCTCAGGCTTCAGAGGTCAGATCCCAGGGAGAGGACTGGGGTTGGCTGCATGAACACAGCCTGAAGGGGGCTAGTGCACCACAGTTAGCCGGAAGGGAGTCCAGGAAAACGTCTGGAGCTGCCTAAGAGGCAAGAGACCATTGTTTCAGGGTGCGTGAGGAGAGGGGATTCAGAGCACCGCCTAAACGAGCTCCAGAGATGGGCGCAAGCTGCGGCTAACAGCGTGGACACCAGAGATGGCCATGAAATGCTAAGGCTGCTGCTGCAGCCACCAACAAGACTGTGTGCAAGCACAGGTCATTATCCACACCTCCCCTCCCAGGAGCCTGTGCACACTCCCACTGCCAGGGTCCCATGATCCAGGGACACTTCCCCGGGGAGAACACATGGCGTGCCTCAGGCTGTTGCAATGTCACACCAACCTCTGTTACCACAGGCTCGCCCAGCATTCTGTACCCCTCTCCCCCCAGCCTGAGAGAGCCAGAACCCCCTAATCAGCTGCTACTTTAACCCTGTCCTGTCTGGGCAGGGAACTGATGCCAGAGGGTGACCTACATGCAGAGGAGGGGCCAGATCCAAAGCTGAACCCCAGGAGCTGTGCAAACAAAGAAGAGAAAGGGAAATTTCTCCCAGCAGCCTCAGGAGCTGCAGCTTAAATCTCCACAATCAACTTGATGTACCCTGCATCTCTGGAATACTTTAATAAACAACAAATCAACCCAAAATTGAGGCGGTGGATATTGGGAGCAACAGTAGACTTGGGGTTTGCTTTCTGCATCTAACTTGTTTCTGGTTTTATGTTTATCTTGGTTTAGTATTTAGAGCTTATTATCATTGGTAAATTTGTTTATTAATTTCGCTGCTCTCTTCCTTTCTTTTTATACATATATATTTTTTCCTTTTTCTCTTTTTCTGAGTGTGTGTGTATGCTTCTTTGTGTGATTTTGTCTGTATAGCTTTGCTTTCGCCATTTGTCCTAGGATTCTGTGTGACTGTTTTTTAATTGTTTTTTATTTTTAGTATAGTTTTTAGTGCATGTTATCATTGGTGGATTTGCTTTCTGGTTTCGGTGCTCTCTTCTTTCCTTTTTTTAATTACTGTTTTATTTTTAATATTATTTTTTATTTTAATAACTTTTTATTTTACTTTATTTTATTTATTTATTTTCTTCTCCCTTTTCTTCTTAGCCATGTGGCTGACAGGGTCTTGGTGCTCGAGCCAGGTGCCAGGCCTAAACATCTGAGTGGGAGAGCCAAGTTCAGGACACTGGTCCACCAGAGCCCTCCCAGTCACACATAGTATCAAATGGTGAAAGCTTTCCCAGAGATCTCCATCTCAATATAAAGACCCAGCTCCACTCAATGACCAGCAAACTACAGTGCTGGACACCCTATGCCAAACAACTAGCAAGACAGGAACACAACTCCACCCATTAACAGAGAGGCTACATAAAATCATAATAAGTTCACAGACACCCCAAACCACACCACCAGACGAGGTCCTGCTCAACAGAAAGGCAAGACCCAGCCTAATCCACCAAAACACAGGCACTACTCCCTTCCACCAGGAAACCTGCACAGCCCACTGAACCAACCTTACCCACTGGGGGCAGACACCAAAAACAATGGGAACTACGAACCTGCAGCCTACAAAAAGGAGACCCCAAACACAGTAAGTTAAGCAAAATGAGAAGACAGAGAAACACACAGCAGATGAAGGAGCAAGGTAAAAGCCCACCAGAACAAATGAAGAAGAAATAGGCAATCTACCTAAAAAAGAATTCAGATCAATGGTAGTAAAGATGATCCAAAATCTTGGAAATAGAATGGAGAAAATACAAGAAATGTTTAACAAGGACCTAGAAGAACTAAAGAGCAAACAAACTATGATGAAACCACAAAAAATGAAATTAAAAATTCTCTAGAAGGAATCAATAACAGAATAACTGAGGCAGAAGAACAGATAAGTGACCTGGAAGATAAAATAGTGGAAATAACTACTGCAGAGCAGAATAAAAAAAAAGAATGAAGAGAATTGAAGACAGTCTCAGAGACTTCTGGGACAACATTAAACACACGAACATTTAAATTATAGGGATCCCAGAAGAAGAAGAGAGAAAGAAAGGAACTGAGAAAATATTTGAAGAGATTATAGTTAAAAACTTCCCTAATATGGGAAAGGAAACAGTTAATCAAGTCCAGGAAGTGCAGGATAAATCTGTACAGGATAAATCCAAGGAGAAACAAGACACATATTAATCAAGCTATCAAAAATTAAATATAATGAAAAAATATTAAATGCAACAAGGGAAAAACAACAAATAACATACAAGGGAACCCCCATAGGGTTAACAGCTGATCTTTCAGCAGAAACTCTGCAAACCAGAAGGGAGGGGCAGAACGTATTTAAAGTGATGAAAGGGAAAAACGTACAGCCAAGATTACTCTACCCAGCAAGGATCTCATTCAGATTTGATGGAGAAATTAAAACCTTTACCGACAAGCAAAAGCTAAGAGAATTCAGCAACACCAAACCAGCTTTACAACAAATGCTAAAGGAACTTCTCTAGACAAGAAACACAAGAGAAGGAAAAGACATACAGTAACAAACTGAAAACAATTAAGAATATGGTAATAGGAACATACATATCAATAATTACCTTATATGTAAATGGATTAAATGCTCCCAACAAAAGACATAGACTGGCTGAATGGATAAAAAAACAAGACCCATATATATACTGCCTACAAGAGATCGACTTCAGACCTAGGGATACATACAGACTGAAAGTGAGGGGATGGAAAAAGAAATTCCATGCAAATGGAAACCAAAAGAAAGCTGGACTAGCAATTCTCATATCAGACAAAAGAGACTTTAAAATAAAGACTATTACAAGAGCAAAGAAGGGCACTACATAATGAGCAAGGGATCAATCCAATAAGAATATATAACACTCCCACCAAAAGACACAGATTGGCTGAATGGATACAAAAACAAGACTCATATATGCTGTCTACAAGAGACCCACTTCAGACCTAGAGACACATACAGACTGAAAATAAGGGGATGGAAAAAGATATTCCGTGCAAATGGAAACCAAAAGAAAGCTGGAGTAGCAACTCTCATATCAGACAAAATAGACTTTAAAATAAGGACTATTAAAAGAGACAAAGAAGGACACTACATAATGATCAAGGGATCGATCCAAGAAGAAGATATAACAATTGTAAATATTTATGCACCCAACATAGGAGCACCTCAATACATAAGACAAATACTAACAGCCATAAAAGGGGAGATCGACAGTAACACATTCATAGTAGGGGACTTTAACACCCCACTTTCACCCATGGACAGATCATCCAAAATGAAAACAAATAAGGAAACACAAGCTTTAAATAACACCTTAAACAAGATGGACTTCACTGATATTTATAGGACACTCCCTCCAAAAACAACAGAATACACATTTTTCTCAAGTGCTCATGGAACATTCTCCAGGATAGATCATATCTTGGGTCACAAATCAAGCCTCGGTAAATTTAAGAAAATTGAATTTGTATCAAGTATCTTTTCTGACCACAACGCCATGAGACTAGATATCAATTACAGGAAAAGATCTGTAAAAAATACAAACACATGGAGGCTAAACAATACACTACTTAATAATGAAGTGATCACTGAAGAAATCAAAGAGGAAATAAAAAAATACCTAGAAACAAATGACAATGGAGACACAATGACCCAAAACCTATGGGATGCAGCAAAAGCAGTTCTAAGGGGGAAGTTTATAGCAATACAAGCCCATCTTAAGAAGCAGGAAACATCTCGAATAAACAACCTAACCTTGCACCTCAAGCAATTAGAGAAAGAAGAACAAAAAAACCCCAAAGCTAGCAGAAGGAAAGAAATCATAAAAATCAGATCAGAAATAAATGAAAAAGAAATGAAGGAAACGATAGCAAAGATCAATAAAACTAAAAGCTGGTTCTTTGAGAAGATAAACAAAATAGATAAACCACTAGCCAGACTCATCAAGGAAAAAAGGGAGAAGACTCAAATCAATAGAATTAGAAATGAAAAAGGAGAAGTAACAACTGACACTGCAGAAATAAAAAAAATCATGAGAGATTACTACAAGCAACTCTATGCCAATAAAATGGACAACCTGGAAGAAATGGACAAATTCTTAGAAAGGCACAACCTGCCAAGACTGAATCAGGAAGAAATAGAAAATATGAACAGACCAATCACAAGCACTGAAATTGAAACTGTGATTAAAAATCTTCCAACAAACAAAAGCCCAGGACCAGATGGCTTCACAGGTGAATTATATCAAACGTTTAGAGAAGAGCTAACACCTATCCTTCTCAAACTCTTCCAAAATATAGCAGAGGGAGGAACACTCCCAAAGTCCTCCTACGAGGCCACCATCACCTTGATACCAAAACCAGACAAGGATGTCACAAAGAAAGAAAACTACAGGCCAATATCACTGATGAACATAGATGCAAAAATCCTCAACAAAATACTAGCAAACAGAATCCAACAGCACATTAAAAGGATCATACACCATGATCAAGTGGGGTTTATTCCAGGAATGCAAGGATTCTTCAATATACGCAAATCTATCAACGTGATACACCATATTAACAAATTGAAGGAGAAAAACCATATGATCATCTCAATAGATGCAGAGAAAGCTTTTGACAAAATTCAACACCCATTTATGATAAAAACCCTGCAGAAAGTAGGCATAGAGGGAACTTTCCTCAACATAATAAAGGCCATATATGACAAGCCCACAGCAAACATCATCCTCAATGGTGAAAAACTGAAAGCATTTCCACTAAGATCAGGAACAAGACAAGGTTGCCCACTCTCACCACTCTTATTCAACATAGTTTTGGAAGTTTTAGCCACAGCAATCAGAGAAGAAAAGGAAATAAAAGGAATCCAAATCGGAAAAGAAGAAGTAAAGCTGTCACTGTTTGCAGATGACATGATACTATACATAGAGAATCCTAAAGATGCTACCAGAAAACTACTAGAGCTAATCAATGAATTTGGTAAAGTAGCAGGATACAAAATTAATGCACAGAAATCTCTGGCATTCCTATATACTAATGATGAAAAATCTGAAAGTGAAATCAAGAAAACACTCCCATTTACCACTGCAACAAAAAGAATAAAATATCTAGGAATAAACCTACCTAAGGAGACAAAAGACCTGTATGCAGAAAATTATAAGACACTGATGAAAGAAATTAAAGATGATACAAATAGATGGAGAGATATACCATGTTCTTGGATGGGAAGAATCAACATTGTGAAAATGACTCTACTACCCAAAGCAATCTCCAGATTCAATGCAATCCCTATCAAACTACCACTGGCATTTTTCACAGAACTAGAACAAAAAACTTCACAATTTGTATGGAAACACAAAAGACCCCGAATAGCCAAAGCAATCTTGAGAACGAAAAAAGGAGCTGGAGGAATCAGGCTCCCTGACTTCAGGCTATACTACAAAGCCACAGTAATCAAGACAGTATGGTACTGGCAAAAAAACAGAAAGATAGATCAATGGAACAGGATAGAAAGCCCAGAGATAAACCCACACACATATGGACACCTTATCTTTGACAAAGGTGGCAGGAAAGTACAGTGGAGAAAGGACAGCCTCTTCAATAAATGGTGCTGGGAAAACTGGACAGGTACATGTAAAAGTATGAGATTAGATCACTCCCTAACACCATACACAAAAATAAGCTCAAAATGGATTAAAGACCTAAATGTAAGGCCAGAAACTATCAAACTCTTAGAGGAAAACATAGGCAGAACACTCTATGACATGAATCACAGCAAGATCCTTTCTGACCCACTCCTAGAGTAATGGAAATAAAAACAAAAATAAACAAATGGGACCTAATGAAACTTCAAAGCTTTTGCACGGCAAAGGAAACCATAAACAAGACCAAAAGACAACCCTCAGAATGGGAGAAAATATTTGCAAATGAAGCAACTGACAAAGGATTAATCTCCAAAATTTACAAGCAGCTCATGTAGCTCAATAACAAAACAACAAACAACCCAATCCAAAAATGGGAGAAGACCTAAATAGACATTTCTCCAAAGAAGATATACAGAATGCCAACAAACACATGAAAGAATGCTCAACATCATTAATCATTAGAGAAATGCAAATCAAAACTACAATGAGATATCATCTCACACCGGTCAGAATGGCCATCATCAAAAAATCTAGAAACAATAAATGCTGGAGAGGGTGTGGAGAAAAGGGAACACTCTTGCACTGCTGGTGGGAATGTGAATTGGTTTAGCCACTATGGAGAACAGTATGGAGGTTCCTTAAAAAACTACAACTAGAATTACCATATGACCCAGCAATCCCACTACTGGGCATATACCCTGAGAAAACCAAAATTCAAAAAGAGTCATGTACCAGAATGTTCATTGCAGCTCTATTTACAATAGCCCGGAGATGGAAACAACCAAAGTGCCCATCATCGGATGAATGGATAAAGAAGATGTGGCACATATATACAATGGAATATTACTCAGCCTTAAAAAGAAATGAAATTGAGCTATTTGTAATGAGATGGATAGACCTAGAGTCTGTCATACAGAGTGAAGTAAGTCAGAAAGAAAAAGACAAATACCGTATGCTAACACATATATATGGAATTTAAGGGAAAATAATGTCATGAAGAACCTAGGGGTTAGACAGGAATAAAGACGCAGAACTACTGGAGAACGGACTTGAGGATATGGGGAGGGGGAAGGGTAAGCTGGGACAAAGTGAGAGAGTGGCATGGACATATACACACTAACAAACGTAGTAAGGTAGATAGCTAGTGGGAAGCAGCCGCATGGCACAGGGATATTAGCTCGGTGCTTTGTGACAGCCTGGAGGGGTGGGATAGGGTGAGTGGGAGGGAGGGAGACGCAAGAGGGAAGACATATGGGAACATATGTATATGTATAACTGATTCACTTTGTTATAAAGCAGAAACTAACACACCATTGTAAAGCAATTATACCCCAATAAAGATGTTAAAAAAAAAAAAAAAGAAAAGAAACTCAGTTTCACTTTGATTACATATATTGTTACAAATTTTCATTAAGAAATGTTTAAACAATTGGTATAATATATACCATTTTAATAATTGCTTATGATATGCCTTAAAATAAAGAAAATTGATGCCGAAAAAAAAAAGAATATATAATGATTGTAAATATTTATGCACCCAACATAAGAGCACCTCAGTACACAAGGCAAATATTAACAGCCATAAAAGGGGAGATCGACAGTAACACATTCATAGTAGGGGACTTTCACACCCCACTTTCACCCATGGACAGATCATCCAAAATGAAAATAAATAAGGAAACACAAGCTCTAAATGATACATTAAACAAGATGGACTTAATTGATATTTAAAGGACATTCCATCCAAAAACAACAGAATACACTTTCTTCTCAAGTGCTCATGGAACACTCTCCAGGATAGATCATATCTTGGGTCAAAATCAAGCCTTGGTAAATTTAAGAAAATTGAAATCATATCAAGTATCTTTTCTGACCACAGAGCTATGAGACTAGATATAAATTACAGGAAAAAATCTGTAAAAATACAAACACAGGGAGGCTAAACAATACACTACTTAATAACCAAGAGATCACTGAAGAAATCAAAGAGGAAATAAAAAAATATCTAGAAACAAATGACAATGAAAACACAATGACCCAAAACCTATAGGATGCAGCAAAAGCAGTCCTAAATGGGAACTTTATAGCAATACAATTCTACCTTAAGAAAGAAGAAACATCTCAAAAAAACAACCTAACCTTACACCTAAAGCAATTAGAGAAAGAGGAACAAAAATACCCAAAAGTTAGCAGAAGGAAAAAAATCATAAAGATCAGATCAAAAAGAAATGAAAAAGAAATGAAGGAAAAAATAGTAGCAAAGATCAATAAAACTAAAAGCTGCTTCTTTGAGAAGATAAACATAATTGATAAAGCATTAGCCAGACTCATCAAGAAAAAAAGGAAGACTCAAATCAATAAAATGAGAAATGAAAAAGGAGAAGTAACTGACACTGCAGAAATTCAAAGGATCATGAGAGATTACTACAAGCAACTATATGCCAATAAAATGGGCAACCTGGAAGAAATGGACAAATTCTTAGAAAAGCACAACCTTCTGAGACAGAACCAGGAAGAAATAGAAAATATAAATAGACGAATGACAAGCACGGAAATTGAAACTGTGATGAAAAATCTTCCAACAAACAACAGCTGAGGACCAGATGGCTTCACAGGCGAATTCTACCAAACATTTAGAAAAAAGCTAACACCTATCCTTCTCAAACACTTCCAAAATATAGCAGAGGGAGGAGGCCACCATCACCCTGATACCAAAACCAGACAAAGATGTCACAAAAAAGGAAAACTACAGGCCAATATCACTGATGAACAAAAGTCCTCAACAAAATACAAGCAAACAAAATCCAACAGCACATTAAAAGATCATACACCATGATCAAGTGGGATTTATCCCAGGAATGCAAGGATTCTTCAATATATGCAAATCAATCAACGTGATACACCATATTAACTAATTGAAGGAGAAAAACCATATGATCATCTCAATAGATGCAGAAAAAGCTTTCAACAAAATTCAACACCCATTTATGATAAAAACCCTCCAGAAAGTAGGCATAGAGGGAACTTACCTCAACATAATAAAGGCCATATATGACAAACCCACAGCCAACATCATTCTCAATGGTGAAAAACTGAAACCATTTCCACTAAGATCAGGAACAAGACAAGGTTGCCCACGCTCACCACTCTTATTCAACATAGTTTTGGAAGTTTTAGCCACAGCAATCAGAGAAGAAAAGGAAATAAAAGGAATCCAAATCGGAAAAGAAGTAAAGCTGTCACTGTTTGCAGATGACATGATACTATACATAGAGAATCCTAAAGATGCTACCAGAAAACTACTAGAGCTAATCAATGAATTTGGTAAAGTAGCAGGATACAAAATTAATGAACAGAAGTCTCTTGCATTCCTATACAATAATGATGAAAAATCTGAAAGTGAAATTAAGGAAACACTCCTATTTACCATTGCAACAAAAAGAATAAATATCTGGGAATAAAACTCCCTAAGGAGACAAAAGACCTGTATGAAGAAAACTGTAAGACACTGATGAAAGAAACTAAAGATGATACAAATAGATGGAGAGATATACCACGTACTTGGATTGGAAGAACCAACATTGTGAAAATGACTATAATACCCAAGGCAATGTACAGATTCAGTGCAATCTCTGTCAAACTACCACTGGCATTTTTCACAGAACTAGAACAAAAAATTTCACAATTTGTATGGAAACACAGAAGACCCCGAATACCCAAAGCGATCTTGAGAAAGGAAAACAGAGCTGGAGGAATCAGGCTCCTGGACTTCAGACTATACTATAAATCTACAGTAATGAAGACAGTTTGGTACTGGCATTTAAACAGAAATATAGATCAATGGAACAGGATAGAAAGCCCAGAGATAAACCCACACACATACGGTCACCTTATCCTTGATAAAGGAGGCAAGAATATACAATGGAGAAAAGACAGCCTCTTCAATAAGTGGTGCTGGGAAAACTGGACAGCTACATGTAAAAGAATGAAATTAGAACACTTCCCAATACCATACATAAAAATAAGCTCAAAATGGATTAAAGACCTAAATATAAGGCCAGACACTGTAAAACTCTTAGAGGAAAACATGGGAAGAACACTCTTCAACATAAATCACAGCAAGATCCTTTTTGACCCACCTCCTAGAGAAATGGAAATAAAAACAAAAATAAACAAATGGGATCTAATGAAACTTACAAGCTTTTGCACAGCAAATCAAACCGTAAATAAGATGAAAAGACAACCCTCACTATGGGAGAAAATATTTGCAAATGAAGCAACTGATAAAGATTAATCTCCAAAATATACAAGCAGCTCATGCTGCTCAATATCAAAAAAACAAACAACCCAATCCAAACATGGGCAGAAGACATAAATAGACATTTCCCCAAAGAAGATATACAGATGGCCATCAAACAAATGAAAGTATGCTCATCATCACTAATTATTAGAGAAATGCAAATGAAAACCACAATGAAATATTACCTCAGAACGGCCATCATCAAAAAATCTACAAACCATGAATACTGGAGAGGGTGTGGGGAAAAGGGAACCCTCTTCCCCGTTGGTGGGAATGTAAATTGATACAGCCACTATGAAGAACAGTATGGAGTTTCCTTAAAAAACTACAAATAGAACTACCATATAACCCAGCAAACCCACTACTGGGCATATACCGTGATCAAACCATAATTCAAATAGAGTAATGTACCACAATGTTCATTGCAGCTCTATTTACAATATCCAGGAGATGGAAGCAACCTAAGTGTCCATCGACAGATGAATAGATAAAGAAGATGTGGCACATATATACAATGGAATATTACTTAACCAAAAAAGGAAATGAGATTGAGTTATCTGTAGTGAGGTGGATGGGCCTAGAGAGTGTCATACAGAGTGAAGTAAGTCAGAAAGAGAAAAACAAATATCATATGCTAACACATATGTATGGAATCTAAAAACAAAAAAAAACAACAAAATACAAGTTCTGAAGAGCCTAGGGGCAGGACAGGAATAAAGATGCAGATGTAGAGAATGGACTTGAGGGCACAGGGAGGGGGAAGGATAAGCTGGGAGGAAGTGAGAGAGTGGCATGGACATATATATACTACCAAATGCAAAATAGATAGCTAGTGGGAAGCAGTGCATAGCACAGGGAGATTAGCTCAGTGCTTTGAGTCCACTTAGAGGTGTGGGATAGTGAGGGTGGGAGGAAGACGCAAGAGGGGAGAGATATGGGGATATATGCATATGTATAGCTGATTTACTTTGTTATACAGCAGAAAATAACACACCATTGTAAAGCAATTATACTCCAATAAAGATGTTAAAAGAAGATAAAAAACAAAGATACTAGATCTTATTCCAGTAACCAGCTTATTCCCGTTATCCAGGCCACTTGGTTGTTTCATCTAGCAAGCTCAGAACATGATTTTACAATACAATGTGGTGCCTTTAAAGACTGGATGAAAGCATAAGGGGTGGGAAAGCAAAATGTCCACTGAGGACAAGGGTCCCCTATTTTTTGATTTTACAATACAATGTGGTGCCTTTAAAGACTGGATGAAAGCATAACGGGTGGGAAAGCAAAATGTCCACTGAGGACAAGGGTCCCCTATGTGAAGTCACCAATGGAGTGAGCTAAGGAGTAGGAGTTTTAGCATAACACCCTGTATCCATGTAAAATGTTATGTTTACCTTGACATTCCCTGTAATGGACTGAATGTTTTAGCCTGTTACCCATTCATATGTTAAAACCATATTCTCAATGTGATAGTATTTGGAGGTGGAAGCTTTGTGAGGTAATTAGATTATGAGGGTGGGCTCTTCATGAATGAGATTAGTGCCCTTATAAGAAGAGGCTGGAGAACTAGTTGGGTCTCTTCCTGCTGTATGAGAATACAAGTCAGCAGTCTGCAACCTGGAAAGGGGTCCTCACCAGAACTGGACAATGCTGGCACCCTGATCTTGGACTTTCAGCCTCCAGAACTGTGAGAAATAAATTTGTGCTGTTGATAAGCCCCCTAGTTTATGGCATTTTGTTAGAGCAGCCCAAGTTGAATAAGATATCTCCTCAGGAAAAATAAGATGCATCTCTGAGTGACTAAGGAATGGGTTGAAACTTCTATCTTGTCTAAAGATGAAGAGGTTACACCTGACACATCTCATTGCCTAAGAATAAGGGAGATGGTCAGACATTGGATTCTCTGCAGAAATGAAAAATCCAGTTCCCCCCTCCCCTCTCTTTCAGACTGGTTCACTGTGCTGGCTCCCTCTTCTGTTTTTGAATGAAACAGTATAGTTCTGATATGCCAGAGAGAAAAGGCTTGGAAAATAAAGACAGTGACTTATTACAAAGATAGAAAAGCGTTATTGTTTTTACAGATGAAGTCTCAAGCTTTCCTATCCAAAATGCATTTTGAGTGACAGTGGCAAATATTACTGTACTGTTACTGGAAGAAAACTCTAAAAACAGAAATAGTAAAGAGTAGTAAGGATTGAAGTCTTAAGTAAAACTGTCACTCCTGTGGGAGCTGGGGTGGATAGGAGACAGTGGTAGCAGAGCACGTGGTTACTTCATAGGGGAAAGCTACCCATACACCAAACATGAACTGGAGTGCTTGTGGTTTGACCATGTAAGGGAGACATGGTACGTGGCATGTCTGGTTCTGAATGTCCTGTGTGCTGGGGTTGTTTCTCACCAGGTACTTTGCAGCAGGAACTGTAAATCTTACTGCCCTGAAAGCTGTTGTGATCCTTCTCTCCAGAGCTGTTTCCATGTCCTGGGCTGACAGTCAGCTCTTCTGGGCCCATTGAGGAGGGCCCAGTGACGTTGATCTCTCTTGAAAGACCCATCCCTCTCCACAGAGCTCAGATGCCCAGCTCCAGTTTGTTTCTTCAGAGATAGCAGGACCCTGGGGTTAGGCTGGAGCAGCTCCCCAGAGCTCTAGTTCCCCACCATGTGGAGTGAAGACTCAGGGTCTTACTGGTGCCATGCAGAGACAGTGACTCACAGTGTCAGAAACTGGAGCCTCCAATCTTAAATTCACGGGCAGAATAAGCATCGTGGGGCTGAGCATGGGGAAAAACATGAACACTGTAGCTTCAGCATGGATGGCTAGTCTTTTGCTTCTTTGTTCAACTTCTGTCCTTGTGGAAAGTAGGAGCTGGACTAGAGAAACTCTCCAAATTGCTCTTGGCATTTCATAAGAATAACAAATGGACTAAGCTCCTTATAATCTTTCTCTTCTTATTAAAGTAATATCATCAATCAAATCTTCATTGATCACCAACTGTGTGCATTGGCATTTAGTAGAGGGTTGGGAACTTTAAAAGACAAGGCTCCCGCTCTCCAAATGTCTCCACATGCTGGATTGCAACACATATGGGGCTAAAATGAAGAGTCAGAAGAGCAGAAATCAAAGTGAACTGGAGTGGTCAGAGGAGGGTGTGACAATTTGTGTTGATCCTTGAAATTGGGAATAATGGAGGAATTTTTATTGACATTATTAGGAACAGTGCCTTTTTCAAGGTAGACTGATGTTACCAGTGAACTTCTTAATTCTATGCAAAAGGTATGTGTCTGCACAGTGACTCATCCAAAAAAAATGTTTCTCCTCTCATGTAGTGGATGATTCATCATGATTCTTTAATGATTGCTACCCATGAAATTAACCCAGATCTGGGTTAGGACCTGAAAGTATCTGTATCCACATTCTTCAAGGATAATTACCATGGATTCCTTACCATTGTATACTTGTAATATGTTACATAAGCAATACCCATATTCCCACTCCTTGTATTAGAGGCTGAAATAAGTCTACCTTCTGTTCCCAGAGTATTTCATAGTCAGGGTTCTCATATGTCATCTTCTATTCAGCTAGAAGTCCTGGGCTCTAATGTAAGCTTAGATACCCAGGTCCCTGGGGGACAAGAGACTGAAGGAGGGGATCTCACCCTACTCTGCTCAGTGGCTGAGGGCACAGGAGACATCACATTTTCCTAGCACAGAGAGGCCACAGGAACAAGTCTGGGACAGAAGCCCAGCATTCCCTGTCAGCAGACCTGGAGATCCCAGCTGTGAAGGAGTACAATGCTGGCCAACATTACTATAGAGCTGACAATGGCCACAATCCCATCCAGAACAAGGTGGTGAATATTTCTGTGAGAAGTAAATTTCACTCCCATTCATCTCAGACAGAAATCCCCAAACCAAGAGCCAGGAGTCATGAGGAAATTCCAGGAGATCCCAGTGATCAGTGCTGTGGAGAACCACCAAAAACTTGAGGATGGGTTACCTTCACAAGTTAAACTTCTGACATCTTTTTTTGTCATAGCAGAAAACACAAAGGGGGTTGGGTTGGCATTAGAAGTAAATAAGATGAGAACGACAAATGATCATGTCTCTAGACAATGACCCAGAATTGATATTTCCCCAAATTTCTAAAGACACTTTGAAAAAACAACCTCTGATTGCTCTAATGGGGATACAGGAATGGAAGGAATACACAATGACCAAGAGCCAGGCCCGATGCTGAGATCCTGGTATGGGAATTCATGAGTCTAATGCAGCATCACAAATCCTCTCTGATAGCCGCCTTTGAGTCTGTTAGTTTCAACATCTTGTCCTGTCCTCACCCTCAGGGGTCCCAGGACCCAGGCTGTCATGGTGGATATGGTAGAGCTTTGCTGTGAGGCTTGGAGCTGCCCCTACATCCCCCACCCCAATCCTGTACCGGTTTTATCATGAGGACATCAACCTGGGTAGCAGCTCAGTGCCCTCTGGAGAAGGAGCATCCTTCAACCTCTCTCTAACTGCAGGGCATCCTGGAAGCTACTCCTGCGAGGCTGACAATGGCCTGGGGGCCCAGTACTGTGAACTGGTGCCACTCTCCATCTCAGGTGGCTTGATGGTCCCTGGATAGAGGAGTAGTATTATAGTCAATGGCTTTTTATTGGTACCATACTTGGGTTTCAGAAAATAGGTGGAGGTCTAGGTGATGTCTGCTCTATGGGGGGAGTTGGAGAAGGTGAACTCCCTCAATGCCTGACTGCTTTTCTTCTCTCCACACTAACCTGAAAAGTACACACTATGCTTAAATTTACATGAATTTATATTTACTGTTTCTGCATAGTATTGGCAAGGATTCCAGGACCCATTACTGCTATAGATTGGATTTGAAAAAAAAAAGAGAGAAAAATGAAAACCTTCAAAAATCTGATCATTTATTTTCATGCTTCACAATTTTCTAAGGCTCCATGTAGTGCGCAACGTTGCCATATTACTAATTTTACAATTTGTCGTTTTTCCCTGTGTGCAGTCACTTGAGACAAAAACCATTAGCACATTCCTCCATGCTTGACTTTTAAATAAAAAGTCCAATTATTAAATGTAATTTAATAATTTTCAATAGACAAAATTAGTTTATATGCAATGGAGTAAAATGTAATTAAGAGTTTTATTTAAATAAATGAAAACAACTTAGTATAATATTTTATCTTTTATTTATCCATTTCTTCTCAGTTACCCAACTCATGACAAGAACAGTGACTCCTTTTTGAATTCTTGGATCTATTATATGGATCATAAGGGGCCATCTTCACCTGCGTGCCTGGTGGTTGATGCTGGCTATAGGCTGGGACCTCAACCTGGACAGTCAATTAGAGTGTGTATGTGTGACCCTTCAATGTGGTCAGGACTTCCTCATAACATGGTGGCCTTAGGGTAGTCAGACTTTTTATATGTTGGCTTAAGCTTCAAAAAAAATTGTGATAGTAAATCTACAACATCTCATCAACTAATTCAAAAATTACAGTATCACTTCCACCACAGTTTTATTGGGTCTTAGCACCTAACAAACTTGTCCAGATACAAGGGGAGGGAGTATAGACTCCACCTCTAAATTGAGGAACTGTCAAAAATTTTACAGCCATATATATATTTTTTATTGAAGTATAGCTGATTTATGATATTGCATTAGTTTCAGGTATACAGCACAGTGATTTGGTTCTGCTTCTGTTTTGTTTTTTTTTTGCAGATCATATTCCATTATAAGTTATTACAAGATATTGAATATAATTCCCTGTGCTATACAGTAAACTCTTGTTGCTTATCTATTTTATGTATCATAGTTTTTATATGTTAATCCCATACTTCTAATTTATCCCTCCCTACCTCTCTCTGTATCCTCTTTGGTAACCATAAGTTTGATTTCTATGTCTGTGAGTCTGTTTCTGTTTTGTATATTTATTCATTTGTATTATTTTTTAGATTACTTACATGTAACTGATATCATATAGTATTTGTCTTTCTCTGCCTGACTTGTTTCACTAAGCTAAGTATTCTCTAGATCCATTCATGTTGCTGCAAATGGCAGTATTTTATTCTTTTTAATTTTACAATCATATTTTAAACATTTCCACACACACCAGCATGAATACCAGTCCATGTCTCCCAACCCCACAGGACTGTGCTAAAGCACAAGCCTCCCTGCTGCCCTTTCTGGACTTGGCAAGTGCCCTTTTAAACAAGTGGTTTCAGAAGCCAGGTTTTTCTCCCTGAGCTCCTTTCTTCTCTAATCGTGTCTCAGAATTCTTTGCTGTCTTATTATCCCTTCAGTACCTTGAAACAGACTTTTAAAAGAATTTCGCCCAGCATTTCTAGTGATCCTCAAAAGAAAGGTTAGTTCAGTTTCTTCTTCCATCATTACTGGAAGTGTAAATGCATCCACCTTTTATAACCAACACTTTCATAAAGGTGTTATGTTTTTAGCCTTTTCAGCATAACTTTATCTCTTTGTAATATATAATTTTTAAGACCCAAAACTTAGAGAATACCTCCAAATGATATATCATACTGATCCCTACTAATATTCTACTAGCCAAAAAATGTTACCAATGACTAATTATTGGGTCTATTATGTATGGAAAACTTACACATATTATCTGGAATTATTTTAAAAAAAGTATGTTTTAAGTGTGTGATATTGTCCATGGTTAACAATCTTGGGGAAGTAGTTTGCCATGTTCATACAGTCAGTAGAGGGTAGAGCTAAGACCAGAATCCATATTTCCCTGACTGCAGAGGCTTAAACCCGACTTTGTTGCACCTCCTCACTTTATTTTCCTCTTATAAGTTTCACCAATTTCAGTAAGGCATCATTTATTAATCTGTAAGATACAGCATCTATATTAAACAGTATAAAGTTTCTAACAAAAAAAGATAGAACTATTGTATGATCCACCAATCCCAGTTCTGTGTATTCATCCAAAATAATTGAAATCAGGATCTTGAAGAGATATTAGCACTGCTATGTTCATTAAAGCACTATGCGCAATAACCATGATGTGGAAGAAATCTCACTGTCCATCAATAGATATATGGATAAAGAAAACATGGTATATATGTTACTGAGTCCAAGTTCCCTCTGCTCGCTGCATGACAGGCCAATAAATCAGGAGACAAGGTGTTGAGGCAAAGAATAATGACTTTATTTGGAAACCTGGAAGACAGAGAAAATGGCAGACTAGTGTCTAAAAAAAAAATCTTATCGGGGTCTGGATGTCAGTTTCTTTTATAGAACAGAGGGTGGGAGGAGGTGAGGAAGTAAAATAAAAAGGCCATAAGTCTTGCAAATATCTCCTGGAATGGCCAGCCTCGGAGAGGGGACATGCTAATTTCTTCTTTCTTGCAGCTGTTCCCAGGCGGACAGGGTCAGGTTGCTTCCTTAAACAAAGGCACTTTGGTTTAACATTCAGGCAGAGGGGCAGGGTTCCCGAAGGCAGGCCATTATGTATACACAGTGTCCTTTTAGTGAACAAAAACAACAGGAAGCAAAGGTTAAAGTAAAGAAACAGATCCAACATGGAGTCAGGATTGGCTCTTCCCTGTTATATGTACATACAACGAAAAACTACTCAGCCTTAAAAAAGGAAGGAAATTCTTCAACTTGTGACAACATGGGTGAAACATGAGGACAATTATGTTGTGACATAGGCCAGTCACAGAAAAACAAACATTGCATTATTCCACTTACATGAGCTATCTAAAATAATCAAATTCATAGAATCAGAGTGGAACTGTGGTTGCCAGGAGGAGGAACTGAGGGGTTACTAGTCAACTGGCATAAAGTTTCAGTTAAGCAAGATTAAGTTAAGCTTTAGAGCGCTGCTGTATAACATTGTATCTATAGTCAACGATAATGTATTGCATAATAAAAAATTTGTTAAGAAGATAGATATCATGTTAACTGTTCTTTCTACAACAAAAAAAGAGAGGAAGGGAGGAAGGAGTGTAGGAAGAAATAAGGGATGGGAGGAAGGAAGAAAAGAAAGAAAACGTGATGGAGAACACACCAGACTCTTTTCAGCCCTGTGGTACTACAGTCTAAGGAGAGAAAGGAACATCATAACCACGTAAATGCATACAGAAAAACAAAATTTGGTAACTGTCATGGGGGGGAAGAAAAGAATGCCATCTGGTTAAAGGAGAGGACTTCGTTCCATTATAGCCTCAGGATAGCCTCCACAAAGAAGGGAAACTTGATCAGAGGTTTCTGTTTCTAATACAAAGATGTCTTTGAATGGTCATAACTTTCTATCCTGGTAGTTAGATTGCTGAGAATGGTCTGTCTCTACGTCTCAAGCATGCATTCCCAACAGAGGTGATATCACCCTCAAAGCAGCAAAAATTGGTCCTTGTGGAGGTGAAAAAAAAAATCTTACTTTTTATGTATATATATACATACAGCATATCTGTGCTATTAATGTTTCATAGAGGAGGGGGGTGGATAGAAAAAAAAAATCTGAAAGGGCCCCTTAGGGAAGTGCTAATGAAATAAATGTCAAGAAACCCTGGTCCAGAGTTTTTCATAGTTTCTCAAAAAATACTTATTTAATGCCTCCCTGCAAGAGAAAATTGGTAGAGGTACAAGGGATACAACAATGGGTAAGCTAAACATGGGCCCTTGAATGATAGCTGAGGAGAAGACATAAAAACAAACAAGAAAATAGAGGAAATAATTACAAATAATGATAAAATGCTATGAAAAAAAAGCATACAGGGGCTTGAAACAGAAAATAATCAGGTGAGACCTCTTTGATTGCAAGGCCAGGGAAGGCCTCTCTGATAAAGGCTCTGGCTTTAAAAACAGAGGTTCTGTAGTATGGGCCTAACAGTTGTTCTTTCTTTCATAATGCAAGTGCCCGACTTAAACTTTGATTGCTGAGGCATCCACTTCAAAGAGCTACTTTGAATAAACACATTGCCAGCCACTAGATAAAAAGCAGCACCAAAGCCCACCCCACCGCCCTCCTTTGCCCCCCAGGCTCCTTTGTTTTAGAGATATTGGTTGATTTTGATAACTGACCATTTGGGCCTCTTGTTTTTTTCTCTTCCTGTGCTTTAACTTCTGGCTTTTATATTTTAAATTCACCAATAAAGAGTGAGCCCTCAAAACACTAAGCCCCACCCTCCACCCCAATAAAAGCTTTCCAGGACCTATGAGTAATAAACTTTTTTTTCCCAAAGTTTCTTCCTGTTTATTGCTGAGGGTCACAAGGGCCTGCCCAGGCACAGCACTGGTTATAGGCTGAGATGGGGCACAAAACAGTTTCCTACCTAATGCTTGTTCTTTTATCTCCTAATTTGCACAGATCTGGGAGGAATTTAGGGGCAGCTCCTTTTGTAGTTGGTGAATTTTAAAAAATTTTTCCTCCTCAACAACTTTGTGCCACTTTATGTAAAGTCAAAAGGCTTTTGTGTCTGCTTTGACCCTTTGACTTTTTGTGACTTACACCATAAAACATAGCAGGACACCACAGTCACCAGGTATGTCTATATTAGGAGCCTTATGCAGAACCAGATGTTGTATGAATTCAAGGTAATGGAAGGGTTTTTCCATTTGAAAAATGAAAAAAAGTTATTTGAATACTAGCAAATCTATAGTGTGGCATTTCAGAGAACCCAGCACAGCTTTGGAGACATTTCTCCAGAGAGAGTTGAGCTGCTAGAAGATAACTGTCAACGTCTAAAACTGCACAACTGCTGGGGTTGAAATACAAACAACATTTAGGAAGGTAGTTGTGTTAATTTTTCAGAACCCAAGGCAAGATATTATTTTTTTACTTCCCCTTTTCTAACTCTTGCAGATCTCATCTGAGTACCTCCCTTCTGTCCTCTTTCGTGGATGAGAAAGAAGCCTGGCTTGTGGTGAGAGAGACTTTCCCTGCCCTCAGCCAGGCCACATCCCCATGTTTCTGTGGCTGCTACTGCTGATCCTGGGTGAGTAGATGGGTTGGACTGGGACAGGGGTCTCAGCTCCTAATGTCATCCAGGGAAGACCAAGGAGCTTCTGTTTCTGCTTCCACTTGGGGTTCAGAGACAGATAGCAAGTGTCAAATGAAAGAAAAATGCACAACATAAAAGCTAAGAATTAAGTTTTATTAAGAAACTTACTGAGGACTATCGCCCAGAAGACAGCCTCTCAGATAGCTCTGAGGAACTGCTCCGAAGAGGTAAGGGAGGAGCCAGGATATATACAAACTTTTTGCTGGAAAAACATGTAGTCAAGCATCAAAAGATTAGTGCTAATCACAAAGAAGGGAAATCTCAACTTAATGATTTTAGTGCTTTTCTCTGTATGGGAAGATGTAAGAATCTGGGGTCATTTAAAAATTTCCCTTAGGGGCTTCCCTGGTGGCGCAGTGGTTGAGAGTCTGCCTGCCGATGCAGGGGACACGGGTTCGTGCCCCGGTCCAGGAAGTTCCCACATGCCGTGGAGCGGCTGGGCCCGTGAGCCATGGCGGCTGAGCCTGCGCGTCTGGAGCCTGTGCTCCGCAACGGGAGAGGCCACAACAGTGAGAGGCCTGCATACCACAAAAAATAAAAATTTCCCTTAGATATACATCTTAACTATTTAAGGACCAGTATATCCAAAACACAGAATGTTTCTTGTTTTTCTGTATCCTGAATTCCCCTTGGAGCTCCCTGTTTGTGGGCAACTGCAGTGGCTAATGGCTTGATCCTTATAGAACTGGAATGGCATGCAACATTTTTTTCTTTACAGTGCCCTTTGTTGGTCATAAATTCGACCAAGGTTTGGGAGGCATTTCATGACCTATTTGTCCCGTGGCGCTAAGAACACTTATTCCTAAGTAAGGCGAAGATCTCAGTGATAGGCCATTCATGTGCTATATCTGGATTAGGCCCTGTTAATAACCTAAAATTCTCTGGATCATCTGTCTTACTAGTCTATTATGATCCAGGAAATGTTTTTCTCTTGTTACTTCTTCCCATATCTAGAGTTGCACTATTACAATTATTCTGTATAGAGTTATATATGTGATCATTGCCTCAAGACTTTTAGCCATCATTAATTTTGTTGGAGGCCTGGTTACACATCAGGTAATTTAAGAAACAACAATATTACAAAATAGACAGAATATAAGTAATATAGCTCAGAGTGGAGCAGAGAGAGACAAAAAGCATAGTTTGAAAACAACAAAGAGAGAACAGATTAAAATAATGATGAGTATAACTAGTTGTAATCTGGATTGCAATAAGCTATAAAGTCCAGAGGGGAGCCAGCTGGAAAAGCCAAATTCTGGAGGGATCAGGTAGAGAGAAAAAGCTAAATATTTCATCTTTGTTTACAAAGGTATACTTTATCATTTTTTTGTAGGTCATAGTGTAAGAGGAAAGGTTTTCTGGAAAATAAATATTAAAAGTCAGTAATATTTCAGAAAAAAGTTATAAAATGCAAATTGTGTTTATTAGTTCATTCAGTCCCATGTAATTGATTCCTGCTGATCTGGACGAAGTCACCAGGTTTTCCATTAGAGTTTTGTAATTTCTTACCCAGTTCAGTGGTATGATCTACAAGTCATCAAAAACCTTATTTGTCAAAAAGTCCTTTCTGTGAATCTTGAAGATCTTGATTTTGTAAAAGCATAAAAAATGACTGTCTATAAAAGACAAAAAATTTTAAATGGCATGGTTAAATATCTGATTACAACATAACTGACAAAGAATATACAACATTCTGTGACATACAACATTTTAAGATAATAATTAGAATTATGACTAATAACACTATACCAGGACATATCGGATTTTTAGGAATTTCATATAATTTTTAGAAGCTCTATATTAATGACATATACCCATATAATATAGCCTAAGAAAGTTTATCACAACTTATTTGACAATATTTCCCATGTAATTTAACATACTCAACAACCCTAATTAGTTTAATATCTCTCTTTGGGATGTTTCAGTGGCCCTTTGAAGCATCACAAAGTTAGCTAGAAGTCAAGAGAATTCATTTGGAATTTGACTTGGGAAGTTTGTCAAAGATATCAAAAGGTTTTTAAAACACGTGGTCAAATAGGATCATAGGTCAGTGTAAAACAATACTTATTCACTCAACCAACGTGACATTAAAGATTTTAAAGGCAAATACAGAAAGCTACAACAAATTACTTAAAAGATAAAGAAACTTTACAATCTGTTATCAAAAGCAGATCAATATTCCAAGAAAACTTTGTTCTCTGACCTTGGAGAGAAAACCAAATTCTAGTTTTGTACCAGCTTACTTTTAATATTTAAACTTATTTACTCAATTAAATTTTATTTTAATTTTAGCCAGTCCTGACCATGCACAAAACTCTTTTCTCAGGGTTCCTTTCCCACAAACTTTCTGTAACTGTCTTTTTTACTTTCAGATTTAGTCCAGTGCTTTTTCTTCCTTTTTTTCTCTCCAGAACAAAATGACTCTCTTTTCCCATAACAAAATGTTCATTCTTTATGTCCTTTTCCTTTCATGCAAAGTTGTTACCCTTATTAGTTTTAATTATGTATATTAATTAGGATTCTTAATGTTTAAGTACTGTAATTTCTAGTAAAAGCTAAGAAGTAAGCAACGATGCACTGTCTTTTACATTGGCATTCTGTAGATTGGCAAACTTACAAATATTATTTATGATTTCTAAAAACATGTGCTTTTTATAGACTATTTTTTAGTGTGGCACCAAACATTTTTATTAATAGTCCGAAATATCTTTAGTTTCTCTGCAAAATGAAGCCTATATTCAGTAATTAATATTTCAGTATCTTATTTGGAAATGGTCTAGGTATTTAATAAATTTCCATCATTTAAATTCACTTACCAAAATTCTAAAGTTTCAAGTTACCAAAAATCTAGAGAAACTATTTTTAAGTAGATATACCATAAAACATAATTATTCTTCAAGGGTTCGCCTAAAAGCTCTTACCCATTTATATCTATTTAATTCATTTGTTCTGAACAATTATGTTTAGATTATCCATGAAAACTTTGAGACATGACACCAAGTCAGCCACCATCCCAAGCTATTTTTCTCACTGATAAATTTTATAATAGAGATAATATGACCTTATTTGACTTTTAGTAAAGCTAAGTGTAATAAAAGTAAGACATATCTGTATTAATTAAACCAACAAACTTGAACTTTAATACTGAATATTAATTTAATATTGAATATTTCCCAGATATGTGAACTTGAAATTCATTTGGGTTAGTTTCTACTACATTTAAAAATATTTAATTTGTAAATGCTACTTTTAAGTCAATTAGATAGAGCTCTTCTATAAATTTAATTTTGATAATACTATCTGAAGGTAATTATGTATCATATGTATAATGTACACACAGATGTATAAACAGACATAACTAGAGATCTCATAACTTCATTTTAAATCTGAGTCATGAATCAGGTATTACAATATAAACTTACTAATTTATAAATGACAGTTGGTGTAAGTTAAATTTATTTGCTCAGATAATTAAGGCTTTTTACTATTTGCAGAAAAGACTTTGAGATTTGTATCTGGCCTTGATAAATCCTTAAGGAGGCCGTTAATTCGATTTTGGGTGAGGGAGGCTTTCAAGTAGTTTGAGTTTGTTTGCTTTTGTTTTGTTTAGTTTTGTTTTGTTTTTACATCTGTATTGGAGTATAATTGCTTTACAATGGTGTGTTAGTCTCTGCTTTATAACAAAGTGAATCAGTTATACATATACATATGTTCCCATATCTCTTCCCTCTTGCGTCTCCCTCCCTCCCACCCTCCCTATCCCCCCCCTCTAGGTGGTCACAAAGCACCAAGATGATCTCCCTCTGCTATGTAGCTGCTTCTCACTAGCTATCTATTTTACGTTTGGTAGTGTATATATGTCCATGCCACTCTCTCACTTTGTCACAGCTTACCCTTCCCCCTCCCCATATCCTCAAGTCCAATCTCTAGTAGGTCTGTGTCTTTATTCCTGTCTTACCCCTAGGTTCTTCATGACATTTTTTTCCCTTAAATTCCATATATATGTGTTAGCATACGGTATTTGTCTTTCTCTCTCTGACTTACTTCACTCTGTATGACAGACTCTAGGTCCATCCACCTCATTACAAATAGCTCAATTTCGTTTCTTTTTATGGCTGAGTAATATTCCATTGTATATATGTGCCACATCTCCTTTATCCATTCATCCGATGATGGGCACTTAGGTTGTTTCCATCTCTGGGCTATTGTAAATAGAGCTGCAATGAACATTTTGGTACATGACTCTTTTTGAATTATGGTTTTCTCAGGGTATATGCCCAGTAGTGGGATTGCTGGGTCATATGGTAGTTCTAGTTGTAGTTTTTTAAGGAACCTCCATACTGTACTCCATAGTGGCTGTACCAATTCATATTCCCACCAGCAGTGCAAGAGTGTTCCCTTTCCCCACACCCTCTCCAGCATTTACTGTTTCTAGATTTTTTGATGATTGCCATTCTGACTGGTGTGAGATGATATCTCATTGCAGTTTTGATTTGCATTTCTCTAATGATTAATGATGTTGAGCATTCTTTCATGTGTTTGTTGGCATTCTGTATATCTTCTTTGGAGAAATGTCTATTTAGGTCTTCTGCCCATTTTTGGATTGGGTTGTTTGTTTTTTTGTTATTGAGCTACATGAGCTGCTTGTAAATTTTGGAGATTAATCCTTTGTCAGTTGCTTCATTTGCAAATATTTTCTCCCATTCTGAGGGTTGTCTTTTGGTCTTGTTTGTGGTTTCCTTTGCTGTGCAAAAGCTTTGAAGTTTCATTAGGTCCCATTTGTTTATTTTTGCTTTTATTTCCATTTCTTTAGGAGGTGGGTCAAAAAGCATCTTGCTGTGATTTATGTCATAGAGTGTTCTGCCTATGTTTTCCTCTAAGAGTTTGATAGTTTCTGGCCTTACATTTAGGTCTTTAATCCATTTTGAGCTTATTTTTGTGTATGGTGTTAAGGAGTGATCTAATCTCATACTTTTACATGTACCTGTCCAGTTTTCCCAGCACCACTTATTGAAGAGGCTGTCCTTTCTCCACTGTACATTCCTGTCTCCTTTATCAAAGATAAAGTGACCATATGTGTGTGGGTTTACCTCTGGGCTTTCTATCCTGTTCCATTGATCTATCTTTCTGTTTTTTTGCCAGTACCATACTGTCTTGATTACTGTGGCTTTGTAGTACAGTCTGAAGTTAGGGAGCCTGATTCCTCCAGCTCCGTTTTTCGTTCTCAAGATTGCTTTGGCTATTCAGGGTCTTTTGTGTTTCCATACAAATTGTGAAATTTTTTGTTCTAGTTCTGTGAAAAATGCCAGTGGTAGTTTGATAGGGATTGTATTGAATCTGGAGATTGCTTTGGGTAGTAGAGTCATTTTCACAATGTTGATTCTTCCCATCCAAGAACATGGTATATCTCTCCATCTATTTGTATCATCTTTAATTTCTTTCATCAGTGTCTTATAATTTTCTGCATACAGGTCTTTTGTCTCCTTAGGTAGGTTTATTCCTAGATATTTTATTCTTTTTGTTGCAATGGTAAATGGGAGTGTTTTCTTGATTTCACTTTCAGATTTTTCATCATTAGTGTATAGGAATGCCAGAGATTTCTGTGCATTAATTTTGTATCCTGCTACACTACCAAATTCATTGATTAGCTGTAGCAGTTTTCTGGTAGAATCCTTAGGATTCTCTATGTATAGTATCATGTCATCTGCAAACAGTGACAGTTTTACTTCTTTTCCGATTTGGATTCCTTTTATTTCCTTTTCTTCTCTGATTGCTGTGGCTAAAAATTCCAAAACTATGTTGAATAAGAGTGGTGCGAGTGGGCAACCTTGTCTTGTTCCTGATCTTAGTGGAAATGCTTTCAGTTTTTCACCATTGAGGACGATGTTGGCTGTGTGTATGTCATATATGGCCTTTATTGTGTCGAGGAAAGTTCCCTCTATGCCTACTTTCTGCAGGGTTTTTATCATAAATGGGTGTTGAATTTTGTCAAAAGCTTTCTAGCATCTACTGAGATGATCATATGGTTTTTCTCCTTCAATTTGTTAATATGGTGTATCACGTTGATAGATTTGCGTATATTGAAGAATCCTTGCATTCCTGGAATAAACCCCACTTGATCATGGTGTATGATCCTTTTAATGTGCTGTTGGATTCTGTTTGCTAGTATTTTGTTGAGGATTTTTGCATCTATGTTTATCAGTGATATTGGCCTGTAGTTTTCTTTCTTTGTGACATCCTTGTCTGGTTTTGGTATCAGGGTGATGGTGGCCTCGTAGAATGAGTTTGGGAGTTTTCCTCCCCCTGCTATTTTTTGTAGGAGTTTGAGAAGGATAGGTGTTAGCTCTTCTCTAAATGTTTGATAGAATTCGCCTGTGAAGCCATCTGGTCCTGGGCTTTTGTTTTTTGGAAGATTTTTTTTTTTTTTTTTTGTGGTATGTGGGCCTCACTGTTGTGGCCTCTCCCACTATGGAGCACAGGCTCCAGACGCGCAGGCTCAGCGGCCATGGCTCACGGGCCCAGCTGCTCCACGGCATGCGGGATCCTCCCGGACTGGGGCACAAACCTGCATCCCCTGCATCAGCAGGCGGACTCCCAACCACTGCATCACCAGGGAAGCCCTGTTGGAAGATTTTTAATCTCAATTTCAGTGCTTGTGATTGGTCTGTTCATATTTTCTATTTCCTCCTGATTCAGTCTTGGCAGGTTGTGCATTTCTAAGAATTTGTCCATTTCTATCAGGTTGTCCATTTTATTGGCATAGAGTTGCTATAGTAATCTCTCATGATCTTTTGTATTTCTGCAGTGTCAATTGTTACTTCTCCTTTTTCATTTCTAATTCTATTGATTTGAGTCTTCTCCCTTTTTTTCTTGATGAGTCTGGCTAATGGTTTATCAATTTTGTTTATCTTCTCAAAGAACCAGCTTTTAGTTTTATTGTTCTTTGTTATCATTTCCTTCATTTCTTTTTCATTTATTTCTGATCTGATTTTTATGATTTCTTTTCTTCTGCTAACTTTGGGGATATTTTGTCCTTCTTTCTCTAATTGCTTTAGGTGCAAGTGTAGGTTGTTTATTCTAGATGTTTCCTGTTTCTTAAGGTAGGATTGTATTGCTATAAAATTCCCTCTTAGAACTGCTTTTGCTGCATCTCATAGGTTTTTGGTCGTCGTGTCTCCATTGTCATTTGTTTCTAGGTTTTTTTTATTTCCTCTTTGATTTCTTCAGTGATCACTTCGTTATTAAGTAGTGTATTGTTTAGCCTCCATGTGTTTGTATTTTTTACAGATCTTTTCCTGTAATTGATATCTAGTCTCATAGTGTTGTGGTCGGAAAAGACACTTGATACAATTTCAATTTTCTTAAATTTACCAAGGCTTGATTTGTGACCCAAGATATGATGAGTCCTGGAGAATGTTCCATTAGCACTTGAGAAAAATATGTATTCTCTTGTTTTTGGATGGAATGTCCTATAAATATCAGTTAAGTCCATCTTGGATAATGTATAATTTAAAGCTTGTGTTTCCTTATTTATTTTCATTTTGGATGATCTGTTCATTGGTGAAAGTGGGGTGTTTAACCCTACTATGAATGTGTTACTGTCGATTTCCCCTTTTATGGCTGTTAGTATTTGCCTTATGTATTGAGGTGCTCCTATGTTGGGTGCATAAATATTTACAATTGTTATATCTTCTTCTTGGATCGATCCCTTGATCATTATGTAGTGTCCTCCTTTGTCTCTTCTAATAGTCTTTATTTTAAAGTCTATTTTGTCTGATATGAGAATTGCTACTCCAGCTTTCTTTTGGTTTCCATTTGTATGAAATATATTTTTCCATCCCCTTACTTTCAGTCTGTATGTATCTCTAGGTCTGAAGTGGGTCTCTTGTAGACAGCATATATATGGGTCTTGTTTTTGTATCCATTCAGCCAATCTGTGTCTTTTGGTGGGAGCCTTTAGTCCATTTACATTTAAGGTAATTATCAATATGTATGTCCCTATTCCCATTTTCTTAATTGTTTTGGGTTTGTTATTGTAGGTCTTTCCTTCTCTTGTGTTTCTTGCCTAGAAAAGTTCCTTTCTCATTTGTTGCAAAGCTGGTTTGGTGGTGCTGAACTCTCTCAGCTTTTGCTTGTCTGTAAAGGTTTTTATTTCTCCATCAAATCTGAATGAGATCTTTGCTGGGTAGAGTAATCTTGGTTGCAGGTTTTTCTCCTTCATCACTTTAAATATGTCCTGCCAGTCCCTTCTGACTTGCAGATTTTCTGCTGAAAGATCAGCTGTTAACCTTATGGGGATTCCCTTGTGTGTTATTTGTTGCTTTTCCCTTACTACTTTTAATATGTTTTCTTTGTATTTAATTTTTGACAGTTTGATTAATATGTGTCTTGGCATATTTCTCCTTGGATTTATCCTGTATGGGACTCTCTGTGCTTCCTGGATTTGATTAACTATTTCCTTTTCCATATTAGGGAACTTTCAACTGTAATCTCTTCAAATATTTTCTCAGTCCCTTTCTTTTTCTCCTCTTCTTCTGCAACCCCTATAATTCGAATGTTGGTGTGTTTAATATTGTCCCAGAGGTCTCTGAGACTGTCCTCAGTTCTTTTCATTCTTTATTCTGCTCTGCAGTAGTTATTTCCACTATTTTATCTTCCAGGTCACTTATCCGTTCTTCTGCCTCAGTTATTCTGCTATTGATTCCATCTAGAGTATTTTTAATTTCATTTATTGTGTTGTTCATCGTTGTTTGTTTGCTCTTTAGTTCTTCTAGGTCCTTGTTAAATGTTTCTTGCATTTTGTCCATTCTATTTCCAAGATTTTGGATCATCTTTACTAACATTATTCTGAATTCTTTTTCAGGTAGACTGCCTATTTCCTCTTCATTTGTTAGGTCTGGTGGGTTTTATCTTGCTCCTTCATCTGCTGTGTGTTTTTCTGTCTTCTCATTTTGCTTATCTTACTGTGTTTGGGGTCTCCTTTTTGTAGGCCACAGGTTTGTAGTTCCCGTTTTTTTTGGTGTCTGTCCCCAGTGGCTAAGGTTGGTTCAGTGGGTTGTGTAAGCTTCCTCATGGAGGGGACTAATGCCTGTGTTCTTGTGGATGAGGTTGGATCTTGTCTTTCTGGTGGGCAGGTCCACATCTGGTGGTGTGTTTTGGGGTGTCTGTGGACTTATTATGATTTTAGGCAGTCTCTCTGCTAATGGGTGAGGTTGTGTTCCTGTTTTGCTAGTTGTTTGGCATAGGGTGTCCAGCATTGTAGCTTGCTGGTTGTTGAGTGAAGCTGGGTGCTGGTGTTGAGATGGAGATCTCTGGGAGATTTTTGCTGTTTGGTATTTTGTGGATCTTGGAGGTCTCTTGTGGACTAGTGTCCTGAAGTTGGCTCTCCCACCTCTGAGGCACAGCACTGACTCCTGGCTGCAGCACCAAGAGACTTTCATCCACACAGCTCAGAATAAAAGGGAGAAAAAGTAGAAAGAAAGAAAGAAAGAAAGAAAGAAAGAAAGAAAGAAAGAAAGAAAGAAAGAAAGAAAGAAAGAAAGAAAGAAAGAAAGGAAGGAAGGAAGGAAGGAAGAATGGAAAAGAAAAAAAAGAAAGAAAGGAGGAAGGGAGGGAAGGAGGAAAGAAGGAATTAGGGAAGGAGGGGATGAAGGAAAGAAGAAGATAAAATAAAATAAAGTAAGATAAAATAAAGTTATTAAAATAAAAAATAATTATTAAGAAAAAAATTTTCTTTTTTAAAAACAAGAAGAAGAAAAAAAAACGGACGGATAGAACCTTAGGACAAATGGTGGAAGCAAAGCTATACAGACAAAATCTCACACAGAAGCATACGCACACACACTCACAAAAATACGAAAAGGGGAAAAAATAATAAATTTTGCTCTCAAAGTCCACCTCCTCAATTTGAGATGATTCGTTGTCTATTCATGTATTCCACAGATGCAGGGTACATCAAGTTGATTGTGGAGCTTTAATCCGCTGCTTCTGAGGCTGCTGGGAGAGATTTCCCTTTCTCTTCTTTGTTCTCACAGCTCCCAGGGGCTCAGCTTTGGATTTGGCCCCGCCTCTGCGTGTAGGTCGCTGGAGGGCGTCTGTTTTTCGCTCAGACAGGACGGGGTTAAAGGAGCCACTGATTCGGGGGCTCTGGCTCACTCAGGCCGGGGGAAGGGAGGGGCACGGAGTGCGGGGCGAGCCTGCGGCGTCAGAGGCTGGCATGACGTTGCACCAGCCTGAGGCGCGCCGTGTGTTCTCCCGGGGAAGTTGTCCCTGGATCACGGGACCCTGGCAGTGGCGAGCTGCACAGGCTCCCCAGAAGGGGGGTGTGGATAGTGACCTGTGCTCGCACACAGCCTTCTTGGTGGCGGCAGCAGCAGCCTTAGCGTCTCATGCCCGTCTCTGGGTTCCGCGCTGTTAGCCGCGGCTCGCACCCGTCTCTGGAGCTCCTTTAAGCAGCGCCCTTAATCCCCTCTCCTCACGCACCAGGAAACAAAGAGGGAAGGAAAAGTTTCTTGCCTCTTCGGCAGGTCCAGACTTTTCCCCAGACTCCCTCCCGGCTAGCCGTGGTGCACTAACCCCCTGCAGGCTGTGTGCACACCGCCAACCCCAGTCCTCTCCCTGCGCTTCGACCAAAGCCCGAGCCTCAGCTCACAGCCCCGCCCGCCCCGGCGGGTGAGCAGACAAGCCTCTCGGGCTGATGAGTGCTGGTCGGCACCGATCCTCTGTGTGGGAATCACCGCTTTGCCCTTCTCACCCCTGTTGCTGCGCTCTCCTCCGCGGCTCCGAAGCTTTCCCTCTCCGTCACCCGCGGTCTCCGTCCGCGAAGGGGCTTCCTAGCGTGTGGAAACCTTTCCTCCCTCACAGCTCCCTCCCACTGGCGCAGGTCCCGTCCCTATCCTTTTGTCTCTGTTTATTCTTTTTTCTTTTGCCCTCCCCAGGTACGTGGGGACTTTCTTGCCTTTTGGGAGGTCTGAGGTCTTCTGCCAGCGTTCAGTAGGTGTTCTGTAGGGGTTGTTCCACATGTAGATGTATTTCTGGTGTATCTGTGGGGAGGAAGGTGATCTCTGCGTCTTACTCTTCCGCCATCTTCCCCTCGTTCCTTGTTTAGTTTTTATTTATTTATTTATTTTTTAGATAGGTAAGAAGTGGATTTATTTATTTACTTTTAATATTTTTGATTAATTTTTATTGGAGTATAGTTGCTTTACAATGTTGTGTTAGTTTCTATTGTACAGCAAAGTGAATCAGCTATACACATACATATATCCCCTCTTTTTTGGATTTCCTTTCCATTTAGGTCACCACAGTGCATTAAGTAGAGTCCCTGTTCTATACAGTATGTTCTCATTAGTTGTCTATTTTATACATAGCGTCAGTAGTGTATATGTGTCAATCCCAATCTCCCAATTCCTCCCACCCCCACCCCTTTCCCCCTTGGTATCCATACATTTGTTCTCTACGTCTCTCTGCTTTGCAAATAAGATGATCTATACAATTTTTCTAGATCCCACATATATGCATTAATATACGGTATTTGTTTTTCTCTTTTTCACTTACTTCACTGTGTATGACACTCTCTAGGTCCATCCACGTGTCTACAAATGACCCAGTTTCATTCCTTTTTATGGCTGAGTTTATTTAGAGAGATACACTTTCCATAGGCAGAATGCTATTTGCTTCTCAAAAGGCAAGACGGCCCTGGGAGAAACACACACCACAGACAGAATGTGGGCCATCTCAGAAGGCAAGAGCACCAACAGTTTGAGTTTTATTGATAAAAGGCCTCTTTTTTCCTTTTTTCCCTCTTCAGCTTCAGGTTCAACCTGATTGAGCTAATTAGGCTCAGTCTCAGGTCACTGTGGGCTGTATTTACATTTCTGATTTGTAGATTGGCAAGACAAAGACAGTTGCTTTTAATTCGCCAAAGAACTGGTCTGCTGCCTAAATGATATTAAAAGATTGATTTGCCCAATTACATTTTCTTTCATTTGCTTTTTTAATATCAGCAAGAAGATTTTCCGCTAAACTGGAAATCAAGAGTTCTATGTTCTAGAACTTTGGGATTCAATTTATCATGCCTTCAAAAATTTATGCACAAGGTATTCTACAAAGACCCTCTTTGTGCATGCACAAATTAAACAGAGCAATTTACCCTAGGGGCAAAAAATATTTATTATTGCTTTTATTAGTCCCTGAATGTTGGGGCCCCGTTTTTACTTTATGCTGTGTGCGCACAGGTAACTATATTGGTTTCTTTCTTTTTTTAAAAAATCAACTTTTAATTAAATTAATTATTTATTTTGGTTGCACTGAGTCTTAGTTGCAGCTCTCCAGGTCCTTAGTTGTGGCATGCAAACTCTTAGTTGCAGCATGCATGTGGGATCTAGTTCCCTGACCAGGGATAGAACCCATTTCCCCTGCATTGGAAGGCGGATTCTTAACCACTGTGCCACCTGGGAAGTCCCTATTGGTTTCTTTTAGTATGTTTAATTAATACTGCCTAAGGGGCAGATTTATATGCCCTGTCTTATAATACCAGTCAGGGGAAGCATTCCTCATAGAGATGTAATGTCTATCCCACAGTACAATTAGACAAAAGAGATGTAACTATCTTATATAAATGCCATTCAAATACATCAGTTTTTATAAGATTTTATTTCAAATTTATAACTATTGTACCTTTAACTTAAGCCTCCATTAGGACCCCATCAACAAGTCTTGGTCTTACAAGGAGTCCAGAAACTTTCCTTTTTATCCCCTGGCCATTTTATCCATTTTTGTATAAAAAGCTTTGGGGTTCCCAGTGAGGGGTCAAACCAAGGGACACAGGCCCTTTTGTTAATCTTAACTTCATTAATTGATCTCACTGTTGTCCCAAGCAAATGCTAGTCAGGTATCTCAGTGTAATTTTCTTCCAGCCTTTAAATTTTGTTTCAAAATAGGGGTTAATAGAGTGCACTTTAATGTTGGGGGGACTAATTGGGGGGTCCCTTTGGTCTATCCAACCCCAGGTAGTCAAAACTTTTGTTTTAATCCTATCAAAATCCATTTTATTTATCCCATTTCCTAATAATCATCTAAAGATTTCCATTCTGTTGGGATAAGTCCCTTTAAAATTTTCACTTCGTTGGGAAGAAGTCTCTTGACTTTCCCCTCAGTTTCTTCTTATTCTCCTGTTAATCAACCTAATTAACATTAATTAAGCTAATGTTTTTATTAGCATCTGCAAGAACCATTGAAGGGAAGCTGAGACCACAAATAAGGCTTCCTAAAACATTTTTATTTGTTAGTTTTAAACTAAGAGAGGTTTTTTTTGTTTTGTATTTTTGTTTTTGTTTTTTTTTGCAGTACGCGGGCCTCTCACTGTTGTGGCCTCTCCCGTTGCGGAGCACAGGCTCTGGGCGCGCAGGCTCAGCGGCCATGGCTCACGGGCCCAGCCGCTCTGCGGCATGTGGGATCTTCCCGGACCGGGGCACGAACCCCTGTCCCCTGCATCGGCAGGTGGACTCGCAACCACTGCGCCACCAGGGAAGCCCTTAAACTAAGGGAGTTTTTAAGGTTACCTGTTTTACTTATGTATGTATATATATATATTTTGCATCTACCTTTTAATTTGGTATTTTCATAGGCACCAATAAAACAGCTGTTTAAAATGAGAGCTCTCTAAAAATTTAGCAATTTAGAAGTTTCTCCAATTTAAAGAATCCAATGTCTGGCCATTGATGAATAGTATCTTAATAGCAACTCGAACCAGTAAGACGCAAGAGGCAACCCCACAAGAGAGCGCAAAGAATGCAGCCTTCTTAAAATACAGAAAGTTTACTCCCCATAATAGTCTAAGAAACTAAAGGTCTTTTTTGTGCAGGTACACAAAACAAAGGTTGAGATGACAAGGCCCCTTATGGGCTGGGACTCCTTATAACAAATTTTCCTGAGAGCTGGCATAGCCAGACAAGATGACTGCTTGGAATCCCAATCTATTCAGCTGGCTGCCAAATGTACACCATATGTGTACCTTCCGGATGGCAAAGACCAAGCTCTCGAAACACGGAATAAAATGCCTAAGAAGATCAGATATAACATTTACATCTCAAAAGCACAGGGAGAGAAATGCAAGTTCCTCCTAGAAGGGCTTTTGTTCCTTTAAGGTCAAAATTTTGAAAAGATGTTTTATCAAGCTGGCTTTCTTCTAATCATTTTTAGAATGTCAAAAGAACCCTATCTTGGCCATTTTAGGGCAAGATTTCCTTTAATTCCCAATTAAACAAGTATTCAATATTTGTAAGTATAAATTCCATATGTACATAAACATGGCTGGAGTGTTAGTTGGAGGCTGGCTTTCTGATGCCCTTCATTTTACCCAGCCCAGAGGCTCAGTGTCTTTCAACTGAATAAATCCTTGTATCTTTTAACCAGGCTCCCCCAGTATCTTTAAACCGGGGTGGAGGTGATTTTGGAGAGGCAAAAGTGAGTGGTGGCATGAAGCGAGATCTTAATTCCCTGCCCAGGAATTGAACCCGGGTAGCCTGGATGAAAACCAGGAATCATAGCCACCACACCCCATGGCTCTTGCCCCCAGTGAAAAATGCATTTCTCATGGAGGTAAAAACTGTAAAAACAGGTACAAAGTTTATTATTAGAGACATAGCACAAGAGGGAGACAACACAGAGAAACAGTTTGTTTAGCAAGGCAGAGATGCACGCCCCGAGAGAAAAGGTGTGGGCATCCTCCCTAAGGAGAAGATAAAGAGGCAGTTAAGTCGTTTATATACGGCAGTTCTTCCGGGTCTTTGTTTACCTTTGGCCAATTATCTGGCTTCTTTTTCCACACCTGACATGCCCTAGGACCCTCCCCAACATGTGTGTGCAACTTTTTTCCAAGTTGAATTTCAGCCCAAAGGCCTATGGGGTGGCCTTAGCATCACATATTATGGGGTGGTGAGCCCTCCTTTTTGACCCTAAAGGAGACTTTCTGCCCATGTGCAATGTGTCCCTTGCCCCAAGAAGGGGAAATGTGTGACCTCTTGACCCTTTACTCAAACAAGGTTTAGCCCCTCTCTGTTCCAGCCATGACTGTTATCTTAAGGTGGCCCCGAGCAAGGGCAGCCGGGGAGGGGGACACAGGATGCTGGAACCCAGCAGATCCTCTCCTGTTATTCAGCTGTACACACCCTACATGCATACACGTACACACACAAACACACTTGCACACATGTACACATGAACAGAACTGAACACAGAGTGGAGACTCCCAGCCCGGGCGGCGTGTGGTTGGGCTTGTCAGATCACCCCTCAGCTTTTGAAGGTGTCCAAAGGAGATGAAGCCTGGCTATTTACACTGTCTCTGTCATTGCTTCCATTTCGGAGAGCAAACAGGAGACTGATTTTCAATGTCTAACCTGGAGGCCATCTATCTCCTGTCCTAGGAAATGCAAACGGAAGTCTAGCTGTAAGTGTCCAGCCCGAAGCCCATGTTTTCCTGCCTCATGAAATGTAAATGGGAGGCCAGTTGTAAATGTTTAACCTGGGGCCCATCTATCTCCTGCCTCAGGGGGAGGGGGGGACAAATCCCTATTATATACCACAAAATAGAACTAACTCAGGATCATCAACCAATAATTGGGAGATCCTACAAACAATAAATGCTGGAGAGGGTGTGGAGAAAAGGGAACCCTCTTGCACTGTTGGTGGGAATGTAAATTGATACAGCCACTATGGAGAACAGTATGGAGGTTCCTTAAAAAACTACAACTAGAACTACCATATGACCCAGCAATCCCACTACTGGGCATATACCCTGAGAAAACCATAATTCAAAAAGAGTCATGTACCAAAAATGTTCATTGCAGCTCTATTTACAATAGCCAGGGCATGGAAGCAACCTAAGTGCCCATCAACAGATGAATGGATAAAGAAGATGTGGCACATATATACAATGGCATATTACTCAGCCATAAAAAGGAACAAAACTGAGTTATTTGTAGTGAGGTGGATGGACCTAGAGACTGTCATACAGAGTGACGTAAGTCAGAAAGAGAAAAACAAATACTGTATGCTAACACATATATATGGAATCTAAAAAAAAAAAGAAAAAAAATAGTCAGAAGAACTTAGGGGCAAGACAGGAATAAAGATGCAGACCTACTAGAGAATGGACTTGAGGATACGGGGAGGGGGAAGGGTAAGCTGGGACAAAGTGAGAGAGTGGCATGGACATATATACACTAGCAAACGTAAAATAGATAGCTAGTGGGAAGCAGCCGCATAGCACAGGGAGATCAGCTCAGTGCTTTGTGACCACCTAGAGGGGTGGGATAAGGAGGGTGGGAGGGAGACGCAAGAGGGAAGAGATATGGGGACATATGGATATGTATAACTGATTCACTTTGTTATAAAGCAGAAACTAACACACCACTGTAAAGCAATTATACCCTAATAAAGATGTTTAAAAAAAAGAATATATGAAACATTATGCTGGGACTCTATAAAGCCATGGACATTATATCATGATTATATGTTTAAGTAGCTGAAAGTCATTTGTAGTCTTAATATGCATGGATGATATAATAAAGGACATGATGAACATGGGCCTTAAACCAAAATAATAATAATAATAATTGTGAGATCCGAGAACCAGGAGAGACTCACCCAAATTTCTCTAAACTCATGGAAGAGGCAAATGGGCACAAGAGGCTCTTGCTGGTACCAAGGCTCCTGATCCTCAGGCAAAGGAGTGAAGTCTGCTCTGGGTCCCTTTGTGGTCACCAAAACTATTGACTGAAAGAAAACTGCACAATGTGAAATCTGAGTTAAGTTTTATTTGGGGAAATTATTGAAGACTATAGCCCAGAAGACAGCCTCTCAGATAGCTCTGAGGAACTGCTCTGAAGAGGTAAGGGAGGAGCCAGGATATATATAAACTTTTTGCTGGTAAAACATGTAGTCAAGCATCAAAAGATTACTGCTAATCACAAAGAAGAGAAATCTCACCGATTTTAGTGCTTTTCTCTGTATGGGAAGATGCAAGAATCTGGGGTCATTTGAAACTTTCCCTTAGATATGCATCTTAACTGTCTAAGGGCCAATATATCCAAAGCCCAGAATGTTTCCTGTCTTTCTTCATCCTGAATTCCTCAGAGTACACTGTCTGTCGGCAACTACGATGGCTAATAGCTTGATCACTGTAGAACTGGAATGGCAGGCAACACTTTTTTCTTTACACAAGAGATGAAGAATGAGCAGAGCTGGGTCCCAGGAAAACCAAAGCCAACAGAGCAAACCAAGTATATTACCCTTGATTCTTCAACCATTTCTTTTTCATCTCATCGGAAGCTTGGATGTTTCTTTCCACCAAACCCCTTCTAAATCCCTCACATAAACAATTATTTTCAAAATTCAGTTGAGTAAGGGAAGATCTACTGAGAAATATGACCCCGCTTCCTGAGACTTTAAGCCAGCATTTAGCCAGAGATTGAAAATGTAGGAGGAAGAGTACCCAAGTAATGAGGGGAGGAGAAACCATTTCTCCAAGGCCTTTTCTGTCTCTACATGGCTGAGTTCAGGCTAGGGAAGACAGGGGGGAATGAACTATGAAGCTGCTAAGTATTAAATAGCAAAGAGAAGAGTCAGGATTGTGGGTACAAGTCATTCATGTTTATACAATAAATTATAGGCTATTCTTTTTTGTTTCTTTGTTTGGGGACTATGGGTATCATAGAATAGGGGCAAAGAAATGGGAAGGAAAAACCGAAGAAGTGGTTGTGGCTGGGTTGTTGGAACACTTCTCAAATTGTGTAAGTGAAAAGGTTTGAAAAACATTGCTCTGTGCTAACCTTTACATCTTGGCTCCCTCACAGCTCCTGGAAGAGATCAATCAGGTCAGTTTTCCCTTTTCTCTGTTCCTCCTGGTCTCTGGGCATTGGTCCTCCCAGCCAGCACTGCCTGGACCCATAAATGAGGCCTGTGGTGATGTGCCAACATCAGTGGTATTGCTACTCCGAGGTCACACCTGTTGCATTAGTGGGTGAGCACACCCTCCTCTGACTTCTCCAGTCTTCAGTTCTTTCCCTATTACCGAATGCCACAGTGCGGAGGGGAAGGAAATATTTGCAGAAGGAAAGGCAGAGGCAGGAGGCTGATATTGAGAGAAACTCAGATCTGATCTCCTCTATTCCCTAAGACCCCTCTGTATGTCCAAGCTGGTACCACTATCAAAGAACATAGAAATATATCCTATTCACAGTGGAAAATGCTAAAGCCAAATCTTTGTACATCTCCGAAAGAAGCTCATGTCACTACACTGTTTCAATTTCTGGTCCCATTGGTTAGTTGCAATTATATATACAAATATGATTATGCAAGCAGTCCATGCCCCTTTGTTCAAATTTTTTATATCCTGTATCAATTACTGATTATACTCACCTTAGGCGGAGAGTAGAAAAATGTTGCCTTCCCCATAGACTCTCAAATTAAGCAAAGTTTAAAAGAATTGTAAGTGAAACAAATCTTGTTCATTAGATATTAATAACCAAGTAGGTACTGGTTTTTCAGAGTCTAGAAACTGCTTCTGAGGTATATACATCGCAGGCTGACTTTTACCTTGACAGGAATGTATAGGACAAGAGCATTTCAGAATCAGCCCACCTTCAGAGGCCCTCACAGTGTTTGCCCAACTACGAATCATGTCTCCTGAACTTTTCTGAGCCCATACCAGGAACCTGAGACCTATCCCGCATGACACCTACCCACCCACTGCTACTAGGCAAAAAATGACAAAGAACAGATTCTGTCCCAGGCAGTTCCCCAAGTTGTGTCTGCTCCATTTCCAGCCCTGGTCCTAATAGGATTTAGCCCAGAAAAACTCCTAGTTGCAGCTGGGCCCTTCCTTACGCTCCACCCACCTCTCATTCACCTTTACCTGCCTTCGTCTTTCCATTTCCTATTCAGGAGTAACTCCAAAAGCTTTTCTTCTCCTCAATCCTCCATGGTCCACAAACTTCAAAAATGACAGAGTGACTCTCACATGCAGAGATTCCCTTTCTCCAGCCCAAGGAGACATATCTTGGTATCATAATGATCATTTGTTGGATAATAAATCTGAAGAGATCCAAATACACAAGACTGGATATTACAAATGCAAGACTCGAAGATCTTCTCCCAGTGACCCCGTACATATGGATTTTTTACCTGGTGAGGAAAGAAAGGAGGGAGCCTCTGAAATTAAACCACTGGGCAGGATGTCTAAGGGCTAGGCTAATGCAGGGAGCCTAGGCAGGGCTGTAAACAGGCATGAGGATATTTGATGTATTGACCCCAGTGGGGAAAATAAGGAGATAGGACAGCAACAGGATGCTGCCTTGTCCATCCTCTCCATCCAGAGAAGTATTGGTAAGTATTGGTAGGAAGTATTGGTAAGTATTGGTAAGTATGGGGGAAGTCACCAGGAAAAAGGGACTTGTGTCTGAAGAAATGTATGGTATAAAACTTCTCTTTTAACAATATGTATGAGGATTTCTTAAGGATATTTTCTGGAAATTAGTTCATTATCCTAGGACAAGGGAGAACTGGGTTTTGGGATCATGTGGAAATGTTGATGGAGGACAGTTGCAGGTATGTATAGGATTGCAGCTCTTTCTTCATGGGCAGAAATGAGAGTTTGAAGAAACAAGCATCAGGAAATAAATTGATTGCATTCCTCCACTCTTTGCAGACAGACTGATCATCCAGGCTCCACACCCTGTCTTTGAAGGAGATGATGTTGTTCTGAGATGCCAGGGGAGAGAAGCAACAAGTGAAACAGTTTTATACAAAAATAAAAAAGAAATTAGGAAGAGTTATATATCAAACTTCACACTAAATTCAGTCTCCAGGGACAATGGCAAATATCATTGTACTGCTTCTAGGAAACACTTTTGGGGAATAACGAGAGACATTTCAAAACCTCTAACAATTCAAGTTCAAGGTAATGGCTGCCCTCCTGTGGGTAATAGGACTTGGCAGGGAAACTGTGTGAGGATTTAGGGAGGGGCTCATCAGTGGGGATTTCATGAAAATCCTCCAGTCATGGGAGGGAGATGGGAAGTGGTTCCACCTACTTGGGTCTCTGTGTTCTGATAGCTGGTGCTGAAAGCACACGTGCATCTTTCCAGGAGCCCTGAGCCTCACTACCTTGGGAACTGTGTTTGTTCTTCTCTCTAGAGCTGTTTCCCCCTCCTGTGCTGACAGCCAGACCCTCCCAGCCCATAGAGGGGAGACCGGTGACCCTGAAATGTGAGACTTGGCTCCCTCCACAGCGGTCATACATTCAGCTTCAATTCTGCTTCTTCAGAGAAGACCAGGCCTTGGGATCAGGCTGGAGCAGCTCCCCAGAGCTCAATTTACCTACCATGTGGAGTGAAAACTCAGGGTCTTACTGGTGCCAGGCAGAGACAGTGACTCACCATGTCAGGAAAAGAAGCTTGAGATCCCAGATACATGTGCAGAGTGAGTGTCTGTGGGGCTGCACTTCCAGAGTCAGAGCCGGGGAGAGGAGAGGAGAGCAATGACATTTCCTGCTCCCTAGGACACTGAACATAACATAGAGGAGAATTTCAGCTGTCCTGGTATCCTTCTCTCTTCAGGTTCAACACTGGCCTAATGTCCCTAGAACATTCTCTTCCATCTAACTCAGTTAATAACAGTTATTGATCAGTTACTGGGTCCCCAACCCTGTGGGGGGTTGCAGAGCCTTACAGGATATGTTCTCTCAAGAGTCAACAGATAGGGCTTCCCTGGTGGCACAGTGGTTGAGAGTCCGCCTGCCGATGCAGGGGACACGGGTTCGTGCCCCGGTCCAGGAAGATCCCACATGCCGTGGAGCGGCTGGGCCCGTGAACCATGGCCGCTGAGCCTGCGCGTCCAGAGCCTGTGCTCCACGACGGGAGAGGCCACAACAGTGAGAGGCCCGCGTAGCGCAAAAAAGAAAAAAAAAAGTCAACAGACACAGATGACCACAAGCAGTCTTTAGAGGTCCCTATGCTGCTTCCGTTTGTTGACCTAAACATATTCCAAAATAAAAGTGGAAGATAAACATGAACTGGAATAATCAGAAAAGAATGTGAGAAGATGGAGGTGAGACTGGAGAAGAGTCTTGAAGGATAGGAAAGGGGTTTGAATTTCAGGATAGAAGTAATATTCTCAGGGTTCACTCTTATTTTGTGATCCATCAGTGCACCAAAGATTCCTTAGATATAAATGTAAATAAAACGTGACTGCAGTCAGCATTAGGTTTAAGAAGATCCGGAGCCTAGTCCCCACATTCCCCAAGAATGGGAACTGTTGTATGTGGTGGGAGGGGTGTTTCTGCCTTTATAATAACATGCACAATTAATTCCTTATTGCCCACTTTGGACTCCTGCTTATTGTACCTGCTGCTATGGGCTTGTTCGTGACAGAACCAGCCTTCTCCTTGACCCTGAAGTTTCTGCCATGAGAACCCTCATGTGTCATCTTGTGTCCTCCCAGGAGTCCCTGTGTCTGATGTAAATCTAGAGATCCAGCCCCCCGAGGGGCAGCTGATTGAAGGAGAAAATCTGCTCCTTATCTGCTCAGTAGCCAACGGTACAGGGACTGTCACATTCTCCTGGCACAGAGAGGGCACAGTGAGAAGTTTGGGAACAAAGACCCAGCGTTCCTTGTCGGCAGAGCTGCAGATACTCACTGTGAAGGAGCATGATGCTGGGAGATACTACTGTGCAGCTGACAACATTCACGGTCCCATCCTCAGTGAACTGATTAGAGTCACACTGAGAAGTAAGTTCCCGATTCCTTCTATTCAGCCTCGGTTCACAAGCCAGGGTTTAGGCTTTCTATCAGCCATGAGGCTCTTTGGAAGAAGGCAAAGGAACAGAGTTGTGAAGATTTAGAAGCTAACCAAGGAATGGCAAAGATGACAAAAGTTGAAGATATTTTACTTGTGGAGAGGACCGTAGTGATGAAAACAAAATTATCTAGGATTACTCTTCATGGTTCAAGAGATATATCTATATTTAAGTTTCTTGAGTGGGGTTATGAGTCTGTCACAGCATCAGAGTCCTCTGACAGTCTACTATCTCTTTCAGTTCCAGTGTCTCGCCCTGTCCTCACCCTCAGGGCTCCTGGGGCCCAGGCTGTGGTGGGGGACGTGATGGAGCTTCACTGTGAGGCCCGGAGAGGCTCTCCCCCGATCCTGTACCGATTTTATCATGATGGTGTCAGCCTGGGGAGCAGCTCAGTTCCCTCAGGAAAAGCATTCTTCAAATTCTCTCTGACTGCAGAACATTCTGGAAACTACTCCTGTGAGGCTGACAATGGCCTGGGGGTCCAGCTCAGTGACAGAGTGACTCTCAGTGTCACAGGTTAGTAGGGATGCCTGCAGCAATTACAGCCCAGAACAGACTGTGTCTTCTCTTTTGGGCTACTTGCTGGTGTGACATTCCAGCAGACTCCCCACTTTTTCTTCCTCTACCTGAGAGTCCTGGGATTCTTTCTTCTGACTCTACATTCAGGAACTTAGGCCATTCCTAATGGTTTTTCTGCATTTATCAAGATGATCATATGATTTTTATTTTTTATTTTATTGACGTGATGTATCGTGTTGATTGATTTGCAAATGTTGAACTACTCTTGCATACATGGAGTAAATCCCACGTGATCATGGTGTATGATCCTTTTAAAGTACTGTTTTATTCGGCTTGTTAATATTCTGTTGAGGATTTTTGCATCTATGTTACCTGAGACATTGGCCTGTAATTTTCTTTTTTGTGTGTTGTCTTTGGTTTTGGTATCAGGGTGATGTTAGCCTTGTAAAATAAGTTAGGAAGTATTCCCTTCTCTTCAGTTTTTTTGAATATTTTGAGAAAGATAGGATTTACAGCACCTTTGAATGTTTGGTAGAATTCACCTGTGAAGTCATCTGGTCCTGTACTTTTATTCTTGGGAGGTTTTTGATTTCTATTTCAGTCTCTTTCCTAGTGATTGGTCATTCAGATTTTATTTTTTTATGATTCAGTCTCAGAAGGTTGTGTGATTCTAAGAATTTGTCCATTTATTCTAGGTTGCTCAATTTGTTGGCATATAACTGTCCACAGTATTCTTGTATAATCCTTTGTATTTCTGGGCATTCATTGTTATAGCTCCTCTTTCATTTCTGATTTTATTTATCAGAGCCTTCTCTCATTTTTCTTAGTGAGTCTAGCTAAAGGTATGGCAATTTTGTCCATCTTTTAAAAGAACCAGGTCTTAGTTTTTATCAATATTTTCTATTTTCTTTTTAGTGTATATTTCATTTATCTTTGAATCTTTATCATTTCCTTCCTCCTACTGACTTTTAGCTTCATTTGTTCTTCTTTTTCTAGTTCCTTTATGTGCAAAGTTAAATTTTGGTATGTCATATTTTCATTTTCATTTGTCTTCAGGTATTTTTTCAATTCACCTTTGATTTCTTGTTTGACCCAATAGTTGTTTAGCAGCTTGTTGTTTAGTCTCCACATATTTGTGATTTTCCAGCTTTCTTCTTGTGGTTGATCTCTAGTTTCATACCATTGTGATCAGGCAAGATGGTTGATATGATTTCAATCTTCTTAAATTCATTGAGACTTGTTTTGTATTCCAACATATGGTCTATTCTTGAGAAAGTTTCATGAGCACTTAAGAAGTATGCGTATTTTACTGCATTTGGATGGAATGTTCTGTATAAATTTATCAAGTCCATCTGGTCTAATGTATCTTTTAAGGCTGCTGTTTCCTTGTTGACTTTCTTTCTGTACAATCTATCCATTAATAGTGGGGTGTTACAGTTCCCTACTATTATTGTGTTGCTGTCAATTTCTCCCTTTAGGTCTGTTAATAATTGCTTTGTATATTTTGGTGCTCCTATGTTACGTGCATATATATTTATCACTATTACATCTTCTTGATGAATTGTCCCCTTTATCACAATTAATGTCCATTTTTGTCCTTTGTTATCTTTTTTGGCTTGAGGTCTATTTCTTCTGATATGAGCATGGCTATACCCACTACTTTTTTTTTTTTTTTTTTGGCTGCCATATGCATGGAGTATCATCTTCCATCCTTTCACTGTGAGCCTATGTTGGTCTTTAAAGGTAATGTGAGTTTCTTGGAGGCAGCATAGAATTGGGTCTTATTTTTTACTCCATCGAGCCACTCTATGTCTTTTGATTGGTGAATTCAACCCATTTACATTTAAGGTTATTATTGATAAAGGAGAATTTAGTATTGCCATTTTACCTTTCATTTTCAGGTTGCTCTATATCTCCATTGTTTTCTTCCCCTTAAGTTTCTGCCTGCCATTTTGGTTTTGTGGTTTTTTATGATATTTTTCTCAGTTTCCCTTTTTTCATGTTTTGTGTCTCTGTTCTAGACTTATATTTTGTGGTTACACTGAGGTTTGCATAAGACCTCTCCTAGATAAAATAGTCTGTTTTCTGCTGATAGAATCTTATCTTCATTTACCTATATGGGTTCCATCCTTTTCCTCTTCCCTTTTTATATTTTTATTGTCTCAAATTATCTCTTTTTGTATTGTGAGTTTTTTACCAAATTGAAGTAGCTATAGTTATTTTTCTGGCTTCCCCCCTTTTACCTTTATGCTATAATAAAGTGTTTAAAACCTATTCTGATAAAGAGCTGCAATTTTCTGATTCTGTCTATTTCAGTTTCCTCAAAGTTTTGTATACTTTTGCCTTTTTGTTTTTTGTAGAAGAGCTTCTTTCAACATTTCTTGTAAGCAGAACCAGTGTTGATGTATTCCCTCAGCTTTCATTCATATGGGAAGGTCTTTGTTTCTCCTTCATATCTGAATAATAACTTTGCTGGAAAAAATATTCTTGGGTGACACTTTTTATCTCTCAGTATTTTGAGAATGTCATTCTGTACCCTCTTGTCCTGTAGAGTTTCTGTTGAGAAACCTGATGATAAGCTCATGGAGATTCTTTTGTAGGTTACCATCCTTTTTTCCCCCAGGCTGCCTTAAAATTCTTCCTTTGTGATTGACTTTTGACAATTTTAATATAACATGTCTTGTAAAAGGTATTTTTGCATTGAAGTAATTAAGTGTTCTCTTAGCTTCATGGATTTGTATATCCAGTTTCTTTCCTAGGTTTGGGAAGTTCTCAGCTATTATTTATTTAAATATACTCTCTGTTCCTCTCTCCCTGTTTTCTCCTGGGACACCCCTTATACTAATGTTGCCTTTCCTAAAAGAGTCAGATAGCTCTTGGAGAATTCCCTCATTTTTAAATAATCTTATTTATCTCTCCTCTTATACTTGTATCATGTCTAGATTTCTATCTTGAGATTGCTAATTCTCTCTTTCATATAGTCTGATCTATTTCTAGTGCTTTCCAAGGCATTCTTCTCAACATTTATTCAGTTCTTCAATTCCAGAATTCCTGTTTGGCTCTTTTTTAGAGTTTTAATATCTCTGGTAAAGTATTTCTTTTGTTCATTAATTTTATTTCTGAGCTCATTAATCTGACTTTCTGAGTTTTCTTGTAGCTTTTTGAGTTTCTGAATGACAACTATTTTGACTTTCTTTGAATTCTTTCTCAGTTAGGTCACAATATTTCATGACTGTAAGTTTGAATTCTTTCTCAGTTAGATCACAATATTTCATGACTGTAAGTTTGGTTTCTGGAGAATTTCCAGTTTCTTTTTGTGGTACAGTGTTACTGTGATTCTTCATGGTACTTGATGGGTGGTTTCTCTGCTGGTGCACTTGATGTGGTGACAGTTAGAAATCAGAGGCCTTTCTTTTGTTTTCCAGTAGGTGGTGGTATGGCATAAGTTTTTGGTTTCTCTTACCTAAGCTGTCTCTGGCTATGTTTGAGAGTAGTCACTTTCCATCTTCCCCTTTCTCTATAAGAAGTGTGGCTCTATTATCGCTTCCTGTGCCTCCGGAGTTACTGCTGCTTTGCTCCTGAAGTGTTGCTGTTATCATCACCTGGTGCCCCAGGATGGTGGGCTGTTCTCTCGTGTCTGGGATCCCTTGAGTCATAGGCTCCACCAATGCAGGCAAAGCAAGGGGGTAGCATGGGAGCTAGGGTCAGGCTGGCACCTATACCCTTTCTGATGTCATAAGGTTTGTGGACTCTGTCGCTGTGGGTTGAGGGGCAGGGGCTGGCGTCATGGGGCACTCATTAAAAAAATGAGTAAAGGACTTGAATAGACATTTCTCCAAAGAAGACATATAAATGGCTATTAGATACATGAAAAAAATGCTCAACATCACTCATTATTCGGGAAATGCAAACCAAAACTACAATGAAATACCACCTCATACTCATTAGGATGGGTACTATAAAAATAATAGAAAATAACAAGTGTTGGCTAGGATGTGGAGAAATTGGAATCCTTGTGTAATGTTGGTAGGAATGTAAAATGATGAAATCATTATTGAGAACACTATGGAGGCTCCTTGGAAAATTAAAAATAGAGCTACCATATGATACAGAAATTCCACTTCTGGGTATACATCCCCCAACGCTGAAAATATATTCTCAAAAAGATATTTGTACACGTGTGTACAGAGCAACATTATTCATAATAGCTAAAACATGGAAACAACCCAGTCCGTTTATCTGTTGATAACCCAATATCCATTATCAATAGATAAATGGATAAGCAAAGTGTGGTATGCACATAATATGAAATATTACTCAGACTTAAAAAGAAAGAAAATTCTGCTACATGCTTCAACCTGGATGAATCTTGAGGTCATTATGCTAAGTGAAACAAACCAGTCAAAAAAAGACAAATACTGTATGATCCCACTTATATAAGATGTTTAGGTTAGTCAAAATCATAGAAACAGAAAGTAGCCTAGTGCTTGTCAGGGGGTGGGGAAATGGAGTATAAGGAGTTATTGTTTAACGGGTATAGAATTTCACTTTTACAAGGTAAAAAGTTATGGAGATGGATGATGGTATTGGTTTCACAATGTCATGAAATTATTTAATACCACTTAACTGTACACTTAAAAAGTTTATGATGGAAAATGTTAAGTTAAGAGCATTTTACAGCAAAAAAAATTGGATAAAAATATATGAGGTGGTGACATGGGTGGAAAGACACACTGAGATGTGCAAAGAATGTATAAAGCCTTACCCCTGAGACCCTTCGCATTTGGCCCAGGTCACTATATATTGTAAAGGATGTACAGAAGGGTGAATTATTCCCATTCAATGGATTGTCTCCATGCTCCCTCCCCTTTAGCCAATCTCAGATGCAAAGCAAAGCTTAAGATCCTTACCAAACTTCTCTTGCCAATGAAGCACACAGCTTATATCTAAAGCATTGCACACAGATTGGCTCATCCAGGTTCCCTCACAACTTAGCAGAATCAGCAATCTCACAGTTCACATTTCACATTAATTAATTATTGATTAACAATTCCATATATTAATTAAAAACATAGTGATTTTCTGTTTTTCCTGGCTGTCCTATTTCTATAATCACAAAGTAAAATGGAAATCATGTTGTTATTGCTGTGTCTGGATATTTTGGGGCCAATCTGGATCAATTTTGTCATCCACTCATTCACGAATTGTTGATGAACTATTACATGCCAAGGCAAAGTTCCAGCAGCCGGAAATACAAAAATGAACAAACAGATAAGTCCTCATCCTTATGAAACGTACGTTCTATTAGAGGAATCAGATATACAACAATGATAGATGATAGATAGATAAATAAGAGAGAGATACATAGATACATAGATTGATAGATGTTAGTATTAATGCTATGCAGAAAAATAAAGCAAGGTAACTGGGTAAAAGGTAATGAGGTCTTACTTCAGATAGGTGTGGAAGTCTAGGTTTAAAGCTAGGTCTCAGGAGTCAATCAATGATATGGAGAAACAAACCTTGCTTTTAGTTATTATTTATATCAGTAATAGTAGCTAACATTTATCGAGCATTTTACATACATGATTCTTATTACCATAGCTTGTGATATAATTATTATTAGCTCCATTTTACGAAGGAATAAACTGAGACTTGGAGCTAGTAAAAAGTTTTTAAAACATCAAGATCACAGGGCTAATAAAGAGCAGAGACGGGATTTAAACTCAGGTCTCTGTTCCTACTACTAAACTAAACTAAATATTTCCTTTATTAACTTATCTTGTACACATACTTAATTAAAGCTGCTCATGAACTATGTTGCTTCCCTCAGTTCCAGTGTCTCATCCTGTCTTCACCTTCCACCCTGCTGGGGTCCAGGCTATAGCGGGAGATGTGTTAGAGCTTCGCTGTGAGGCCCAAAGAGGCTCTCCCCCGATCCTGTACTGGTTTTATCACAAGAATGTCACCCTGGGGAGCATCTCGGACCCCTTTGGAGGAGGAGCATCCTTCAACCTCACTCTGATGGCAGAGCATTCTGGGAACTTCTCTTGTGGGGCTGACAATGGCCTGGGGGTCCAGCGCAGTGAGATGGTGACACTCAGCGTCACAGGTGGGTTGGTGGTACCTGGGCTATAGGTTACATTTATAAGCAATAAAATATTTCTCCAATAGACTGTAGAAATTCTCCCAGTGCCAGAGTTATTAACATGAAAACAAGGCTTGAAGCTTCTGGAGACTGGTACTGATTTCATGGGGGTGGGGGAGGGAAAAGGAATACATTTTAATGTTAGATTCTGGCAATCACTCATGTGCTATTATTTTGAAAATTACGAATTATACTGTAAATGATTCAAATTGAGAAATCAGAACCTGGCAAAAACCTGTCCTAATATATCGCTAGCCCCCACCTACATGTTTTTTGTCTAGATAAAAAATATTTGGCCCTGAACTCAAGTATAGGTCTCTTTACTTAGGGCCTTCCAGTAACAAAATAACGCTTATCACCGAGGGGGTCACTGCAGGGCTGCTAAGCATCCTTGGCCTTGCTGCTACTGCTGCTCTGGTGTGTTACTTCAGGACCCAAAGGAATTCAGGTGAGTGACTATATCTTACTCTTTGATGTTGTGACTTTTGCCATTGCTGTAATAACTTGGACTTGTGTAGTACATCCTATAAAGGTCAATTATTCCTTTCCAAGTACTAAGCCCTCAGTTCTAATCACTGCCACTCTGTGGCAGTGACAAAAAGGTACAACAAATTTCTTAATGAAGTTACTACTCCATGTGTTTAATTTGAGACTTAAATCAGAGAACAGAGTTTAGCTTCCATTTAAAAATTAGAAAGTTAAGTATTTACTGTTCCAACCCCAGTCCAAAGCTTACTGAAAACAAAAAGAAGGAAAAACAAAGTCCTCCACTTGTAACAACAACAAAAATAGACAATAGCCATAAGTACAAACCATAAACTCTGAGCTATATTTGAAAAGCATATAAAAACAGTGATATTTATTAGTAGATAAAATTAATAGATATTCTGAGAATGAAATTAAAATTTTAATTTCTGATTGTTGCTAGTATATAGAAATTCAGTTGATTTTTGTACATTGGTCTCATATCCTGCAACCTTGCTAAACACACTTATTAATTCTAGTATTAGTTTTGTAGATTCCATCAGATTTTTCTGCATAGATGATCAAGACGTCTGGGAATAAACATAATTTTACTCCTTGCTTTCCAATCTGGATTCCTTTTATTTTTTTTTCTTGCCTTAATGGACTGGCTAGAACCTCCTGTACAATGTTGAATAGAAGTGTTGAGAATAGACCTACTTGTCTTGTTCTTGAACTTAAAGGGGGGAAAGTATTTGGACTTTCACCACTGCATATGATAATATTAGCTGTGGATTTCTTGTAGCTGCTGTTTATTAGGCTGAAGAACTCCCTACTAATTGTAATTTGCTGACAGTTTTTACAGAAGAAATGACAAATGTTTTTTCTACATTGATTGAGATGATCATATGATTTTATCTTCTAGTCTAGTGATACAGATTTTGGATTTTGAATGTTGAACTGGCTTTGCATTTCTGGGGTCAACCTCACTTGCTTATAATTTTTGAATTTGATTTGCTAAAATCTTTAAGAACGTTTGCACCTATGTTCATAAGGGATATTGATTTGGTAGTTTTATTTTCTTGTCATTTCTTTTTCTGGCTTGATGTCTAGGTAATACCCACTTAGTTATCACTTCCAGAATTCTTCATTCCTTTTTGTATATACATACATCCATATGGTATCATTCTCTCTCAGTTTGAAGGACCTCTTTTTAACATTTCTTGTACTATGGGTTTGTTTGTGAACTTGATTGACAGTGTTGCTGAAGCCTTCTATATCCTTTCTGATTTTCTTTTTACTTGATCTATCGGTTATTGAGAGAAGGGTATTGAAATCTTCAACAATATTTGTAAATGTTTCCATTTCTTCTTGCAATTCTATCACATGTGCTTCATGTATTTTGAAACTTTATTATTAGGTGCACAAATATTTATCATTGTTATGTGTTTTTGATGAAATGACCACATTATCCTTATGACCTTTTTATTCCTGTAGCATCATTTACTCTGAAATATTCTTTGATATTAATATATTAATATAAATAATGTTAGCATGATATTTATTTTTTCTACCCTTTTAACTTATTTGTGCCTCTATTTTTTTTTTTTTTTTTTTTTTTTTTTTGCGGTACGCGGGCCTCTCACTGTTGTGGCCTCTCCCGTTGTGGAGCACAGGCTCCGGATGCGCAGGCTCAGCGGCCATGGCTCATGGGCCCAGCCGTTCTGCAGCATGTGGGATCTTCCCAGACCAGAGCACGAACCCGTGTCTCCTGCATCGGCAGGTGGACTCTCAACCACTGCGCCACCAGGGAAGCCCTGTGCCTCTATATTTAAAGTGTATTTTTATAGATAGCATATAGTTAACTTGGATATTTTTAATCTAATATGGCAGTCTCTACCCTTTAATTTTAAAAATTTAGACCATTTAGATTAATGTGATTATTGATAGGGTTAGGTCCCTAAATCTATTATTTTGCTATTTGTTTTCTATTTGTCTCATCTGTTCTTTGTTTTCCGTTTCCTTTTTTTTTCTACCCTCTTTTGGACCACTTGAGTATTTTTTATGATTCCATTTTATTTCCTTTTTTGGCTTATTATCTATATAACTCATTGCTTTGTTATTTTAGTGGTTGTTTTAGAGTGTATGGTATACATATCTAACTTATCACAGTCTACTTACAAGTGACATTATATCACTTCATGCATAGCATAAGAATCTTACCATTGTGTACTCCATTTCTCCCCTGCCTGTTACATTGCTATTAATTTTGTAAACAATTCTCTTTTAAAGAAGTTTACATATAATTTTAAAATATTATACATTTACTCATAAAGTTACCACTTCCAATGTTCTTCATTCCTTTTTGTATATCCATATGTTCATCTGGTATCATTTTCTTTCCACCTAAAAGATTTCTTTTAACATTTCTTGTAGTATGGGTCTGCTGGTGGTGAATTATTTCAGCTTCTGTATGTCTGTAAAAGTCTCTGTTTTGCATTCATTTGTGAAATATATTTTTACTGGCATAGAATTCTGGGTTGAAAATTTTGTTTTCTTTCAATATTTTAAAGATGCTGTACTGTCTTCCCTGTGTGCATGATTTCTAACAAGAAATCTGCCATAATCCTTGTCTCTTTCTTATGTGATTGCTTTTATTTTTCTCTCTGAATGTTTTTTCATGGATCAGAAATCTTTGAGTGCATAGACTGTTTTATTCAGTGCTTTGGGTGCTTATAAGGTTTCAAGACTTTATATCTGGAATTACCAATCCTTTACTTTCTGTCTTTCTCTGTGGTGTAACATGAACTCTCTTTTTCTGTCATACCAAATGGTTCTGTTTTCCTTTTTCAGGGCTCATATTGAAAATCAAGCAAATAAACAAATAACTGGGTCTCAATTTAATGAAGGCTTTACATACTTTCCTTAATGATAGTGGTTAAGCATTGTCTTCTGACTTCCACTTTCAGGTCAATCAATGAGCATCCAGCCTTCCTCTTCTTTGTACAAAAAATGGCATCATCATTTTATGACTGATATTTAAAGCTATTTAATAGTTTCTTAAATAATATTACATATACAATTATGTGTGTAGCACTAACCCTGATAGTACTCATCACAAAATCTGTCACTCATGTAGAGCCTATTATATGCAATTTTATAGTGTCTAATTCTCTCAGTTTTTCAGTATGTACATTTCACTTCAATTCTACCAATATCATTATAACCATATTAAAGATGAAGAAATGAAGATTTGGAGAAGTTAGAAACCTTTCCAAATTCATGTGTATCTACTAAGAGTCAGAGTTAGGTCTTAACTGGGGTCTCCCTAGCCCTTGAGTCCATATACTCTCCATTAAATCTTGGTGACTTGTAAAAGGCTGGTTGTACCTCCTACTTTAAAAATTACTTTTCTATCTCATTACCTATCTGGATGTCATTTATTAATCAGTAACATACTAGAAGTGCAGACATTAGAACCTCAGTATTGCAGTTGATAATATTAAAAAGACAGGTTGCTCAGTCAGTACAACACCAAATAACACAAGGGAAGGAAAGATTACCAATCATTATTTAATGTGATCCATGAGGGCAGAAACTCAGGAGATTCTGTCCTCTATATCTAAGGGAAGTGTTTTTTTAAATAGCAAACTCAACTAAGGCATTCTGACAGTGTCAATCAGAGGGTCTCTGCCTTTCACATCTCAAAATCTTGTCTACTGTACTTCCCTCATAGCAAAGTCTTCTTTCTCATTATTGACCAGTCTTCTCAGGGAAGAGCTCAGCCCTTTCAAATTCATCTAAAAGTGAAGGACTCTGCTCCTTAAGCCTGAGTGTTTCCTCCAAGTTACCTAAGGGAGTGATATATTTATTGACTCTATAACTGCTTGGAATTAAATTCCAGTAATGTAACTCTCCAGACTCCAGTCTCCTTAGCTGTGTAATGGTCATAATAATCGTATATACCTTTTAGGTGCTATGAGACAATCTATGTAAACTGCTCAGCACAGTGCCTGGCCCATATATCTTTAGTGAATACTAGCTTATATTATAAATAGCCACCTTCTGGGTCTGTTTTCCTTTATGCAGATGAAGAGATAATCTGACTCTCAGAGGCATCCTGGGACTTAGTTAACCTGCTTACAAGTAAGGGTATTAGTTGTTGATTGATATGGTTACAATGGCCCTGAGGAGAGAGATATAGGCCAGGATCATGCTTACACACCTCTAGTTTAACTCAGGACACCTGGTTCCCAAAGATGGGGTTTGTAGGCATTAATCAGTCATTTTCCATGAGAGGTAAGGCTGAATATGTTTACTTTGGGAAATAACTTGTATCCTCTAAGACCAGTGAGACAGATATAGAGCCACAGATAAGTAGGCAAAGGGCAGAGATGGGGAACTGGGAGGAGGCTGTACTGGGCAGGCCAGAAAGATTTCAATATTTTTGTGTTGATGGAAAGCTGGCATATTTTCAAGGCTGATGGAGTAGGCTTCCAAATTAGGTTTACCTGTAGTCACCTATTAAAAAATCATCAACTTGTTTTTCTTTTAGTCCTCATAGTACACAGTTTAATTTGTTCAGTCATTTAACAAATCTTTACTAGATATTTTCAACCTTCTAGGCACTGGAAATAGAAAAATAATTAAGACAAGTTTTGCTCCCTCAAGTAACACACCTTTTCACGAAGGAGAGAGTTAGAGGCAAACACAGAAATAGATAATTAAAATACAATATAGTAATTTTAATATTGCAGGGTTCTATGTGCATGGATATAGGTCACTTAATCCAGCCTGTTGGCATCAGGGAAAGCTCTGGAGGAGGAAAGATAAATTGGTATTAGCCAGGTGAAAGCGAAGGAAAGAAGGGGTATGGAGAAAACAATATGCACCCAATGTTGTTGAAATGGATTTGCAAGGTCAGAGATAAAGAAAGGTCTGGGCTTATTCTGGTAGTCCTATTGAGTCATACTTGTGTAACAAGTATTAATTTTAACCCCCCTCTAGGCCTCAGTCTCCTTGTCTCTACCTCATAGGGCTGCAGTGAGAATAGAGAAGTGGGAGTATGGGAAGCACTTGATCTAGAGTTAAATATTAAGTTGTCTCTCTTCTGCTACTTCGTCACAACTACTTAGAGTTCATGCTGCTATTACTGATTGAATGATGGAGAATAAGTGTGATTCTGTGCAAATGTCTCTCCAGACCCCACCTTCTTTATCTATAACATGACATAAGGGGTGGAGCCGGATGTTCTCAAAGATTTGCCATAGCTGAAATCTAGGCTGAATTTGATTTCTGGGAAAGGATATTCTAACATAGAGCACATTGTCCACAGAGATCACTTATCATCAATGTTCCTTTTTTCGTTTTTCAGGAGGACTTTCCACCACTGGAACACCTAGGTGAGGTCTCTTCTTCTTGTGCTGTCAGCATTTTCATTTTATTTATGCTCACAAGATAGAACATGGAATTATGTACATTAAAAATATTTTACTCATTTCCTATTAAAATTTCAAATTCTTATGAAATAAAAAATGTGATTAAGAAGGCCACTTTCGATCATAGTTGTGAATAATACTCACTTATACCTACTTATACACAGAATTAATATTATTTACTATCCATGGTTAATTTATCTCCTTCCTTAAGTGTGCACCAGTAGAGAATTGATCACTGATGTCTTAATGATATCATCTTTCATAAGGCTACATTTATTCACTCCCTTATCGCTCATTTCCCCACTCATACACTCATTCAGGAAACAATTATTGAATGCTGGCAATGTTCAACTCACAATATTAACTGCAGAAGCAAATGAAATTGGAAAAATATACTTTTCCTGAAGATTCTTCATAATATTTTACAGGAAATGTAGATCATTGTAATATGAGGTAGAAAACTGAAAGGAACCTAAAAAATGACAAAGGTCAACTTCTGTGGAATGCAGAAGCCTTTGTGTACCAATGTTGAAACATTTAAACTTTTGAAAGCAATAAAAAATAGGCAAACACAAGTGTTTACTCTATCAAAGGGACCTTGATCTATGTAGCCTTTGTCCTCTGACCTTGCCTCAGCTGGCCTTCTCTGTAATGCTGCCCTGGCCCTGTCTTGTGCCATACTTCTGACGTTTTCTCAAAAGAAGCATGAAGACTCAGAGTAGCAGCCATGATATTTTCACGTGAACCATGCTGAGCTCTTCCTGGATATTGATTTTCCTGAGATTCTGTGTAGTCCACAAATACTTTTCTCCTTTTTGTCTCTCTCCCCTTCTGTCACAGTTACAGTCCCAGGGAGTTTAAGGAACCTTCTAGAACCTCCAACACAGACCCCCAAGAACCCACTTACTCTGAACCACCAGACCCAATGGAACAGCAGCCAGTGTACAGCAATGGTGAGAACTTCCTAAGGAACAGAAGGCTCCAGGGAGGAACAAGGGAGGGAAGAGAGATTGAGCAACAGTCCATGGTTCAGTCATATTCAATATAAAAATGTCATTTCTGGCACTATGTCAAGGTTAGAAGGTGGTTATAAACTTGGTGACTGGGAAGAAGAGTTTATAGTGTGAGCTCTTGACTGCAGCCAACTGTGATCTATTGTTTTGCAGTGGATCTTGGTGAGAGTGACCTGGTTTATTCCCAGATCTGCAGCATCCAAGATACAAAAGAAAATTCAGGTGAGACACAAGTAGAGGTAAGGTGGCAGTGTTTTATCAAATCCAGCAAGGGGTTTTTGATCAAAGAGTCATCTCAATATGAATCCAACATGAGAGGCATTAACTGCTCCTCTTATGTTACCAATCCTTTAATCATATCCATTCCCTCTTACCTGTCTACACTGCCACCATTACCTCATAAACTCTTTAAGGACAGACACCTTATTTCTTTGCTAATATATCAGTAGCATATAGTGTTATGCTTAGAAAATGTTAGGCCCCCTCAAATTTTTCTTTAATGAATGAATGAACATAGGCATAATAAATGAACAAAGGCATAATAAATTAAGCCTTTAATTATCTAATGTGTAGACAATTGTAATTCTCTTAACTGGTCTCTTTATTTCTAATCTCATTCTCCTTCAAACCTTGTAACGACCTGTTTCCAGCATGATCCCTCTGAGATGCACAATTGATCACATCATTGTCTAGGTTAACTGCCCTCAGTGATTCTCCATTTTAAAGCATGACCCTTGCCTTCCCCTGTGATTTTGTCCCTCCTCTAAGCTCTGCCTTATGTCCTTACTTTAGCCATATTGAACTCTTAACATTTCTTTGATCAAACTGGGTTGTTTTGTGCTTTGGTGCTCATGCTTCGTATTTGTCTTGTAATGTTCTTGCCTCTAGTTTGTCTGTGACCCTTGCTCACATTTCAAGAAATAATTCAGTTACCATCGTGAAACTCAGTAATTCCCACCGGCCCTCCCTATCTCCTAACCTGAGAGGAACTGATTACCCTCTGTGGCAACAGCATAGTTTAATACGTATTTTTATCTTGGTGCTCATAATACTTCTTGCATTTGTTTCCATGTCTATTTCTCTATTTCTTTCCTTAAAAATGATAAGATTCTTAATTGTATGGACTGAGTTTATGTCATTTTCCCCACTTTATGGCTTACCAATGCTTAATAGAAGGTCATTGTTCACTGAATGCTTATTGGCTGAGTAACTAAATGAAAGAGATCCAAAGAATCCCTTGGAAGGTTAGGAGAAATACACACACACTGAATTTTCTCAATGTTAGCACTGCATATCTTTGGCTTACTGGGCATTTTCTGTTTGGCCTTAGAATGCCAAGTCCCTATTGGAGCTGCCTCCTCCAATTTCTCTGTGCAAAGTGAAGTGAATCATATTTACTTCCTTCTCCCAGATGATCAATGTAGCCATAGAGACCCTAAATAGTAGTAGGGAGGTGGGAATAACAGAGTTGCTCTGCTGGGGTTGTGATGAGCCGTGGAAAAAGGAAGATATTTTCAAGAAAGTCATTCTGGGCATTTTATGGGCAGAGGAAAGGCTTTATTGTTTGTGTGAGGATGAGATTCTTGCTCTGTGAGGGCTTTGGAAGAATTCAGCAGAGGAGACAGGAAATGAGTCAGCAGAGGAAAGATTGGCTTGGAATGCACTGTGAGTAGGTTGTAAGTTACAATGTATTACCCACAGTTTAATACTTTTCTTTCCTCTTCCCATCCAATAGCAAATTCACCAAAGAAACACTGGGAGGATAAGGTGGGTCATATTTCCTGGCTTTCTTTCCCCTCTGCTCTTCCTCACCTACATTTAGGTACTTACTATTTGTGTTTTGTTTTGTTTTGTTTTCCACTAGGAGCCTGCAGTCATCTATTCAGAGTTGAAGAAGGCACATCTAGATGATTCTGCAGGGCTGGCCATCAATCAAGACAGGGACCTTGAAGATGCTGCAGAAAACTATGAGAATGTCCCATGTGCATTGTCAGCCATAGACCACTAGCTCTGTACCCATAGTGGCTCACAGAGACCCTGAGAAGCAGCCTGTGTCATTATCTCTGTTATCTCCAGCCATGCTACCTCTTTCCCCCCAGGGCTCAGCATCCCAAGAGGCTGGGCTATAGGGGACATCAGGCTGGGTGAAAGTTCTGCCAACTTCCTCTGTGCCTGAGTCTGTGTATTATCTAGGAACATAGTGAGCAGCATTTGAGTAAATTCTGCATTCTTTTCACAGTAGAGACACATGTGAAGGCAGGGCAGTTGGGCCTTCAGCTCCCAGGCCTGTTGATGAGAAAGGAGAAATGGTCTAGCCAGGATCACGAGGATGCAATCGTGACCAGTTGATCTAAGTGGGATCAAAATCTTTTTATGTACTATCTCTACATAAACAGTTTGTTCTAAACATCTTGTTTCCATTTTTGTGGGGTTGATAGTGGCATGGCTGATGTTCTGTTGTACATGCTTTGTTCCAGCTACCAAATTGGAAACAACCAAAAAGCTTTGTTCTAGCCACATATATACTATTTCTTCATGAACTATACATCAGTATTAAGATTTTTTTAAATAACACATTCTATTTAATGGGAGAGAGCTTCCAAATTGTCTGATTAGATAGTATAATGTGGACTGAATTGTATTCTCTCAAAATTCAATGTGACTATACTTGGAGATAGGACCTTTAAGGAGATAATTATGGTTAAATGAGGTCATAAGGGTGGCCCCTAATTGAATTGGACTGGTGTCTTTCTAAGAAGAAGAGGAGACACCAGAGCCCTCTCTATCTTTCTTCATGCACACAGAGGAAAAGCCATGTGAAGACACAGCAAGAAAGATATCTGCAAAGCCTGAAGGTGGCAAGAAGAGAGGTCTCGCCAGAAACCAACTCTGCCAGCACCTTGATCTTGGACTTCTAGAACTGTGAGAAAATAGATATCTGATGTTTAAGCCACCTAGTCTGTGGTATTTTGTTATGGCAGCCAGAGCAGACTAACACAAATTTATACATAGATACATAGATGACAAATGATTGATGACAACGATGATGATGATAGATAGATAGATAGATAAAGATAGATGCAGGTATATGACACACACACACATACACACCGCAGCCCACACAGAATTTGTAGTCTTCAAGATACTTCATCTCTCATAAGATCAAACGTTCCTCCTACAAGTTGCAGCTCAGTTTTACTGTTTAATTATTCAACATCCACTATTTGATGGCTACAGAAGCATCAACATCAATCTTGGAAGGTCAGTAGAGCCAATGATTTACATGACTCAGATGGTAAAGCTTAGTGTCACTCAGGAGCCCTCATGACCTGAGCTGGCAGTGGGTGTAGAGATGCAAGGCAATTAGTAGGCTCAAAGGAAGACATCCCCTTCCATTGCTCAGTGACTCCTAATCAATTCCTCAATTGACTGACAGATATTGGGTGTCTACCAATGAAGAAAAAACATTTTTTTAAGTATGCCAGCAAAAATGTCAGAAGCAGTTTTATTCATAAGTTCTGCTGAGGCAGAAAAGGAATAATTGAAATTGTTAGCCTCTATCACCTAGTGTTACACTGAACTTTTTTAGCTTTGAAAACAATAGACCTTAAGGAAAGAAGGTAGAAGTTCACTGAGGACTGATGCACCTCAACTGATACAATTTATGGACATCATTGATTTTACACCAGCCATTGTTGATAACGTTAAGTAAATAATGAAATGATGCTTTGCAAACCTTGAAAACAACTCAAGCATAAAAGTATTGTGTATTTCAAATTTTATGTTTTTCCCCTTGGGTGTCAGAAGCTTAGACATCAGGAAGTATAACATATATCAAAATGCAATCTGATTTGAGGCTTTTAGCCTTGACTAATGAATTCAACTAACAAGATCATTTGCCAAGGGAAAAAATGATTGCCTTCTTAAAGAGGAAATACATATTTTTATTATGAAAGAGGGACTTACCATTCTAGTTTCCATATTAGTAGGTACAACATGCAATCCATAATGTATGCCTGGCCTTTAGAGGGAGAAAGGAATCCAGGTGTAGTCTGTGTCTGTCCTTAAATTTTGCTCCAAATGCCTCCCCACCTTGAGCTCCAGAACGAATAAGGTATACAGGAGAAGGGGAACATGACACTAGATCCAGCTGTGGGAAACCCATCTAAAAGAGTTGTGACAAAAGGCAGGTTTTCTCTCTTGACTTCAGAGAGAAAAAAATCCTTAAGGGAGAAAGACAGGATTGAGGTAGCTTCCCACGGACAGTGAAAGCCACTCTCCAGGAGTGCATGCAAGAGGTGCAAGCAGCACCAAGGACAGCAACCTATAAGACGGACAGAATCAGGAAATGCCAGCAAGAAATGGGGACACCAGAGGGGCTGTACAGCCTACAGAATAGTTCCGAGTGTATGGAGGACCTCCCTCCCCAAACCCCTTATGCAGATCTTCAAACTAAGGGCAAATAGTAGTACCTGTAAGCAGTCAGGGAGAGTCGAAGGAATATTTGAGAGAAGATTCATGAGGCAATTATTTTCCCAACTAGTCAGGAAGGTAACAGTTGAGGCATTAAGATTCAAGACATTACTATAATTACTTTCTTTACATTTATTTTATTTTTTTTACAAATAATTGAATAATTTATGCAGAGTAAACTGCATAGATTTAAAGTATACAATTTGATGAATTTTGACAAATATATGCACCCATGAAGACACTACCACAATCAAGATGCCAAATATCTCCATCACCCCCCAAAGTTTCCTTATCCTGTACGTAATACTTCTTTCCCTCCACCTTTATCTTATGCAGTCATTGATATGCTTTCTGTCACCGTAGATTACAGTGTATGCTGTAAGATTTTATATAAATAGAACCATAGAGTATATACTCTTCTGTGCCTGGCTTCTTTCACCAAGCAGAAAGATTTTGAGATTCATTCACATTGCTTCATGAATCCATAGTATATATATATATTTTATTGCTGAGTAAATATACCATTATATGTATATACCACTTTTGTTATCCATTTACCTGTTAATGGACATTCGGATTGTTTCATTTGTCATTATTAAAAATAAAGCTGCTATGAAAATTCATGTACAATTCTTTGTGTGGACATATGTTTTCATCACTCCCTTGTAAACACTCTGGAGTATAATTGCTGGGTCACATGGTAGATTGATGCTTCACATTTTAAGAGGCTGCAATACTCTTTTCCAAAATAGCTGTACCATTTTACATTCCCACAAACAGTGTTTGATAGTTACAGTTGCTCCACATCCTTGCCAACACTTGGCATTTTCAGTTTTTAATTTTGGTCACTCTAAAGAGTTTGTAGTGTGGTATAGTGTTATCTCATTGTGGTTTTGATTTCACTGATAATCAATGATGTTGATTATCTTCTCAATTCCCTATTAGCACTTTGTAGGTCTTGTTTTGTGAAGTGTCTATTCACACATTTTACCTCTTCTTTATTGGATAGTCTTTTTTTTTTTTTTTTTTGCAGTATGTGGGCCTCTCACTGTGGAGGCCTCTCCCGTTGCAGAGCACAGGCTCCGGATACACAGGCTCAGTGGCCATGGCTCACGGGCCCAGCTGCTCCACAGCATGTGGGATCTTCCCGGACCAGGGCACGAACCCGCGTCCCCTGCATCGGCAGGCAGACTCTCAACAACTGCACCACCAGGGAAGCCCTACTGGTGAGTCTTCTTTATGATTGAGTTGCAAGAGGTTTTTTTGTTTGTTTGTTTATATATCCTGGTCTGATTTATGTGTTGCAAATGTTTTCTCCATGTCTGTAACTTGCCCTTCATTTTCTTAATGGTGTCTTTTGAAGAGAAGATATTCTTTTATTTTTGATAAAATCCAATTTATCTACTTTTTCATTTTATGGGTAAGCTTTGTGTTTTTTATATAAGAAAGTATACCCCAAAGTCAAAAGATTCTTTCCTATTTCGTTTTCTAGAAATTTTATAGTTTAACTCTTACATATAAACCTAAGAGCCATTTAGAGTGAAAATTTTTGTGTGTGTATTGTGTGAGGAAAAATGTTCATTTTTTTCTTGTGAATATCCAGTTGTTCCAGCACTATTTGCTGAGTAAACTTTCTTTTGCCTCTTTATAACTTGAGTTCTTTGTCTTCTTATTACTAGTTACTGGAGTTCTTTATGTATTTGGGATATGTATACCTTTGTCAGAAATGCTTAGCAAATATTTTCTCCTAATACATGACCTGCCTTTACATTTTCTTAACTGTACCTTTCAAAAGCAAACATTTTTAATTTGATGTGGTGGATTTATAGTCTAAATCGTTACCAGTTCCCCAGCCCAACAGCTATTCCTTGTTTCTACATATTCACATTTCCCAATCATTAACTCTTGAGTCAGCCTTTACTTCAAACGACAAGGTCACAGGGGTATGTACATGATTTCAATACTGATCTCTAATTTAATTACATTATTATTGGAGAACATTCTATTATTTCAGTCATTTCAGACCTATTGGGACTAGTTTTATGACCCAGTATATAATCTGTCTCGATGAATATACCATGTACACTTGAAAATAATATATATTCTGCAATTTTGGAGTGTCCTATTCTATAAATATCAATTAAGTCGAGGAAGTTGAGAGTGTTGTTCAAATTTTCTGTGTCTTTATTGAGTTTTTGTCTAACGTTCTTTCAAGAGCTGAGAGAAGAATGTTAAAAATTTCCTACTACAATTGTGGAATTATGTATTTTTCCCTTTTTATCATCAATTTTTGTGTCATGTATTTGAGGCTCTGGTACTAGATGTATACACGTTAATAATTATGGATTCCTGAAGTTGTCTCTTTCATCATGAAATTCCATTTTATCTCTAATAATAATCTGTCTTGAAATCTATTTTATCCAATATTAGTGTAACCACTCCAGTTCTCTTATGCTATTGTTTGAATAATGTATATGTGTCTATCCATTTACTTTCAATCAGTGCCTTTATATTCCAAGTGTGTTTCTTGTAAGCAGTGCATAGTTGGGTCTCACTTTTTTAAGTATTCAGATAATTTCTTTCATTTCATTAGTGTTTAGACCAATAACATTTCAGATAATTATTGATATGGTTGGACTTATTAACTTTAGTTTTTGCTTCCTATTTTTCTCTACTGTTTTTCTGTTCCTTTGTTTTTCCCTCTCCCTCTTTCTAATTATTTGAATATTTTTAGTATCCTATTTTAGTGTGTTAAATATGGCAATTTTATTATCTTTTTAGCTATATGTCTTTATATTATTTTTAAAGACTGATCTAGAGATTACAATATGCATTCTTAATCTTTCCTGATCTGCTTGAAATTAGTATTCTACTTCTCCATAGAAAATGGAGAAATGAAACCATATAGGTATCTTTATATCCCTGCTCCTTGAATTCTTTATGTGATATTTGTCATAGGTACTACATTTACATACATGTAAAAAAATCACATAAGTCATTGTTGTAATTTATGTTTTAAGTAGTCACACGTATTTTAAATAACTTAAGTAGAAAATTGTAATCTTTTACCTTTCTCCAGATATTTCAATGTTCTTAACTTTTCCTGAAGATCCAATTTGCCCTCTGATATGGTTTTCCTTCAGTACTCAATATATTTGGACATTTTTCATGCTGTTAAGTATTCTTCTAAAACATGAATTTAATAGCTATAATTGCATGATATAGATTCTCCCATTTTAGTATATTTCATTTTTTTTCTACTTTTGTAAAAACTTTGAGGTGTAACTTTTGTCTGTATCTCTGATTATTTTCTCACAATAAATTCTTATTGGGAAATGGAGTATAAAGAATGTTAAAGCTCTTAATCGAGTACAACTTTATATTTTATTGTTCCAGAAACGTGTATGTGTTCCAACACTGGGTGGTGTATTTTTTTTTTTTTACAAATATGATAACAGAAGCTATATTTGATGGTTTACATTTTATTTGGTTATTAGCGAAGTTGAATATCATTTTATGTGTGTGGGGTAGTGTTCTTTTTTTTAAACCAATAGTCAGTTTGTGATAATATTTTTATATTTTTTTTAGCAGTTGGAACCGTCTTTTCCTAGTGAACTGTGTGATTACTTTATGAACTAATGATACTAATTCTTTACTTATTATGTGTGATGTAGATATTCATGGTGTGTCCTTTGCCTTATACTTTTGTTCATGGTATTTTAATATGCCAAAGTTATCTAATAGAATATAAAGATATATTCATTTATGAAAATGCCCTCTTCCAGCCATGGGTGAAGAGACAGGACATCTGCTGACACTTCTCTAAATTTCTCAAAACATGAAACCAAAACTTGGTCTGAAGAGAGGAAATACCCATGTGTAATGTGGAAGACATGCCACTTCTTGAATTGCATTCTCCAAAGCAGGGTATCTTGATGCTCAAAAATCTCTGAAAATTAGGTGTCAGACAGAAAGAATTAAGAATACGGCCCCCTAACTGCAAACAACCTAACAGCAAAGGATGATTTCAGAATCATGGACTAGGGTTACTGCTTAAAAGAACCATAATCCTTGGGTCATTCAGCCTAGAGAACAGCTTCATTTTTCCAAAAGCAAGTATGGTGGAATATATATTGGAGCATCCACTTTTGTCTGTGCTACGCACTTACAGGGGACATACTCTTAAGATGCAAGCCAAAAACAGTGCCTTGTTGGTGAATAAAGAGACATTTATATCAAGGATTATAACTTACAATGAAATAGCCACTCACAGGTCCCTTTGACATTTCAGTTTCCTCCCAGTACTGTCCTTCTAGTAGATGAAATCATATTTACACATTACTCTCTCTGACAACTGTAAATTCTTCTCTCTCCCTTCCTTGGTTTGAAGGAAGTTGAATGGATCTATCTACACAAGCCACTCTTAAAATAAATCTCTCCCCTCTTCTCTATCGATGGATAATTAATGTGATTCTGCTTCAACAACTGCTAATTTCTTCAGCCTTTCAGCTAGGACTGGGCTGCTTTACATATGGTGTGAGGGGTAAAAAAGGAATAGAGGGAAGTAAGCACAAAAGGAAGAAGTAGTGGTTAGTAGGTTGCTGAGGAAGTTCTCAGAAATTTGCAGATTGAAAAGATTGGAAAATGAGCAATTCTGTGCAAGTGTCTGGTTTCTTTTCTTTGGCAGTTCCAGGCAGAAGGAAAAAAAAAAAATCTGTGACTTCCGTTCCTGCTTTATGGTCTCCAGGCAAGGTCCACTCCCTTTATCAGCACCCAGAAAACTCATATATTATCTAGCTAAGCCCCTTCTCTCTAACGGCTACAAGAGTGAGGCTCCCGTCACTTGAGGCCAAGAGACTTCTGTGGTTACACCCATCTGCACCCCAGTCTCCTGCCTGTCATTCTGTGTGAGCAGGGTCTGCCCTAAAAGGTAACCCTATCTGCTGAGGAATGCTAATGAGGGAGGGATAAGACCTCTTCAAAGAGAAGGGCAGGTTTTACAAGTGGCTATTGATGGAACAATGTCTGTGCCATCAATCTCTTTGGGATTTGACAAATGACAGACTTCGGTGAGATGGATCCTGAAAACAAAGGGAATCTGGTAGAAAAATCCATGATCCATGTCCAGAATAAAGTAGTATCCTTGTGATTATCATCTGTTTTCAATAGTCAACCCAGCCATTTAGCTTTAGCTTCCCATTAACCAGGTGCCTCAACTAGTTCTTCATACAAACTTTTTTTTTTTTGGTCCCTCAGTACCTAATGGAAAGAAAGGCCCCTAACACCAATACGGTAAAGAGGAGAACCTTGCTCTCCACACAGGTTTCAATCTACTGAAAGTGGAAATAGCTCTTTACTCATAAAATATCGATAGGACTCTTCTGGTATCAGGGAATGTGGACCAACTTATGTGACCTTAAATAGAAGTGGGAAATTATTATTAAAAAACAACTGCTTTTAGAATACTGATCAGAAAGGTCAGAAACAAATTGGAATCGGAAAGTCGGGTGCTGTGGGAACCTCAGCACTAACCTGCCCCTGAAACCAGGCAGACTCGTCCACCAGCCCCCATGTGTTCTTGGACAAATACTCAACTTCCTTATGCCTCAGTTTTCTCATATTAAAATGAGAATAACAATATTTTGTGAGGATGAAATGAGTTAACTTGTGCCAAGGGCTTGGAGCTATGTCTGAAATTTACTAAACACTCAAATAGTAGCTGTTGTTACTGTTGCTATTGTTGTTGCTTGCTTCATTTTATCTAACCACATATTTTGATTTCTATTTTGTTTCTTTCATAGAAAGCCCCACTATCTGAAACTATCTCATTTACATAATCGTTTATTGGTATATTTGCCTTCTTAGCTAGTATGTAAGTTTCTTCACAACCTCAAGGACAGTGGGTGTCCTGCTGTGTGCCCTGTTTGCTGGTGCTGAGAACTCTCAGCTTGTTTCTTACCCAGACTTGTACTCTGGAAACTGTAACAGTGTCTCATCCCCAGGGCTGGTTCTATCTCCCTAGCTAAATGCTGGACTTCCTACCCCAAGGAGGGGAGGTCCTTGAGCCTCAACTCTAAAGATGAATTAATCAGAATTCATTTGGTTTCAAGTCAGACTGAGAAGAGGACCATTTATAATGCTTGAAGTTCTGTCCCTTGTAAAGATTCCCTTCATCACTTTTTTTCAGGAACAATCCTAGTTGGAGTTGTAATGTTGTAGCTGTTCACTTCCAATTAATTTCAGTATTTTGTGCAAAATCGTCATGAAACAAGCCCTAGTTTTTCTTCTTTAGTTAACCGGTTATAAGGAACTCTACATGTGGGCTGAGAGAGAGGAGGAAATGAGGCAAAAGTTGGTGCCATAGCAGCCTGAGCTACCTGCTCACACATCACACAACTTATTTATGCCTGTTTGAGCCTAGTTTTGTTTTGGTTTTTTGTTTGTTTGTTTTTACTCTTGAGGATGGATTGCTGCTGTGCATATACAATATGATTATCTAAAATCTATCTCATGATTTTGTGGTCACTTGATGTCCCACGGTTAAGCATTCAATTTCCAGTAAGACTCAGTAAGAAATCAGATGCTACTTCTCAAAAGAAGAGTTATCTCAGGAGTTATCTCTAGAAGAGAGTACATAGTTTTTGTCTAAAATCTTAGGACGCTATGCTGTAATTCTCCTCTCCTGGCTCCTCGGATGCCCCATGCAACATCCATACTTGCCACAGTCATCTCAGGCAACATCAGATTTGCAGGACTGTACCCCTTCCATGGTTGAGCAGCTTCCATGGCAACGTGGGCTTGCTGCAGACTCGTCTTTTGCCCTGGACCTCACTCAAAACTGACAGTCGTCTGGTCTCCTCAGTGATTGGGTCACAGCAGTACACTTAAATGAGGAATACGTTGCCTCCAAAATGAAAAAGAAAATCTACCAAGGATTTTGCCTCTTCTTTAGTGATAAGGGGGTGTTAGGTGCAATAACTGGCTTTGGCGATGTCCTGAAATGGGGGTAATAATATCATCTAAGTTACAGAGGTTTCGGGAGAAGAACATGAGATACCTGGCACAATGTATGGCATTTAGTAAGTCCTTAGTAAGTATTAGCTCAGAGGATGATTCTGTTTATTATCTCAGCAAGACTGCATAGAGAATGCCTTTTCAGACTTTTAAAACCTTTTTCCTTCTTCCCATCCTCACCACTGCACACCGCAATCAGCAGAGTCAGAAAAGGATAGAGATGACATTTGAGGCAGCCATAACTGTATTCATATCTATTATAAAAAGCAGCTATCAAATTCAAGAAGCCAGCTTAGATCTCTACTGTAAAAAGTTAATGAACAGGAACTGCCATTAAATAGAGTCAGAAGACCAGCAGGGGGAGCTCTCACACCCTGTGATGGCAGCAGAGCCGACCGGGAAGAAGAAAGACCTCTTTTAGCAAGGACTCAGCAGTTAATGAAGTCATGGACTCTTTTTACTGCAGCCCTCTCAGCTTCCTTTTCCCTCTAGAAAAGCATTCTCCTTCCCTCGCTGTGTGGGGACTTGCATATGGCTAACCGTGGTTGCAGACCCTGAATTGTAATTCTCTGCTGATCCCAAATAATCCCACCTTTGCTGGAGAAATACCTGGCGGTCTATTTCTTTCAGGTCAACAGTACAAACAGCTGTTGTGTGTCTAAGTCATTTTATATGTAGTTATATTCCAGTGAAGTCCTAGACAATTATTTTTTTACAGTTTTTAGCAAGAAAGTGACAAGAAGTATCCTTGGTCCATACCTGCTGTGTATGTTTGTGTGAATGTGCATCAGGACAGGGGTGTGGGGAAGGACAGGGGGTGGGTACAGTGACCTCCACCCCCAGGAGGATAACAGGCCTTTGGGTTCCTAAGTACCAAACCCTCCATAATCCCAGAAAGAATAAACAGGTCTTCCTGGGTTTGTGTGGGCTAAGAACTTCCTAACAGACAATTCAATTTTTACTTTCAAGAAGGAAATGGATACTTTGAGTTCAAAAGGCAAAGGCAGTTGTAGACCTGGTATGAGAATAAGGGGAAGGAAAAGAAACAGAGGCTTTGGGTCCAGGAAAGAGGTAGTCATCTGCTCCTGAACAGATGGAGCTCCTGAGTGGCACCCCTCACACTGTTTTCAGGATCTGTCTGTGTCCCAGGAAGTCCCAGGGTCAATCAATTATAGGCTCTACTACTGGGAGGGACATCTTGAAAGTGTCCAGCAGTGGTGGCTAAAACAGAGGACCCATCCCCGAGGTACTCTTTCCAAGGAAGCCCTCCTACCACATGAGTGATAACATTGTCACTCACGGGCTTCAGTGTACTGAGCACCACTTACTGTGGAACTGCAATAGGACACATCCCAGGACTTGTAAGATCTATGTGATCACTAAGACCCACTGGGTGGAAGAGTTGGAGTGCATATGTAAGCAGCTCTTTGCAGTAAACTGCCCTCAGCAGGAAACCCCTTTTCTTGTCACTTTAGCAAAGCTGTATTGTTACTTTTTTTTTTTTTTTTTTTGCGGTACACGGGCCTCTCACTGTTGTGGCCTCTCCCGTTGTGGAGCACAGGCTCCGGACGCGCAGGCTCAGCGGCCATGGCTCACGGGCCCAGCCACTCCGCGGCATGTGGGATCTTCCCGGACCGGGGCACGAACCCGCGTCCCCTGCATCGGCAGGCGAACTCTCAACCACTGCGCCACCAGGGAAGCCCTGTTACTAACTTTTAAACCAAGCACCCCCTTGCTCTACTCATCTCTGGCTCTAGCAGACCTTTCAAATCTTTTGATCACACAATACTTCTTTGGTTCTTTCCTAGATCAAAGAAGTAGAAACGAAGAATAAGTAATTAATAGATGACCATATCTCTTCCTTAGCTTTGTCTTCAGTAATATCATGAACAAACTTTATGACCAAACTGTGTAAACAAGATAACATCTAGAGGAAGATCACAAGAAGTAAATGGGCCTGCATGCCATGGGGGATAGCCATGACCCTGACCCCCTATCTCAAAGATTAACTGAGATTATTTCCTTTTTTTCCTTTAAAACGTTCATGGTCTAGCAGAGTCTTCGGAGGTAATTTTTTGGGGAAGCTGAGTCTACCATCTCCCCAGATTGCCGGCATTCTGATTAAAAGCAACTTTCTTTTTTACCAACATTTGTCTTTCCTGAGTTTGAGTTTTGAGTGGAGAGCCGCCAGACCTAATTCGGTAACACATATACTCTGGAGGTGAACTGAAACAATTTGGTGCACAACAAGTATGGGACAGACAGATATTCCCCTTTCATTCGTTTATTTCTTGTATGTGTCAGGTGCTAGTTTAAGTGTTTTCACATAGTAACATTTAATGGAGAAGTTGAGATTTCTGCTCAAGGTGAGAGCCAATAGGCCCTAGAGCACATGAGTGTGTTTGCAGGGTGTGAGCAGAGTAGAAACTACGTATAAGGAACCACATGAAGTATAAACAAGTGATAGATGAGAAGCATTCTGTTGAAAGACATCAAGTAAGTTTTTTGATCCTAACAGGAAAATAGATGATATGTCATTCTCTATCAAGGCTTTCTCCCCTCATTAGACTAGAAACTACATGAGGGCAGGGATCATTAGCTTGGTTCAACACAACATGGCCAGGGAGATATAGGTCACCTATATAACTCAGCCCATAAGACACAGTAAATAAACAATAGATAATTGTTAAAGGAATGAATGAAATCCCCCAGACACAGAAACTAGGGAGACTTGAACTGTTATAATGGGATACCAAGTCTTACAGTTCCTGGATGACTCCTTGACTATTTTAGCTACGTTGTTGACCTATATTTAAGCAGATATATAAACAAGAGAACAATTTCACTTCCTTAGGACCCACAACAGAGGAAATGGCAATTAGCAAATAGCAGTGTCCTCGGCTTCCCCTTTTCAAAATCTCTGGGCCACGCTTATTGGTGCCACTGTGGACAGCCTCTGTCCTCAGATCCAAGTGCAACCATCAATTTCCAAGAGGAACTGCTTCTGAGTCTCCTGGAACAAGACTCCATGCTGCTGTGGATTTGCTGCTGGTTCTAGGTGAGCGGGCACCACAGAGCAGGACCTGGATGGGATGGATTGTTCAGCCTCCCCAGAGCACTAGTCTCAGATGCCCATAATTCCCTTGGGCTCTGCCCTCAGGCATTCTCTAGGGGTAAAATGGACTGGGAAAGCTTTCCTTGGAATGTGGGCCCCTATCGTCTTAAATAAGAATTTAGCAGTGTGTCAAAATAAAAATGATGACAATAGAAATGTTAATATTTTTTGAGTGCTCTCTAGCAATTTGCTTGTGTTAAGTATTTTCATCTTACACTAACTACTACCGAGTAGAATTTGTGTCAGAATTGAAGAATAGATAAATCAACAGTTAGTATATAATTAACCACATCAAAATGCTAAATAGGAGAAAACTTATGGTGACAACAGGTGCCAAAGGTATTAGAATAGGTATAAAAAAATCAATACCTATTCCTAAAATAAGTATCACAGAACAGAAGACTACCTACCTAACATAACAAAGAATACCTGTTCTAGATTGACAGCCAATATTATACATAACAGAACAAGACTAAAATTGCCATTCAAATTGGAGCTAGAACCAAGAGGCTTGCTATCATTATCATTTGTCATAGTTTTTAAATTTTGCCGGTACGCTAACATTAGTAGCAAAAGTAAGAGGCATACACATTGGAAGGCAAGATTTAAAATATATTATTCATTCTTTATTCATTCCCACCACACTTATTTGGCATTTGCTTGTTTGCTATTGTGTTATGAACTATGCAGCCTCTATTCTTGATTATATCATCTATGTGGTATAGTTTGAAGTACATGAATATGAATTAATTAGGAAGATTCAAGATAAACAACCAGAACAGTGACCTCCTTGAATATTATCAAATATTAGTTTGAGATTATAGCGAAGAAATTCCATCTAAAATAGCCACAAAAGTGAAAAAATAGGAGTGATAAAAATGTTTTTTGACTTATAAAAGGAAATCTATAAAACTGTACAAAGAAAACTTCAATGAATGAAGACGTGTCATTAGTCTGGATAGGAACACTAAGGTAGAAGTGTTATAAGGATGTCAGTTCTCCCCAAGTTGATTTATAGATTCTATATTATTTCAATCAAACTACCTGAAGAATTTTCCTTGGAACTCAATAAAATGTTCAAAAACTTATCTGGAAAAATCTATTGGTGAGAGTATCAAAGAATAGATTTTTTTAAAAAAAAGAGTAACATTGGAAATCTAATTCATATATTTAAAAAATAGATTCTAGAAAAATATGAAAAGATGATATTATGGGTACAAGATATAAATATAGATCAATGGAAAATAATAGAAATCTAGAAATACATTCAATTACATATTAGCTTAATTTATGGTAAATAGACATCATCACACAATAGATATTTACAGATTCCACTGTAAATTTTAAAATAAACCAGATAATTAAGAAATAAGTGTATTTTTTTTAATTCTCAAAAACATGGAAAATGCATTAAGACTGTATTGGATTTTTATACAGATTATGTCTTCCTAAATATTGAAGTAGTAGAAAATTCAGAGAAGATTTTCTAAAATAAACATTTGATATGTCTGTAATATGATAATAATACAACTATAATAAAAATGAGTATTACCTTTGGAAAATATTTACAGCTAATAAGGCAAAGAGCTGAGATATGATGCAAAGAATTCATATAAATTGGCAAAAAAACTTGAAAATGTTTTGGGTAAATGGATAAAGATCATGATGATCTACAAAAAGACACTTCCTGCAGCAGTTGCTTACTGGATCACCCGCTTCACAAAAACCATCGTTTATCCCTAAAACCTAGCAGAGTGCCTGGCACGTAGCTGTACTCAGTTAATATTTCTTGTATGAATGAGTAAATCCATTCAAGAAACACAGATTAAAACATGGCGGTACAGTTTACAGTCAATAAATTTGCAACAGCAACAATAATCCCAGAGGGCCACATGCTGGTTTCCCAGTGCAGGAAGATTGAGTGAAGCAGATGCAGTCACATTGCTCCTGGCAGCGGAAGTGGTAAAGCATATCTGGAAAGCCAGTTAAAAAATGGCATGTATGTTGACCTAGGAATCCCAGTTCTGGGAATCTAAAATAAAGGGGTGAGCATGGAGAAGAGAATATGCACCATGATGTTCACTGTATTTATTATAATATGATAATATCAAAGAAGTGAAAGCAGAATTCTAAACTGTGTCTTAACAAGCACTAAAATTAGGTTAAGATAATACACATACAAGAAAAATGTTTGGAAGGAAATAGTGAAATCTGATGAGCTGTGGAATTGAAAATATACATGGGAAGTTATGTTTTTTTAATATAAATAATATTTAAAATATTTGAAAAATAAGGGTTTCAAACTTCAATTCTGACAGTAGGCTTAGCATTTTTACTTTGATGTATCCCTGTTACATTAAAAAACTACATAAATGGTCTTTTGTTATTCGGTAAAAAGAAGTTTGATACCCACTTCTGTGTTCTTAACAATTCTCTCTCTTCCCACTGTCATAGCCCTATTACACTGTATTGTAATTTCTTATCAACTTAGCATCTCCTCCATTAGACTGTAATTTTCTTGAGGGTAGGGGCAGTGTCTTATTCTTGGTAACTCTAATATTTAGACCCACTCCTGGCACAGTAAGTATTTACCAAACGCTTGTTGAATAAATGAGTGCGTGAACAAAGAAGTTGCTTCCACTGAGTGCCCTTATAAAGGGACAATCCCCCAGATGAGAACTTGGTGAGATCAGACTTCTGCTAAACCCTTCTCTGGACACCAAAGTCAAAACAGAGAGCAGGTAAGGGAGACCAGTGCCGAGAAAAGGGAAGGGCTAGACGTCTTTCTCCACTGTTCTTCTTGCCTCTGGGCTATTCCACACTAACGTCTGGGACCAAAAAAGAGAACTGCTGAGTAGCCAATAGGCCCTGAGGATGAACTGAAGAAGTGTCCATCAGCTGCTTGGGTAGGGACAGGGCAACATAGAGAAGGCAAAGAAAGGCAGATAAAGTGGGAGTGTGCAGCTGAGGACGGGATCCCTGTACTGGGCTAATCTCTCATGTCTCTCTCTCTTGCAGTTCCTGGCTGAGGAGAGTCCTGTAAGTTCCTCTTTGTTTCTTCTTCATCGCCTTGGAGTTATAGTGCCCGGCACAGGAGCCTGGGGAAACTTGTACCAATCCTTCTCCCCACAGCTGCAGGGAAGGGTCCCCCTTTCCCCTAGGCCCAGTCATTCTAGTCCTATCTACCTCTCTGTTCCTGGCACCTTCCCGCTCTGCTCTGCTCAAGAGTTGACTTTCTGACCTCTTCTGCAAAAGGAGGAGGACGCACCTGACAAAGGAAAGACAGGTAAGGAGACAGTGTCTTCACCTGGTTGCAGGTGCATGAAGTGTCCTGGGAGCACCCCAGCTGGAAATCCATTTTAGGAACAGGGAGGCAGCTCTGCCAGAAATATTCACAGGAACTCTCTCACCCAAATCTTTGACCCAGGCTCAGAACAAACTCCTGTCATTTCCATCCTTTTTACCTACAAACTCAATATTTCATATTGACCCTGTTTCAACTTGTTATTTCCTGGTCTGAGCAAGAGTCAGAGCTGTTTTGGGGTGTGGGAGGAGGAACTGTTTACTCATTTGTCTGATTCATTTCTGCCCTGATACTCATAAAGAATCATACGAAGGGGCTTCCCTGGTGGCACAGTGGTTGAGAATCTGCCTGCCAATGCAGGGGACACGGGTTCGAGCCCTGGTCTAGGAAGATCCCACATGCCGGGGAGCAACTAGCCCTGTGAGCCACAATTACTGAGCCTGCGCGTCTGGAGCCTGTGCTCCGCAACAGGAGAGGCCACGATAGTGAGAGGCCCACGCACCGCAATGAAGAGTGGACCCCACTCGCCGCAACTAGAGAAAGCCTTCACACAGAAACGAAGACCCAACACAGCCATAAATAAATAAATAAATAAATAAAATTTAAAAAAAAAAAAGAATCATACGAGGACGTCCCATAACTACCCCAGAGCAATGTGGACTCCTTACTTCCTTGGCACCAGCCAAGCAAGGGTTGAGGGTTTTCGCAACCAATCCAAACTTAGGGTCTCTTCTTTCTCTTTCTCTTTCTTTCTCAAGCAGAGAGCATGGTTTAGTAGAAAGACTATGGCCTTAAAATTCAGCGACTGAGGTTCAAATCCTATCTTTGCTACACTCTAGCTCTGTGACCATGGGCAAAATGGCCTGATCCCCCACTGACTTACATGTTTACAAATTAGACATGATGATAATGACCCCATGGGTATTCGTGAGGATTCAGTTACCTCATGTAAAGAGTATAGCTAGGTGCCTCGCGCCTAGTGGAAACTTGATTCATGACAGGTTCGTTCCATCTGCTGCCCAACCAAAAGCTGTGCTCTCTTCCATCCTCCAAGGACCACCATCTTCCAAGGCACAGTGGTAACAATGACATGCAAAGCATCCCTCTACCCAGGAACAGAGAGAGCATGATGAGCCTATGAAAGAATATGGACTACAAATTTCATTTCAAATGCTATTTAAGAGACACATCCTGGAAAGCACCAGTGCTGTACCCTGAACTTGAGTCCCAGTGACCCTGTGGTCTCTTCAGGTGAGGGAGAGGAGGGTCAGGCTTCAGAAATCACCTGCTCCTGAATGAGGGGTAAAATTCATGAGGAAAAAGCGAAACTGTCATCGAAGAAACTATGAATGGATAGGTTTTGTGGGGAAAGTGAGTGCAAGATATCAACAGGCACCCAGAGGATGGAAAATCAAGGAGTGAATTGAGTGTCTACTGTCTATTGCAGACTGGCTGATTCTCCAGGTCCCACACTCTATCTTTGAAGGAGATAGAGTGATTCTGAGCTGCTGGGGAAGGGAGGGAGGGGAATTGAATGAAATTAGTTACTACAAGGATGGGAAAAAACTTGCTGCTTGACGTAGAGAATGGACTTGAGGACGCGGGGAGGGGGAAGGGTAAGCTGGGACGAAGTGAGAGAGTGGTAAGGACATATATACGCTACCAAATGTAAAATAGATAGCTAGTGGGAAGCAGCCGCATAGCACAGGGAGATGAGCTCAGTGCTTTGTGACCACCTAGAGGAGTGGGATAGGGAGGGTGGGAGGGAGGCTCAAGAGGGAGGAGATATGGGGGTATACATATATGTATAGCTCATTCAGTTTGTTATAAAGCAGAAACTAACACACCATTGTAAAGCAATTATACCAATAAAGATGTTAAAAAAAAAAAAGAAAAAACTTGCTGCTTTTACAAGGAACTCAAGCTTCAGCATACCAAAAGCGGTCTCCAGATACGATGGCTTATATAATTGCACTGCTTTCTGAGAAAGGTTATGTATCTCTGTGGCAAAGAACTTCAAACCTTGTAAGGGTCAAAATTCAAGGTAACGACTACACTCCAGGTATAGCAGGGTTGGGTGCAAACCAGGCTCGTCAAGGAGCAGGGAGGTGGAGGGTGTGCTCATCAAGCTTCCCTAGAAAGCCATGGGTAGAAATTATGATACTTCAGTTGTGCCAGGGAGTTGGGTGGTGATTCTGTTGGCTTGGTTTTGTAAGACCTATTTGATAGTGCTGAGAGCATAGATGAGTCTCTCCAGGTGCTCTGAGCCTCGCTGCCTTGGGATTATGTTTGTTCTTCTCTTTAGAGCTGTTTCCACCTCCTGTGCTGACAGCTAACACCGTCTGGCCCACCAAGGAGAGTCTAGTAACCCTAACCTGTGAGACTCCGCTCTCTCCACAGAGTCAGATGCCCAACTTCAATTTCACCTCTTCAGAGATGTCTAGGACCTGGGGTCATGCTGGGGCAACTCCCCAAAGCTCCAGACAGCTGCCAGGTGGAGAGAAGACTCAGGGTCTTCCTGGTACAAGGTACGGAAGTGACTTCCTGTGTCTGGAAACTGAGCCAGAGATTCCAAATTTATGTGCATAGTGAGTTTTGGTGAAAAGGGCCACTGGGGCTGGAAAAAGGGAGGTAGGGCAGGGCGTTATTCAGACCTTAGTTCCTTCTTTTCCCATAAGATGGGGACGGGGATCTGTTCCAGAGAGATCCTGAGGCTATCCTGAGCTCCTCTCATTTCTAACAATGCTTTAGGACTGGAATGGTTACCGAGAGGCTTCAAGAATCATAAAACTTCATGGGCTTCCCTGGTGGCACAGTGGTTGAGAGTCCGCCTGCCGATGCAGGGGACACGGGTTTGTGTCCCAGTCCGGGAAGATCCCACATGTCGCGGAGCGGCTGGGCCCGTGGCCCATGGCCGCTGAGCCTGCGCGTCCGGAGCCTGTGCTCCGCAATGGGAGAGACCACGATAGTGAGAGGCCCGCGTACGACTAAAAAAAAAAAAAAAAAATCATAAAACTTCAGAATGTCCACCACAGTCCTCTTAACTTTACCTTTCTTATTGTAATATAATCAGATATATACTGGGTGCCTATTATTATGCTATAGAGGCTTTGCAGGGAGCTGACAGTCAGCTAGAGAGTGGCCTAGTACCTAATCCAACACAATAGGATTTGAGAGAACAGAGAGACCCATTTTATATCGGAGCAATTAGAGAAGATAGTATTGAAGCAGAGGGTCTTGAGGTAGGTCTGAAAAGAAGGGATAGAAGCAGTTTATCATCTTGAGTGATGTCCCTTTAAAGGAGGGCTAATATTTTCCATTATTCTTCCTAGCTCTCAACACAAGACTTCTGCCTATTGTCACCAAGCACAAGCCCAAAGATTTTTCCCTGGCGTTGCCCATCCTGGCCCCCTAGGGGAAATAAGCTCCTGAATTGAGTACATTATGAGATAAGGAACCTCATGTGACCGAAGGCTGAGAAGTGAGAATCTTGCCTCCCACAGAAATATACTCAGGATTGACACCCAGCATCCCCAATTCGTACTCTACAAAGATCTCTGTTTCCTGATCTTACTCAAAATTTCCAACTCCATCTGCTGTCACTTTTAGGGTGATACCAACCACTTCAGCCCTGATGTTCCCAAGAGTCAAGCCTCACCTGCTGTCTCCTGTTCACACAGGGAGCCCTGTGTCTTGTGTCTCCGTGGAAACTCTGCCCGCAGAGGGCAGGTGATTGAAAGGAAGACACTGGTCCTTGTCTGCTCTGTGTCTGAAGGCGCAGGGGACATCACCTTTTCCTGACACAGAGGGGACGTGAAGGAGAGTCTGGGGACCAAAACTTGGCATTTCCAGGGAGCAGAGCTGGAAATCCTTGTTATCACGGAGGGCCAGGCTGGGGGATACTACTCTACAGCTGACAACAGCTATGGTTTCATCCAGAGTGAGGCAGTAAATATCACTATGAGAAGTGAGTTCCATCCACCCACAGTTCAGTCAGAGGTACTCAAAGTGGGCTCAGGGAACCTTTGCGTCACGAGAACATCTTAAGGTAATCATAGGGACAAGAGCTGTGAAGAGCTAATTCTTTTCTGATAGAGGCAGACCTTCCAAAATAAATATCTGCTTTAGGAGAACTACAAATTCGGTAGAAAAAATAAGATAGTAAAGATGAAAGAGATGAAAGAATACTGTTGCTGTCAGCCAGCTGGAGAAAGGCTTCCTCGAATTCATCCTCACAGCTCTGGGGTAAATGCCTCTACAGCTGTGCTGTTCAATACAGTGGCCGCTCGTCACATTTGGCTGTTTACATTTAAATTAATTAAAATAAAAAATTTTCTCTTTTATTCACACTAGTCACATTTCAAGTGCACAACAGCCATATGCGTGTCGTGGCTGCCATACTGAGCAGCAGGTCTATAGAGCATTTCCACTATTGCAGGACGTTCTGTTGGACAGCCCTGAGCTAAGGATTAAATCTGGAATGTGGGAACAGAGGCAGGGGTAGATGGTGAACTGTCAAGAGGAAGAGACCCTCTCTGAGAGCCCGCGGTCCCCCTCAGGCCCTGTGTGTTGCCCCGTCCTCACCCTCAGGGCTCCCGGAGCCCAGGCTGTGGTGGGGACGTGATGGAGCTTCTCTGTGAGGCCCAGAGAGGCTCTCCCCGATCCTGTACTGGTTTTATCATGAGGATGTCAGCCTGGGGACCAGCTTGGCCCCATTTGGAGCAGGAGCATCCTTCATTCTCTCTCTGACCACAGAACATGCTGGAAACTACTATGTGAGGCTGTCAATGGCCTGGGGGCCCAGCGCAGTGAGGCACTGCTATTCAATGTCATTTGTGTGTTGCTTGAGCTTGGGTTACACGCTTCCCTTCCAGAGGAAAGACTGTAAGCATGTCGGTCGATGAGAAAGGGCATTTGGTTAAGATTGGGGTTCCTCAGGAATTCCCTGGTGGTCCAGTGCTTAGGCCTCCGCACTTTCACTGCCATGGCCCAGGTTCAGTCCCTGGTCAGGCAACTGAGATCCCACAAGCCATGTGCCACAGCCAAAAGAAAAAAAATTGGGGTTCCTCAGTGACTCATACTGGAAATAGAGACTACTAGAAATTGTGAAAGTTAGCAGCCAGTCTCACACTAGCCTGAGAGGAGTGGATTACACTCCAGGTCATTGGACAAATAACTGAACATCCACTTATCCGTTTCAAACTAAGGCAAAACTCACTGGGACCCCTGCCCCATCCCTGACCTCACACCCCCTCCCCCGCAGTGTCAGCAGATGTCCAGCTTGAGTCCGAGGCCTCTCTCCTCAGAACCTGCAGAGGACAAGAGCCACCTTCTGGCTGCAGTGATGGCGGGGAGGTGGGGGGAGTCACTGCTTGGTTTCCTGACAACTGCTGCTCTGTTTTTTACCTAAGGTTCCAGAGGAAGTCAGGTTTGTAACTTCTGCTTTTACTCTTTGTTGCTCTATCACTGATTATCACCAAAAATACTGCTTGGGTGCAGCAGGTGGCATACACGTAGTCTGGAAGCTACCACCCAGTGGGTGAGGCTGTCAGTTAAAGTAATTCAACCCTCCAAGAAAGTGCTTTACATATGTGAGTTCAAGTGAGACTGATTGCCCATTTACATTTGTTTATTCAATAGGACTCTGACAAAATAGCTACGGGTTAGAAACAATCTCCATGAAGATGCATAGACAAGAGAAATACAACAGGGAACTAGATTTGAAAAGAAATAATCTGAGTATTCTAAGTACTATAGAATATAATACAATGGGTGTATTAAGTACAGTATAACTGGCATATTAATTATAATATATTATAATCTACTGTATTATGCATACTTATATATGATAATGTATAATATAATAGAAAGAGCCTTGGATTGGAAGTAAAGAGATGAGTTGTAGCCACAGTTCTGCCACTTGCTGGGTGGGATATATTAAAAACCTACCAAGACAATGGTTTTATCTCTCTGACCATTTTCTTTCTCTGAAAATGGGGATATTAATGCATCCTCTCCTTGCCTTCATAGAGGCATTCTGAGGATAACATGAAGTACAGAATCATTTTATATAAAATGTCTTACTTCATTTACTCATTTAGTTATACCTCTAATTCATTCCATGAAGGACTTGAGAAAGCTTGTGACAAAAACATTGACAATTAGAGAAGAATGTCAAAGAGAGAATCAAGCCCGTGGAAAACATAAATAGATGGAAGTCAGCCACAGCTTGCTTACCTCAGCTTGTACTCACACAGACACAGGTCCTAGGCTGCCCTCTTGGTAGCAGGAGGGTGCTGGCTGCTCCAAGCCTGCCTCTTGTTTAATGCTCAGGATCCAGATGGCTCCTGCAGAAGTCTCAAGGAGAACTTGGGACGAGCCAGCCTGGAGCATGAATGGCACATGTCCCACCCTTCACAGGAGTAAGGAAGGAGGAGGCAACCTCACCCAAATCTCATGAACCAAGCACAATTGTCATCTAATAGGTGAGGGGTGCCCCCCCCGAAGAAGACTTTATTGGATACACAAAGCCAGCTAAAATCTTGACAATAGACAATCAGATGTCACTACCTTGACTCCAAGAAGTCACTTGTTCCAAAATTAATATAGGCTAGGTCCTTTACCCACAATAGAATAATCACATTTCCTCTCCCAATTCAGCCCCCTTCCATCACCTTTTTCAATTCTTATGCCCTAAGAAGAGCTGTTAATCCCAAGAGAGGCTTTTTTTTTTTTCGATACGCGGACCGCCACTGTTGTGGCCTCTCCCGTTGCGGAGCACAGGCTCCGGACGCACGGGCTCAGCGGCCATGGCTCACGGGCCCAGCCACTCTGCGGCATGTGGGATCTTCCCGGACCGGGGCACGAACCTGTGTCCCCTGCATCAGCAGGCGGACCCTCAACCACTGCGCCACCAGGGAAGCCCCCAGGAGAGACTTTTGATGTTTTTCTCTGGGGAGTCTTTCCACTACTTTTACCTTTTTTAAAAAAGGCTCTTGTAATATTATGCCATAATGCACTTACTAGATGGGTTAGGGACGCCCAGCATATTGGTGCCAAGGACAGCACTTCCATCCTTAGAAGCCCTCCAGGTATCAAGCAAGCTCACATAAAGACAATGTCAAAAGTAGAGAAAATCCTAACTAACACAGGGAAGGAAAAGGACCCCGGCACTCACTTAATATCCCCAGTCACAAAAGGAGCCTATTAAAATGCCCTGTGCCAAGAGACTGCAGAAGACCTTCAGAGCGAAATGTCCCCATGAAGATACTAACCAGAGGGACAGAAGGGAGCCTGGCACACACCAAACAAGTGGTTGCAGATCTCCATGGCCTTGAAGGGTATTTAGAGTGTTTTAAAGTGCCTTATTTTCAGGACAGAGGAAGGAAGAATATAGACTCCAGCAGGATGAAGACTACCCTGCCGGCTAAGGGTACCTGTTAAAGTTCATGTTTATTTCATTTAAATATTCACTTTTTAAACCTTCCAGGCAAGACTGTATATTACTTGTGCAAAGCAAATCAGTGATGGCCAAATAATTAAAATCCTCAAGAATTCAAAATTGTGGGTCCTTTAATTTCAAAATCAAGTATGTCCTGAATATATGCTATAGGATTACCCTGAACTGTGCCTATGTGGGACACAGAACAGCATCTCAGCCTCTTAAGACTGGAAGAAACCAGGTCAGAGTCACCACGCAGTACAACTCCAGGGGATGCCATTCACATTGTAGCCTACAGAGACAGCATCCCATAGGGTTAAGCAGCATAGCCCTGGAGTCAATAAATCTGGCTGCACAACAGAATCAGCCATAGAATAAACAAATATCTGATCCCAGCCCAGACTTACTGAATCTGAATTTTTGGAAATGAGGATCAAGAAATGGTATTTAGGGCTTCCCTGGTGGCGCAGTGGTTGAGAGTCCGCCTGCCAATGCAGGGGACACAGGTTCGTGCCCCGGTCCGGGAAGATCCCACATGCCGCGGAGCAGCTGGGCCCGTGAGCCATGGCCGCTGAGCCTGCGCGTCCGGAGCCTGTGCTCCGCAACGGGAGAGGCCACAACAGTGAGAGGCCCGCGTACCACAAAAAAAAAAAAAAAAAAAAAAAGGTATTTATTTAATTCCCTGAGTAACTCAAAAGCACAGCCAGGTTTAGGCTAATTCGTAAAACTAACAAAATAATATTAATAAAAATAATAGCAGCAAATATCTTCACCGTGTGTCAAATGCTGTTACCATCACTTTAGCATGCATTGACTAATTTAATCTTCATTTGAGAGGTATTATTATTATTACTGTTTTTCCCATTTCACAAATACGGAAACAAGAGGTACAGGAATGATGACTAACCCTAAAGTGACCCAACTACAGGGTGGCTGAAGAAGTGCGGCCCCAGAGCTCATGTTTAATGCACTACACTATACTCATAAAGAGCACACCAAGGTCTACAGAAGCTAAGTGATTCACTTAGGTTACACAGCCAGTAGCCAAATCTCTAAATTTTCCAGGTGTAAAGCACCTGCTGTCTGCCCCTGGGAAGGCAGGCATTTCACATTTTTCATTCATTCCACTAACACATATTAAGCACTAATTCAATGCCAGGAGCAGGGGGTCACGTAGAATGTGGGATGCTTATTCTGACTGTAAACTTCCCAGCAAGAGGCCTTCCAGACCATCATCTACTGATATGTGAAATAAGTGGACTCCTTTTATGCCAAATCCATCCTAGAGAGAGCTTCCCCTTGGCAAACACTAGTTCTTCTCTGCCTCACAGGAGCAGGTTCTGGTGCCGACCCCCACAGGTGAGGCCTTTGTGTCTAGCCCACATTTATGTGTTGGTTCATTTATTCAACATCTAGGTGTGCATGTACTGTGTGCAAAGGATGCTGGAACTCTCCTTCTAACTTATTTAACACTCAAAATGGAGAACTTGGAAAATGGCTCAAAAATAGAAATTTGAACGTGCCATATTCTGCACCCCTCCCTGCTTCTAGCCCTACCTTGCAACACTCCATGCCTTTCTGGGTACTAAATCCTCTGAAACTCTGTCTACACTTTAGCCCCCTGGCCAGCCTTTCTTCTCCTCCTAATTCACTGTCCCAAGCACCAACACATTTTTTTTGCTTTCAGAAACTTTCAGCCCAGGTCTCCCAGGATGCCTCTACTCTAGCTCACCTGCCCCAGCCAGGGACCAGGAGCCCGTGTATAGCAATGGTGAATACTGCTGTTAGGTCAGGGCTCCAGGTGAGGAAAGGTGTAGGGAAAGGGCCAATGAAGTGAGGCTTGTAGGGATGTCCTTGACATCCCAGGTCCTGCTGAGACTCATTTGGGGTTGTCAAGGTAAGTATGAAGCATGTGGTCAGGAAAAGTGCCTGTGTGAGTCCCTGACCACCACCACCTGTCTAATCTTGTCCCCTCTTTCAGTGAATCCAGTGTGTCCGTGCATGGTTTATTCCCAGGTCTGGAGCACCCAGCAGGGACAGGAGGGTGCAGGTGAGCCTTGGGGGCAATGCTTTTGTCTTCACTGGAGCTGAGGGGGTAAGTGGGCTGCTAGGCACAGCAGAGCTTTCCAGAGCAGCAATGTCTGTCCCTTGGCACTGATAGCAGTCATCGCCCTGCACATGAGAAGACAATGTGGGTCTCTCCTGATGGCTGAATCTTAAAGAGCCTGCTGCTATTGTGTCTCTTTCCTGTCTTGGGAGAGAGGCTGAAACGCTGGGGGATGGTTTAAGGACTGGGCTGTAAGAGGCTTGCTGTTTTTCACTGCTCATGATTTTCTAATTTCCTCCCCAGCAGAGCACCTAGGAACATGTCTGGAAGGCAAGTGGGTCCACATTCCTGGCTTGTCTCTTCCCGGGACTTATTCCCCCTCAACGAAGCATGTAGTTCAATGCATTAGACACAGTGGGCCCTCAACAAAAACAGTAACTTCCTTTCTCTCATGAGCTTGTTCCCCTCAGAATTCCTCTGTTGTCTGTCCTAAGGTGGGGAGAAGGCAGCCTCCAGAAGCCTCAACTCAGCATGAAAGGAGCCTGAGAGGCACCTGCAGTGAGTCAGAACAGGTCCTGCAGGCATGTCTTGACCTTGACTCAGATCACTGGGGTCTTCAGGTGCCCACCAGGATAACTGTGTACTTCTCTCCCAGGAAGGAAAAGAATTATTTGCCAGGGACTGAGCAGGGAAACTCAGGGCTAAGAAGTACGCCATGAGGTTGCTAGAGAAGGTTATGAGAACATCCAGTCCCCATGACCTGCTTGTGACCCAGACCCTGCGCTTCCTTCAGGGACCAGGCGTTGCTGTTGGAGCCATCTTTCCAGTTTTCTTCATGCCCTCACCCGGACTATCTCTATACCACCCTGAGGTAGAGCCAGAGCAGCCCAGGGGCCCTCATCCCAGAGACCCAGGTCACAGACAGGACACAAAGGCAAGGGGACCCTTGTGAGTAGGAGCTGCCCACAAATCCCCCGAGGGCCAGCTTTGCAGTCAGCACCTGCACACAGTAAGCAGAAGACTTGGGCCTGTGTTAGCAAGTCGCAGGGCCCTAAGAGAGAATCCCTAAGTTTAATTGTGAGAGAGGGCTCTCAACGTGGCAAGCAGTGGAGGAGATGTAGACTCAGCCACTCACACTGCAAAATTGGTGTCCCTGTCAGAAACTGTGATTCTGCTGTCCAGTGAATCCTCGTGCCAGAGCAAGATCTGATTTCTCTTAACAACATTCCTGAACAGCGTCAACTCATGATCTTGCTCTCATTGCTTTGGTCACAAGAAACCAAGACATGAGCTTTCAAGCACTTTTAGCATCAGGCAAGACCTTGTGGTATGCGTGTCATGTTCTAATTCCACTCCTGGCTTTGTTTTACTAGTTTACCCCATTTCTTCAGCTTTCATCTTTCGACATACATTTAAGTCTTGATCGTCATATATATTTTTATATATATTCTAGCTTCATGAGGCTAGAATAGATCAATAAATTAAACATAATAATGTAGCAAAGTAATTCTAATTGGAATAAAAAAACTAGTTGTGAAAAACAAACTCTTGCAATGACTTCCTGTATCAGTGGTAATATGTTTTTATATTCATCTGCTCCTACTATAGCAATGTAGTCAGACTACATCATATTACATTAGTGTAGCTTAATTATATGAAAAACTACCTCAAAACCATTAAGTTCCTAGCTAAAGGGTTTCTCTCCTCACTCTGCATCTTCTACTTCCCATTCCCCCCCACCAAAACCCAAATTAATTCTTAAAACTGCTTCTAGATTAACTTTCAACTTCACATAAATTTAAAAGAAAAAGAAATGACTTTCTTAGGCAATTTGAGCGTAAATATTCTTTCCAGAATCGTTTTTTATATACTATCAGCCTTAATTTCATATCCATTTAATCCCTAGTCCTAGAGATTTCAAATAGTTATGAAATGAGGCTTTCATACCAAGAAATACAAAATAATTGAGACCGATATAAACCTGCCTTTACAGAAAGTTTGTTGCACTGTCCCTGAAAGCAGAGACCTGTCTCTTTTATTCCAAAATGTTCAAAGTCCATGGTCCCCCAAATACCACAGACTGTCTCTCCTATCTTCCTTATCCCCACCTTTACTTCCTACCATACACTACCTTCAGCCTCTTTGCTCTGGATTGCATGAAAAATTTAAATCTTTGAAATGTTTCCAGAAACTTTAGGCAAATTAGACAAGACATATATTTCTGAAACAAAAGGGAGGAAACTAAATTCTAAAAAGGAGAAATGATGAGTCAAACAGCCCCTGGTCACTGCAGAAATAATAAAAAGGTCATAGACAAAAGGAAGGAGAAAATAAAAAAGAAGAAGAAGAAAGGAAAACCTGACAACTACCTCCGGTAAAGTTGAGATAAGCGATGGTTAATTTTATTTGTCGACAGGACTGGGCTCAGGGTTGCCCAGATCACTGGTAGAGTATTAATTGTAGATGTATCTGTGAAGGTGTTTCTGGAAGAGGTTAGCATTTGAATCAGTAGACTGAGTATAAAAGACCCAGCCTCATCAATGCAGGTGAGCTTCATCCAATCTGTTGACTGCCAGATTAGAACAAGAAGGTGGAGAAAGGGCTTGAGTTGGGACATTGATCTGCTCCTGCCTTCGGACATCAGCACCCGTGGTTCTTGGGCCTTCAGACTCAGACTGGTTACACCACTGGCTCCACTGGCTCTCAGGCCTTCAGGTTTGGACTGGAACTACACCACTGGCTTTCCTGGGCCTCCAGCTTGCAGACAGTAGATCATGAGACTTCTTAATCATGTGAGTCCATTCCTCATAATAAATGTCTTTTGATATATCTACATATATTCTACTGGTTCTGTTCCTCTGGAGAACCCTAACAAAAATACAAAGCACAAAGGACTATCTAGGTCAACAAAAAAGAGGATGGTGTGTTTGGAATAAGAGCATCCATACTCCACCTAGCAGCACTTGCCTCTGTGCTCCGGAGCTAGCAATCCTGACATGCTCCTGTCAGTAAGTTACAAACCAGTGAGATCTAAAAATAAAATGAGGGTCTGAGAATGTCTGGTTGACACGGTGGTTAAAAAAAATAACTGCAGAGACTTAGCAATATGAGGTTCACAAGGTATATTTTGGGCTAGAATCTCCCCCCCCCCGGTTTTGTTTGTTTGTTTGTTTGTTTGTTTGCGGTAAGCGGGACTCTGACTGTTGTGGCCTCTCCCGTTGCGGAGCACAGGCTCCGGACGCACAGGCTCAGCGGCCATGGCTCACGGGCGCAGCCACTCCACGGCATGTGGGATCTTCCCGGACTGGGGCACGAACCTGTGTCCCCTGCATCGGCAGGCAGACTCTCAACCACTGCGCCACCAGGGAAGCCCCCCCTGCCCTCTGTTTTTGGAAGAGAGATGACCTTGTAGAACAAAAAGAGAACAAGATTTGGACTGGAGGGGAATGTTGACTGACTTTTTACCAGTTGTCTAACCTTGGGAAATTATTATCCTCTCTGAACCTCAGTTATCTTACCTATAAAATGGGAGTAAATGCTCTTATCTCATAGGGCTATTAAAAGATTGAGACCTTCTAAGAAATAAATGTCTTTTGTAAAGAAGGCATGTAATAAATGGTAATTTTAATGTTTGAATTATTGTTATAATCATTATTATGGGAAACATTGTCTCTTACAGACATTCCAAAAACAATTTATCAAGAGGTTTCTAGTGAATTTTACCCATGTTGCTGTTACCCCCTTTTTTCAAACATAGGCACATACCTAGAACCCTACATGCATTCTACATACCCTTATGTATTCTAATCAATGGAGTAGACTTTGCAGAAAGCTCATGTCTCTTCTCCAGTCTTCAGGTAATATTTTAATCAGGGTTCTTGGTTCTAGCAACAGAAATCAATTCTGGCTCTCTTTTCAAAAAGGGGATACTTTACTGAAAGTATATCAGAGACTCAGAAAACGGGAGGACTGGGCTTAGGAAATGAATAGGAACAAGAGAGAGTGGGAAGCCCAAGCAGTAGGGACCACAGCAAATGTCATGCTACAGAAATGTTGTGATCCACACATGGACCTGTCCACTGCAGCAAACCCGCATCCCAACGCCACCAGCTCAAGCTGCAAAGTCTCGGGCCAGAGGACTGACTGACTGAGCCTAGGTCACGCATCCATCTCTTGACAACCCAGGAATAGGGAGTGGAATAATCTTGTTCACTGGGCTTTTAAAAGGAGAGGCTGCCCTATTTCCCACCAAGACCATACATTGGGTTAGTCCACCTAAAAGGAAATCAAAGTGATGATAAGAAGGGTGTGTTGTACTCAAGAGATCAAATAAATAACAAGAGTCTACTAAAGATAGTAACTTGGGCATCTTAGAATATGACTAATTGGGTCTATACCCTTATTTTTCTCCTTAAATTGCAGAGAATATCCATGTGGATATGATTCTTTGAACAGCCACTTCTTATAAGTTTTTCATCCTAACTTCATGAGAACCTCAGTAACCACAACTCTCATAGCAGCTTTGGGGCATCGAGAGTTTGCAAGTCAGTGGTACTATTTATATTCCAGTATTTACCCCTGGACATCTTCATGAGAGTGCCAAGTTCTGCTGGTCCCGGCTCCACAGATAACTAAAATTAGTTGTGTATAGCCTGCTTTAGCACCCCACACCTCACCCCTTACAACCATGCATACCCACACTCACCAAGTTCCATTCCTGACTGGAAAACTAGGACATTAAAAGAACTTGCATCTCAGAAGTTCTGGATTCTGTATGTTCCAATCACAGATTTATTTGATTAATCAGAGTGTTTTCTTGACTCTACTTTCTACTATGAAATGGAAGATTTATGATTAGAGGTGCTTTGTGATCCTTATAAAAATACCTTGCTGGTGTGACTTACCCTGATATAGAAGGATCAATTTCTTCTTGCTTTGCTCTCAATTTATACCACCATTAACTCCCACAAACCAACAGTAACCTCAGTCCAGCTCTGGCAACCACACATATGCTGAGATTTTTTTTTTTTTAATTCTGGAGTTCTTCAAGGTAGGAACTCCACCCAGTTGCCAAGAACTGGACCGGGAGATAAGCTTAGGAAATCCTCCAACTATCTGAACCTAAGAAATGTCTTCTTGGGCTTGAGAGACCATTATATTCAGAAGTAACTGGATGAATGGGGAAGGGAGAGAAGAAAGGGTCCTTAGATCCTGTCCTACTCCCCCAAGCAGAACCCTTTCTTGGAAAATTGATGGTTCAGTGTTCTTCATCTCTTTGGGTATCCCACCTTTTTTTTTTTTTTTTTCCAACCATAACCCTTTCCACAATCTGGAGAGGATGCAAGGGGTCTTGCTTCAAAAGGAGTTCAGATTTTAGATCCTATTAAAGAAAAGCATCTCTGTCAAAGAGGTAGAGTGTTTCATCACGCAGAGCATGAGGAAGCTATGGGAGAGGGAGATATTTTTCTTCTTTCTTGAGATCAAGTCTCCTTCAGAATGCCTCCTCAGTCGGCCCTCCTGCTACTTTTGTCTTTTCCTTTTCCTCCCTGAATTACTTTACCAAATCCTGGAGCAAAACCCTGAAAAGGTTTTGTCCTTCCCTATTTTGTGTCCCTATTTTATACTATCCTATCATTCATTTATACATTCATTCATCTAGTCTGTGTTTAAGCCACTTTGCTTAATACTACATACTGACTGGGAGGAGAAACGTAAAAATCCCACTCTGCTCATGTTCATCTGGTGCACATCCTTGACTCACACAGTGTTTAAAGTTACAGTTTAAATCAGTTGTAATTTAGAACTCAGGAGGTTTCACATAAAAATCTGTATCTGGAGCTTCTCTTAAGAAGTTTGAAAAATCAGATAACAGATTTTCAGATTTGGTGACAATATTCTAGAGTTGAATAGCAGCTTCTGCTTTCAAATGGAGCACATGCTCTCCAATTGACCAGAGTATCTGCTATTCCCTTTGTTTCATTGAATCTAAGCCAAGTGGCAGTTTCCATTTATTCTCTCAAATGTCCAACTGTTTACTTACAGTAAATTTAAGAAAAGAGTGACTTTTTTACCCATGTCTCTACCAAAAGTAGGAAAACAGAAGACAGAATGAGAAGAACTTGTGGTTTCAAGAAGAACTTGTGGTTTCAAGAAGAAGAGATCATTTCTTTATAAAAGTAAAAAGTATTCCTACATATATATGCAAATAAAGTGTGTCTTTTTTTTTTTCTTTTTTGGTCACAACCCGAGGTTTGTGGGATCTCAGTTCCCTGACCAGGGATTGAACCCGGGCCACGGCAGTGAAAGCGCCGAATCCTAACCACTAGACCGCCAGGGAATTTCCAGTGTGTCTTTTTTTTTAATTAAATGCAAATAAAGGTACAATTATAAAACAAATTATAGCAAGAATTATGACAGGCTAGAGAAAGATGCACATTGAAGAACTTAATGAACTAAAAAAATAAAGAATTGAACTTTAAAGAGGACCTCTTTTTAGTGTTCATAAATGAAATACTACCACTATAAAATGCAGTTATGTGCTCAGTAAGTAACAAAAAGTTTTCCAAGTACAAAAACTTTCACAGAGGGTAAATCTATAAAAGAATGTCTCTTGAGGGCAAAAATATTATGTTTCCTGAAGAGAATCAAGCGTTGGCTGATGTTCAGGAAGTTGAAAATATGGTTTAAGAGCTGAAAGGCTAAGTGTGTGGTATTTTTAACCAATGCATGGCATTTTCTACAGCAGTTTATAAAAGTATAAATACTACCACCTGGAATAACTATATTTATTTCAATATCATTAAGAATTAAGATGGAACTAAAAACTTTGGTCGTGATGCTTATAGTGTATTGAGATAAGTCATATCAGATAGTAATTCTGTGTAAAAAGAACCACCCTAAAACTTAATGGCTTAAATCAACATACATTTATTTATCTTATGATTTGGCAGTACAGTAACTCAGCCTGGATTTATCTCAACAGCTGTTCTGGCCTGGGCGGTGCTGGACCGTTATTGGCGGAACTTACTTATGCATTTCTGCTGTCAGCTGATGGCTGGGTTTGGGCTGTCTGGTTTATGATGAAGCAGTGAAGGCAGAAGCATGCAAAACATCTTGAGACATTTATGATTTTCATATCATTGCTTCTGCCACTCTTTATTGGCCAAAGCAAGACACAAGGCCAGACTGTATTCAAGAGAGAAAGAAACAGATTTCCCCCTCTTTTATGAGAGAAGCTACCAAGTCACATTATAAGGTCACAGATGCAGGTTGGGGAAGAGTTTGTGGCCATCTTTGCATCTACCACAAGTCTTGAACAGTTGAAAATAGTCTGGTCAAAATTAGTAAGACAAATATAAATGTGCTCCTACAGTGGCCAGTGTTAATGGTGAACTTGTTATGTAAAGAACTAAATTCTAACATAACACCATTCATGATAAATCACTCTGCTGAAAAAGAACCCATCTCAAATTCAGTCATTAAAATCATAAGCCAGATAAATTCCCAGGATTTAGGAACACAGACAGATTAGCACTTTACTTGATGAATAAGAGGCAGAGTATGGTGGTCACTTATACATGAATTTTAGGTGACTTACTTGTGACAGGGTACCAAGGAGAATTGAAAGAAATTAACTCGTTCATGTCATCGACCTTGACTCCCCACCAAAGATTAGATCAAATACTTGGTCTTTTTAGTGAAAGATACAATTCATTTAAACACTATTTTCTCAGGGAGACATTTATTAGTAATTACCCAAAATTATGGTCCCATTCACTGAAATCAGTTTCTAGAAATAAAAGGGATAGATTGAGCTATCTATCTCAAATTATGGAGCTGAAAAGTAAATTTGGAAAAGAAATGTGAAAATAAACCAGCATGATTAGATTGGTCTTTTCCAATTAATGTGACAGCTGGGTTCAAGAGTTACAAATAGAAATAATTGAAGAGTAAAGCAATATAACTGAACAACAAATATGACAAGGTAGGAACACCAGAATTCCAAACATCCAAGAACTAGTCCTTCTAAATATAAAATATTTATATTTTAGATATAAAATCTAAATATAAAAACCACTATGCAAACTTTCTACCCATGATCAGAGGTGCTTATAATAATATAATATAATATATAAATATGTGATATTTCATTGTATATGTGTGCCACATCTTCTTTATCCATTCATCTCTCGATGGACACTTAGGTTGCTTCCAAGTCCTGGCTATTGTAAATAGAGCTGAAATGAACATTGTGGTACATGACTCTTTTTGAATTATGGTTTTCTCAGGGTATATGCCCAGTAGTGGGATTGCTGGGTCATATGGTAGTTCTATTTTTAGTTTTTTAAGGAACCTCATACTGTTCTCTATAGTGGCTGTATCAATTTACATTCCCACCAACAGTGCAAGAGGGTTCCATTTTCTCCACACCCTCTCCAGCATTTATTGTTTGTAGATTTTTTGATGATGGCCATTCTGACCACTGTGAGGTGATACTTCATTGTAGTTTTTTTTTTTTAACATCTTTATTGGGGTATAATTGCTTTACAATGTTGTGTTAGTTTCTGCTTTATAACAAAGTGAATCAGTTATACATATACATATGTTCCCATATCTCTTCCCTCTTGCGTCTCCCTCCCTCCCACGCTCCCTATCCCACCCCTCCAGGCGGTCACAAAGCACCGAGCCGATATCCCTGTGCCATGCGGCTGCTTCCCACTAGCTCTCTACCTTACGTTTGGTAGTGTATATATGTCCATGCCTCTCTCTCGCCCTGTCACAGCTCACCCTTCCCCCTCCCCATATCCTCAAGTCTGTTCTCCAGTAGGTCTGTGTCTTTATTCCTGTCTTACCCCTAGGTTCTTCATGACATTTTTTTGCTTAAATTCCATATATATGTGTTAGCATACAGTATTTGTCTTTCTCTTTCTGACTTATTTCACTCTGTATGACAGACTCTAGGTCTATCCACCTCATTACAAATAGCTCAATTTCGTTTCTTTTTATGGCTGAGTAATATTCCATTGTATATATGTGCCACATCTTCTTTATCCATTCATCTGATGATGGGCACTTAGGTTGTTTCCATCTCTGGGCTATTGTAAATAGAGCTGCAATGAACATTTTGGTACATGACTCTTTTTGAATTTTGGTTTTCTCAGGGTATATGCCCAGTAGTGGGATTGCTGGGTCATATGGTAGTTCTATTTGTAGTATTTTAAGGAACCTCCATACTGTTCTCCATAGTGGCTGAACCAATTCACATTCCCACCAGCAGTGCAAGAGTGTTCCCTTTTCTCCACACCCTCTCCAGCATTTATTGTTTGTAGATTTTTTGATGATGGCCATTCTGACCACTGTGAGGTGATACTTCATTGTAGTTTTGATTTGCATTTCTCTAATGATTAATGATGTTGAGCATCCTTTCATGTGTTTGTTGGCGATCTGTATATCTTCTTTGGAGAAATGCCTGTTTAGGTCTTCTGCCCATTTTTGGATTGGGTTGTTTGTTTCTTTGATATTGAGCTGCATGAGCTGCTTGTATATTTTGGAGATTAATCCTTTGTCAGTTGCTTCGTTTATGAATACTTTCTCCCATTCTGAGGGTTGTCTTTTCATCTTATTTATAGTATCCTTTGCTGTGCAAAAGCTTTTAAGTTTCATTAGGTCCCAATTGTTTATTTTTGTTTTTATTTTCATTTCTCTAGGAGGTGGGTCAAAAAGGTTCTTTCTGTGGTTTATGTCATAGAGTGTTCTGCCTATCTTTTCCTCTAAGAGTTTTATAGTGTCAGGCCTTACATTTAGGTCTTTAATCCATTTTGAGTTTATTTTTGTGCATGGTGTTAGCAAGTGTTCTAATTTCATTCTTTTATGTGTAGCTGTCCAGTTTTTCCAGCACCACTTATTGAAGAGTCTTTCTTTTCTTCATTGTATATTCTTGCCTCCTTTATCAAAGATAAGGTGACTATATGCGTGTGGGTTTATCTCTGAGCTTTCTATCCTGTTCCATTGATCTAGATTTCTCTTTTTGTGCCAGTGCCATAATGTCTTGATTACTGTAGCTTTGTAGTATAGTCTGAAGTTAAGGAGCCTGATTCCTCCAGCTCCGCTTTTCTTTCTCAGGATTGCTTTGGTTATTTGGGGTCTTTTGTGTTTCTATACAAATTGTGAAATTTTTTTTCTAGTTCTGTGAAAAATGCTATTTGTAGTTTGATAGGGATTGCGTTTAATCTGTAGATTGCTTTGGGTAGTATAGCCATTTTCACAATGTTGTTTCTTCCAATCCAAGAACATTTTATATCTCTCTACCTGTTGGTATCATCTTTAATTTCTTTCATCAGTGTCTTATAGTTTTCTGCATACAGGTCTTTTGTCTCTGTAGGTAGGTTTATTCCTAGGTATTTTATTCTTTTTGTTGCAATGGTAAATGGGAGTGTTTCCTTAATTTCTCTTTCAGATTATTCATCTATAGTGTACAGGAATGCAAGTGATTTCTGTGTGTTAATTTTGTATCCTGCTACTTTACCAAATTCATTGATTAGCTCTGTAGTTTTCTGGTAGCATCTTTAGGATTCTCTATGTATAGCATCATGTCATCTGCAAACAGTGATAGTTTTACTACTTCTTTTCCAGTTTGGATTCCTTTTATTTCTTTTTCTTCTCTGACTGCTGTGGCTAAAACTTCCAAAACTATGTTGAATAAGAGTGGTGAGAGTGGGCAACCTTGTCTTGTTCCTGATCTTAGTGGAAATGCTTTCAGTTTTTCATCATTGAGAACGATGTTGGCTATGGGTTTGTCATATATGGCCTTATTATGTTGAGGTAAGTTCCCTCTATGCCTACTTTCTGAAGGTTTTTTTTTTATCATAAATGGGTGTTGAATTTTGTTGAAAGCTTTTTCTGCATCTATTGAGATGATCATATGGTTTTTCTCCTTCAATTTTGTTAATATGGTTTATCATATTGATTGGTTTGTGTATATTGAAGAATCCTTGCATTCCTGGGATAAACCCCACTTGATCATGTTGTATGATCCTTTTAATGTGCTGTTGGATTCTGTTTGCTAGTATTTTGTGGAGGATTTTTGTATCTATGTTCATCAGTGATATTGGCCTGTCGTTTTCCTTTTTTGTGACATCTTTGTCTGGTTTTGGTATCAGGCTGATGGTGGCTTCATCACCACTATAGAATGAGTTTGGGAGTGTTCCTCCCTCTGCTATATTTTGGAAGAATTTGAGAAGGATAGGTGTTAGCTCTTCTCTAAATGTTTGATAGAATTCACCTGTGAAACCATCTGGTCCTGGGCTTTTGTTTTAGGAAGATTTTTAATCACAGTTTCTTTTTCAGTGCTTCTGATTGGTCTGTTCATACTTCATTTTTTTCTGGTCCAGTCTTGGAAGGTTGTAGTTTTCTAAGAATTTGTCCATTTCTTCCAGGTTGTCCATTTTATTGGCATATAATTGCTTGTAGTAATCTCTCATGATCCTTTGTATTTCTGAAGTGTCAGTTGTTACTTCTCCATTTTCATTTCTAATTCTATTGATTTGAGTCTTCTCTCTTTTTTTCTTCATGAGTCTGGCTAATGTTTATCATTTTTTTTATCTTCTCAAAGAAGCAACTTTTAGTTTTATTTTTCTTTGCTATCGTTTCCATTTCTTTTTCATTTATTTCTGATCTGATCTTTATGATTTCTTTCCTTCTGCTAACTTTGGGTTTTTTTGTTCTTCTTCCTCTAATTGCTTTAGGTGTAAGGTTAGGTTGTTTATTTATGTTTCTTGTTTCTTGAGGTATGATTGTATTGCTGTAAACTTCCATCTTAGAACTGCTTTTGCTGCATCCCATAAATTTTGGGTCATTGTGTTTTCATTGTCATTTGTTTCTAGGTATTTTTTTATTTCCTCTTGGATTTCTTCAGTGATCTCTTGGTTATTTAGTAGTGTATTTTTTGGCCTCCATGTGTTTGTATTTTTAACAAATTTTTTTCCCTGTAATTGATGTCTAGTCTCATAGTGCTGTGGTTGGAAAAGGTGCTTGATACGATTTCAATTTTCTTAAATTTACCAAGGCCTGATTTGTGACCCAAGATATGATCAGTCCTGGAGAATGTTCCATGAGCACTTGAGAAGAAAGTGTATGCAGTTGTTTTTGGATGGAATGTCCTATAACTATCAATTAAATCTATCTTGTTTAATGTATCAATTAAAGCTTGTGTTTCCTTATTTATTTTCATTTTGGATGATCTGTCCATTGGTGAAAGTGGGATGTTAAAGTCCCCTACTATGATTGCGTTACTGTCTATTTCACCTTTTATGGCTGTTAGCCATTGCCTTATGTATTGAGGTGCTCCTATCTTGGGGGTATAAATATTTACAATTGTTATAACTTCTTCTTGGATTGATTCCTTGATCATTATGTGGTGCCCTTCTTTGTCTCTTTTAATAGTCTTTATTTTAAAGCCTATTTTGTCTGATATGAGAATTGCTACTCCAGCTTTCCTTTGATTTCCATTTGCATGCAATATCTTTTTCCATCCCCTCACTTTCATTCTGTATGTGTCCCTAGGTCTGAAGTGGGTCCCTTGTAGACAACATATATACAGGTTTGTTTTTATATCCATTCAGCCAGTCTATGTCTTTTGGTTGGAGCATTTAATCCATTTACATTTAAGGTAGTTATAGATATGTATTTTCCTATTACCATTTTCTTAATTGCTTTGGGTTTGTTATTGTAGGTCTTTTCCTTCTCTTGTGTTTCCTGCCTAGAGAAGTTCCTTTAGCATTTGTTGTAAAGCTGGTTTGGTGTTGCTGGATTCTCTTAGCTTTTGCTTGTCTGTAAAATTTTTAATTTCTCTGTTGAATCTGAATGAGATCCTTACTGGGTAGAGTAATCTTGGTTGTAGGTTTTTCCCTTTCATCACTTTAAATATGTCCTGCTACTCCCTTCTGGCTTGCAGAGTTTCTGCTGAAAGATCAGGTGTTAACCTTGTGGAGATTCCCTTGTGTGTTATTTGTTGTTTTTCCCTTGCTGATTTTAATATGTTTTCTTTGTATTTAATTTTTGATAGTTTGATTAATATGTGTCTTGGCATGTTTCTCCTTGGATTTATCCTGTATGGGACTCTGTGCTTCCTGGACTTGATTAACTATTTCCTTTTCCATATTAGGGAAGTTTTCAACTATAATCTCTTCAAATATTTTCTCAGTTCCTTTTTTTTTTCTCTTCTTCTTCTGGGACCCCTATAATTCGAATGTTGGTGCATTTAATGTTGGCCCAGAGTTCTCTGAGACTGTCCTCAGCTCTTTTCATTCTCTTTATTCTGCTCTGTGGTAGTTATTTCCACTATTTTATCTTTCGGGTCACTTATCCGTTCTTCTGCCTCAGTTATTCGCTATTGATTCCTTCTAGAGAATTTTAAATTTCATTTATTGTGTTGTTCATCACTGTTTGCCCTTTAGTTCTTCTAAACGCTCGTTAAACATGTCTTGTATTTTCTCCATTCTATATCCAAGATTTTGGATCATGTTTACACTCATTACTCTGAACTGTTTTTCAGGTCGACTGCCTATTTCCTCTTCATTTGTTTGATCTGGTGAGTTTTTACCTTGCTCCTTCATCTGCTGTGTGTTTCTCTGTCTTCTCATTTTGCTTAACTTACTGTGTTTGGGGTCTCCTTTTCACAGGCTGCAGGTTCATAGTTCCCATTGTTCTTGGTGCCTGACCCCGGTGGGTAAGGTTCGTTCAGTGGGTTGTGTCGGCTTCCTTGTGGAGGGGACTGGTGCTTGTGTTTTGGTGGTTGAGGCTTGATCTTGTCTTTCTGGTGGGCAGGACTGCATCCGGTGGTGTGTTTTGGAGTGTCTGTGAACTTATTATGATTTTAGGCAGCCTCTCTGCTAATGGATGGGGCTGTGTTCCTGTCTTGCTAATTGTTTGGCATAGGGTGTCCAGCACTGGAGCTTGCTGGTCGTTGAGTGGAGCTGGGTGTTAGCGCTGAGATGGAGATCTCTGAGAGAGCTCTCGCCATTTGATATTATGTGGAGCCAGGAGGTCTCTGGTGGACCAATCTCCTTAACTCGGCTCTTCTACCTCAGAGGCTCATGCCTGACACCTACCCAAAGCACCAAGACTCTGTCAGCCACACAGCTATAGAAGAATAAAAAGAAGAATGACGTTCAACTTCTCCTCAGAAACCATACAAGCATGAAGAGAATGGGTGAAATATTTAAACTGCCGTGCCCCCTGGAGCCGTTGCCTGCCTGCTGCCTCTGGAGGTGTGGGGACGTCCCCTCGGAATCTGGTCCTCGTTCAGCAGCTTTGCTTCATGAGCTTTCAGACTCTGAGCATTTTTTTTTCCAAATTGGGTCCCAAAACCAACTGGAGTTGACCTAGGTCCGACTTAGAAACAAGACTGACTTATTTTGAAACTGGAAGTTTGTACCTCTTAATTTCCCTCATCTATTTCTCTCCTCCCCCCACCCCCTTTCCCTCTGGCAACCACATTTTTGTTCTGTACATCTATGACTATTTATGTTTACTCATGTTTGTTCGCTTCTTTTGTTTTTAGATTCCATATATAAGTGAATCATACAGTATTGGTCTTTGTCTGACTTGCTGCACTTAGCATAATACCCTCTGGGTCCATCCATGCTGTCACAAATGGCAAGATTTCATTCTTCTTTATGGTTGAGTAATATTTCACTGTGTATTTATATGTATACATATACATATATACATAATATTTCATTGTGTGTGTGTGTATATATATATATATATATATATATATATATATCTCACATCTTCTTTATCCATTCATCTATTGATGGGCACTTAGGTAGTATCCATATCTTAGCTACTGAAAATAATAGTGCAATGACCATAGGGGTGCATATGTTTTTTTGAATTAGTATTTTCATTTTCTTCTGATAATATCCAGGAATAGAATTGCTGGATCATATGGTAGTTCTATTTTTAATTTTTTTAACGGCTCTCCATACCATTTAAAGGTTACAAGGTTTACAAAACTGAATCTTATATTGTATATACAATGTGAAATGTAAATTCTGATACTGATTTCTTGGTGCAGAAGAAAAGATGTCAAGTTTCCAGTTCCCAATGGAGAAATAATAAATAATGTAAGAGAAAAAATAATGAATTAAGTCTGCATTCCAATTTGTAGTTTTCAAGTTTGGATTTAAAATATAATCTCTAGTTTCACACATGCTTGTATTATGTTACACACATATCCAATAGTTTGGTAAAATAATTAAACTTTTATTGCATTATGGTAATTGATTTTTCTCACACTCTACACTGCCTGTCTGGCTCCCATAGGCTTTGAATACACACCCCTTGAAATAGACTGAGTCAGATTAAAACATGCCAGAGGCACCGATCTATGAAAAGCAATTAAAACAGAGTAAATTGGTAAAATGTAAACTTGCCCCACTCCCATAAAGTAGAGAGCACCCTCCCATGTAATTTTTTAAGACTACGCCTCTTGAAAAACCAGCCTTCTCTCTATCAAGGCTTTTGTGATGTGCACTTGCAGCTAAAAATGGGTAGATACAGACAAAATTTAGAACCAGATGCATAGTTTAATGCTGTTTACCAGTGATGGGTGATTTTACTTTGGTATCTAAATTTTAAATTCTTTCATATACAGCCTCCTAATGAATTGCCTGGCTTGGAAAATTACAAAATCTAACTAAAAGTTATGGCTTCAAAATTTTTATTTTGTTTATTCTTTTTCAAAATGTTTTGGCCAATGGAAATGAAGTAGTAAGAAAATCAATTTCCACATATAACCAAAATCATTGGAAAAGCAGTATCTCACTTTCCCTTCCAAATACATGTTAGAGACCACCTAACATGTGTGGTCCAAGACAAGAGTAGAAATGGAGGCCTTCATTGTATATATCTGGAGGTTTAAAAGTTATCAATCAATCTAGTGAACTAATAAAATATTTTTATCCTACACCTTGACAAATATACCTTTATAATGACCTGGTAGTCTAGGTTCAAATATAAAATTCTTGGGTCTTTGGAATTCCATGCTGGAACATAGAACCATAAGAAATGCTAGCTCTGGTTGCAGATCCCAAGCCTGCAGCTTCCTCTTTCTCTCCCCACACCCAGCTCCACCCCACAGCACAATCCATGTCAAAGGGAAATAGAAGCTCAATTGAAAGAGCTCCCAATGCCCAAAGCTGAAACAATTAAAGCAATGAAGTAGCATTGGATTATTACCTAAAGTATAAAATAAACGCACATGAGTCCGTAGGGATATAAACAAAGATTGAATGAATGAATGAATGAATAAATGAACACACACAAACAGACAAACAGTAAATAAATGGTGGAGAAAAGACAAATCTTCATTACAAATTTTCATTTCTTAATCTCCTCCCAGCCCTACTTCCTGAGTGTGGGCTAGACTTAGGGACTTGCTTCCAGACACTAGAGTATGGAAAGGGATAGATAGCTTTACATTGAAGAAAGCTGACAAACACTACCATAACCCAGTGATTGAGATAAATAGTACTTACAGTAAGGCATGTTGATATCACGTATCCCTCGATATGATGAGATGAGAAATGCACTCCACCTCTGTGGCATTCCCTCTGCAAACCCATAACCCCAGTTGAGTCATGAGAAAAACATCAGACAAACCCAAATTGAAGGGCATTACAGAATATCTGGCCAGTGATCCTTAAAGTTGCCAGTCACGAAAAACAAAGAAAGATTGAGAAACTGTCACAGACCAGGGTAAACTAAGCAGAAATATCTAAATGTAATGTGGTATTTTAGACGGGATGCTATAAATGAAAAAGGATATTAAAGGGAAAATTGGTGAAATCTGAGTAAAGCGTGGAGTTAGTAGTTGACAAATATACCGCTGTAACATGAGACGATACCATTACAGGAAACTGAAATGGGGTGAGGGATACATAGGAACCCTCTGTACTATCTTTGCAACTTTTCTGTAAATCTAAAATTATTCCAAAATTAAAAATTTATTTTTAAAATGTAGAGTTTTAAATGTTTCTTTTTTCATAAATGAAAAAGATCAGATTTTTCACAGTTTCTTATGCTGTCACTAAATACAAGTATTACTTTCCCTCGTTAATATAAAATCTAAAAGTTGTCCCTGATTAGTTAAACAATTGCCTAATAAATTGTGGTATACGTTGGTGTTTTGAAATGAAACTACAGTTTTGATACCAATAACTGAGGCATTTATATCAGTGACTTAAACACAACAACAAAAATAGTACCTGACTTAAATTATTTAAAATTTTACACAGTGGTTGCCAATATGATTTTTGTGTTTGGACATCTTATATAATGTCATAAATATAAAATTTTATTTGCTAATTGAAAATCCTTCATTCAACAAAATTGATGCCAGAAGCGAGAAAACAGAAGATGTAATTTCAACTTCCCCTCAACCTTTACTCAATCAATATTATTAGTGCTTAGTCTAAAATACTCTTTGTAGAATACTGCATCAATTATAAAGTGCTCTCCAGCTCATGGTCCTAAAATAATAATAGTGATTTACTGAGTGTTTACATGGTGCCAGGCACTGGGCCACGAGTTCTACATCATTACTGCATTCATACACACATCAATAGCAACATCGCCTTAAAGTGGATATTATTTTTATCTTCTTTATACCAGTGTTGAAGTTGAGGCCTAAAGAGGCTAAGTACTTGACCAAAGTCACACAACTAATAAAAGTTGGGGCCAAGATATGAATCCAGGTTCATCATGTCTCACCCCTCCGGAGCTGAAAGATGATAGAAAGGTCCCAGGGCTAGGTGACAAAGGACATAAGTGCCACCTTGACACTCTTTATGTTCCCATTGTGCCTCATGCCTATGTCTACTTTGGCCCTTACCACATTTTACAAAGTCTTTAAAGGAGATGCATTTTATTTATTTTGTGATACTTCTAAGTTCATGGACATTGCCTGGAATTGATGTTCAATACAAACCCCTAATTAGAGAAAGAAACTATTATAGATATATAGAAAAATGTTGCTGTAAGAGAAGAATGCAGACCATTCCACATAATTCATCCTATGTCTGTTATTTTCACCTCCTAGGAAGGCCAACGGTCATTTATTCACAGATATCATGAGTATGATGAAGACAGTGATGCCACTGCATTCACCTTTGTCCTTGCTCATCTCTCAGTCAATTTGGGTGTCTCTTCCACAGGGAAGCATCTCCTGATTCCCCAGAACTGGGTCAGATTTCCCCCCCACTGAACTCTAGGAGCACTTTTCACTCTGTATTTAACTCCCCGTTAGCTTTTCTGTCTCCCCACTAGAATGAAAGCTTATCGAGTCTTGCTTACCACTGTGCTCCCATCACCTGGCACCATGCCTAACATACAGTTATATAATCAATATGTATTTGTTGAGACATTCATTCCTTTAGCAAATTTTGGATTCTAGGACCTTAAGTTAAAAATTTCACAGTCCATTCTCCAGGAAGAAAGTGATGAGGCTATAATTTATTCGTTGCTGCCTGCTCAGACCAAAGTTTGTGGCTTCCTCTGAGACAAATGAGTCAGGATATTTTCATATATGTCAGACAAGGTGCAAGTTGTCTTATGATTCAGATACTTCATCATATACAGATGGTCATCTGGAGGTGGTCCAGCAGAGTCTGTCAGGGGTCAGAGAAGGCATTTCTGTATTGAATGAGAAGTTTTCCGGCTCAGGAGTGATTTAGACACATCCTTGGATTATGTGAATCTCAACAGAACTGCAGTCTTACCTGATGTCTGGTAGCAGAGAGAATAAGTTGCAGTTTCCTTGGAAGGCAGAGACTGGAGCTTTCTGAAAATAAGACAACTAAAGCCTTGAGGGGCTATTCACACCAATATATCAGAGCAGTACTTAAATTTTTTTTTTATCATATGTTGACTTCCGTCATTGAGATTTTCTTACACCTCGTAACATAACTGTTCGGTATTTTAAGAAAGATTCCCCTACTTCCTCCTTTCACTTTATTAACTCAACCAGCTGTACTCAGAGGAACAACTTGCTGAACTCACTCTCCAGCGCTGGGAACTGGCCTGTCTCCTATGAGATGCTCCTCAGGACCCCAGAGCAGACTTCCATGCTACTGTGGGCATCCTTGTTGGTCCTCGGTAAGTAGTGGGGGAAGCCTCTGTTTGCTGGGAAAACGGAGCCTCTCCACAGGCAAAAGACCTCTCCTCTGTGCTGCTGAAAAAATGGATTTTAATCTCATTTAGAACAGCAGAAAATGAACAAAGGGGAAAGATATTGATACAATGGAATGAGAGGGAAAAATTATTTCTAGTAATGTGTTCCTTGTTTGCTTTTAATTGCCTATGAAAAATTCCTCTTACCCCCCCAAAAGTGGGCTTTTTTTTCCGTGCAGAAAACTACAATTAAATTTGGTTACCTTTCTAATTACAGATCATGAAAACCAAGAGTGAAAGATGAACTGAGTCCCTTGTGAAAGGACCATGTTCTGACCGTGAGCTGATGTAGAATGATTTTCTGCTGAGAATAGTTATTTCTTTCTTGTATTCTAAGATCAAACCTGCTCTGATGTTCGCAAAGAACATGAGAAGAGGAGAAATAAGACAATTTCCCTTTGATTTTTCTTCCCTGCTTGCCAATATTTGTTCAAATGAGACACTGATTTTCTAGTAGCTCAAGCTTAGGGAAATAAAGACCAGTCAGTCATTTGTACACCGAATTTTGTTAAATGTGTTTGCCTTGTTCTCAGCTATATCTCCAGACTCCAATTAAGAAAGGAAGAGTACGGGGCTTCCCTGGTGGCGCAGTGGTTGAGAGTCCGCCTGCCGATGCAGGGGACATGGGTTCGTGCCCCGGTCCGGGAAGATCCCACATGCCGCGGAGCGGCTAGGCCCGTGAGCCATGGCCACTGAGCTTGTGCGTCCAGAGCCTGTGCTCCGCAACGGGAGAGGCCACAGCAGTGAGAGGCCCGCGTACCGCAAAAAAAAAAAACAAAGGAAGAGTTATTAGTGTGACTGGCACATTATGGGAACTCAGTAAATAGTGAATGAATAGCTATATGGGGCATAGCATGGTGCGGGGCAATGCAGAGTATGCAGGGACACGGAGGACATGGCCTCTGCCCTCAAAAACTGACATTCTGATAAAGAAATCAAAGGACAAATAAAAGAGCATTTGACATGTCAATACAAGAAAATTATTACACAATGGATCATAGGATAATGATAATTAATTATTCTTGCTGAGCGCTATGTCAGACAGTCTTCTAAGAATATCCCATTGTATTAATGTATCCAATCCTCGAACAATCAATGAGCTGGAACTTCTATAAATCCTGTTTTACAGATAAGGAATCTAAGGCATAGAGACGGTCTCTTGCCTTAAGTTTCATGCAGTAGTAAAGTGGCAGAGTCAGGATTCAAACCCATAATCTGATATTGGAGCTGTGCTTTTAACCACTGCCCCATACTGTATGTCCAGTTATGAGTTTCAACTGAGCGGGAATGGGAGGGGTTCTGAATCAATAGAAAAGTGAGGGTGCTGCAGCCTACAGGCATCTCAGAGGGCTTCATGGAGGAGGTGGGATTTTATCTGGGCTTTGATGTGTGAGTGTAACTTGCTTTTGCTTCATAATGAAGGAGGAGAATAACACTCCAGTCAAGAAGATAGTGAAGCCAAGCCTCAGCAGCAGCCACAGTCATGTCAAAAAAAACAATTACAGCAACCTTAATTGACGACTTACGAATTTAACTCATTAAAATACGGTCATGAGGTCAGTTTGATGGCCCCCATCTTACAGAGGAGAAAACTGAGCCGTGGAGGTTTTGTGTAGTTTGCCCAGGGTCACACAGCTAAAATTCAAACCTGTTTCTTCCTGAGTCTGCAGCCTGAGCTTTTGGCCATGACGTTATCTTGTTTCTTCAGGGTGGGTGGAACTGGGCATGTTTCTCCTCCGTTTGGCTGGAAGTCGAAAATGGGCGGGTGAACTCTCACGGTAGAATGGTTTGGGACTCGTTGCCTTGTGCTGATGCCTTGCTCTTGACTCTCTTGCAGCAGCTCCAGTCAGTGGACCACTTGGTAAGTCCATCTTTTCTTTCCCTTTCTCTTTTATGTTTCTGGATATCTTTTATTTACTTTCTATTTTTTTTATAAGGGTGTTGTTTTCTTTTTTTTTTTAACATCTTTATTGGGGTATAATTGCTTTACAATGGTGTGTTAGTTTCTGCTTTATAACAAAGTGAATCAGTTATACATATACATATGTTCCCATATCTCTTCCTTCTTGCATCTCCCTCCCTCCTACCCTCTCTATCCCACCCCTCCAGGCGGTCACAAAGCACTGAGCTGATCTCCCTGTGCTATGCGACTGCTTCCCACTAGCTATCTACCTTACATTTGGTGGTGTATATATGTCCATGCCTCTCTCGCGCTTTGTCACAGCTCACCCTTCCCCCTCCCCATATCCTCAAGTCCATTCTCTAGTAGGTCTGTGTCTTTATTCCTGTCTTACCCCTAGGTTCTTCATGACATTTGTTTTTCTTAAATTCCATATATATGTGTTAAGATACGGTATTTGTCTTTCTCTTTCTGACTTACTTCACTCTGTATGACAGACTCTAGGTCCATCTGCCTCATTACAAATAGCTCAATTTCGTTTCTTTTTATGGCTGAGTAATATTCCATTGTATATATGTGCCACATCTTCTTTATCCATTCATCCGATGATGGACACTTAGGTTGTTTCCATCTCCGGGCTATTGTAAATAGAGCTGCAATGAACATTTTGGTACATGACTCTTTTTGAATTTTGGTTTTCTCAGGGTATATGCCCAGTAGTGGGATTGCTGGGTCGTATGGTAGCTCTATTTGTAGTTTTTTAAGGAACCTCCATACTGTTCTCCATATTGGCTGTACCAATTCACATTCCCACCAGCAGTGCAAGAGTGTTCCCTTTTCTCCACACCCTCTCCAGCATTTATTGTTTCTAGGTTTTTTGCTGATGGCCATTCTGACTGGTGTGAGATATCTCATTGTATTTTTGATTTGCATTTCTCTAATGATTAATGATGTTGAGTATTCTTTCATGTGTTTGTTGGCAGTCTGTATATGTTCTTTGGAGAAATGTCTATTTAGGTCTTCAGCCCAATTTTTGATTGGGTTGTTTGTTTTTTTGTTATTGAGCTGCATGACCTGCTTATAAATTTTGGAAATTAATCCTTTGTCAGTTGCTTCATTTGCAAATATTTTCTCCCATTCTGAGGGTTGTCTTTTGGTCTTGTTTATGGTTTCCTTTGCTGTGCAAAAGTTTTGAAGTTTCATTAGGTCCCATTTGTTTATTTTTGCTTTTATTTCCATTTCTCTGGGAGGTGGGTCAAAAAGGATCTTGCTGTGATTTATGTCATAGAGTGTCCTGCCTATGTTTTCCTCTAAGAGTTTGATAGTTTCTGGCCTTAAATTTAGGTCTTTAATCCATTTTGAGCTTATTTTTGTGTATGGTGTTAGGGAGTGATCTAATCTCATACTTTTACATGTACCTGTCCAGTTTTTCCAGCACCACTTATTGAAGAGGCTGTCCTTTCTCCACTGTACATTCCTGCCTCCTTTATCAAAGATAAGGTGACCATATGTTCGTGGGTTTATCTCTGGGCTTTCTATCCTGTTCCATTGATCTATCTTTCTGTTTTTGTGCCAGTACCATACTGTCTTGATTACTGTAGCTTTGTAGTAGAGTCTGAAGTCAGAGAGCCTGATTCCTCCAGCTCCGTTTTTCGTTCTCAAGATTGCTTTGGCTATTCGGGGTCTTTTGTGTTTCCATACAAATTGTGAAATTTTTTGTTCTAGTTCTGTGAAAAATGCCAGTGGTAGTTTGATAGGGATTGCATTGAATCTGGAGATTGCTTTGGGTAGTAGAGTCATTTTCACAATGTTCATTCTTCCAATCCAAGAACATGGTATATCTCTCCATCTATTTGTATAATCTTTAATTTCTTTCAACAGTGTCTTATAATTTTCTGCATACAGGTCTTTTTTCTCCTTAAGTAGGTTTATTCCTAGATATTTTATTCTTTTTGTAGCAATGGTAAATGGGAGTGTTTTCTTGATTTCACTTTCAGATTTTTCATCATTAATGTATAGGAATGCCAGAGATTTCTGTGTATTAATTTTGTATCCTGCAACTTTACCAAATTCATTGATTAGCTCTAGTAGTTTTCTGGTAGCATCTTTAGGATTCTCTATGTATAGTATCATGTCATCTGCAAACAGTGACAGCTTTATTTCTTCGTTTCCGATTTGGATTCCTTTTATTTCCTTTTCTTCTCTGATTGTTGTGGCTAAAACTTCCAAAACTATGTTGAATAAGAGCGGTGAGAGTGGGCATCCTTGTCTTGTTCCTGATCTTAGTGGAAATGCTTTCAGTTTTTCACCATTGAGGATGATGTTGGCTGTGGGTTTGTCATATATGGCCTTTATAATGTTGAAGAAAGTTCCCTCTATGCCTACTTTCTGGAGGGTTTTTATCATAAATCGGTGTTGAATTTTGTCAAAAGCTTTCTCTGCATCTATTGAGATGATCATATGGTTTTTCTCCTTCAATTTGTTAATATGGTTTATCACATTGATTGATTTGCATATATTGAAGAATCCTTGCATTCCTGGAATAAACCCCACTTAATCATGGTGTATGATCCTTTTAATGTGCTGTTGGATTCTGTTTGCTAGTTTTTTGTTGAGGATTTTTGCATCTATGTTCATCAGTGATATTGGCCTGTAGTTTTCTTTCTTTGTGACATCCTTGTCTGGTTGTTTCTGGATATCTTAATGGCTATCCTGTATCTCAAATACTTGTAAAAAGAGGCCTTGTTGTGCCCACATCATTTTCTTGAGGACTACGGGCAGGTGAAAACATGTCTTACGACTCTGACCCTAAGAGTTTGGGAGTCACACTCCTGGTTGAAACCTGGCATCATGCTGGATGATCTTGGAGACAGGGCTGGGATACATGTCACAGAATTCAAGGAAACGGGGTGTCCCCGCCTGATGTGGGATTCTAGCCAACTTGACAGAATGCGTAGAATCCTAAGAGGGGAAGGACAGAAATAAGCCATTACCTCATTGGGGGAGGATGAGGTGCAACCAACTTTCCGGCTTCCCCATGTCCCCCCAAGCGTGACAGAGCCATGGGCAACCAACTCATCCCGAACTTCAGCATTCTGTGTAGACATTTCTCTATTAATAAGCTCAGATCATGATAACTTTGAGCCCCCATCCTACTGGTCAGCAGAAAGTTCAGCCTTCTGTTGGGAGCTGTCTCCACGAGTTTTGGCAATACCTGCTGATTTGTCCAGCCCACCCCCGCCCCCCATCCAGGGAGCTTCTTATGGTCAGCCAGCTCCAGCCAGTGGGAGCCACTGCCCCTTGATGCACACCATCCCCTGCAGCTTCTGGGCCTGTGATTCTCCCCCTCAGTGCTGTGGCTACAACCCATTTCCCACAAATCTCTGCCTAAGTGGGAGGAGATCTTAACTGGACTAGGTTTTGTTAAACATTCTAGGATGGAGAAATAAAATACAGAGAGTGTCAGCTAGTAGATGTAGCTAATCTCAGAACCCATTGACTCAGTCCCAACCTCTTAAAGACGCTGACAAGATGTGTCTCCCCCTGACCACTGTACATGGCAGGGGCAACTTACTTGGACCAGCGAGGAATAAAGCTGCATACACCAAAGAAGTTCTCCCTTCCCTCCAGTATAAGACCTACTGCCCAGTCTCCATTTCCCTAACCCCAGATGCTTCCCAGGAACATAAACAGTGCAGATTTCCATTCTCTTTAAGAGAAACACAACCCCGTACTCACTGGGGCGTAGTATATCTGTATAAACCTCTAGAGAAAGAGAAAGGAAAAAAAGTCTGCAGAGACACATGAATGTTTCTATAATCGAACAGAACATTTAATTTCTTTATTTAAAACAAGCGTTCAGGTTATTCTACAGTTTTTGCCCCCAAACAGAGTATTTCCATTACATTTGGGTACAATTCTAAGGCATATTTGGGGCAGTTCTTACAGAAAAAGGTAAGAATATTTAAAGTCTCAAGCTTTAAAAAAACAATTGCTTGTACGCCCTTGAATACAGACAGTTCTCCTTACCTGAGTATAAAAAGTACTAAGATAAAAACACACTTAATTTATTCCACTTATGATTTTATGGTAAATTGCATATCCCCAACAATGAGATTTTATTTTTGGAAAAAAGACAATACAAATGGAAATAATGGTTTTATTTTCTACATCACAGAATTTAGATTACCAAGGCAATTTGTAGAACAAAGCATGAATCAAATGTTTTTTGTGTGGTTTTTTTTGTTTTGTTTTTTTTTGTATGTGATAGCTGTAGGAAACTAAAACTGCAAAAGAGCTCCCCTGCTATGCTTCTCTCCTTTCATCATAAAGGAAAAATCTTCCCTCAGAATCCTCACCCATTAGTTCACTCCTAGCTTTATTCCTCTGACATCTCCTTACTCAGAACTGTGTCACGTGGCTGGGCAAGTTAGTGCTTCTGTTTTTCAAACCCGCTGGTGGGCAACAGGCTCAACAGAAGGACATTGGGACTAACTTTCAGAAGCCAAACAAATATTTTCCCTATCATTGTTTGCTCCTCTTCAACTGTTAACAAATCTTGCTTTACTACACTTGTCAGTGGCTTTGGGAGCCAACAGAGCTGTGGTCCCACAACACTTTCACCACCTTCATGAATTACTGCATCTTTGGCAGAATCTGAAGTATCACTTTACAATAAATTTTCATTGTATACACAATGAAGGATTAGCCTATCAAAACATTGATCTTTGTGCAGGCTAGAAAATAGTAGTGTTAAAGGGGTAAGAATGTTTGAGTGGTTGTTTCCAATAGTGAATAATTTGGTCTGTGATTACTTTTATTATGTCAAGGAAGAAAACCTTTTTTTTTCTATCCTCTTAGGTTTTCATAATGAGGGCCTGCAAATTAAACTGACAAAAGGCAGACTAGCAAGAGAAAAGACAAATTTTTTTATTAAAAACTTACGGGAATACACAGAAAAATATAAACTAAGGAGGCAGTTAGAATTTGGGACTTATATAACATCTGGATAGGGAAAGGGGCAGGTGAGAAGGCTACTTACTGGAAAACAAATGATTTTTAGGAAAGATAAATGGGCCCTTAAGAGAATAGATGGGAGCTATGCTGGTTTTGTGACAAGTTCTGCTTTAGGTGTGGTGCCAACTTCCAGTGTCTGGTGATAAGAGCTGATCATTTATTTGCTCCTGGGGAGGTGATTTATGACAATTGAACTCTTCACAGGCTTTGCTTTTAGGCAGATAAGAGAATTCAGAATAAAAAAAATAAAATCTATTCTCAAATGCCTTCAGCTCAAAATAATTTTTATGCCACAGTGGTAGATTCATCCTCCAGTTACTAACTCTCACACCTTGAAGCTACAAAACTTAGGAAATAAACTCAGATAAGAAAGAGCCACAATAATGGCTGCAGGAAATAAAGTTAAAAACAAAATCTCCCAACCCAGAAATCCTCTCCACAAAGGTAATAAAGAAAGCAAACACTTTTAGCATTGAAGAAGCATTAAACCATATGCTTAATAATAAACATGCTCATCACAGACAATCCACCAAGAGATTGCAAAGACAGAAAAGGATCTCTCACTCTTATATTGCCAAGGGGATTCAGCCCATTACATACATGTTTTCAAGATTAAACAGTAACTAGTTCTCAAGCAGGAGGACTTGACAGCACCTTTTGTCACACATAGTTTATCCTAAATTTATCATGGTTATTGGCTTTTTTCCAGAGGAGGAATAAACATCTCATATCTTTAGGACTGGAGGTAGTCTTGCATACTGCAACAAGGTACCTACCAAAGGTAAATGCTTACCCTGCCACAGGAATGGGGAGACAGGATCCAGGGGAGCTATCCCGCTAGACGTCTGCATTTCAAAAAGATGGCTCCTGGGGCTTCCCTGGTGGCGCAGTGGTTGAGAGTCCGCCTACCGATGCAGGGGACACAGGTTCGTGCCCCGGTCCGGGAAGATCCCACATGCCGCGGAGTGGCTGGGCCCGTGAGCCATGGCCGCTGAGCCTGCGCGTCCGGAGCCTGTGCTCCGCAACGCAAGAGGCCACAACAGTGAGAAGCCCGTGTACCGCAAAAAAAAAAAAAAGTTGGCTCCTTCTTGAGAAAGATGTTCCTGAGTTATGAGACTGGCAAGAGGCTTTTTAGCCATTATAAAGATTCACATACATTTGAAAGAAATTCTGAAAGAAAAAAACAGAGGGAGAAGTTGTTTCCCTTATTTTCAACAGGGAGAATTAAACCTCTTATCTTTAATTTGTATTGATATTTACCCTTACATTCTCCAGCTTCTGTCCATTAATTATTCAAAGATCTTAAGGCCTGATTTTATGCAGGGCCCACATTTTATTTTCATGAAAGAGTATCTTTGGGGTGTGGGGAGTTAGAAGCACCTAGTTCCCAACACTCATACTCTTTGTAGTTATTTCAATATAATTTTCACTTCAGACAACAGCCTGCTCACCCCTCCCCTACCTACTTCTTGTTGGAAAAACATACTATGGACCCTTTTCCATAACTGCGTAATTGACCCCAATTCCTATACTCCCTCCCTCTACAATCCCTCACCCCACCATATGGCCACGCCACACAAATGCTCATCTAAGAGAGGTGTGTGTAACATGAAGAGCCCAGGTGGGAGGGAGTTCAGGAGGAATCTACTTGAGGACCTGGCCTGTTGGAAAAGGTAAGGGGGTTTGCGAACCTCCCATCACTGATCTTCTGTGGTGAGTAGGTCCTGCTGGGGTTGCCCTCTGAAAGGTTAGTCTGTTTCTGTAGACCACAGAGCAGTTGCTGCACTCCTGGGTAAGGTGAACACAGCTGGAAAACTTGAAACCTGGGGAAACAGCAGCCCCGCCGGGGGGCCTTTCAGAGACTCACCAAAGCTGGGTGCTTCAGTCCACTCCACACAAGCCACTGCAGTGGGGACTGCAGACACCTCCACCTCAGACTCATTTCTCTTCTCCCCAGCTGCTGTACCCAAATCCATGATTTCCCTCCAGCCTCCATGGACCACTGTCTTCCACGGAGAGAGAGTGAATCTGACTTGCAATGGATTTCACTTCTATGCACCAGAGAAAATAAAATGGTACCGTTTGTACTCTGGAAGACAACGTCCAAGTGAAACCCAAGGAAACACCCTCGAGGTTCGTGATTCTGGACAGTACATTTGCCAGGCCCCAGGCTCACTCCCGAGTAACCCTGTGCGCTTGCTCTTTTCTACAGGTGAGAAAGAAGGTGAATTAGTTAAAACATTGGAAGTGCTTGCAGTACATCTTAGCTCCCTGGATTTTCCAAGAACTGAGACCCTTCATTCTACTCTAACTTTGATCTTTCAGGTTCATGTCCCCCCTCACTGTCTATAAGTGTTTTTCAAACTACTATTGACATTAGAGTTTAAATGTCTGATATTAATCAACAGACATTCTTACACACACAAAGAAGGAAGTTTTAGTTTTAGGGGATTCAAAAGTGAAGCTGTCTTAGGTCCTGCCTTCAAGGGCTCTACAGCCTCCTTGGGGAGAACTTACGTATACATGAATGTACTAAGCACAAAATAGAAAGTGAAAAGTGCCATAAAATAAGAATTCAGAGGTGGGAAATCTCCAGCCTCAGGGCTTGTGTCTTCACCTGTCTTAGGATATGTCCCTTCTCTATTTCAGAAAATTTAGATCACTCCTCAGGCATTGGTCTATAGGAGCAGGCATTCACTGCATCGTCTCAGAGAGAAAGGATAGAACTAGCCTGTAATCAGAATCTGAAGAGCATGAGAGCTTCATGAGTGGACCGCATTCACGGTCCCTTGACCCTGAATTTGTATCTGTGACCATAAGCCCTCTGCATAGCGCACTCCAATGCACTGTAACAATTCCCAGTGTATTTCTCCAAGAACTACGTCTTTGACGACTCCTGTTCTGTTATTTGGTGAGCAAGTCGGTGTTGATCTTCTCCGTAATCAATGATGTCAGAGATTCGGTCACACCTCCTCTCAGCTTTTCCTCTCCACATTAGAATCCTTATATTTCTGAATCTGTCCCTGAATGGTTAAATAGACGTGTTTAGGATTTATTTAGGAATTGTATCTGAAGCAGGTCAACTGATTTGGAAGGAAATGAGTGAGCTTGAGTCAGGAGACTAAATCCTGGGGGAGAAAAAAGGAAGAAAAAAAAATCTCTGTAATTCAGGATGCACAGAGGAAGGAGTGCCTCAATGACAACGTCTTATCTGTGTGTGGTTTCCAGCCTCCTTCATCCTCCAGGCCCCACATTCTGTGTTTGAAGGTGACCAGTTGATTCTGAGATGCCGGAAAAGGGGGAGAGAGAAACTGACTACTGTGAGGTACTTTTGGAATAGAAAAGTTATTTCTGATTCTAATAAAAGCTTGGATCTTCTGATATCACAAGCAAGTTTAAACAACAGTGGCTGTTACCAATGCACTGGATCCTTGGAAAACAATCGTGTATTGAGAACAAGTCTCGCAAATATTCGAATTCAAGGTAAACACTTCATTTCATACAAATTTGCTTAGCAATGTCAGGGCAGGGTAAATTGGGCACATCCGCGGGGATCTATGTAAGTGGTGTTTTTTGGTTTTTGGTTTTTTTGGCTGTGACGCTCAGCTTGTGGGATCTGCTTAGTTCCCTGACCAGGATTGAACCAGGGTCCTCGGCAGTGAAAGCACAGTGTCCTAACCACTGGACCTCCAGGGAATTCCCTATATAAGTTGATATCATAACAAACTCTGGAAATATTTGAGACCACGTCCTCTAAGAGGCAGAGAAAGTGGAACAATTTGACTTAAATAATCCTGGGAAAGAAAAATGTGATAGAGGGGTCAATAAGTTTGTCTTGCTGGGTGTCTGAAGTTTTCCAGAACCGCGAATCCAAGCCTGCCTCATACTGAGAACTTGATTCACCTCTTCTCTCTAGAGCTATTTCCACGTCCAAAGCTGAAAGTCACAGACTCCCAGCCTAGAGAGGGGAATTCTGTAAACCTGAGCTGTAAAACACAGCTTCCTCTAGAGCGGTCGGACACTCGGCTTCGCTTTGTCTTCTTCAGAGACCATGGGGTCATCCTCTCAAACTGGAGTGCGTCCCCAGAACTCCAGGTCACAGCCATCTGGAGAGAAGACTCAGGATCATACTGGTGTGGGGCCATGACCAGCGGCATCCACAAACGCAGCCTTCCACTTCAGATTGACGTGCAGAGTGAGTGCTGGAGAGCCGGGCAGTGGTGTCTCCCCTGACTGCTCCTTCTGGCCCAGTGAGGGTAGGGACTGCCCAGTACAGATGGATTTTTTCATCCTGACAGAGGCACCAGGCTTAGACTGAGAAGTGAGGTAGATAATAAAAGAAATACAGGATTTCATTTCCACCTCTATTTCTCTAAAAACTTAGTCTTTCTTTGAAATTCTAGCACCTTGAAATGACAGAGGTGATTCACGGAGGCAGATACAAGAGTTGGGCAAAACAAAATGAAAACAAGAAACAAAATTCTCTGCTACTGAATCAACAGATTCTAGGATGTCAGATCTTGGGGCAAACTATTTAGAAGACACATATCCACAGAGGTGGACCCTAACCAGTAACAACAAACAGTGTGATGTGTAAAACAGAAGAGAAGGACATACATACACACAAAGATAAATACAATGAATATCAGCTTGTCTTAGGTACCAAAGCAGAACTTCTGGAAACGGATGTGGTCTAGGTCAGTGTGATGATAGCCACTATTGCTATTACTTCTCCCAGGTCAAAATAATTCACACTGACAACTAGGAAAGGACATAAAACCCAAATGATTTTTCAGGGAGACCCAATTTTTCTCTCCTGGAGTCTGGATGGAAAGGTTTCTACATTTAATGATACTCTAGGTCCCAAATCCACAGTCTATGAGCTAGAGTGCTAACACCTGCAGAAGAGTATATCTTGAAGTCCCATAAAAAGTGACCCTGTCCAACATCCCAACCCTGTCCTCCTCTCACCATGCCCTCACCTGTTGTCTGTGTTCATACAGGAATCCCCGTGTCTGGAGTGTTCCTGGAGACCCAGCCGCAGGGGGACCCGGTGGTTGAAGGGGAGATACTTGTCCTTGTCTGTTCTGTGGCTGAGGGCACGGGGAACACCACGTTCTCCTGGCACAGAGAGGACACCAGGGAGAGTCTGGGGCAGAAAAGTCAGCGCTCCCAGAGAGCAGAGCTGGAGATCGCTGTTATCAGGGAGAGCCACGCAGGGGGCTACTACTGCACAGCTGACAATGGCTACGGCCTCATCCAGAGCGAGGCGGTGAACGTCTCTGTGAGAAGTAAGTCTTAATCCCCATTGACCTTATTTATTCTCAGATTTCTCAAATTAGGGGTGGGCATAGCCAACACTATCTTTGTGACTCTAATTTTTCTATTTCCATTTTGCCATTTTCCACTGCGATATTCACTTTTTTCCATTAAATATCAATAATTCAGGTTATAAGGAGGTACTACAGTGAGGGAATGCTGGCCAGGGGCCATTTCATCTCTTGGGGATGATTCTGTGTGCCTGTACGCTGATCCATTGTGTGTTGCTCTCAAACAGCAGTCTTCTGTCATTAGCAGTGTTTTAGGGTAGGGTATAGCTCCTTCACCCTAAGCGTCAACTATACTCTCCTTTTGATAATCCTCCACAGGGCCAAAGACATAAAACATCCCTTTTCTCCATTACTGTAGGTCTAAGAGTGTGTCAGTACCAACTTGTATGCAGGTCAGGAAACTTACAAGTACCAGGAGCGAATACAGAGCCCCATTATGTCCACAGAGGAGATAAGCCTTCCTTTGGGATAGCACAGTCGTAGCTTATATCTTTACCTTCCTCTGTCTCCAAGGAGTCATACTAGGTCAAGCCAGGTTCCCACTCAGCTCCCCTGGGACTAAAGAAATGGTTTCTATGGGGCTTCAACTCATCCTCTATCTAAGGTTCAGTTGCATCCCAGGCTATCCAATAAAGCTAGTTTTATGGAGGAACTACTGGAAAGCTAGATTTCCCTGCTTTCCTTTACAGTAAAGCCCCTTAAAAGAGTTATCTCTACTCACTCTCTTTACTTCTGTTTTCCCTCAAACCCATCACCTTGAGCCTTGCCTCACTCCAATGGTACTTCTATACCTATTCATCAGATACCCCTTTTAAGGTTTTTTTTTTCTTTTTACTGGATCCCCATCACATTTTTAAAAAATAAATTTATTTATTTTATTTTTGGCTGCGTTGGGTCTTTGTTGCTGCGTGTGGGCTTTCTCTAGTTGTGGTGAGCAGGGGCTACTCTTCGTTGCGGTATGTGGGCTCCTTATTGCAGTGGCTTCTCTTGTTACAGAGCACGGGATCTAGGCGTGAGGGCTTCAGTAGTTGTGGCACGCGGGCTCAGTAGTTGTGGCTCGCGGGCTCTAGAGCACAGGCTCAGTAGTTGTGGTGCACGGGCTTGATTGCTCTGTGGCACGTGGGATCTTCCCGGACCGGGGCTCGAACCCGTGTCCCCTGCATTGGCAGGCGGATTCTCTAGATCTTCCAACTCTAATACACCTGCAAGTCCAGATAGCTCTACCTTCAAAGTATCACCAAAATATGACTAATTCCCACCACTTCCACTGCTACCACCTGATCCAAGCCACCTGGATGATTGCAATAACACTCTGATTTTCTGCTTCACCTGTGGCTCCACACAACCTGTTCTCAACACAGTATCAGAAGGAACTCTCTAAATCATAAATCAGATCATGTTACTCTTCTGCTCAATATCTTCCCATGGCTTCCCATCTCCTTCAGAGGGAGAGCCAATGTCCTCTCAATATCCCACCAGATCCTGATGATCTGGCTATCCTGCTGTTCTGAGCTGATGGCCGACCACTGTCTCCTCACCTTCTCCACTCTAGCCACCATGGCCCCCTGTCTCTTCTTCAAAACTTCCAGTCACACTCCAACCTCAGGGCCTTTGCACTGCTCTTCCCCAATATCTTCATGCTCATCCCCTCACTTCCTCCAGGACCTTACTCACTTTCTCAATGACACCTTCCCAGCCACCCTATGTAACATAGCAGCTCTTCACCAAGGCCCTCCCTCTCCAAGTCTTGCTTGATTCTTCCTCACAGCATGTGTCACCAACTGCCATGCCATGCAGTCTTTTTCTGTCTCTTTCCATGCCTCCCATAGTAGCCTCATAAAGGTAAATCTCTATTTTGACCATATTTTATCCCAAGTGCCTATTCCACTGCTTAGCTCATATTAGGCATTCAATAAATATTTGCTGAATGAATAAGCTTTGCACATATCATTTTTGCTTATCGTAGTCATAATCCTAGAAAATAAAGATATTATCATCTCCATTCTACAGAAAAGGAGTGTGAAACTCAGAAAGGTTTGGTAATTTGCCTATGGTCACAAAGCTTATACCTGGCAGCCCAGATTTGAACCTCGACACAATCTTTTAGCTCAGAAAGACAGAGATCTTTCCCTCTGTCTGACTTGTCATACTTAGCATAATGCCCTCAAGCTTCATTCATGTTGTTGCAAATGGCAGAATTTTCCTTCTTATGGCTGTATAATATTCCATCATATTCACCTTCCATCATGATGGAATATTATTTATATATATATATATATATATATATATATATATACCAGATTTTCTTTGTCCATTCATACATCGATGAACACGTAGGTTGCACATGTCTTGGTTATTGTAAATAATGTTGCAATAAACATGGGGATGCAGATATCTCTTCAAGACAGTAATTCCATTTCCTTTGGATATATACATAGAAGTGGGATTGTTAGATCATATAGTAGTTCTATCTTAAAAAAATTTTTGAGGATCTTACATACTGTTTCCATTGTGTTTGCACAGGTTTACATTCTCACCAACAGTGTACAAGGATTTTCTTCTCTCCACATCCTTACCAACACTTGTTATTTCTAGTCTTCTTTTTTTTTTTTAAGTTATAGGGAGTAAAGTTTATTTTGGCAGAGAGTGTTAAACAAAATTAAAGTTGCATACGTTAGTAACATAACTCAACGTCCTTAATTTAGTGTAAGTGTGACACATTTTCAGGCTCCAGACGCGCAGGCTCAGCGGCCATGGCTCATGGGCCTAGCCGCTCTGCAGCATGTGGGATCTTCCCGGACCGGGGCACGAACCCGCGTCCCCTGCATCGTCAGGCGGACTCTCAACCACTGCGGCACCAGGGAAGCCCAATTTGACTGTTTTTGCTTATGCTATGATTCTAAACAAACTTTATAAAAAAAGCCATTGTAACAGGTGTGAGGTGCTACCTCACTGTGGTTTTGATTTGCATTTCCCCAATTAATGATGTTGAACACCTTTTCATGAACTTGTTAGCTTTTGCATGTCTTCTTTGTAAAAATGTCTATTCAAATCCTTTGTCCATTTTTAAATTGGATTATTTGAGGGTTTTTTTTGCTATGGAGTTTTATGACTTCCTTATATTATTATATATTAACCTCTTAACAGATACATGATTTCCATGTATTTTCTCCCATTCTATAGATTGCTTTTTCATTTTGCTGATTATTTCTTTTGCTGTGCAGCAGCTTTTTAATTTGTTGTAGTACTATTTGTGTATTTTCACTTTTGTCGCTTGTGCTTACCGTATCCTATCCAAAAAGTCATTGCCAAGGCTAGTGTCAAGGAGGTTTTTCCCTATGTTTTCTTCTAGGAGTTTTATGGTTTCAGGTCTTACATTTAAGTCTTTAATACATTTCAAGTTAATTTTTATGAGTTGTATAAGATGGAGGTCCAGTTTCATTCTTTTGCATGTGAATATCAAGTTTCCCCAGCACCATTTATTAAGAGATTATCTTCTCCACTGAGTATTCTTGGCTCTCTTATCCAATATTAGTTGACAGTATATGCATGGGTTTATGACTGGCCTCTTGATTCTGTTCCACTGATTTATGTATCTGTTTTTATGCTAACACCAATTTGTTTTGGTTACTCTAGTTTTGTTATATAGTTTGAAATCAGGAAGTGTGAAGCCTCCAACTTTGTTCTTTTGTTGCAGGATTACTTTGGCTATTTGGTGTCTTTTGTGGTTCCACACAATATATATTTTGTAATTTCTGTAAAAAATGCCATTGGAATCTTGATAGGGATTGCAGTGAATCTGTAGATGACTTATATAGTATGGACATTTTAACAATATTAATTCTTCCAATTCACAAACATAGGATATCTTTCCATATTTGTGTCTTCTTCAATTTTTTTCAGCAATATCTTATAGTTTTCAATATACAGGTCTTTCACCTCCTTGGTTAAATTTACTAGTAAGTATTGTATTATTTTTGATGTTATTGAAAATGGGATTGTTTTCTTTATTTCTTCTTTGGGTAATTCATTGTTACATGGATAGAAACACAGCTGATTTTTGTATGTTGATTTGGTATCCTGCAACTGTAGTGAATTTGTTTATTAGCTCTAACAGATTTTTTGTGGAGTCTTTAGGATTTTCTTTATATAAGATCATGTCACCTGCAAACGGAGACAATTTTTCTTCTTCCTTTCCAATTTGGAGGTCTTCTATTATTTTTTTCTTGCCTGATTCCTCTGGTTAGGACTTCTAGAACTATGTTGAATAGGAGTGGTGAGAGAGGACACCCTTGCCTTGGAGAATGGATCCAATGGAAAAATCAGAATTCCCCAACAATTTAGTTTATTCCTTCCATCAGTTTCTTTCCCACCTCCCCTTCAAAGACTCAGGCTTCTATGAGGAAGGAAACTGGTGGCATTTCATTGTGGTGTCCCAATATATTTTTTTAATGGAGAGCAATCTCAGAGTTACTGCTGGTTCAGCTAGTGCCCTAATCAGTGGTGATATTTGCTTTCTTTCTCAGGCAGGCTGCTGTTCCAAAGTTAGGTGCTGCCAAGCCGCTGTTGCATAACATCTTTCCAGATGTCTAGGGGAAATTTCCAAAAGGCCAAAGTACAGAATAGAGAGATAGAGAGGCAGATGTAGATTTTCCCCCAAATATTAATTTCTGAAATGATGTCTGGGGGTCAGTGGAGGGAGCTGTCTACCTTTCTCCCCTTTGCCACAATCCACCCAGGCTCTTGTCTTCTACCCCTTCACAGTGAGTCACTTCCTGTCTCATGCAGGCTCAGGGCTGTGCTGCCCACAAGTAGAAACCTGCTTCCTGTGCCACACCAGTCCTAGCTTAGTCCTCAAAGGCCCCCATGAGTCCTCATCTTTTAGATTCTTCCCTCTACCAGGGCTCAAGGCCCCAGCCAAGCTGAGGAAAGGTTCCAGGGCTCCAGGCCCTAGACCCCTCCCGTGGAGGCTCATACAGGCTTTTCCCCTCCAGGCACCCCAGGGAAAAGAAGAGGCCTTGTTGCCGCGGGAACCACTGGGGGGACATTCAGCGTTCTCCTGGCTGTGGCCCTGCTGTTTTACTGCTGGTACCAGAGGAAACTAGGTTTGTGTTCTCTCTTACCTTTTGCTAGAGCCCATGCCCTGTCCCTGCCTCAGACACCCCAGCTCATCCCAACCTCAGTAACAGCCACGCCACCGTTCTCTACCTCACCACCCCAGCGCTCATAGACACACTCATACTCTTCCTTGAAATGGCAGTTTCCTTAATAGGTATCTAGTCTAATTTACAAAGCCTCAAGTGGAAAGGTAGGGAGGAAATAAACATTTTAATGTGAAGTTTCAAAAACTTTAAATGGTTTCCTTGAGTAGTTTCTTTGGTCCAAACAGACTGGTCAACTAGATGCTTCAGCCCACCCTACATCCCCTAGAAGTGGACAATCAAAATAAACTGGAAGCCCCTATGAAGAAATGACTGAGAATGGGAGCTGGCTAATCTTTATCCTTCTTCTTCCTCAGAGACTTGCCAGAGTCAAAGTCTGAAACGAGCACCTTGTGCTCCAATGGCTCTGCTCTCCACAGGTCAGGCCACTGCCTCCCCCTCTACTTGGTGGAGAGAGTTTCTCCCTGGTGCTATCTGCCATGTGCTTCCAAAGGCTTCTTGCTTTAACCCAGGTCAGGGTAGTTTCAGATGCCAGGAAACCTGGTGTAGAAGACAGGCACAGAAATTTTTCAGCTCTAGTATAATTACCCATCCTTCATCCCTGCCTTTTAATTTAATTCAATTCAACTCAACTCACCAGATCCTTCTGAGCACCTGCTATGTGCCCTGCACTGGGCTGAATGTAGGGAGCTTTGGACCTTTGACCATGAGTCTCCTTAACGAGCTTGAGACTGAGGTTCCTCTGGGCATAACCACAGATGTTCCTGGAAAGCCATCTACAGCCCCTCACTACTCTGCAAGAAAGACAAATTTGGCTGTATTTAGTATTTCCTGAGGTAGATCAACACAGCCTTGAACCTTAATAAGTCTCAAATAATTGCATATTCAACATAGAAATGTGTAGCCCTGTCCCCAGCAAGTTATATGCTTTGTTCAGTTCTTTTTCACATGGTTTTCATGAGAATATGGGACTGGGCCCATGTTTGAAATAACTTTCTGATGACCTCTCTTAGGCAGTGCATGTGTGTGAAATATTTGAGAATGAGCTCCCTCTGCTGACACAATCTGCCTTCGTTTTATTTTGCAGGAGATGGTTCTCTGGGAGACACAACCAGGTGAGGCCTCAGCCTTCTGGTTTCCGAAGAATAAAATGTGCAGAACTGTGGGGCTGCAAGTTTAGGCTAAGTGATTTCTCTGTGTCCCTGTGTCTAGGTACTCCCGTTTTCACATTCCTTAAAATGGCCACAATCACAGCTTCCTAGAATCCTTCTAATAGTTTGTATAATGGATTTTGCATGTATTTAGATCAGTTTCTTATTTGAAATTTATCTGAATGGATGATACCAAAGGTTATAGATTTTCTAGGTTGCTGCAGAATATTTCTGGTGCAAATAGTCCTATAGTTAGGCAACGTGTTACTATAACTATGTATAAAATGACTGTTAATTCTAGACTTTCTAGAGGAACCTCAGCTTCTAGGAATCTTCTTTTTGCCCCACATGTGCTCCTATACTCATCAGATTTTGTGTTTTTAAATTTGGTTTGGAAAATATGGTCTTCTTCTGTCTGTGTCAGTGCCTCAGTCTTATAGTCAGGGACCTGGAGCATGGATTATGTCTAATTTCTTCTGGAATTGTCCAGATAGAATGCTTTGAGGACACTTCCTCCAGGTGATGAGGCTGGGTTTTTTTAACCAACTGAGAGTCACCATTCTATCTATGAGATCATCATTCCTATGATGTTAGAGACTCTTCTGGCCTTGTTCTGCTGACCTCTCCCCATTCCTTTTTGTCTCTGTCTATCCCACTCTTGTGCATATTATAATGTTCCAAGGATGATCCTGTGTTTCTGTGCCTCGCAGGAGACCCCTGACCCTAGGCCCAGGAGTGTCCTTCCATCCCATGTGCCCTGCCCCAGTGGAGCTGCAGCAGTTGTATGGCAATGGTAAAGATTTCCTGGTAGGAAACTGCTCCCAGCCTGAGCCAGGGGGAGGTACTTTGTTCTGAGGCCTGGCAAAGGCCCCTGGTCTCCCTAAGTATCCCAAACCCAGACATTCACAACAAATAATTGCTTAGGAAGAAGCACCTGCAGCATACCCCACTGACTGGGACAGCTTAGAAAGTGTTGCTTTTTCTGTTCTCAGTGCACCCCAAAGAAAGAGACCTGGTATATTCTCAGATCCAGATTATTCAGCCTGGGGAACAAGGAGAAGGTAAGTCACTGGGGAGAGATTCTTGCTGCAAACTATATTCATTCATTTGACACATATTTACTGAGCACCTCCTATGTGATGGGTACTGCTTTAAGTAAAGGGAGTAAATCAGTGAACAAGGCAGATAAAAATCCCTACAGTGTGATGCTTAGATTCTGAAGAGAGAAGGCAAACACAGAAAACTACATAACATATCTTTGCTGATGATCAGAACAAAAATTAAACATCCTTCTAACAGATATTATAATCATGAAGGTGTATGTACAAAGATTTCCCTTAAGTAATGAATGAATGATTGCAACGCACCTATTATGTGATAAGGATTTATATGCATTATAATATATAAAAATATACATATGTATGTATATGTTTAGTTAATCCATATAACAACCCTGTGTAACCAGTATACTGAACAAGCAAGACTCATGACTTAATTACAAAAATCTTCCGTCTCCCACTGTCTGTTTAAACTTTCTTCTGTGAGAGATCTTCTCGGGCACTCTGGATGAAAATTCTGGCAGCCAAAGTCTTTACAAAACATTATCTTAGACAATAGACAGTAGGTGGACACTTTATGTCATAGTCTCTATTAAGTAACTAGAACACCTAGTTTGAAGATGTTAAGCAAAACTTTCCCCTCTCCTAGTTCAGGGAAATTTCAGAATGGAAGCTGGCAGTGGTAGGGATGAGGGGGAGGACGAGGCAGAGTTGGCCTCTCTGTTTCTTTGGTTGGCTTCCCCTAATTAGCCTGGAGAAAGAAGTGGGAAAGGAGTTACTTCAGCTGGTATTTTGGAAGCTGGCTTCTGCCTCTCTGGGATGGCAGATGGTTAAGCAGGCACTCCCCTGTATAAGGTACATGTGTGGTCTCTTGAGGTTTCCTGCTGGACCCCTCCTTCCTAAAATTCCTTTGGCACACCTGGTGCATTTCTAATTCCAGGAGTTGTTTGTGACTCCTTCATTGGCCTCACCTCCAGTCAATCACATCCAGCTTCCTGCTGCTGGATTCCCTTGGTACCTGGAGGCCCTATTGAACAGGACCCAAGGTGACCATACTCCTGCTTGTTCTGTCTCCCACGTGGACCACATCTGTCCTTGGGGACACCTGGGAATTTCAGGTCCTTGCTGACCCACAGCTTTCTTCCAGTCCCGCCACCAGTCATGAGTCAGAGCTCTCAACGCTCTAGATAAGGGTGTTGAAATATTTTTTATTGTTATCTGCAGTAAGAAGTGCAAATTGTACCGTTAAGCAGTGTGAATGTGCACACACTCACACACACAAACACACACATAACTGAACTAAAGTTTTAGGAGACAGTACTTAGTGTGATGCACTCTGTTTCCTAATCTACTCATTGATTGTTTTAATCAGCTTTATTGAGGTATAATCGACATACAATATAATTCTCTACGTTTAAACGCACAGTTCAAATTATTTTAGTAAATGCATCCATTCACAGAACCACCACCACAATCACGACGTCGAACATTTCCAACAGCCCAGAAAATCCTTTCATGCTCCTTTGCAGTTAATCTCCCCCCAGCTCCACCCCTGGCACCCACGGATCTGCCTTCTGTCCTATAGTTTTGCTTTTCTATAATTTCATATAAATGGAATCTTATGTAATGGAATCTTTAGGTCTGGATTCTTTCACTTAACATAATGTTTTGCAATTCATCCATATTCTAGCATATCATAAGTAGTTCACTATTATTTTTGTCATGTGAAAAGCTATGCACATTTAATGTATACAACTCATGAGTTTGGAGATGAATTAACACCAAGGAAACCATCACCACCATTAAGGCCATAGATATATACATCATCTTCCAAAGTTTCCTTCCACACACTTGATGATGATGGTGCTGTGTGGTAAGAACACTTAACATAAGATTTACCTTAGCGAACTTTAAGTATACAATAGAATATAGTTAGCTGTAGGCACTATGCTGTATAGTAGATCTCCAGAATTTATTCATCCTTCGTAACTCAAACTTTGTACCTTTTGAGCAATACCTCTAGTCTCCTTTCCCCCAGCCCCTTGGAACCACCATTCTACTCTCTGCTTCTATGAGTTGGAGAACATACAGTATTTGTGTCTTTCTGTATTTGGCTTATTTTTCTTAGAATAATGTCCTCCAGGTCCATCTGTGTTGTCACAGAAGACAGGATTTCCTTCTTTTTTAAGGTGGAACAATATTCCATTGTGTGTGTGTCTGCGTGTGTCTGTGTGTGTGTCATACTTCCTTTATGCATTCATCCATCAGTAAACACTTAAGTTGTTTCCATATCTTGGTTACCGTGAATAGTGCTGGGATCTCTTCAAGATCCTGATTTCAATTCCCTTGGATATGTACTCAGAAGTGGGATTGCTGAATCACATGAGAGTTTTACTTTTAAATTTTTAAGAAACCTCCATACAGTTTTCCATAGTAGCAGTACCAGTCTGCACTCCCACCAACAGTGTACCAGAACTTCTTTTTCTCCACATCCTTGCCAACACTTGTTATCTTTTGTCTTTTTGATGATAGCCATCCTAACAGGTGTGAGGTGATATCTCACTGTGGTTTTCATTTGTGTGATTACTGATGTTGAGAACCTCTTCAATAACTGTTGGCCATTTGTATGTCTTCTTTAGAGAAACATCTATTCAGAACCTTTGCCCATTATAAAACTGGGTTATTGTTATTGTTGTTATTTTAGCTATTGAGTCCTACGAATTCCTTATACATTTTGCATATGAATCCCTTATCTGATATATGGTTTGTAAGTATTTTCTTCCATTTTGTAAGCTGCCTTTTCTACCTGTAGCACCTCTCCAGTATTTTTGTGCCTAGTAGAAATTTCAGTTGTAACGTGATCCTGAACATGGTTTACAAATGAGGTTAAGGACTTTTACAAGGTCACAAGCCAGTAAAAGACTAAGTCTTCTGTTTTGCTGTAAGATTTGCTGTATATAGTGCCTATTGCTCTATTTGACTAACATGCATCATCTGAACACCTGCTTTGTCTGTTACTTTGGTTTCTCAGCCATCCCCACTAATCAGGACCTTTTGAATGATAGAACTGCCACCAATTTGATTGGGTTAATTGGGTACATCTTATAGAGTCACCTTGATCAGTTGCTGCTCTTCACACTCTGCCCTTGACATATTTGTCAAAACACCACTGACGCTGAGCACTCTTTTGGTGGACGAGTTATATTTTAGGCACTTTACGTGTTGATGATCTGTAGCAAGATTTCTTCACCAGTGCCTCAGTGTTTGCATGAAGCCCCTGAAACTTTATGCAAATGTCCATGCATATGTCTATTGTTCTGGGGAGGGAGTACATAGCTTCTATCAGGTCATTAAAAAGATCTGTAAATCCAGAAGGTCTATGGTAAAAATATAATGAAAACAAAAGAGTTCCAGGATGCATCTTTTTTCCCAAGCTCTATCTCTCCATAAAATTACTATATATAGCTCTCATGATTCTACCTTCTCTGAGATTCTTAATTTCTAATATGCAGGATATGACAAATCATACCTGCTAAACTCTTCTCTCACTATGGCTCCATCTCTAAGAAACTTTGGCAATAAAATCAATAACCAGAACATACTAATGCAAGAGAATTTTTCTCACAGGGCAGACATTTGAAGAGGTCTAGTGGGAACTTGCAGAACAAGCAGGGGTTGGACTTCAAGGTTGGTAAGATGGAAGTTAAGAGAGGCAAGAATTGTAGCTAAGAGAGAAATTATCTCTTAACATCTGGTAAAGGAAGGGAGTGAGATTTCTTTCTGTGGTATTAAGGGAGCCTGAAAAGGACATGCAGAGGGCTGGGTTAAGAAATGGTAAAACAAAGTCACACGTGTTGTAGGACATGTTGGGGGTCGGGGAGGAGAAAACATGACAATCAGTGCAAAAGGCCTAGTGACTCCCAGATTCTGGGAAACAAGCTATAAGACTGAGTTCTGAGTGGATCCAATACTCATAGTTCAGTGGTTTCCTTTTCTTCCACAGGAAATACCTTCAGAACATCTCTAGAGGACCAGGTGAGTTTCATTTCCTGACTGTTTTCTCTCCCACTACTGCTTATAACCCCATACTCCTTCTCCTTCCAGTTCTTCTTCTACCTTTTTTCCACCCCAGCATGCCTCAATTCTCTACTCTGAGGTGAAGACACAGCTCCAAGATGATTCAGCTGGAAAGGTCGGCTCTAAAGATGAAGATATCATGGAAAATTACAAGGATGTCCTACTCATGTGACTTGTCCCTGATCCCAAGACCCAGCTCAGTGCAGTCCTTGAGGTCTCTAGACTGACCAACTAGTTCCAACTTGCCGGTTCTTCTTGCCCATGTGCATTCACTCCCAGGACTTCTGATTCACCCACTCTGATGCCGTGATGGGAAAGCCCCTCAAAGACGTCACTGAAATGACCAGGGTCCATGGTTAAAAAAAGAGCCTGTGTACCTGCTCTGAGCCTAACCTAATGTGTTCCCTAGGGTGTGATTTAGGGGAAAGGAATAAGGGGGGAGAAGGACTGCTGCTGAAAAACAGAAGCATAAATTTTGGAGAACTGGGATTTGCATCTAGACAGAAAGGACCAAGTGACTCAGGTCTCTGTTTAATACATCTTCAACAATTCTCCCACTGGGGAATCAGCTGCATCAATTAATTTCACTATGAGTGGCTGCATGTGTACTTTACAGGTAATGCATAACCCCATCCCTCCTGCTTACACTGTTTACACTGTCAAGATTCAGTTGCAGGCAGAAGAATCCATTCCAAGTGGTTTACTGATAAAGGAATTTAAGTTTATATTAACTACTTTGAAAAATCATTAGAAGACCTGAAGAAGCAGGCTCTAGACTGAGTTTCCAAAAGCAAAAGCTAATTACGTTAATGTTATTAGGGACAAAGATTTTTAACATTGGAGACAAGAAATACAAATATAAAATTAAAAAGTTAAGTAGGTAACTTTAAGTAACCCCCAAAACCTAAATTTGAATTGGAAATGTTAGTACAAACTGATGACAAACCCTGTCTTTTTTTTTTTTTCAAACCCTGCCTTTTAAAAAAATTATTTATTTCCTAGTTCTGTCCACTGGAAATGTCTAGAAATAATTAACAACTCAATAACAATGAGCACCCATTGCACATGTTGTAGTCTCTAAATACTATTCCCTACTCAAAGGATACAGAGCTGCCTTTCTTGTAGGAGCTGTATCTTTGAGTTATCAAATAGGTGATGTTAGAATAATTCTTCCAATAGATGAAGAAAGACTGAAAGAAACAGAAAATGACTATTTTGTGTGAACGTTTCATGCTACTGATCAAGTTGACATACAAAAACCAGCCTAATATTATGTGCCTCCTGATGGAAGTATCCAATACCACCTACAAAGTATTTATGCCTGAAATATCAAAACTGAATCCACTCAAGTCGCTAGGTCTAACTACCAGTTTACAGGAAATAAATGGGACAAAGGACTATGTTAAATAGCACCATGGGATTGCAATCAGAAAAATCTAAACTATGGAAAAATTCTACAGGACAAATGACCTGGTTTCTTCAACAAACAAATGACTGAAGGAAAGAAGGAAGGAAGGAAAGAGGGAAGACCTATAAATTAAATGAGACTTGAGACATGTCAGTCAAAAGGAATAAGTGAGGCTGGACTCAAACAAATTAAGTTAAAAAGGAATTACTTATGGAATACTAAATGAAATTTGTACATTAATATAAAGAAATTATGTTTGGATAATTTATGTGTTTGAAGAATTTATGTGTTTTGGATATAAATGATAGTATTGTGGTTATGTTTTTATTAAAAAATATTCATCTTTTACTTCATACTGAAGTATTTGTAGATTAAATGATATGCTTTTGTTTGAAATAATCCAGTAATGAGAGGGTGGGCAAGAAGTGGATAAGGGTATAGATGAAACAAGTTTGGTCATGTGAGCACCGCTTCTGAAGCTGGGTGGTAGGTACATTACAGGAGGAAGGAGGGTTTATGCTGGCCTCCGCTTTTGTATGTTTCAAATTTCCATGATAAGAAGTTAAGGACTCCCCATCTCCCTTACTCTGCTTTACTTTTTTTCTCCACAGCACTTATCCCTTTAAAGTATACTATACAATTTTCTTATTTATTATGCTTATTGTATGTCAGCCCTCTAGAAAGTAAGTTCAGGGCAACAACCTTTGTCTTTTTTGTTCACTGATATATCCCAAGCACCTAGAACAGTGCCTGGTACATTGTAGGTGCTTAATAAATACTTTTGAATGAATGAATTACCTATTTCATTGAGGAGAATAACCACCCTCTCCAGAATGGAAGAGCTCTAATGTAAACACTCTACTACCATGTAACAAGCTGGCCCCCCCATGGATCTGGCAGTTTATCAAACTCCGTCTGGCCTCTGTATGTGTCAGGCTGGGCACTTAAGAGTGGCCAGACTGGCCATGGTGAGCACATGCTTATATAACTGAGTACATACTTAACCTCTGCATCTTCCACCGATGCCACTTTTTACATGAATCCTTAGAGTAATAGGCAGAGAAGCCGGGTAAAGAGCTGACTGACGTTCACCTAGGGCAAGTTATCATGTCCCTCAGATTATTGAGATCCTCTTCTGCAGCAAGGCCTTTGGTGAGCATTCATATGAGACACAAATACTCTCATGCTCTGGGTCCAATCAGAGAGGTCCACCCATGTAACTTTTTCCTAATCTCCTAACTTTTTTATTTCCAACCCCCAGACCATATGGCCCCTGCTCATGAATCAGAGTAGACATCCATCTCTGGATATCTCATCTTCCAGTCAAAGTGCACCTCTATATGTGCCACTAAAAGTTCTGTCACTGGCAAAACTCTTCTTCACAGTCCTTCAAGTACTCCCCAGATGGGGCTACAGTGTTGCAAGAGTCACCTCCAGCTGACACTGGCATATTTAAGCCAGGATAGACTTTTTCCTCCTCTGTCAACTGGTCATAGGGAACTCACCACCAGGCCATAGTTGTTAGTTGAGAGAGAAGTTGGAGAGACGAATATGAGCCAGTTATTATTTATTCAACTTACTCATACCTTCAGGTGTCAGATCTTCTGTAATCACTTCCACTTGGTGATGGTATGAGCTCTTGATTAGTGGATCAGACATCTTCCGGCTAATGATGAACAGCTCAGGTCTCTGGTGTGTCATGTTCAAGTGTTCAGTGACTACCTGAGCAAGGCTACCCAAGAGCTTTTGCAAAAAGATGGTAGTTACTTGAAGAGGGCATAGGTTTGCTCCAAAACCCTAGGGTCATTGACTGTGATTCTCCTGTCTAGGCTTGCTACAGCATCCACAAAACATCCTAATTGGCCTCAGCACTTTTGGACCCTTTGGGTATACTAGGTCATAAAAACCAAGGACAGAACTGATTGTACTCTAGCCTCGACCAGCTGAAGAACTCTTCCTTCCTCAGGGACTCTCTCAAAGATAACAGCTTTATGGGCAGTTCAGTTATTGAGTCAGAACAGGGCAACCAGTGTGATATATGTTGCTTCCAATATCCAGAGGTCTGGGTTGGGCTTCTTTCTTAACAGAATGCAGTAATAACTAATCTTACTTTGAGAGGACTATCTCAATATGTTGTAGAGGGCCAATAATACTGCAAAACCCAGAAAAGGAAGGATAACATGGTAAGAGAATTTTTTACATTTATGAATTTATAATAGCAAAAGCCTGGATATTTTGCCGAGGATAGTAGACTAGGGATGGAGGAAGGTAATTTTCTTTGGGGCTAAATTAATTGATATAGTTTCAATTGGTAGAGATCCTGGATTCAGTGTATGAACACAAGCAGCTAGGAGTGGTCCTAAATAGTTGCTCTCTTGGAGGATCAAAAATTATACTCAGCAGTGGCCTGGGTTAAATGAGGTTGAGAGAGCAACTATGTATTGGTATAATGTAGTGGAAAGATTCAAAGATTAATATAAATGAGATTGCTGAAGTGGATTTATCACATATGACCCACTCGCATACACTCTGACTATATCTCCCAAAAGGGCCTGGAGGACACCCCTTTCCACACATAGCAGTGAAAAATACATGAGTGATAAAAGTCCAAGCATCTTTGTGAAGCATAATAGAAATAGGCAAAGGTGAAGATACCACTTCTGAAATAAGCTCCCTGATAGTGATGGAGTTCAGTGTAGCAGAGTCCAAGGAGGGCATGTCTACTATAATAGGAGGCAAGGTCAGAATGGTAATTAGAATACTATGGCTGAAAAGGACTTTGAATCGTGGTACCAAAATAGATGAGCAAGCTATATATGTACAACTTGTACATATATAAAATGTATGTACATATGTACATTACATATGTACAACTTGTACATATGTAAAACAAACTGGACGCCTGAAAGGGATTTAATATAGGGTATTAAGGGACAGGCTGGAGAATGAGGCTCTAGGCTGAGCCTCCAAGGGCAACTCCCAGAATAAAACTGCCAATTTGGCCTGGCAAGAGAGCAGCCACTGCAAGATCCACAGGGTCTCAGCTGCTACTGGCAAAGTTTCAAAACTGAGAAGCTGCTATAACTTCCATTCAACACAAAAGCCTCTCCTTCTTCAGCTCAGAAAAATCAAAACATCCAGCTCTACCATGCAGCTTCCAGAAGAGCTCACAGCTGCAATTTCATTACACCAAAGTCCATTTCTAAGTCTGGCAGGTGATCTGTTTAGTGAAGGAGAGGTTACATGCAGAAACCCTAGCTTCACCCTTCTAGTCTCTATTGAGTAAGAAATCACATAGAAAGCATTGGTATTAAGAAAGCCATTCATCATGACCTCCCATGACAGTTCTTTTAGAATGGTGTGTGTGTGTGTGTGTGTGTACTTTTAGTGTAACTAAAAGTAAAAGTCACAGGCTGGAGAGTGTATCAGAATGAATATGGGCTTTTAAATCCAAAAGATTTCAGTTCAAGCCTTGAATGTGCCACTTATAAGTTCTTTGATAAGTTACTTAAATTTTCTGGGTTCAGTTTCTTTCTATGCAAAATGAAGATACTATGTACCTACCTTGTACAGCCATTGTGAGCACATTCCTACTCAAGGCTTTTGTCCTTGCAGTTCCCTCTGTTTGTAATGATTTCCTCCTGATAACCACTACTTGTTTCCTCTCAACCTTACTCAAATGTTATAATCCCCACAAGGTCTTCCCTTATCACCCATTTAAGATAGCCGCATCTCCTAACCCCCATTAATTCCTCTTCTTCTTATGCTACTTCATATTTCTCCAAAGCACTTTTGCCATCTGACATTCTAAGAGTTTTTTCTTATTTGTTTATTATCTGATTACACAAAGTATAATTTATGCTCTATGCAAACAGGGACTTTGTTTTGTTTACTAATGTATCCCCAGGGCCTCTTTCAGAGCCCAATACATGTTTTGTCTACTAATGTATCCCCAGGGCCTCTTTCAGAGCCCAATACACAATACATGGTAACCACTTAATTAACATTTGTGAATTATTAGAATTATATAAAGCAATGAATATGTGCTCGATAATGTGCCTTTTGCATATAAGCATTCAAATCATATTATCAATATTAGTATTTAGTAAGCCATTGATATATTTTCTAGGTCAACAAATATTTATTGTGTACTTAATATACCAAACATAAAGATTGATCAGAAAAAGTGTTTCCCCTTAAGATGTTTCCAAACATCTTATTGGAAGAGATAGATACATAAAGAGATAATTACCATATAATATGAAAGTAACATTAGATGGAGCACTTAGCCCATGTGCTAGGGAAAGTAACATTAACAGTGTTAACAGCACTTCCCTGGTGGTGGAGTGGTTAAGAATCCGCCCACCAATGCAAGGGACACAGGTTCAATCCCTGGTCCAGGAAGATCCCACATGCCTCAGAGCAACTAAGCCCATGCATCACAACAACAGAGCCTGCACTCTAGAGCCTGCAAGCCACAACTACTGAGCCCATGCACACGACTACTGAAGCCCTCACAGCCTAGAGCCCATGAGCTGCAACTACTGAGCCCACATGCTGCAACTACTGAGCCCACAGCCTAGAGCCTGTGCTCCGCAACAAGAGAAGCCACTGCAATGAGAAGCCTGTGCACCACAATGAAGAGTAACCCTGCTCACCACAACTAGAGTTGTGGCGCACAGCAACAAAGACCCAATGCAGCAAAAAAAAAAAAAAAGTAAAAACAAAAAACAGTTGTAACTGATGACCCTAGAAGTCTTAGGAGCTTTCCAAATAAAGCATCACTTGCTCCCAGGATGAAGGGCAAAGCTGTGCTCCATCCAGTCATTTAGGAACCTAGGCTGCTTACATCTCATGATACTGTCATCTTCTGGGCTTCCAATTTCTTTGCAAAAAGAGAGAGAGTGTGGAAGGTCACCAGAGAGACTTTAGGGGCCAGCCCTGAAAGTGGCATGCACTCATTCCTCCCATAGCCCATTGACCAGAACTTAGCCACAGTTTCCTTGCCTAACCTAGGGGTGGGAAAAGCAATCCAGCTGTGGCCTGGGAAGCAGAAGACACAGATCTGTTGAACATCCCAGACAGCCACTGCCCGACTCAACCAAGGGAAATTTTTCTGGAAGAGATAGTACACAGTGATTAAGAGAGTATTAACATGTGGGAGCCAACCAGATCTGAGTTCAGACCCAGGTCACAGTTCATAGCTATGTAACCTTAGTTAAGTTACTCAAACAACTCCTTAGAGATTAAAAATGGGAATAACTGTAGAATCTAGTTCATAAACTTGCCGTGAGGATTAAAAGTGTGGGGTCTTAAGCATAGTGCCTAGACATAGTAAACATTTAATCAATGTTAGCTGTCGGAGGAGGAGGAAGGAAGAATAGAAAGAAGAAGAGGAAAAGGAAACTGAGTTGGAAAACTAGACACAGAAAGGATGGGCTAGGGAATGAAGAAAAGGACTTAAGCAGACATAGAAAATGTGCACAGGCATAAAACAGAAAAATGTGTTTAGGAACTTACAAGCAGTTTAGTACATTTGCAAAATAAAACTCTGTTTACTGGAAAATTGGGTCAGTCTGGAAAGGAAGAGCCCCCAGTAGCCTTGGTGCCGTAAAGAGCTTTATCTTGTAACCGCAGGGAACCACAGATGTTTTAGTCAAACCACGTGTCTCAGATTTGTCCTCCAGAGAGGTCTTTCTAGTGGCTGTGTCAAAGACAGCTTCATGGTGGGAGAGCCTGGTGACAGGGAGAGTGGTTAGGTACTGTTACTGTCATCAAGGTTAGATGAACAGGGCAGAGCCACAGATGTAGTAGAGGGGAGGGGCACACACCTTGTTTTGTAGGTAACTCAGTAAAAGCAGTTATTGATTAGAGGTGAAGGAAGGCATCTAGGACAAGTCCCAGGAATTTGGCTTAGGCAACCAAGGGAATGACGATGCCATAGATGAAGACAGACTGAAGTATCGTTCAAAAACCCCTTGGGGGCTTCCCTGGTGGCACAGTGGTTGAGAGTCCACCTGCCGATGCAGGGGACACGGTTCGTGCCCCGGTCCGGGAAGATCCCACATGCCGCGGAGCGGCTAGGCCCGTGAGCCATGGCCACTGGGCCTGCGCGTCCGGAGCCCGTGCTCCGCAGTGCAGTCTCACCCAGCTCCTCTCAGTGTTGCATTTTACGTGCCAAGATTTTATTTACCAAAAAAACTTGAAGAAAATTTGAGATTCACATTCAGATTTCTCTCCTCCTGGCCAATCACTTTGTGGCCTAGACATTTTTTTTTTTTAAACAATTTGCAATTCCCTGCCTTCACTCTTGAGTCATTAAAATGTTTACCTAGATAATCTCTACAATACTTCAATCTTGTATATTTGGTGATTCTGCTGTGCACACCATCAGCCTTCAGTTTTCATTAGCTCCATCCCAGTTTCTTGCTTATTATATTTAATAAAACCTCTAAAGCTAAGCATGACCTTGAGATAAGATGTAAAAACAGCCCCCACCCAAACGTCAGTTCAAGAGTATCAGAAAGAGGAACCCCAAGATAAATATATCATTTATGTTTATGCAAAAATGTGTTGTGTCTTCGGACTTCCCAGAGGCATGGAAAAATAACACCTCAGAAATTTACATAAGCTGGAGGGGTAAGGGGAAAGCCTCAAACCAGTTGGCTTCTACTCTTTTCTGACTAAAAAAATGAGAATTTTCATTATGAAAAGAAGTCAGTTCATTTGCATAGGGCCTCCTTCCCTTAGAGCACAAGTAGCCCAAGTTCTCCCCAGGAAGTTATTCAGGACCACCAAGAAGAGAGCAGAGTTAGATGCAGGATGTTACATAAATTTTGTGGCCCAGTGAAAATGCAAGACCCTCTGTTCAAAAACCAAGAGAAAAAAAGTGATGCTAAATGTACTAAAATATAAAGCTTTTTTTTTTTTCTTTTTTCCATGGTCTCTGCCTCTTCTTGTCATGATGCTTTTTATTTGCTATTTAAGGTCATTATAAGAAAAGAAAAAACAAAATTTTAAATCATTAGCATGAATTTTATGTTTCACCTTTATATTTTGCAATGCCAGCTTTAACTGCAAATGTGAGAGTATTTCACTCATATGTAGAACCACAGAAATTAGACAATTTGTATTTCATAGTTCACTCATCATATGTATTTTGTTCTTTTGAGACCAGTGGAAATTCTGCAAAAAAAAAAACCTCTCAACTTTTAAAATTTCATTTCTTAATATGAGCACGTTATGCCAATACTTTCTATCTTTAGATTACTGACAAGTAAGGAAAGACTGAAATATAGAGATTGTCTTATCTTTCCTTTTCCTTTTATGTTATTTTCAGCTAACTTGATTAGCTAATATAGGGAAGTACCTTATATTAGGGTTCCTTGGTTGTTGAAGTTTCTTAGAACACAATTGCCTTCTTACTATGTTTAAAGCCAGTTCCGGTTCAAATGGAAAGCATGGCTTCTCAAGGCTGTTAGTCATTGATGTAATATGTTTACTCTGTACTCCCTTTGAGTCTTGCTGACTCACACATATTGTGGATCCAACAGGAATTCTGTGTTCCTGGGGTATTTGAATGCTATTTGCATTTGGGCAGCAAGGAAAGTGGACACACCTATAGCAAGTACCTTCTCTGCTCATGTGCTGACTCCATTGTTCCGTCAGACTTCATTTACAAAACACAATTTAAAGATAAAATTATTAGAAATTTCAAGACGGCAACAGCAGAGTGTTAGACCAAGCTCAGGGCCTTTATAAATAAATGTAGGGTCCTGTGTGACTGTACAGGTCATATGTTCATGAAACCAGATGTAGTTGTGATGCTTCCAGCAAGTCGTAAGTGGCTAGTCAGAGGTCTTCTCCAATGGATCTTCCAGAATCAAACAGGCCCAAAACAAGTTCTCTCTTTTTCTAAATGCTTTCTAACTAAATACTTGAACCCGTCATTGGAATTTGTGTTTGTGCTAGTGCTGGGATTAGAAGGCAATTGGATCTGAAAGCCCCGGGCTGAGGGCAGCCTTGGAGAATGCTACCTAACACAAGTTCATGTGCCCAACACACAGTGAGGCCAAACAAACTGAAACGTCAGAGTTTGGAGCAGTGAAATGTTTATTGCAGGGCCACGCAAGGAGACGGGTGGCTCATGCCCCACCCCAAAACCTGAACTCCGCAAAGGGCTTCAGCAAAGCATTTTTAAAGTCCAGGTTGGGGGATGGGGGTGGTAACAGGGTATGTGATCAGCTCGTGCAAAATTCTCTGATTGGTTGATGTTGAAGTAACAGGGCAGTTAACTTTACCAGCCCTCGGGCACCAGTAGGTCTGTGTGCTATGTGCTCATGATCACCAAGTAGTTAATTTCTTCCATTTGGTGGTGGTTTTTAGCATCTGAAAAACTCAGGAAATATGCATGAGATACTATTATCTGGGTACTGTGGAGAGGAGTTAAAGCCGAGGGTATGGGGGAGGGGTCTGTCATGGGAAAGCCCCATAGGGTGCTGCTCAGTTAAGTGAATGGAAAAAAGAGCTGAGTTCAGGGTGGCAGGCTAATAAACTTCATAACTGCCAGTTATGCAGCATCTACTGTGTTCTTGTGACATATACTTTGCAAACATTTAATGCTGACAACAACTAGAAGGCAAGTATAATTTATACCTGCTTTATAAATGAGAAAACTGGGACTCAAAATCTTGCATTGTTTGCCCAAAGTCCCCCAGAGGGTAACTGACAGAGCTAAGATTCAGTTTCATGTCTATCCAATTCGAATACCAATGTACTTCCCATACAACAAGCTTCCTCCATGGCCAATGATCAGAGTCTGAATACACAAGGCAGTTGGTGTATTGGGATGTCCAAGTTGGAAAAAAACCACGAAAGAAGTGTCTTTGTGTAGAGAGTCACCTTGGCAGGTCCAGCATGTATCTTAAGATGGGGAGAGATTTGCTTGACAAACCCAATGATGGGTGCCTGTTTTGATTACTTTTTCTAAATGTAACCAGGTAGATAAATTAATAAGAAATAAAAATCAATATGAAGTAATGAATAGAGGGTATTCAGAAGTTGAATTAGGTGGAGGAATAGACATAGATTGGAGAACTAGCAAAAAGTTGGAAAGCTGGGGAGCTTTTGTTCTTTGCTACCTGTTCAAGGTAGCAAAGCCACAGCACACAAAAAGAAAGTCCCAGCATTCAAAGACAGAAGTCAAGAGCAGCCTAATCTGACCTAATATCCCTTCTGGACATGGTCGGGAAAATGGTAGCAAGTATGCAAAGTGACCCACAGGCATGGGTATCTCACCTCAGAACCCTAGAAAGTTTAACGGGGGATATCAGACATGTTCTTTCCTTATTATCTCTGGCTGTTGCTCTTGTTTATCAAACTCAGGTTGATGTAGACAGTACCTTAAAGGAAACGGAAATATTCGAGGAGATTCTTAACAAACCTTGTTATCCTAGCCAAGAAGGTTCAAAAAACAAAGCATACATTCACGAAGTACTGATGAATGCTAAAACACGGATGAGCCTTGGAAGCATACTAAGTGACCACATATTGTATGAATCAATTTCTATGCTCAGAATAGGCAAATCTATAGAGAAAGAAAGTAAATTAGTAATCTGTTGCCTGGGGCTGTGGGTGGGAATGGAGAGTACAAATGGGTGCCAAATTTCTATTTGGGGTAGTGGAAATTTTAAAAAAATCAGACTGCGGTGATAAAACAAATGGATTTTATCATTGAAAATTATACTTCAACAGAGTTATTAAATATATATGCATTCACCCAGTGATTTTTAATAAGCATTAATTACCACAAATAAAGGCAATTTGGTTAAAAGGCTGTAGTGTAGAAAGTGAATAGAAGTTTGAAAGAACAGCAGATTTTGGTTTCATGCAGGTCTGGGTTTTGAATAGGCTGGCACCAACCTAATAAGATGGGTGGTGTTGTCTCCTTTATAAAGATGAAGAAACTTGGGATCAAGTTTGATTATTTGCTCATGGTCATCCCTCTGGTAAGTGGCAGAGCTCGGAGTCTCTCTGGTAACAGAGCCTGTGCTCCTTTACCTCTCTGTCACGACAGAACATTGCCAGTTAGATTTTCCTTCAGGAAAATGACCTGATGGTAATATTTAAATTCTCCCTTTGTCCCGATTTGTTTATGCTGCCAACACTCGCTCTTCATATCTGTCAATCCTCTCTCATCACTGTATCTGACACTTTTTCCTCCAGCTGCCTATAGCCAGAGCACCTGAGAGGTTCCAACCCTTTTCCATATTGATTGACGGAGCCCTTGAACTGAAAAGTTTATCCAGTGATCATGAGATTACCGTGGTTAATTCCTCACATCCTACTTTAAATATGTCTCTCCCTTTGTCCTCCAAAAGCCTTTCATTCTAATTTGTACTGTTATAGATAGTACCGTGCTTACTTATAAACTTCAGAATACCAAGTTTCCATTTCCTGCCATCAGGAACCCAGAATAGGTCCTTAATATTGCCCTTGAGATAACCATTTAACCATGGAAACTGTTGCTGCTACAGATGGCTTTAGAACAGTGCTTTACCTAGATTCCTATTCAAATGTTAATGACTGTTGAATCTCTGTATTGAATTGGTTATTCTCATTCTCAGACAGATCTGGGTTCCAGACCTGGCTCTACTACTTACTGTCTTTGAGTCTTTGGACTTACAAGGTACTTGAAATTAAGGTACTTAATTTCTTTGAGCTTCAGTTTTCCTCATCTGTAAAATGAGGACAATAATACCCACCTGACAGAACATTGCCTGTGTTATTTCACTGTTTAACTGTTTTAGTGTTGAAGCAAAGATTAAATAAAATAATATATACATAGTACCTGATGTGATGTTGTATCACAGTAAGCATCCAATATATGGTAAGCTATCAGGATAAACATCACTTTCAGTTCAAAATAAAAGCATATCTACCACATTTTACTTTCTGAGACAAACCACAAATGACTAAAAGAGTGAAAAACAAAACTCCATCTTCGATGAAACTTTTTGGGGGAGGAGGAGTTTTAACAAAACATTTTTTCCAAGCATATTTTTCCTTGGTATTTAAACTCATGTGTATTTCAAGGAAAAAAAAAATCCATTTCTTTCTGATTCATTTATACTTAACTCATCAGGATGTTACTAGAGAAGTGTTATTGGGTGTCCAGGTCACTTCCTTCCACCCTTCTTAAACTTCTGTTACTTCTCTTCTTCCTTTTTTTCATCTTGAATTTGTTGATTAATGTGGTAAGATTTAAGGTCATTATGTTATTGTGTTGCTATCCACAAATATGATATAACTCTCCATTTATCCAGCTTTTTCATGTCAATAAATTTTACAATTTTCTTAAAGTATTACCAAATCAGGTCCAGCTGCTCACCACTCAAAAATAAATACTCAAGAGAGGCAAATGTTGGTAGAAAGGAAAGTTGCTTTTAATCAGAATGCCGGCAGTCTGGGGAGATGGTGGACTCAGTGTTCCCCAAAAACCGCCTCCCAAGATTCTGCTCAGCCATGAAAGTTTTAAAGGGAAAAGGGGAAGTTATCTCAGTTAATCACTGAGATAGGGGGTCAGAGTCGTTGCCATCCCCCTCTGCATGCAGGTTTGTGTGCAGGCTTGTCAAATTCTTGTGATCTTTCTTTTGATATTGTCTTGTTCACACAGTTTGTTCGTGAGATTACTGAAAAGGATGCTAAGGAAGAGATCTGGTCATCTGTTAATTACTTATTCTTCATTTCTACTTCTTTGATCTACAGAAAAAACCAACAGGTTAAACAAGGTATTGTGTGATCAAAAGATTTGAAAGTTGTGCTAGGGCTAGAGATGAGTACAGCATAGGGGTGCCTGGTTTAAGTTTTGTGACAAGACAGAAGGGGCCTCCTGCGAAGAGCTCTTTCCTGCCAAAGGCTGCTTACAAAAAGACTTGTACATTACTTTCCTTTTTTCTTTTCATTCCCTTATTTCTACCACCCCAAACCCCCTGCCTCTTTCAGATTCCACACCTAAGAGAGGTCACATGGTATTTGTCTTTCCCTGTCTGACTTATATCACTTAGTATAATGCCCTTGAGGTCTACACATGTTGTCACAAATGGCAAGATTTCATCTTTTTTGTGGCTGAATAATATTCCACTGTGCATATGTACCACAAGTTCTTTGTCTTTTTATCCATCGATGGACACTTAGGTTGTTTTCATATCTTGGCTATTGTAAATAATACTGCAGTGAACATACGGGTGCATATATTTTTGAGTTAGTGTTTCTATTTCCTTCAAATAAATGCCCAGAAGTGGAATTGCTGAATCATATGGTAGTTCCACCCTTTTCTCCACATCCTCACCAACATGTTTTTTCTTGTCTTTTTGATAATACCTATCCTGATAGGTGTGAGGTGATATCTCATTGTTGTTTTTATTTACGTTTCCCTGATGATCAGTGATGTTCAGCACTTTTTCAGATACCTATTGGCCGTTTGTGTGTCTTTTTTGGAAAAATGTCTATTCTGATCTTCTGCCCATTTTAAAATTGGATTGTTTATTTTTTTGCTGTTAAGTTGTATGAATTCTTTATATATTTTGGATATTAGCTCCTTATCAGATATATGATTTGAAAATATTGTCTCCCACTCTGTAGATTACTTTCCTGTTTTGTTGATGGTTTCCTTTGCTGCACAGAAACCTTTCATTATGATGAAGTCCCACTTCAAAACCATACTGTTTTAATTACTGTAGCTCCACAATATAATCTGATATCAGGGAGTGTAATACCTCTAGTTTTGTTCTTCTTTCTCAAGGTTGCTTTGGCTATTCAGGGTTTTTGGTGGTTCCATACAAATTTTGGGATTATCTGTTCAATTTCTATGAAAATGCCATTGGAATTTTCATGGGGATTGCATTGAATCTATAGATTGCTTTGGGTGGTATGAACATTTTAAAAATACTGGCAGAACATTCTTTGACATAAATCACAGCAGGATCTTTTTCGATCCACCTCCTAGAGTAATGAAAATAAAAACAAAAATAAACAAATGGGATCTAATTAAACTTAAAAGCTTTTCCACAGCAAAGGAAACCATAAGCAAAACAAAAAGACAACCCTCAGAATGGGAGAAAATATTTGCAAATGAATCGACAGACAAAGGATTGATCTCCAAAATATACAAACAGGTCATACAGCTCAATATCAAAAAAACAAACAACCCAATCAAAAAATAGGCAGAAAACCTAAATAGACATTTCTCCAAAGAAGGCATAGAGATTGCCAAGAGGCACATGAAAAGCGCTCAACATCACTAAAAATTAGAGAAATGCAAATCAAAACTACAATGAGGTATCACCTTACACCAGTTAGAATGGGCATCATCAGAAACTCTACAAACAACAAATGTTGGAGAGGGTGTGGAGAAAAGCGAACTTTCCCACTTTGTTTAGTGGGAATGTAAATTTGTATAGCCACTATGGACAACAGTATGGAGGTTCCTTAAAAACTAAAAATAGAACTACCATATGACCCAGCAATCCCACTCCTAAGCATATACCCAGAGAAAACCATAATTTGAAAAGATACATGCACCCCAATGTTCATTGCATCACTATTTACAATAGCCAGGACATGGAAGTAACCTAGATATCCATCAACAGATGAATGGATAAAGAAGATGTGATATATATATATATATATATATATATATATATATATATATATAGTGTGTGTGTGCGTGTATACACACACACACAATGGAATATTACTCAGCCATGAAAAAGAACAAAATAATGCCATTAGCAGCAACATGGATGGACCTAGAGATTGTCATACTGAATGAAGTATGTCAGACACAGAAAGACAAGTATCGTACATATATATATATAACTGATTCACTTGCTGTACAGGTGAAACTAACACAGCATTGTAAATCAACTATACTCCAATACAAATTTAAAATAAAATAAAAATACTGATTCTGCCAGTACATGAATATGGTATATATTTCCATATGTTTGTTTCATTTTCAATTTCCTTCATTAGTGCTTGAACTTTTAAATATACAGGTCTTTCACCTAATTGATTAAATTTATTCCTGAGTATTTTATTTTTGATGCAGTTGTAAATGGAACTGTTTTCTTTCTTTTCTTTTTTTTTTGCGGTACGCGGGCCTCTCACTGTTGTGGGCTCTCCCGTTGTGGAGCACAGGCTCTGGACGCGCAGGCTCAGGGGCCATGGCTCACGGGCCCAGCCTTTCCGCGGCATGTGGGATCTTCCCAGACCAGGGCACGAACCTGTGTCCCCTGCATCGGCAGGCGGACTCTCAACCACTGCGCCACCAGGGAAGCCCCAGGACTGTTTTCTTTATTTCTCTTTCTGATAGTTTAGTTTATTAGGGTATAGAAATGCAGCAGATTTTTGTATATTGATTTTGTATCCTGAAACTTTACTGAATTCATTTATTATTTCTAACAGTTTTTTTTATTAAGTCTTTAGGATTTTCTATACATAATATCGTGTCATCTGCAAATAGTAAAAGATTTACTTCTTTCTTTCCAGTTTGGACGCATTTTATTTCTTTTTATTGCCTATTTGTTCTGGCTAGGACTTCCAGTACCATGTTGAATAAAAGTGGAGAGAGTGGACATACTTATCTAGCTCCTGATCATAGAGGAAGGCTTTCAACTTTTCAGTGTTGAGTATGATGTTAGCTGTGGGCTTGTCATATATGACCTTGATTATGTTGAGGTACTGTTTCCATGCCAACTTTGTTGACAGTTTTTATCATAAATGAATGTTGAATTATTTCAAAAGCTTTTTCTTCATTTATTGAGATTATTAACCTTCATTTTGTTAATGTGGTATATCACATGACTGAATTGTGGATGTAGAACTTGGAACAGCTGTATCCCATAACTTTTGGTACATTTCAATTTTTGTTCATTTCAGAGTTTTTTATTTCTCTTTTGACTTCCCTCTGAGCCATTGATTGCTCAGTAGTAAGTTGTGGGTTTTGTTGTTGTTGTTGTTGTTTTTAACATCTTTATTGGAGTATAACAGCTTTACAATGGTGTGTTAGTTTCTGCTTTATAACAAAGTGAATCGGCTATACATATACATATATCCCCATATCTCCTCCTTCTTGCATCTCCCTCCCATCCTCCCTATCCCACCCCTCTAGGTGACCACAAGCACAGAGCTGATCTCCCTGTGCTATGCAGCTGCTTCCAACTAGCTATCTATTTTACATTTGGTAGTGTATATATGTCCTTGCCACTCTCTCACTTTGTCTCAGCTTACCCTTCCCCCTCCCCTTGTCCTCAAATCCATTCCCTACATCTGTGTCTTTATTCCTGTCCTGCCCTTAGGTTCTTCAGAATCTTTTTTTCTCTTTTTTTAGATTCCATATATATGTGTTAGCATACAATATTTGTTTTTCTCTTTCTGACTTACTTTACTCTGTATGACAGACTCTAGGTCCATCCACCTCACTACAAATAACTCAATTTTGTTTCTTTTTATGGCTCAGTAATACTCCATTATATATATGTGCCACATCTTCTTTATACATTCATCTGTCGATGGACACTTAGGTTGCTTCCATGGCCTGGCTATTGTAAATAGAGCTGCAATGAACATTGTGGTACATGACTCTTTTTAAATTATGGTTTTCTCAGGGTATATGCACAGTAGTGGGAGTGCTGGCTCGTATGGTAGTTCTATTTTTAGTTTTCTAAGGAACCACCGTACTGTTCTCCATAATGGTGGTATCAATTTACATTCCCACTAACAGTGCAAGAGGGTTCTCTTTTCTCCACACCCTCTCCAGCATTTATTGTTTGTAGATGTTTTGATGATGGCCATTCTAAATGGTGTGAGTTGATACCTCCTTGTAGTTTTGATTTGCATTTCTCTAATGATTAGTGATGTTGAGCATCCCTTCATGTGTTTGTTGGCAACCTGTATATCTTCTTTGGAGAAATGTCTATTTAGGTCTTCTGCCCATTTTTGGATTGGTTTTTTTGTTTTAAAAATATGGAATGCTTCACGAATTTGCATGTCATCCTTGCACAGGGGCCATGCTAATCTTCTCTGTACCATTCCAATTTTAGTATATGTGCTGCCGAAGCAAGCACAGTAGTATGTTGTTTAATCTCCAACATATGTAAATTTTTGTTATCTTCATGTAATTCATTTCTAGTTTAATATTGTGTTCAGAAAGACACTTGATATGATTTTAATTATCATAAATTTATTAAAACTTGTTTTGTAGCCTAACATATGATCTATCCTGGAAAATATTCCATGAGCCCTAGAGAAGAATGTGCATTTTGTTATTTTTGAGTGTAACGTTCTGTATATATCTGTTAAGTCCATCTGGCTAACACATCCTTTAAGGCAGATGTTTCCTTATTAATTTTCTTTCTGGTTGATCTATTCACTTATGTAAGTGGGGCATTAAAATCCCCTACAACTATTACTGTCTATTTCTCCCTTTAGGTCTGTTAAAATTTGCTTTATATATTTAGATGCTCCTATGTTGGATGCACAAATATTTATAAATGTATTCTCTTGTTGGATTGACTCCTTTATCATTATGTAATGCCCTTCTTTGTCTCTTACTACCATCTTTGTTTTAAAGCCTATTTTTTCTGATATAAATATAGCTACTCCAGCTTTCTTTTGGTTCCATTTGCATAGACTGTCTTATTTCATCCTTTCACTTTGAGTCTGTGTGTGTTCTTACATCTAAAATGACTCTCTTGTAGACAGTATATATATATGGGTCTTGTTTTCTTATCAGTCAGTCACTCTGTGTATGTTGGTTGGAGGATTTAGTCCATTTACATTTAAAGTAACTATTGATAGGTATGTACATATTGCCACTTTGTTAATTCTTTTCTACTTGTGTTTGTAGTTCTTCTGTGTTCCTTTTTTTCTTCTCTTGCACTCTTTTTTTTTAATAGCTTTCCAAATTTTATATTATTTTTATTCATTAAGTGAATAATTATTTTAGCTACAAAATATTTAAATATACAAGCAAGTGAAATTATATGTTCAACAAAATTAAATTACAATCAGTGATGTGTTTCCAAACATGTTTGTTCTTTTGAATTTATCACACCAAATTTACAAGTGTTAGTTTTTCATCCTAAACAATCTTCACAATGTTTTAGAAATTTAAATGTTATCTTTCAGATAAATTTTTAAATCACCCTGGTGTCTCTGTAAGAGTGTACCAGTTTAAATTATAATTATTTTTAATTGAAGCATAGTTGACTTACAATATTATATTGGTTTCTGGTATACAACATATTTATTCAATATTGTTATAGATTATACTCCATTTACAGTTATTACAAAATAATGGCTACATTTCCTATGCTGTAGAATATAATTATTTATTTTATACATAGTAGTTTGTATCTCTTAATTCCCTACCCCTATCTTGCCCCTCCCCCTTCCCTCTCCTCACTGGTAGTCACTACTTTGTTCTCTATAGCTGTGAGTCTTTTTCTGTTTTGTTATATTCGTTTGTTTTGTTTTTAGATTCCACATATAAGTGATGACATACAGTATTTATCTTTCTCTGTTTGACTTATTTCACTAAGCATAGTACCCTCTAGGTTCATCCATGTTGCTGCAAAGGCAGAATTTCATTCTTTTTTTTGGTTGAGTAATATTCCATTATATATATATATATATATATATATTCAATATATATACCACATCTTTATTTATTCATAGGTTGCTTCCATATCTTGCCTATTGTAAATAATGCTGCTATGAACATTGGGGTACATGTATCTTTTTGAATTAGTGTTTTTGGTTTTTTTAGATGTATACCCAGGAGTGGAATTACTGGATCACATGGTAGTTCAATTTTTAATTTTCTGAGGAACCTCCATACTGTTTTCTACAGTGGCTGCACCAATTTACATTTCTACCAACTGTGTACAAGTGTTCCCTTTTCTCCATATCCTCGCCAACATTTGTTATTTGTCTTCTTTTTGATGATAGCCATTCTGACATGTGTGAGGTGATATCTCATTGTGGTTTTGATTTTAATTTTCCTGATGATTAGTGGTGTGTCTGTTGATCATCTGCATTTACTCTTTGGAAAAATGTGTATTGAATTCTTCTGTGCATTTTTAATTCTGTTTTTTGTTGGTTTGTTTGTTTTTGATGTTGAGTTGTATGAGCTTATTGCAAATATTTTCTCCCATTCAGTAGGTTATCTTTTCATTTTGTTGATGGTTTCCTTTGCTTTGCAAAAACTTTTAAATTTAATTAGGTCCCATTGTTTATTTTTGCTATTGGTTCTTTTCCCTTAGGAGACTGATCCATAAAAATATTGCTGCAATTGATGTCAAAGAGTGTTTTGCCTCTGTTCTCTCCTAAGAGCTTTTTCACGTACTACATTTAGGTCTTTAATCCATCTTGAGTCTATTTTTGTATATGGTGTGAGAAAATGTACTAATTTCATCCTTTTACATGTAGCTCTCCAGTTTCCCAGCACCACTTATTGAATCTTGTTCTCTTCCTTTGTAGTTTGATGAATTTTTTTTTTACTGTTATGCTTATATTACTCTCTCTCTCTCTCTCTCTCTCTCTCTCTCTCGGTATTTACTAAAGGATTGTTTTGTGGTTACCAGGAGGCTTTTGTATAATAACATAATATTCTATTTTAAATTGATAACAACATAAGTTTGATCCCTATATCTCAAAATTTTTACTTTCCACCTCACAGTTTATATCTTTATGTCTTGTATATCCCTTAACTAATGATTGTAATAGTTGTTTTTACTGCTTTTGTCTTTTAATCTTTATACTAGCTTTATGTGATTAAACCACTAAATTTACTATATATTTACCTTTCCAGTGAAATATTTTCTCTCATATGTTTTCTTGTTAGAAATTAAACTTTTTTTTCATTTTAAATAAGTCCTCCTAACGCTTCTTGTTAGGCCAGTTTAGTGGTGAAAACTCCTTTAGCTTTTGCTTGTACGGAAAACTCCTTCTCTCTCCTTAAATTCTACCAGATAACTTTTCTGGGTAGAGTATTATTTGTTGGATTTTTTATTTTTTGTTTCAACACTTTGAATATATCATTCCACTCCTTTCTGGCCTGCAAAGTTTCTGCTGAAAAATCTACTGTTAGTCTTATGAGTGTTCCTTTATATATAACAAAATATTTCACTCTTGCTGCTCTTTAAGATTCTCTCTGTGTCTTTAATTTTGACATTTTAATTATAATGTGTCTTGGTGTAGGTTTCTTTGGATTCATCTTATTTAAACTCGGAACTTCGTGGATCTGGATGTCTATTTCTTTATCCAGGTTAGGGAAGTTTTCATCCATTATTTCTTCAAGATTTCTGCTATTTTCTCTCTCTCCTCTCCTTCTGGGACACCTATAAGTTGAATGTGTGTCCATTGGGTTTTGCCTCATAAGCTCCTTAAGCTATCTTTACTTTAAAAAAAAATTACTCAATTTATTTTTTGCTGCTTTGATTGGGTGAGTTCTACGGCCTTGTCTTAAAGTTGACTCATCCTCTTTTATGCTTCATCTAGTCTGCTGTTGAATGTGTCTAGTGTATTTTTCAGTTCAATTATTGTATTCTTCAGCAGTGATTTCTATTTGGTACTTTCTCATATTTTCCCTCTTTTTGTTGAAGCTTTCCTGTGTCCATCCATTCTTCTCCCCAGGTCAGTGAGCATCATTATGACCATTACTTTGAACATTTTATCAGGTAAATTACTTATCTCTATTTTATTAAGGTTTTTTTTCTTTCTAGGTTTTATCTTGTTCTTTTATTTGGAATATATTCCTCTGTTTCTTTATTTTGCTTGACTCTGTTATGGTTTGTATACAGTAGATGAAATGAAGGCTTCTCCCAATATTGAAGAGTGGCCTCATGTAGGAGATAAAACTTATTATTCAACCCTGCTCCAGCTCTTTGTCATCTCTCAAATCTTTGTGCTTCTTCAAACAGACTATTATATTTTTAAATGCTCCCAGTATTTGAGCATATGCCAAAAACTCTCAGAGTTCCTAAGAGGAGTATCTCAATACCTAGATTCAAGCTGTTTGGAAGCTCTGTTCTTTTTTCTTAAAATTGTTTTGCCTCTTCAAGGTTTACTGTCTTTCCATACAAATTTTAAAATTGTTTGTTGTGGTCTGGGAAAAAAATGCCATTGGTATTTTGATAGGAATTGCATTAAATCTGTAGATTGCCTTGGGCTAGTATGGTCATTTTAACAATATTAATTCTTCCAATCCAAGAACATGGTATAGCTTTCCATCCATTTGTGTCATCTTCAATTTGTTTCATCAGTGTTTTATAATTTTATGTATACAGGCTTTTTACCTCTTTAGGTAGGTTTATTCCTAGGTATTTTATTCTTTTTGATTTGATGGTAAATGGGATTGTTTCCTTAATTTTTCTTCTGATAGTTTGTTGTTAGTATATAGAAATACAACAGACTTCTGTATATTAATTTTGTATCCTGCAACTTTACTGAATTCATTAATGAGCTCTAGTAGTTTTCTGGTGGCATCTTTAGGATTTTCTATTTGTAGTATCATTTCATCTGCAAAAAAATATATGCCAATAAAATAGACAACCTAGAAGAAATGAACAAATTCTTAGAAAGATAAAATCTCCCAAGACTGAACCAGGAAGAAATAGAAAATATGAACAGACCAATTACCAGTAATAAAATTGAATCGGTAATTTAAAATTTCCCAAAAAACAAAAGTCCAGGACCAGATGGCTTCATAGGTGAATTCTACCAAACATTTAGAGAAGAATTAACACCTATCCTTCTCAAACTATTCCAAAAAATTGCAGAGGAAAGAACACTTCTGAAGTCATTTTATGAGACCAACATCACACTACCAAAACCAGACAATGATATCACGAAAGAAAAACTGCAAGCCAGATGAAATAAAATTTGTATTTTAAGGCAAGAAAAGAAAAAATGACCAGTGAGATTAAAAGAATATCCAATTCACCAATTAGAATATGAAAAGATGCTCAATTGCATAATTCACCAGGGACATGAAAATTAAAACTGCATTAAGATAATCCTAGCACAGTGGCTAAAGTTTACAAGATTATAATACCAATATCAGTAAATATTTTACAGCAACAAGAACTCTCACACACTGGTTGATAAGGTAGGAATTAGCACAACCACTCTCCAAAATAATTTAGCAGTACCTTCTAAACTGAGCCTTCTAAAATAATTTTAAGAGCCAGGAATTCTACTCCCAGGTATATATTCAACAGATATGTGTGCCCACATGCACCGAGAGACCTATACAAGAATATATGTAGCAGAGCTATTTGTATTAGCTTCAAAAGCAAGTAAAAGCTCTTTGTTCCCTGGAGGTCCTCCTGCTGGACTGAGATGGAATAATCTCTATTTACCCTTATATGCTTTTCTTGTCTCAGAATGAAGTAGGTAGGATATAACATAATATATGTAAGGTGATATGCATTTGCAGATATGAGATTAAATGTCCCCTTAAGAAGACCAAGGTATGGACTCAGAAAGAAAGGGTGGGGAAAACTATTTGAAAATAAGGAACTGGCATTTCTCATGGCAGCTAATGTCTTAGTGATCTTTGCTGTCAGTATACCAGGATGGAAACTTGAGTTTTAAAAAGTTATAAAATCAATTCACAAACATAGTAATTTTTTAAAAGTTAAACAGTATAGAAAGACATAAAATAAAATGTCTCTTTCCCATCCGCAGTTCTTCAAATATAACCACTATTTTAGGTATACTTTCCAGGAAATAAAAAAGGATACTTTGTCAGTTTATATACACATGTACTCTATTTTTTACATCTACCCCAATGTGTTAATACTACAAATACCAATCTACTCCTCACTTTTTTCTCTTCACATTAATCAAGGTTGTCTTGCCTTCTTATATGTGCAACTTTATCTCATTCTTAATGTCTGCATTTTATGTCATTGTTTAGATGTATCAGAATATTCTTAAGCAGTCCTATTATGTTGCTTCAAGTGTTTTGGCTATTATAAATAATGTCACAAAAACATTATTTTAGAGCTATCTTCCATACTTTCCTTAAGGTATTTTCCAAGCAATAGAAATGTGAGGTCAAGGATATGAGCTTTTTAAAAACCCTAACATTTATTTTTTCACTTTGATCACTGGGCAGGAAACTTTGATTAGTAGTTGAGGATGGGTACTTCCACTTCCTTTTTTCTAATTTACTAATGCATCCTGCTCTTTGAAAAAGCTGTTTCTCAGATGTCTTCCTTGGGGCTACTGTGACAGTGTACAACTGTAAGATCAAGGCCAAACCTGGTATTCCTGAGAAAACCTCTCTTTTGGTCTCAGCCCTGGGCAGGCCAAGTCTTCATGCTGCTGTGGGTATCACTGCTGGTCCTGGGTAAGTAGAACAGCTCAACGTGGGCCCTGGGTGGGGTTGGGACAGCACCTCTCTACCATGGACCTGGCCTTTCCTTGGGGCTCAGCCCCTGCTCAGAGATTCTTTTCTGCCTGGGGAGATTATATTCTCTGGCTTCACTGTATAGCTTAGAGATTTCTCCCTTGAGGCTGAAAGCGTGGTCAGAGCTTCAACTTTACAAAGAAGGAAACCACAGTGACCACAACACTTAAGGGTTTATTCATTTTTTTCTACAACAAATGTTACTTGATAAAGTCCAGAAAATGTATTATGTTTGCTTGTTCATATTGTCTCATTCAGAGAAGACCCTAGTTTTCTCTCTGCAGAGGAAGAGTGTTTATCCCTTGTATGACAATGCCAGAACATGGTGCTGGACATGGGAGGGAAAGTTTTCTAATACAAAAGATGTCTCCTTCTTTTGCACACAAATGCAAACCACAGCTGTGAATTCAGATAAAGAACACAGGGAGGGGGAGACAAAGACCGAGACTCACAGGGGGAAGTGGACAAGGCAAGGGAAAAACCTAAGATTCATGACATTCTTTCTTTTTCCCTCCAGGTTTATTGAAGTATAGTTGACAAATAAAAATTGTGTATATTTAAGATGTACGAGATGTTTTGATATACATATATTATGCAGTAATAACCACAATCAGCTAGTTAACATTTCTCTCACTTCACATAATTACCGTGTGTGTGTGTGTGTGGTAAGAACACTCAGGATGAATTCTCAGCAAATTTCAACAAAACATTATTAGTCACCATACTCTACATTAGATATCCAGTACTGCTTCGTCTTACAACTGAAAGTTCATTTCCTCTGACCAACATCTCCCCAGTTCCCCTACATCTTACTCACTGCCTGGCAAACACCATTTTATTCTCTGCTTTTGTGAGTTCAACTTTTTCAGATTCTACATGTAAGTGAGATCATGCAGTATTAGTCTTTTTCTGGCTTATTTCATTTAGCATAATGTCCTGTAGGTTTATCTATGTTTTCAAAATGGCAGGAATTTTTTCTTTTTCTTAAAGCTGAATAATATTCCGTTGCATATATATATACAATTTGTTAATATTGTATATTAACAAATTAACGGAATATTATTATACACCACATTTTCTTCATCCATTAATCAGTTGACAGACACTTAGATTGTTTCAATATTTTAGCTACTGTGAATAATGCTGCAATGAATATGGGAATGCAGGAATCTCATCAAGATACTGATTTTATTTCCTTCAGATACATACCCAGAAGTGGGATTGCTAGATCATATGATAGTTTTACTTTTATTTTTTTTAGAAACTTCCATACTGTTTCTGCATAATGACTGTGTGAATTTATATTCTTACCAACAGTGTACAAGGTTTCTTCATCAACACTTGTTATCTTTTGTCTATTTGGTAATAGCCATTCTAACTGGTGTGAGGTGTTATCTCCTGGTTTTGATTTGCACTTCTCTGATGATTATTAATGTTGAGCATCTTTTTATATACTTTTGGACACTTTTATGTCTTCTATTAATATCTATTCATGTCCTTAACTGTTTTTTAATTAGGTTATTTGTATTTTGCTGTTGATTTGTTAGAGTTCCTTAGACATTTTATATATTAACTCCTTATTAGATATATGGTTTGCATATATTTTCTCCCATTTCATAGGTTACTCTTTATATTGTTGTTTCCTTTGTTGTGCAAAAGCTTTTACTTTTGATGCAATCCCATTTGTTTTAGTTATTACTTTTGTTGCCTATGCTTTTGGGGTTATATCCAAAACTCATGTCCCAGATCAATGCCAAGAAGCTTTCTCCCTATGTTCTCTTTTAGTAGTTTTACAGTTTCAGGTCATATATTTAAGTCATTAATCTACTTTGAATTGATTTTTGTACATGGTGATATATAAGGATCCAATTTTTTTTTCACGTGGATATTCAGTGTTTGCAGAATGATTTACAGGAAGAACTATTCTTTCCCCCTTGTGGGTTTTTGGCACCCCTTTTGAAGATCAGTTGACGGTAAAAGTGTGGACTTATTTCTGGGCTCTCTGTTCTTGATCCATTGATCTATATGTCTATTTTTATGCTAGCTTTGATTACCATAGCTTTGTAATAAAATTTGAAGTCAGGGAGTATAATGCCTCCAGTTTTGTTCTTCTGGTTCAAGATAGTTTTAGCTTTTGGGGGTCTTTGTGTACCTATTTCAGTTTTTTTCTTTGTGATTACTATGGGACCTTATAAAATATAACAGACAATTTAAGTTAAGAAATGTATTTCAATCACATATTAAAACTCTACACTTTTAGTTCTCCCCCTATTTTGTTATGGATATCACAATTTACATATTTTATATTGTATATATATTAACAAATTGTTTTAGCTATAGTTATTTTTAATACTTTTGTCTTTTTAAACTCTTTTCACTAGAATTAAAAGTGATTTATATACCACTATATAGGATGCTATGGTCTGAATGTTTGTTTCCCCTCAAACTTTATATGTTAAAATTTTGACACCGAAGGTGATAGTATTAGGAGGTGGTGGGACGTTTGGGAGATGATTATGTCATGAGGGCAGAACCATCATGAAAGAGATTAGTGCCCTCGTAAAAGAGGCCAAAGAGAGCCCTCTTATGCTTTCTTCCATAAGAGATTATAGTGAAAATATAGCTGTCTATGATGAAGTGCACTGTACTGGAGATAAGTCTGCCAGTGCTTTGATATCAGACTTTCCAGGCTCCAGAGCTTTGAGAAATAAATTACTGCTGTTTATAAGCTACCCAGTATGGCATTTTTTTCATAGCAGACTGAATAGAATAAGACCCAGTATTCAGAGTAGTCTGAATATAACTATACTGATCTTCCTCAATTCATGATGAGGTTATGTCTTGATAGACTCATAAAATACCATAAGTCTAAAATGCATTTAATACACCCAGCCTACTGAATATCATAGCCTAACCTAAACTGCTTTAAACATGCTCAGAACACTTACATTAGCCTACAGTTGGGCAAAATCATCTAACACAAATCCTATTTTATAGTAAAGTATTGAATAGTTCATGTAATTTATTGAATACTGTACTGAAAGTGAAAAACAGAATGACTGTATAGATACAGAATTGTTGTAAGTTTACCCTTTTGACTGTGTGGCTGACTGGGATCTCTGGCACACTGCTGCTGCCCAGCATCACAAGAGAGTATCATACCACATATTGCTGGCCCAGGAAAATATCAAAATTCAAAGTTCAAAGTATGGTTTCTACCAAATGCGTATTGCTTTTGCACCATCACAAAGCTGAAAAATCATAAGTCAAACCATATATATACTCACCTTTAACAGTGAATTTTATAATTTCATGTGTTTTCATGTTGCTAGTTAGTGTCCTTTAATTTCAACTTGACGAACTTCCTTTAGCTTTTCTTTACAACAGGTTTTATGGTAGTTAACATTTCCCAGCTTTTGTTTATCTTGGGAAGTCTTTATCTCGCCTTCATTTTCAAAGGACAGATTTGCCATGTATCGTACTTTGGGTTGGCAGGGTTTTTTTCTTTCAGTATTTTAATTATCCCACTCTCTCATGATCTGAAATTTTTCTACTGATAAATCCACTGTACGTTTATTAGGGTTCCCTTGTGTGTGATGAGTTGCTTTTCTTCTGCTGATTTCAAAACTTTCTCTTTGTCTTTGACTTTTGAGAGTTTGATTATAATATGTCTTGGACCTTTTGATGTCTAGCTTATTTGGGATCCTTTGGGAATCATGGATCTAGATGTTCAATTCCCTCCCCAGATTTGGGAAGTTTTTAATTATTTCTTTAAACAATCTTTCGCTCTTATTCTCTGCTCCTTCTGGGACGTCAATAATGCATATATTGATTGGTTTAATGTTATCCCATAAACCACCTAGGTCGTCTTCACTCTTTTTTGGTCTTCTTTCTTTTTGTTCCTCTAACTGGGTAATATGAAATGGCTTGTCTTTGAATTTACTGATTCTTTCTCCTGCGTGAGCACTTCTGCTATTGAAGGTGTCTACTGAATTTTTCAGCTTAGTCATTGTATTCTTTAGCTCCAAGATTTCTGTTTTGGTTCTTTTTTATGTTTTCTATTTCTTTGTTAAACTTCTCATTTTGTTTATCTATTGTTTGTGGATTAATTTACTTGTCTGCTTTTTCTTATAGTTCATCGAGCTTCTTTAAGACTATTATTTTGAAATGTTAGTCAAGCAGTTCATGGATCATTAGGGGAGTTACTGGAGCTTTATTAGTTTCCTTTGATGTTGTCATATTTGCCTGACAAATATGATCTGTGTAGCTCTGCATTGGTGTCTGTGAATTTAGAAAAGCAGACACTCTTTCTGGTATTTACTTGTTTGAACTGTTAAATACTCTTGCTTCTTCCATGAACTTATAGGACTGCCTCCAGGATCATGGTTGAGCTTGGCTGGAGCTGGATCTCATGGTTATTGCTGGGTCTGCATTTGGGTCTGAAGTTGGCAAGCCTGTTACCAAGGGCATGGATGGGTGTGATTTCTGCTAGGTCCCTGAGCATTCTCTCATTGGGTTGTTTGGCTGGTCCCTGGGAAGTCAGGACTTCCCTGAACTTCAGTAGAGTGGTACTGGAGTTTGGTCACAGGATGGCTTTAGGATCACAGTCAAGTTCAAGACATGAAGTTCTGTTGTCAGGGGTGCTTACAGGTGTGGCTTTCACTGGGTCCCTGGGTAGAACCCTGGGCAGGCAAGACTGCTTTGGACTACAGTAGAGTGGGACTGGATCTCGGTCACAGAACTGCTTCGGCAATAGAACTCAGGTCTGAGGCTGGTGGGCTTGCTACCAAGGGCATGGATGAGCATGGATTCCTCGGTAGAAAAGGCTGTGGCAGGACCATGGACAAGTGGAGCTAGAGTTGAGTTTACAGGAGAATAAGGCAGCTTTCAGTCTGTAGCTGGGATCATAGTCAGTGAGTCTTCTACCAGCGCATGTGCTTGTCTTCTCAAAGTGGCCCTCCTTGGTCTCGGGCTCCAATGGGGTTTCGCAATCTCTAGATCTCAAAGCTCTCAGTTTTTGTTTGTAGATGGCTGCCAAAACTTTGTTTCTGTAGAGGGTGGAGACAAAGACTAGAGACCTCCTCTTCTACCATCTTGTTCATGTCACTCCCAACATGTGACATTCTCTTTGTGCCTGTGGGTGTGTATAAGTCTATCAATTCACACATATCACCTGGTTCGTTTTTTACCAAAGTTGAAAATATTAGAATAAAACATATTTATTCATTTGTTCAACAAATTATTTAGTAACATTAATACACAGCACTATGCTAGGTGCTGAGAATGAGGGGAAGACACAGGAGGCAGCATTTCTGTGCTTAGGAAGCTCATAATATAGAAGGACCTTCAACAAGGCCAATGTACAAGAAATATCTATGTAACAAGATCTCAGTTAAACAATTGTCCAAGCAAAGTTACCAATGATCGTATAAGTGGTTAACAAACTATATGCCAAGTAGCTGGTAATGACTTCATGAAACAGATAGACAGTAGGAGATGGAGGGGGCAGGGATGAGGTGCAGCACAATGTGAGAAAAAAAGACCCCATAGTTGGAAGCTGCATGGAATACTCCAGAAATAGGAAGCACATCCTAGTGTGGCACCAAAACAAAGGAGCAGGATAGGGTAAAGGCCAGGAACATGTGCTTTGGGGTCAAACAGGATGGGTTCAAATAAATGGGTTAAAAACTCAATTCTGCCCTTAACAGCTACTTAAACAGTTTCTGGTCTGTAAAATGGGGATAATCATAGAACTTTCCTCATAGGGATAGTTAGGAAGATTACATGAAATAATGTGTGTGAATATCTACCACAGAGAATACACTCAGAAAAATATTAGCTACTTATAAAACAATACAAATCCATGGTGCCAAGATATTTAGAAAATGGCAAATAATCCATTGCTCTGATTATAACACTTAGGTTTGGATTATTTCTCATCATCCCCATGTGGACAGGGATAATATCCCTTTTGCTCACTGCTGGATTCCCATTGTCTTGTCCAGTTCCTAGATACAGTTGGCATTCCACAAATTTCTGTTGAATGAATGAATCAAATCTGTCCCTCATCTGGAATGGGTAATCAGTTTACAAACTAGTCAATTTTGCCTCCTCTGCCTCTCCAATACCCCTTTCTCAAACCTGTATTCTCCCAAGTAGAGATACTTACTAACTTAGTACTTTAATTAATTCATTACTCAATAAATGTTTATGAAATGTCTCTTCTAAGCCAGGCACTGTTATAAATTCTGCGTGATATTTGGTGAACATGAGAAGTCCCTGCTTTCACATAGTTTCTATTCTAGAGAAGGGAAAGTAAACAAACCAAGTAAGCAAGCAAATAAGATAATTTCAGATAAACATTCTGAAGAAAATTAAATATCATCATCTGTTGCTCTGCCTTCCCTCCAGTCCTTCTGCTTTACGTCTGCCAGAGTGCTCCAACGAGTTACAACTTTTAATCTTGTCACTTTCCTACTTGAAACGTTTCCATGGCTCCCTGTTACTTTTATGATGAAACCATAGCTACATACTATCCATAACTTAGGCCCTGCCTATCTGTCTAATTTGATTTCCCCTAAACTCTCTACCTTCCAGAACCACTGCTGCATTCAACTTCTAAACACCAGTGCTATTTCTTCACATCTGTGCCCTTTCTGTCTTAATTACACCCCCCATCAGCTCTTGCCACACACAGACACCTTTGCCCGGCTGACTCCTATGTTCTCATTCAGTCTTCTCAAGCATCACTTCCTTCAGGTATCTTTCATCGCCCACCCACCCTCTTTGCCACACACTGACTCACATACACAGACCCTACATACTGGGATGGGTGACCCTTCTGCCTTCAAGATGCCCATGTGTATTTCTGTTACTGCACTTATACCCTATATTATAATTATATTATTTTGCTTAGGGTTTCTGTTTATCCCACCAATCAACTTCTTTTATCAGATACCATTTTTTTATTCATCTTTTTTATTCACGCTTTAGTCTAAGCACAATGACCAGTATAAATAGACATTTGACAAATGACTATTACATTAAAAAATAAATTTTAATGAAAGAAATAATAAATGAATGAAAAAAAAACAAGCATTCCCTTTGAAAAGCCAAAGATTCCTTGCTCTGTGCTCATCTCTGGCTCTTTATATTTTTACAGCTCCTGTCAGTGGACAATTTGGTGAGTTCTCCTTTCTTATGTACTTCAGTGTCCCTGGATAAGAGTGTCTCCCTAATAAATATGAAATATTTGTGATGATTGCCTGAGGATCTCTAATATCTCCTGTTTCTCTTGCTGAGGTCGGCAAAGATGTGAAAGTGTCACCTGGTCTATTGGCATTGCCTAAGAGCCAGGATAGCCATGTGGTCATCCTCTGACCCTCCCTGGAAGAAGCAGCAAATGTACAAGCAACTCCTGGCCTTCACTAGGTCCTGCACTTACTCCTATTGCAAATGGACCCCAGATAACAAGGCAGGACATCTTAACTCCATATCAAATGTGCAGGACTTGGGATAAGACGTTCTCCAATCAGCAAGCCTGCAAAACTTCTCTGAAAACATCACACTGTGGAGATACCAGTGGGAATGTTGCCTTCTCTGAAGTTTTAGGAGTAAAATCCTCCAGGAAATGTGTGGGGAGCATAAGAACATCCAACAAATGGTCCCTTAAAAGGAAGAAATACACAAAAAGAGGAGATTGAGGGAGAAGACAAATTGTCTGTATCCCACATTTTTTTTAAGTTCTAACACTTAATTGCCAATCTTCTGGGTCAGAGTATTTTGGCTATTTGAGGACCCATAAATAGCAAGAATTCACTACCACCTCTCTCCTGTCCAAAATCAGCTGCCCAGTGTTTCATCCTTAATTAGATCACCTCTGGATTCTAGCTAACAACTTGTCCATTCCTTGCTCTACCACAATTAGCTATGATGGGATTTTTCTGGGCATTTCCTGGACATGATCTATAAGATGAAGGTGTTAGACAAGTTAATCTCTCAAGCTTTTTCCAGTGCCAAAATCTTAATATGATTTATCCTTTTTTGGAAAGTGAAAAATTGTGATTTTAACAACTCCCTGGGAAGTTCTTATGAGTTTATGAACATGATGAAGTGGCAGGGGCAGGGGATGACATTTCCCAGGATCCAATTCCATAACAGACTAACCTACCATTTTTTTCCCATTGACATTTGGCAGTGAACCTTGCCTGGTATCACCCTCTTGAAATAATTTTGCTCATTGTCATCCCCTCAGCAATCACTTTCTGCTGGGTGAGTGCTTTGGTTGAAACACAGACTTGAGCAATCAGTGACCTTCCCAGGGGGATTTCTTAGGGATTCTCCAAAGCCAGGACCTCCAGCCTGGGCCTCACAAACCACTGTGATGGGGACTGCAGGCCGCTCCACCTCAAATTCTTTCTCTTTCATCCACAGCAACTGAACCAAAATCTGTAATTTTCCTCCATTCTCCATGGACCACTGTCTTCCAAGGAGAGAATGTGACACTGACTTGCAAAGCATTTCACTTGGATGCATCAGAGAAAATAAAATGGTACCGTTGGTATCTTCTGGAAAAAACACAAAGTGAAACCTCAGGAAACACCCATGAGGTCCATGAATCTGGAGATTACAGATGCCAGGCCCAGGACTCACCCCTGAGTAATCGTGTGGGCTTGTTCTTTTCTCCAGGTGGGAAAGAAATGAAAGAACAAAGTTTAGAAATAATAAAGTTACCCAGAACTCAGCTAGATTTACTAATTCAAAAGCTATAGAAATAGGGCCCAGGAATTTATATATTTTACAAGCTGCTCAGGAAAAAGGAAATTTGAGAAGCAATTTATCTGAATGGTTTCTGAAACTATGTATAGTTTGAGGCTTATAAAATTTATTAGGAATAATAATCTACATGAGGATTTGCTAATATTTGACAGATAGATAGATAGTTAGATAGATAGTTAGATAGATAGACAGAAATTTCCATTTCTGTCCTAAAGCCACCTGTTTTGAGTTGAAGCAGTATCTTTCTAGTTATAATGCTCTTTAATTTAGTGAACAAGGAAGCAGTATAGTAGCAAAGAGCTAAGAGCTTCTTTGACCTGATAATTCCCCTCTTAAGAATTTACCTACTGAAATAATCATAGATATATACAACCAAAATTGAAGAACATTAAATGGTCAAGAAAAGAAAACTCATTAAATAAATTACCTTACTGCCATTGTAGGAAAACTTTGTGGTCATTGAAAACCAGATTAGGGAATGATATTTATGACATAGGAAAGTGTTCATAGCAAAGTAAGTGAAAAGCAAGTTATCAAGTAGATAAATATTTTAATTTCATAAAAAGAAAAGAAATACACACAGACTCTCATATACATGCACATAGAAAAAAGAACTTGAAAAAATCTGGGTGGTGAGATGATAAGATTAATTTACATTTCCGTTTACAAAATTTTCTCAAACGTATGTGTTCCTTTTAAAACCAGAAAAAAAGAGGGATTCCCAGGTGGTCCAGTGGTTTGGGCTCTGCACTTCCATTTCAGGGGCACGGGTTTGATCTCTGGCTGGGGAACTAAGATCCCGCAAGCCGTGCATCATGGCCAAAAAATAAAATATGAAATAGATAGATCGATAAGACCAGAAAAAAAGAAATGATAATTATTTTAAGAATCCTTTTTCCTAGTCCCTCTCTTATAAAATCTATTGGAATAATAATGAAAAGAAGGGAGAAACAATCAGATGAAACAAATAACTGCCCATGTGTTTCCTACAGCCAACCTGATCCTGCAGGCTCCACTTGATGTGTTTGAAAAAGAATCTGTAATTCTGAGATGCCGAGCAAAGGCAAACACAGGACTGAAAACTATAAAGCTGTACAAGAATGGAAAAGTCCTGGAAGATCACACTGTGGAGATATCAGTGGGAATGTTGACTGACTTCCATATTCATCAGGCAAGCCTGAAGGACAATGGCAAATATCACTGTACTGGAGTTAAGGAAGATGATCAGTTGGTTTCTTCAAACTCGGTCAAAATCGAAGTCCAAGGTAAAGCCTTCATTATTTTGTGAAATAGGTTAGTCTAAAGGAGGACCCCTGAGATTGTAGAGGATAAAGAGGGTGGACTGTAATACCATTGAACCTCAGGGCACAGTCCTACAAGGAACAGAGAAAGTACTACTGTGCTTTGGGCTGAAGGATATTAGTAATCAAAGGTAGCATCTCTTCTGCCTGCTTTTGTATGCTCTGCTTGCTCGTGCTGAGGATGAACTGTGTTTTTCTCCAGAGCAGTTACAAGCCTTCCTGCTCCAGGGACTGTTTTGATTCTTCTCTCTAGAGCTGTTTCCACGTCCTGTGCTGAGAGCCAGCTCCACCCAGCCCACTGAAGGAGGAGCAGTGACTCTGACCTGTGAGACCCAGCTCTCTCCACAGAGGCCAGATGTCCAGCTCCAGTTTCACTTCTTCAGAGACAGACGGTCCCTGGGGTCAGGCTGGGGAAGCTCCCCAGAATTCTGGATCCACACCATATGGAGAGAAAACTCAGGGTCTTACTGGTGCCAGGCACAGAGCATGAATTCCTCTGTCCAGAAACAGAGCCAGAGATTACAGATACAGGTGAAAAGTAAGTGTTAGTGAGGTGAGACTTGCTAAGACTGGGGCTGGGAAGAGCCGGGCAGAGTGGCACAACAGTTGTTTATTTTTTTCTTTCAATCCCATGAGATACAACTCTTTCTTTTTCTTCTGAAGTTTCTCTTCCTTGACACCATTTTTTTTTTTCCTGGTAGGCCTATAGGCATAAGCCATGGGATATGGCAGAGCCCTCCGACTGGGCTGGATGGACTCTGCTCAGCCAGATGGACAGATTCCTAGAATGCTAGATCCCTGGAGCAGAGCACTTAAGAATAAAAAAACAAAGGACAAGAGATTGGGGAGTAAATAGTTTCAACTTGCTGTCTTTAAGGATGGTGTTTTACCCACGATTACTTTTCCCTACGTCTCTGAAACAGTGTAGGTCCTCATGCATGACTGCTAACCAATTGTCAAATGCCTCTTCTGATTAAGTTTGACCCATCTCATAGGAAACGTGTTTGAGCATTAGGAAAGATGCAGATCTGGGGTGCATGCTTTCCTGAATGAGGAAGGGGTGAAAGCGGTAGCATTCTCCATAAATTCACTCCCATTCCTAAGCAAAAAAGAAGGTTCTATGTTTCTTCTAAACTGTCCAGAATTTATTAATCTTTGTTCTCCAGTCACAGGCAACAGGTTTTTCTTAGGTCCCTGGTTTGGACTGGAAAATTGAGAGGAAGTGGAGAGGGTGTTACCCAACAGTTGCAAAATAGTAATTTCTAGCATAGGATCTCCCCTAGCATAATTGATGGAACCCCAGTCTCAAACCCTACTCCCTCTCTGTTCCCAGGTATCTTCCCTTGTTCTTCAAGCCCCCAGGATGACTCAGAAAGGCACCGCCCTAAGCCAACATCCTAGTGTAAAACCACAACCACCTGGAGTATAGAACACTTTCATCACAGATTTTCCCAGTTTTAGGAGGACTGTTATGTGTCCACCTCCTCTGACCATCTAACTGACTGGCAGAGGTGTTAAGAAGTGCTTATTCCAGGGCAAGCTTTCTGTATATGCCAATGATTGATTTCCAACTAGCCATTGCAGTTGTCACAGCTTCAGAACAAGCACCTCTGATGGCAGGTCTTCCTGTCCCCTTCACCATCCACCACTTCCCCCCCCAAGCAACACCACTGTTGGGCACCGGGTGTAATTTCTAGAATGATTAGTCCATGTTCTAACAGGTAGGGCATGAGGGGAGGGTGGGCAGGGTTGCCTCTTTTTCTTGTGCCAGATGCTCCACCATTTCATTAGGGAGTTGAAGTTCTCCCAAACCATGGATGGACCACAGTCGCTCCACCACTTTCTCCCTCGTCCCAAGGAACAAGCCCAATTCTACTCCAGGCCAACTTCCCATCGGGTCAGCAGACTTAGCCCCTCCCATTCTGAGACTCTTCTTCTATGACTCATTCTGTGACACCCCAATACCAAGAATCCCACGTGTCATTTTTATTCATTTAGAAGTTGTTCCTGACATCCGTATATACTCTCGCCCAAAGTTGGTGTTTGAAGGGCAGGAGCTGGTGCTCATCTGCTCAGTAAATGGAGTTCCAGGCCCCATCACAGTTTCTTGGTACAGAAAATTCAAGCTGAGGACAGAAAGAAAGCTTCACACTTCCTCAGAAACAGAATTCAAGATCCCTGTGGTGCAAAACAGCCATGATGGAGAGTATTATTGTGTTGCCAGCAATAGTCGCTCCTCCTTCCGCAGTGACCCAGTGACCATCAATGTGAAAGGTGTGTCTGCCAGATATTGTCTGAGGGATGGCTTTTCAAACTTCATGAAAACCACAAGGTGGTTGGGTGGGAGTGAATGTTGATAGTTGCCAATAATTTACTACTCTGAATAATCTACCAGAAGTTAGAAACTAACAGGAGTGGGATTTAGGGATAGAAGGAGTTATGGGAGCTTTTGGAAACTCCTAGAAATGGAGGTCAGAGAAAGTACTCAGTGATTGGCATATGTCTGGACTCTTCATATTTACAAATTACTTTTTAGCTTAAATGCAGTGGCTCCTGGGATAAAGCCAGAACAAACAGAATTTTAGAACTGGAACAATCTGGGACCATGTGTCTTCATAAGCCTCATTGATTTAAGGATGTGCAGGGATTCCCTACCTCCCACTACCTCGTTGTCTCTTTTAGTTCCAGATGACACATCCTTTCACCACCCTCAGGGCTCCTAGGGCACAGGATATTGGGAAGAATGAGATAGAGTTCCAGATCTCTCCTGTGAAACCAAGGGAGCCTCTCTTTCAATTCTGTATCAGTTTTATCATGAGGCTGAAATCCTGAGGACCCCAGACCCCTATAGTAGAGGAATTCCCTAAATCTCTCTGCCCACAGAACATTCTGGGAATGACTCCTGTACTCAGACAATGACCTGGGGACCCAGGCAGTGAGGAGAGGCCACTCTCCATCAGAAGTGAGTTAAGTCTGACCACCAGAAGTCACAGGATCAGGTTGTTTGTTACCCCACAATCTAAAGACTGCAGCTTCAGAAATTCACAGGCTTTTGGTTCACGTGGCACCACGGCAGGTTCATTGCCTCTGCTTGGCAGATCTGAGCTCCTTCCTGTGACCACACTCTCAGGAATTCCCTACAGTGAATCATCAACAGTAAAATACACAGTCTGACCAAAACTCTCCTAACATAGCTATGAAAACTTTTCAGGGTCCAGATGCTGTCAGAGTTCACCATTATTTGGTTTAGATGATACGCAGTCTTTGATTTTTCTGTCAATCAAAAAAAAAATAGTCCAGCGATTCCTGGGTCTAATCTTCCTCTTACTGAATCCCAACAAATCTCTACTCCCTTACCTACTTCCTGCTTCTTCCCCAATTCATCTATATTAGTTTGCTCAGGCTGCCATAACATAATACCACAGACTGGGTGGTTTAACAACAGAAATATATTTTCTCACAGTTCTGGATGTTAAAAGTCCAAGATCAGGTGCCAGTAAGATTGGTATTTAATCAGGGCTCTCTTTCTGGTTTGTGGTAGGCCACTTCATCTATGTGTCCTAACATGACCTTTCCTCTGTGCCCTGGGAGAGAGAGAGGCCTCTCTCTTCCTCTTCTATGAGGACACCAGTCCCATCTGATTAGGGCCCCACCCTTATGACCTCATTTGACATTTATTTCCTTAAAGGCCCTATCTCCAAATACAGTCATATTGGAGATTAGGGCTTCAACATATGTATTTGGAAGGGACACAGTTCAGTCCATAACACCATTCTAATATCCCCATTGGTTCCCAGGCCTTTGAACAACTGTCTCTATCTTGTGGCCTCATCTTTCAACAAGTTCAGATACCATCACACCCCTTAATAAGTCTGTAGCATCTGTCTCTCTCCCCCTCCTTGGTCCCTGGCATCTACAGAATTCACTGTTTTTCTCTTTTCTTTCTTTATCCTTCAAATCCCCAGGTGCTTGAGTTTCCAATCAATCTTAATAGTTCTCAAATCATTTCTCTATCCCAGAGTTGTGGAGATATCTGTTGTTCCAATCAACAATTAATTATTGGCAATAACCAATGTGCAAATCTATGTAGGATACAGACAGGTAGCAACATCACAGTTACTCCAACCATGTAACTATGGTTACTACACCACCCCAAACTACACCACCTACTTTACCAGTATCTGATGCCATCTTACGCTGAAAGCTATTAAGGTAGTTGTGGTAGTGAGAGGAAAATAACTTCTGTAGAGCCGTATGCTGTTTCCTTCATTGGTGGCAAACTCCAGTTCCACTTTCAAGGAGATGATATGATTCAGCATTAGACCATGAGTAAGGAGACAGACTCAGGTCCTATCTGGCCCTGAAAACAGCCTGCTGAGGGACTACAGGTGGATCTCCTAACCTTTTCCTGACTCAGTTTTCTCACCTGTAAATAGAGAGGGTCAGGCTGGATGCAGGGAGAGTGTAGGAACAGAAGAGAGCGTCCTGGAAGAGTATGTGAATCTGGAACAGAAATGGACCAAGGGCAGAGGCCTGAGGCCAATCCCAGCAAAGGGAGAAGTGTAGAGCAGGGACTGATAAGAAGACTCAGAGAGGCTTGGCAGGTGAGGGAACAGATCTTCCATGGTCATATGGCAAAGGGAAGGAACAAGGTAAATCTGTCAGTCTGGTGGAGCAAAATAAGGGACTTCTTCCCAGAGAACATCATTTCCTCTGGAAAACAAGAATGAGGGTCACCTAACAAAGGGAGACAGGAGAAGGGCCAGGTCTGATGGGAAAGGAGAAGACCAGCATGGAAAACAGGAGAGAGCTGGGGAGAAAAGCCTGGGAGGCACTGGGCTGCCCTGAGGGCCAGTGGACTTCAGACTGGACATCTCACTAGCCACTGATTTAAAGCTCCAAGAAGTGTCAGATGCACCTGTTGACTAAGTGTTTCTTTCGCTCAGTCTCAACCTGTCCTCACCCTCAGCCCTCCTGGGACCTGGACTTTTGTGGGAGATGAGGTGAGCTTTGACTGCGAAGCTCAGAGAGGTTTTCTGCCCATCTGATATCAGTTTTTTCATGAAGGTGTGCTGCTCATGAAGATAGAAGCTACTTTATGGAGAACAATGTCCTATAGATTCTCTCTGACTGAAGAGCATTCTGGGAACTACTACTGCACAGCTGACAATGGCCTTGGCCTCCAGAGCAGTGAGACCTTGAGACTCTCTGTCACCAGTAAGCTCTGGATTCCTGTCAGTGACCCATCCCTGACCCTCTCACACCAACCTTTTCAGAGGTCTGCATGGATCTTCCAGTTTCCTACCCCAGTCAACCTCATGCCTGTCTTGGTTCCCTTCTTATAGAACCAGCTATCTGTGGGCCTTAATCCTCACCCATCCCTGGCTCAGCCAGACCCCTATGATAGCTCAGCACCTCCCCCAGCTTTTACCAAATGAATTTGTTTTCTCAAATTATCTTCTCAGGCCCTGTATGTTCAGTCTCCAAGCCAATTTCTCTTAACTCCATGCACAGAAGCATCTCATATTTCCCCAATAACACTTACATATTAATTTAGCTACAAGCACAGTCATATGGGCATATAGTGGGCAAGACCTTACTTTCTCCAAAGTGTTCTCAAGCAGTTCAAGCTCTTCCAGTAGGTTTAAAGAGGGCTGAAGGTGAAGGGAAGGGAGGAAATTGTTTCCTGGAAACCAGCTCATTTGTTTTCTGGGGTTTCCGTGATCCTTTGACTTAACCCAGTAAAATAAGTGTCATTTCATTGTATTATGTTTTTAAATTTTTTGTTGCAGTATGACATACATTTATAAAGGTATATGAACCATAGTTGTACAGATCATGGTTTCCCATGGAACCATGAAAAAGTGTCATTTTAGGAGCAAAATTGCTTCTGTTTACACTTGGAATCTTTGTTAGTAGAGAGTGAAAGTTCAGTTTTCTTTTCAGAGAAGAGAAATATAAATAGAAAAATCTTGAATCTGGTATATCAGATCATTTTAGGTCAGAAGAAAAAAACCCTGATGTCTCCCGTGGGTGAGGGTTTGTTAAGGATATCCAGGGATTAAAAAAAAAATCAACAACAAAACAAAAAACAGGAAAGACATTATATTCAGATTCATGGAATAAGAACTGGGAGATCTCTCAGAATTCAACTTATTTCTCAAAAACAGATTATACTGATGTCTGAGGATCTAGAAGCTTTCATTATTCTCTACTCCTAGGCCCATTAGCTATTTCCTTTCTATGTCCTTCTGACCCATTGTTCTTACTGCTCCTAAGTGCTTTCCACCCTCATTCTTATGACTCTATCTTATAACTTATCTTTACTCAAAACTCCTGTTAATTTCAGCATTGACTGCCTTGGACTTCTAGGTATGACGTCCTGCTCTGTATTTCAGCGTCTGCCCCAACTGCCAAAACGGTGCTTCCAACTAGTCTAACTAGTCAAGCAGCCTAGCTCTAAGACACCTCATAGGCCACTGGCAAGTCTATATGTAGAATGTTCTTAAACCAACTGCTCACCTCTAATTCAACAAATGATGGCCAAGAGAGCAGGGTCACTTGGGACAACATGACATGTAATGAACTACTTTTAAGAAAATACTTTTTCTAGGAATGATATGCACAGCAGGACCTCTGAGGTTTCCTAGAAAGAGCCAGTGTACATGAAAAACACCTTGCTCCGGTTGTCTGATGTCAGCGTGGGTCAGAAAATCTGAATTCTAGCCCTGGATATGAAAATAGCTAGCTCATAATTTGGGCAAAACTTTTAAATTTTCTTTGTCTTGCTGTTTTCATCTTCTATTGAAAGTTAGATAAGACAGTAATTAGTGTCCCTTAGAGCCCCAGAATTCTGTGATTCGAGTTGGAATAGGAACCCAAAGGCCATGAATTCATGAAGCTCTGGAAGAAACAGAGTGAGGGAGAGGCTGAGCGACACTCGTCAAAGCCCCAGACAAGACAACCAGGGAAATCTGTGGGTGCCCCAGAGCTGGGCTTGTTTACCTGGCAAAGCAAGGGAGAGCATCAGTTTCACAGAGTCTCATCATCTCTCACAGCAGGGAGTTAGGTGAGGCACTTTTAGGGCTTTGGGAGCAGGAATTGGTCAGAGTGTGATTGTAACTGCAAGTGTGGTCTGGTCAGAATTTGTAAATTAGGCAAGTTTCTGTTATAGTCTGTGGTCTTAGGAACCCATGAGTCCACGTGGAGTTCTTATTACTATGGTCCTATCTTGGAACATATGGATCTGAAGGACCTCTTGCTCCTCGATAGCTGTTTCAGATCATAGAAATAAAACATGGCCAAAGGAAGACATTATCCCAATATAAATTGTTGAATAAAGAGGTTATTTTAAAAATGTAAATGATCTGAGGCCCAGACTCCAAAGCCTGAAGCCAATCTACCTAGGAAAGCCCCAAGCCCTAAGACATCCTCTTTCTCATTATGATGCTGTATTTTCTTCTCAAATTTAGCAATATCTGAAACCCCTTTATTTCCCATTTAGTGTCCGTCTTCCTCAATACCAGAGTATAAGCTTCATGAGAATGGAACCTTATCAGTTTTGGTCTGCACCTCATCCCTGTGCCTACTTGGTGTCTGGCATAGAGTAGGTCCTCAGTCAGCATTTGTAACTCCATGAACAAAAAGGCTTTGAGATGAGATGAGGAAAAAAAGAGCAGGGAGAAAACATTGATCTTTGCAACTGTTTATATCAACTGAACAGAAGTAAATGAGCCCTAAATTAGCAAACAAGTTGAGAAGCTTCACTGTGAGCCATGCAGACTTTCTGGCAGAATAATCTGGGTTGTTTTTTTCCCCAAGGGAATATACCCCAAAGAGAAGACACAGAAATTTCTTGGGAATGTAAGTTAATAAGATATACCCATTTTGAATCTATCAACAGCCCTGGGTCACTAAAACACTACCCGCCCCCCATACACACACACAGCTTTCTCAAGCAAATACAAAACTCAGAATATAATTTTATTCATTGAAGTAAAAGCCATAAAGAAAACAAGTCCAATATGAGAATCTTATATGTATAGCTGATTCACTTTGTTATAAAGCAGATACTAACACACCATTGTAAAGCAATTATACTCCAATAAAGATGTTAAGAAAAAAAGAGAGATGATAACAGAAAAGAAAAAAAAATATATATATATATATAACAGAGCTCAGGAGAAAAACCAAACCTATGTTAAAAATAAAATCCAAATTTGAAGCAGTAAGAAGAGAATGCATACTTCCAAAATCTGTTACTGGAATGGAGAATTGGTTTGAGAAAATAATACAGAACACAAAGTAGAAAGACACAGAAAAAGGCAAAAAGAAAGTAAAATATGGAGATCAGACAATGAAGCCCACAAGTGTGGATAATTAAGTGTCTAAAGAGAGAAACAAAACTCAAAGACATAATAAAAAAGTTTCCTGAAGTGAAGAAAACTTGAATATGTATATCAAAAGACATATCCTGATGAGGTTATTGACTTTCAAGGCTAAAAATATACGTGTGTGTGTGTGCACGCGCCCGCGTGTGTGTGATCACAGCAAAACAAAAGAAAAAATAGCAGTCATCTCAAAAAGAAAAAATATGCAGTTGGTCTTAGTCTTTACACAGAAGTCAATGCTAAAAGAGAGAGGAATGGTATTCAGACTTGGACTTTCAGAGGAGAAATGAGAACTGAGAATTTTATATCAAATCAAAAAAACATTTTCAAACGTGCAAGAATTCAGGGAACTTAGTACCCATTAACGCTTCTTGAAAAATTACTTGATGACAAACTCTAGCCAGCCAAGGTATGAATCAATATAAAAGACTCCAAATGAGGAAACTATGATATGAAAAGTGAATACTGAATCTATTCAGATCAGTAGTTCTCAGCCTTGGCTACATATTAGAATCACCTAGGAATTTTGAAAAAAGACTTTTTACTAAGCTCTCTCCAGACCAATTAAATTCAGAATCTCTCAGATGGGGTCTCAGAATCCATATTTTTTAACACATCCTCAGTTGAAAATATTATACAGATATGGTTGAAAACCACTGATTCAGACATAAAAATAAAGGCTAAGCAACATGAGAGTTATGGTTACAGAAGAGAAAGCAACTATTATAAATGCTGAAAATGTAAAAAATATATGTAACAAAGGAAAATCAGTCAGAGGGAGAAGAGGAAATTAAAAAACCAATTTTCTCATGATTATTATTATTTCATAATGGAGAACAAAAATTGACTTGATAATTTAGAAAAATTAATGACAGATTTCAAAGTTTTCATTTTGTAAATAATTTCTGGATACTTTATAGAGAACAACTCATCATTAATGTATTATAGTTCACTAGCAGTCCATAAAAAATCAAATAATAAACTGTAAGGTCCCATAGGATAGAATAAGTCAATTCTTCAGATGGAACAACTGTAGAGTTTAAAACTAGGAAAAGAGAAATGATAAGAAAAATAAGCCTGTGCATTTATATGACTATAATTGATCAGAGAGTGGGGAAAGGAAACTCTTACATACTATTAGTGCAAGTGTAAATTGGTTGAAACTTTCTGAAGAAAAATTTAGCATTATATATCATTATTTGAAATGCCCATATCCCAATCCCAGAAATCCCACTTCGAAGAATTTATCCTAAGAAATGCATTGACAAAATACAATGATATATATACAGAATTGTGTAATGCAGCCTTATTCAAAATTAGAAAACAATAACAACCTAAAGTTCCATAATGAGGAATTGCTTCAGTGTATTACAGTAAATTCATACCATGGAATGCTTTGCTGTTGTTAAAAATAATCAAGCAATATTTACCCTAAATTATCAAATTTTAAATTTAGAGGAGTTGCATTTTATGCATGTAAATTATACCTCAATAAAGCTGATTTTTTAAGTGACTGAGATAGATCTTTAGGTAATAACACAGAATGATGCTCATGATATTTTGCTAAGGGGAAAAATCAGGTCATAGACCAGTATGTATACTGTGATCCCATGCATGTATGTGGGTTTTTTATGCATTTGTTTATGTGTTGATAAGAATAAGAGTTCTTACACATAGAAAAGATCTAGAAAGTGTCACCAAATAATCATCAGAGGTAACTTCTGAAAAATAAAAATAGAGTCAATTGGAAAAGATCTTGGTATCAACTAACTCATTTTTGCTCTCAGTTCCAGTATCTCACCCCGTCCTCACCCTGAGGGCTCCCGGGGCCCAGGCTGTGGTGGGGGACATGATGGAGCTTCACTGTGAGGCCCAGAGAGGCTCTCCCCCGATCTGGTACCACTTTTATCATGAGGATGTCAGCCTGGAGAGCAGCTCAAGCTCCTTTGGAAGGGGAGCTTCCTTCAACCTCCTTCTCACAGCAGAGCATTCTGGGAACTATTTCTGTGAGGCCAACAATGGCCAGGGGTTCCAGCGCAGTAACACAGTGTCACTCACTGTCAGAGGTAAGTGGACCCAACTACAGCACAGCCAGGGACAGACCATCTCCCCCACCTTCACCTGTAGCCAAGATTGGAGGTACCCCAGGGCCATTTGCTGTGTGACATCATTGCTACACAGCCTCCAACTGAGAGTTCTGTATTCTACATTTTCAGGAACTCGCACCTTCCCTTTGCTTGCTTTGCCTCTCTTGGTAGCAGCAGTGCAAGGCATTGTGACTAAAAGTTTCCTAACGTACGAATAAAGGCTTTTAAAACACAAATTGCATCCTGGCCAACAATGATCAGCAAGAAAGGAAATTATAAAGTTCAACATGTCTCACCTCAGAAGAGATTTAGTTGGAGTTTCCTTTGTCAGTCAATCAATAAAAAGGCCAACTCATCCTTTCACTGGCTCATGAATTTCTCTCTAGCTTCTCCTGACCCTGTCCCAGAGCAACTCAGACCTCCAGCCAGAACTCCTGCTAAAAGACCTTTCAACATCACTCTCCTGACATCTTACCTCTCATTCAGCTATAGCACTCTCTCTCCTACCTGGCCTCTCATGGGCTGACCTCCTAGTCATGCCCACTTTCAGTGCAGGCTTGGCACCTCACTCATAGTCTTCCTCTCTACCCTACACTCTGTCATCATTCCATAACTCGTCCACATGGATGACCCACTCGACACCATGGCTTGTCATTCTTTCCGCCACCCACTGACACGTACGTACACTACTCCAATCACATGACCTCCTCCTAGCCCTCTACTTGTTTCTTCAAATCCTCCAATCACTAGGGGCAGGACAGGAATAAAGGCGCAGATGTAGAGAATGGACTTGAGGACTCGGGGATTGGGAAGGGTAAGCTGGGATGAAGTGAGAGAGTGGCATGGACATATATACACTACCAAATGTAAAATAGATAGCTAGTGGGAAGCAGCCACATAGCATAGGGAGATCAGCTCGGTACTTTGTGGCCACCTAGAGGGGTGGGATAGGGAGGGAGAGAGGGAGACGCAAGAGGGAGGAGATACGGAGATATATGTATATGCACAGCTGATTCACTTTGTTATAAAGCAGAAACTAACGCACCATTGTAAAGCAATTATACTCCAATAAAGATGTTTAAAAAAAATAAAAGAATACAGGAATTAAAAAAAGTAAAATCCTCCAACCATTATTTTTCTCAGACCTCAACAGAACCCCCAGTTCATTAACACCTTTACTTCCTCCCAGACGATCACACCCTCGACTCCCACCACCATTTGAGTGTTTGTCTCTGTATCCATCCAGTAACTCATCCCTCCTCTTCCTAAGGTATAGAAGACTGCTTCCTATGAAAGGTGAACATCTCCATCTCACCTCTAGAGTCCATCCTTCCTTGCATTCTCAGACACTTTGAACAACTTTCTCTCCTGCTTTATAGGACCCTTCCCATTGACATTTAACATGCTATGTCTCTCCCATGTCTAAGAAAAAACCCTAACTTGGTCCCACTTATGTCTCCAGCCACTGCTCTATTATGGCTAAACTTCCAGTAAAGAGTCAGTTGCACAGATTGTCTCCATTTCCTCCTTACCTTCTTGGATTTAACACTTGGTCTCTTCCGACCTTTATATAAAAAATGATTCTCACAAAGGTCACAGATGACTCCCATGGCTTTAGATGCAATGGCCATTTTCCAATCTTCACCTTACTTGGTCTCTCAGAAATAGTATTTCTTTCTTCTTGAAACCCTCCCTTCCTTGGCTTCAATGACTTCACCTTCTCCTGGATCTCCTTTCTCTGCCACTCCTTCTCAGTTCCCTTTACTAGCTCCTCCTTTTATAGACAAACTTTAAAAGCATTGGTGTGTCCCAGAGCTTTGTCCTGCATGTACCCTCTTCTCTTACATATGTTCTTTCTCTGGATAATCCTGGGGGTGTCATCTATAAATGATTCTTAAACTTTTATCTCCAGAAGAGACCTCCTACCTGAGCACCTGCCTATGCCATATCTCTTAAAGGCTCATGAACTTGAACATCTCTAAAACTGAACTCATGGAACTCCCCCCATATCTGGTCCTCCTCCAAGTGTCCCTAGCTCTGTGAAAGACACATCCATTCACCCATATATACAAGGCAAAATCCCAGGAGTCTTCCTTGCCATTTCTCTCCCTTGGTCTCCATAGCCAGTTAATCATTGACTCCTATTGATTTTATTTCCAAAACAGTCCTTGGATCTTTTCTTTCTATCTTTACTGCCACTATCATAGTCAAATCTACCACCATTTCAATCACTGCAACGCCACCACTCCACCCCTAATAACCTCTCCATTCCATTTCTGTCCCATTACAATCCATTTTGCACACTGAGATCAAAATTGTCTTTAAAAAAGACAGGTTTGATCATCTCATGCCCCTGTATAGAGACACTTACAGGTTTCCCATTGCTCTGTGAAGAAGGATCAAAATCCGTACCATGGCTTGTGAAGCTCTGCCTAGCTCTCCAGCCTCCTATTTCATGGCACTCTTCAAACCCTTCTCTTACTGCTGCTGTCACCTCGTTTCAACAGCTCAAAAGCTCCAACCTTCTTCCCAGCTCAGGGCCTTTGCGCACACTGTTTGCCTGCCTGTGCAGTCTTCACTCCCTTCCTCACCTGGTTAATTCAGATGTCACTTTGTGAGGAAGCATTACCTGACTAACCCATACTAGATCAGGCCCCATTATTATACATTTCACAGCATCCTATTCTTTACTGTGTATCAATTATAAATGTTTTAATTATGTATTTGTATTTCTATTTAATTGCTCTCTATCATCTCAACTAGATTGCAGGCTTCATGAGGGCAGGAACTGTGTCTTTCTCACTATTGAATCCCCAGCATATTGTGTAGTTCCTGAGACTTTTAAACTGCTCACTTAATTTTTGATGAATGAATATAAAAATGAGCCAATAACTTGATCAATATTTATTCTCTTTTGGGTCTTATTTTTGATGCGGCCAAGGCTCGGTTACATCTCTGGCTATGTAAGCAGCAGTCTCCCCTGTTTCTCATTTTCTATTGAACTGATTTCTCCTTTTCTCCAATTGTCTTCTGACTTCTCAGATACTTGGGTTTCAATTTAATCTCTGTTTTCAGATTCCCCAAACACTTTTGCGATTGTATATCGAAGTATTCCAGACTATATATAACACTACACAAATGATTTGTTTCTTCAGATATGAAGAAATTATAGCTGAGTTCTGAGTGATGTCACAAGGTCATTAAAAACAGAAAAACATTCTCCTGTTTGAAATGTCTTTTCTGTGGAAGAACAAATTTAAACAGCATGAACTGATGGTTAACTATCTTTCTCCCTTCAGTTCCAGTGTCTCAGCCTGTCCTCACCCTCAGGGCTCCAAGGGCCCAGGCTGTGGTAGGGGACATGATGGAGCTTCACTGTGAGGCCCAGAGAGGCTCTCCCCCCATCTGGTACCACTTTTATCATGAGGATGTCAGCCTGGGGAGAAGCTCAAGCCCCTCTGGAAGGGGAGCTTCCTTCAACCTCCTTCTCACAGCAGAGCATTCTGGGAACTATTTCTGTGAGGCCAACAATGGCCAGGGGTTCCAGCGCAGTAACACAGTGTCACTCACTGTCAGAGGTAAGTGGACCCAACTACAGCACAGCCAGGGACAGACCATCTCCCCCACCTTCACCTGTAGCCAAGATTGGAGGTACCCCAGGGCCATTTGCTGTGTGACATCATTGCTACACAGCCTCCAACTGAGAGTTCTGTATTCTACATTTTCAGGAACTCGCACCTTCCCTTTGCTTGCTTTGCCTCTCTTGGTAGCAGCAGTGCAAGGCATTGTGACTAAAAGTTTCCTAACGTACGAATAAAGGCTTTTAAAATACAAATTGCATCCTGGCCAACAATGATCAGCAAGAAAGGAAATTATAAAGTTCAACATGTCTCACCTCAGAAGAGATTTAGTTGGGGTTTCCTTTGTCAGTCAATCAATAAAAAGGCCAACTCATCCTTTCACTGGCTCATGAATTTCTCTCTAGCTTCTCCTGACCCTGTCCCAGAGCAACTCAGACCTCCAGCCAGAACTCCTGCTAAAAGACCTTTCAACATCACTCTCCTGACATCTTACCTCTCATTCAGCTATAGCACTCTCTCTCCTACCTGGCCTCTCATGGGCTGACCTCCTAGTCATGCCCACTTTCAGTGCAGGCTTGGCACCTCACTCATAGTCTTCCTCTCTACCCTACACTCTGTCATCGTTCCATAACTCGTCCACATGGATGACCCACTCGACACCATGGCTTGTCATTCTTTCCGCCACCCACTGACACGTACGTACACTACTCCAATCACATGACCTCCTCCTAGCCCTCTACTTGTTTCTTCAAATCCTCCAATCACTAGGGGCAGGACAGGAATAAAGACGCAGATGTAGAGAATGGACTTGAGGACACGGGGATTGGGAAGGGCAAGCTGGGATGAAGTGAGAGAGTGGCATGGACATATATACACTACCAAATGTAAAATAGATAGCTAGTGGGAAGCAGCCACATAGCACAGGGAGATCAGCTCGGTACTTTGTGGCCACCTAGAGGGGTGGGATAGGGAGGGAGAGAGGGAGACGCAAGAGGGAGGAGATACGGAGATATATGTATATGCACAGCTGATTCACTTTGTTATAAAGCAGAAACTAACGCACCATTGTAAAGCAATTATACTCCAATAAAGATGTTTAAAAAAAATAAAAGAATACAGGAATTAAAAAAAGTAAAATCCTCCAATCATTATTTTTCTCAGACCTCAACAGAACCCCCAGTTCATTAACACCTTTACTTCCTCCCAGACAATCACACCCTCGACTCCCACCACCATTTGAGTGTTTGTCTCTGTATCCATCCAGTAACTCATCCCTCCTCTTCCTAAGGTATAGAAGACTGCTTCCTATGAAAGGTGAACATCTCCATCTCACCTCTAGAGTCCATCCTTCCTTGCATTCTCAGACACTTTGAACAACTTTCTCTCCTGCTTTATAGGACCCTTCCCATTGACATTTAACATGCTATGTCTCTCCCATGTCTAAGAAAAAACCCTAACTTGGTCCCACTTATGTCTCCAGCCACTGCTCTATTATGGCTAAACTTCCAGTAAAGAGTCAGTTGCACAGATTGTCTCCATTTCCTCCTTACCTTCTTGGATTTAACACTTGGTCTCTTCCGACCTTTATATAAAAAATGATTCTCACAAAGGTCACAGATGACCCCCATGGCTTTAGATGCAATGGCCATTTTCCAATCCTCACCTTACTTGGTCTCTCAGAAATAGTATTTCTTTCTTCTTGAAACCCTCCCTTCCTTGGCTTCAATGACTTCACCTTCTCCTGGATCTCCTTTCTCTGCCACTCCTTCTCAGTTCCCTTTACTAGCTCCTCCTTTTATAGACAAACTTTAAAAGCATTGGTGTGTCCCAGAGCTTTGTCCTGCATGTACCCTCTTCTCTTACATATGTTCTTTCTCTGGATAATCCTGGGGGTGTCATCTATAAATGATTCTTAAACTTTTATCTCCAGAAGAGACCTCCTACCTGAGCACCTGCCTATGCCATATCTCTTAAAGACTCATGAACTTGAACATCTCTAAAACTGAACTCATGGAACTCCCCCCATATCTGGTCCTCCTCCAAGTGTCCCTAGCTCTGTGAAAGACACATCCATTCACCCATATATACAAGGCAAAATCCCAGGAGTCTTCCTTGCCATTTCTCTCCCTTGGTCTCCATAGCCAGTTAATCATTGACTCCTATTGATTTTATTTCCAAAACAGTCCTTGGATCTTTTCTTTCTATCTTTACTGCCACTATCATAGTCAAATCTACCACCATTTCAATCACTGCAACGCCACCACTCCACCCCTAATAACCTCTCCATTCCATTTCTGTCCCATTACAATCCATTTTGCACACTGAGATCAAAATTGTCTTTAAAAAAGACAGGTTTGATCATCTCATGCCCCTGTATAGAGACACTTACAGGTTTCCCATTGCTCTGTGAAGAAGGATCAAAATCCGTACCATGGCTTGTGAAGCTCTGCCTAGCTCTCCAGCCTCCTATTTCATGGCACTCTTCAAACCCTTCTCTTACTGCTGCTGTCACCTCGTTTCAACAGCTCAAAAGCTCCAACCTTCTTCCCAGCTCAGGGCCTTTGCGCACACTGTTTGCCTGCCTGTGCAGTCTTCACTCCCTTCCTCACCTGGTTAATTCAGATGTCACTTTGTGAGGAAGCATTACCTGACTAACCCATACTAGATCAGGCCCCATTATTATACATTTCACAGCATCCTATTCTTTACTGTGTATCAATTATAAATGTTTTAATTATGTATTTGTATTTCTATTTAATTGCCCTCTATCATCTCAACTGGATTGCAGGCTTCATGAGGGCAGGAACTGTGTCTTTCTCACTATTGAATCCCCAGCATATTGTGTAGTTCCTGAGACTTCTAAACTGCTCACTTAATTTTTGATGAATGAATAAATATAAAAATGAGCCAATAACTTGATCAATATTTATTCTCTTTTGGGTCTTATTTTTGATGCGGCCAAGGCTCGGTTACATCTCTGGCTATGTAAGCAGCAGTCTCCCCTGTTTCTCATTTTCTATTGAACTGATTTCTCCTTTTCTCCAATTGTCTTCTGACTTCTCAGATACTTGGGTTTCAATTTAATCTCTGTTTTCAGATTCCCCAAACACTTTTGCGATTGTATATCGAAGTATTCCAGACTATATATAACACTACACAAATGATTTGTTTCTTCAGATATGAAGAAATTATAGCTGAGTTCTGAGTGACGTCACAAGGTCATTAAAAACAGAAAAACATTCTCCTGCTTGAAATGTCTTTTCTATGGAAGAACAAATTTAAACAGCATGAACTGATGGTTAACTATCTTTCTCCCTTCAGTTCCAGTGTCTCAGCCTGTCCTCACCCTCAGGGCTCCAAGGGCCCAGGCTGTGGTAGGGGACATGATGGAGCTTCACTGTGAGGCCCAGAGAGGCTCTCCCCCCATCTGGTACCAGTTTTATCATGAGGATGTCAGCCTGGGGAGAAGCTCAAGCCCCTCTGGAAGGGGAGCTTCCTTCAACCTCCTTCTCACAGCAGAGCATTCTGGGAACTATTTCTGTGAGGCCAACAATGGCCAGGGGTTCCAGCGCAGTAACACAGTGTCACTCACTGTCAGAGGTAAGTGGACCCAACTACAGCACAGCCAGGGACAGACCATCTCCCCCACCTTCACCTGTAGCCAAGATTGGAGGTACCCCAGGGCCATTTGCTGTGTGACATCATTGCTACACAGCCTCCAACTGAGAGTTCTGTATTCTACATTTTCAGGAACTCGCACCTTCCCTTTGCTTGCTTTGCCTCTCTTGGTAGCAGCAGTGCAAGGCATTGTGACTAAAAGTTTCCTAACGTACGAATAAAGGCTTTTAAAACACAAATTGCATCCTGGCCAACAATGATCAGCAAGAAAGGAAATTATAAAGTTCAACATGTCTCACCTCAGAAGAGATTTAGTTGGGGTTTCCTTTGTCAGTCAATCAATAAAAAGGCCAACTCATCCTTTCACTGGCTCATGAATTTCTCTCTAGCTTCTCCTGACCCTGTCCCAGAGCAACTCAGACCTCCAGCCAGAACTCCTGCTAAAAGACCTTTCAACATCACTCTCCTGACATCTTACCTCTCATTCAGCTATAGCACTCTCTCTCCTACCTGGCCTCTCATGGGCTGACCTCCTAGTCATGCCCACTTTCAGTGCAGGCTTGGCACCTCACTCATAGTCTTCCTCTCTACCCTACACTCTGTCATCGTTCCATAACTCGTCCACATGGATGACCCACTCGACACCATGGCTTGTCATTCTTTCCGCCACCCACTGACACGTACGTACACTACTCCAATCACATGACCTCCTCCTAGCCCTCTACTTGTTTCTTCAAATCCTCCAATCACTAGGGGCAGGACAGGAATAAAGACGCAGATGTAGAGAATGGACTTGAGGACACGGGGATTGGGAAGGGTAAGCTGGGATGAAGTGAGAGAGTGGCATGGACATATATACACTACCAAATGTAAAATAGATAGCTAGTGGGAAGCAGCCACATAGCACAGGGAGATCAGCTCGGTACTTTGTGGCCACCTAGAGGGGTGGGATAGGGAGGGAGAGAGGGAGACGCAAGAGGGAGGAGATACGGAGATATATGTATATGCACAGCTGATTCACTTTGTTATAAAGCAGAAACTAACGCACCATTGTAAAGCAATTATACTCCAATAAAGATGTTTAAAAAAAATAAAAGAATACAGGAATTTAAAAAAGTAAAATCCTCCAACCATTATTTTTCTCAGACCTCAACAGAACCCCCAGTTCATTAACACCTTTACTTCCTCCCAGACGATCACACCCTCGACTCCCACCACCATTTGAGTGTTTGTCTCTGTATCCATCCAGTAACTCATCCCTCCTCTTCCTAAGGTATAGAAGACTGCTTCCTATGAAAGGTGAACATCTCCATCTCACCTCTAGAGTCCATCCTTCCTTGCATTCTCAGACACTTTGAACAACTTTCTCTCCTGCTTTATAGGACCCTTCCCATTGACATTTAACATGCTATGTCTCTCCCATGTCTAAGAAAAAACCCTAACTTGGTCCCACTTATGTCTCCAGCCACTGCTCTATTATGGCTAAACTTCCAGTAAAGAGTCAGTTGCACAGATTGTCTCCATTTCCTCCTTACCTTCTTGGATTTAACACTTGGTCTCTTCCGACCTTTATATAAAAAATGATTCTCACAAAGGTCACAGATGACCCCCATGGCTTTAGATGCAATGGCCATTTTCCAATCCTCACCTTACTTGGTCTCTCAGAAATAGTATTTCTTTCTTCTTGAAACCCTCCCTTCCTTGGCTTCAATGACTTCACCTTCTCCTGGATCTCCTTTCTCTGCCACTCCTTCTCAGTTCCCTTTACTAGCTCCTCCTTTTATAGACAAACTTTAAAAGCATTGGTGTGTCCCAGAGCTTTGTCCTGCGTGTACCCTCTTCTCTTACATATGTTCTTTCTCTGGATAATCCTGGGGGTGTCATCTATAAATGATTCTTAAACTTTTATCTCCAGAAGAGACCTCCTACCTGAGCACCTGCCTATGCCATATCTCTTAAAGGCTCATGAACTTGAACATCTCTAAAACTGAACTCATGGAACTCCCCCCATATCTGGTCCTCCTCCAAGTGTCCCTAGCTCTGTGAAAGACACATCCATTCACCCATATATACAAGGCAAAATCCCAGGAGTCTTCCTTGCCATTTCTCTCCCTTGGTCTCCATAGCCAGTTAATCATTGACTCCTATTGATTTTATTTCCAAAATAGTCCTTGGATCTTTTCTTTCTATCTTTACTGCCACTATCATAGTCAAATCTACCACCATTTCAATTACTGCAACGCCACCACTCCACCCCTAATAACCTCTCCATTCCATTTCTGTCCCATTACAATCCATTTTGCACACTGAGATCAAAATTGTCTTTAAAAAAGACAGGTTTGATCATCTCATGCCCCTGTATAGAGACACTTACAGGTTTCCCATTGCTCTGTGAAGAAGGATCAAAATCCGTACCATGGCTTGTGAAGCTCTGCCTAGCTCTCCAGCCTCCTATTTCATGGCACTCTTCAAACCCTTCTCTTACTGCTGCTGTCACCTCGTTTCAACAGCTCAAAAGCTCCAACCTTCTTCCCAGCTCAGGGCCTTTGCGCACACTGTTTGCCTGCCTGTGCAGTCTTCACTCCCTTCCTCACCTGGTTAATTCAGATGTCACTTTGTGAGGAAGCATTACCTGACTAACCCATACTAGATCAGGCCCCATTATTATACATTTCACAGCATCTTATTCTTTACTGTGTATCAATTATAAATGTTTTAATTATGTATTTGTATTTCTATTTAATTGCTCTCTATCATCTCAACTAGATTGCAGGCTTCATGAGGGCAGGAACTGTGTCTTTCTCACTATTGAATCCCCAGCATATTGTGTAGTTCCTGAGACTTTTAAACTGCTCACTTAATTTTTGATGAATGAATAAATATAAAAATGAGCCAATAACTTGATCAATATTTATTCTCTTTTGGGTCTTATTTTTGATGCGGCCAAGGCTCGGTTACATCTCTGGCTATGTAAGCAGCAGTCTCCCCTGTTTCTCATTTTCTATTGAACTGATTTCTCCTTTTCTCCAATTGTCTTCTGACTTCTCAGATACTTGGGTTTCAATTTAATCTCTGTTTTCAGATTCCCCAAACACTTTTGCGATTGTATATCGAAGTATTCCAGACTATATATAACACTACACAAATGATTTGTTTCTTCAGATATGAAGAAATTATAGCTGAGTTCTGAGTGATGTCACAAGGTCATTAAAAACAGAAAAACATTCTCCTGTTTGAAATGTCTTTTCTATGGAAGAACAAATTTAAACAGCATGAACTGATGGTTAACTATCTTTCTCCCTTCAGTTCCAGTGTCTCAGCCTGTCCTCACCCTCAGGGCTTCCAGGGCCCAGGCTGTGGTGGGGGACATGTTAGAGCTTCACTGTGAGGCCCAGAGAGGCTCTCCCCCGATCCTGTACCAGTTTTATCACAAGGATGTCGCCGTGGGAAACAGCTCAGCTACCTTGGGAGGAGGAGCATCCTTCAACCTCTCTCTGACCACGAAACATTCTGGAAACTACTCCTGTAAGGCCGGCAATGGCCTGGGGGTTCAGCAGAGTGAGGTGATGCTACTCAGTGTCATAGGTGAGTTGGTCCTGCCCACAGACAGCACAACCAGGGACTGACCGCTTTCTCTCCCCGGCAGCAGAAATGGAGCTCCAGCACTCCTGTTTGCTGGTGTGACAACCCAGCATATTTCCTGCACATAGAATTTCCAATTGAAAGTCTGGGATCCTTCCTGTGGCTGTGCTTTCAGGAACCTGGACCTTCCCAGCAGCACAGTTCAAGAAGTCTTCTTGAATGCGATCAAAACTCCTCACTAACAATGCAAAGAGGGTTTTTAGAACCAAGACTATATTTTCATCTGCAATTATGATACAAAAGGGAAAATAACGAATTCTAGGTATAGGTTTCGTTGCCCCAAAAAAGGTTGGGTCATTCTTTGTCCTGGTTTTTCTCTCTTTGACTTCCAACAAACTTCTACTCTTGATCTTCTTTCACTACCAGGGATATAAACATGCCTCACATTTCCATATTAAAAATTCTATATTAATATTAGCTAGGTACATAGCTTTTAAGGGTATACAATCACAACCAATCCAAGTTAGTTTACAAAGTGATTCTTAAAGCAGTGGGGACACAGAGGTGAAAGCAGGATGACATGGAATGAAAATGGTCACCCGTTAATCAAATTCTTTCATTCTCTAAGCTGTCTGACATCTTGCCATTAGGTATAAAGACCAAAGGAAAACTGCTTCTTGTCATCTCTGAATCTGCTTTGTGATGATCCCCTACAGGCCAATCTTATGATAGAGCAAAAGTATGCTAAGGGCTGTTGAGATGAATGTTCTAGTGCTGGTTCTGAAGATACTAGCTCTATGAACTTGGCCAAGCATATTTCCCTATATTGACCTCAATTTCCTCATTCACAAAGTGAGAAAATTGAACTAGATGAATATCAGGGTCATCCTCAACCCTAGAATCCTATTATTTTGGTGCACAGGGAATATGGTGTATGTCAAACTCAAAGGTTCCTGGAAGGAGACATGCTAAAGGAGGAGCTGGGAGTCACTGCTCCTGGGATACAACCCAGAGAAACACGAGACCATGAAATAACATGCAAATGCTTTCTGAAGTACATAAAGCAAAATACAGGCTGATACTCTTAGTCTCCCTTGGCTGGGTCCCTGAGTATCATAAGAAATACAGACAAAATCACATGAGCAGGTTGATTTAGGCATACCAGCCCAGGAGCCAGCATCCCATCAAGGTGGCTGGGGCAGCCATCTCTTTGGCATCTAGCAGGCTACCTGATTGCAGATTTGATTTTTTTCCATTCAACTAGTCCATTCTTCTTCCCCCAGTGGTAGGCAGCACCTGCTTCAGCCAATTTTCCTCTAAGGTTCACAGGGACTCTTACCGCATGGTTTACACACTCACCTTTTAGATCCACCACACAGGCATGTACTTCTGACCAAGTGCCACTCCCTCCCTCTTCACAACACAGTGGACCAGCACATCATACCCCTCACACTCTGTATTCGTGATTTTATACACATCCTCATTCCTTTGTTTCTATGATCCCTGGTGCAAATGTCTATTATTTATGCTGGTGCTATCACACCTAAAGGACTTCTTGCTAGATGATTGTGTCTGAGTCCTAGAACTAGGACACATCATGGAGAACTACAAGAAAAAGGAATACTTATTATCATTGTCACTACCATCATCATCACCATCATAAATACTTACTGAGCCCTTGTATGTGCCAGGCCCTGTGCTTTGTACTTGACATGCAATATCTCATTTAATCTTTAAAATAAACCACTTAGGTTAAAAATGAGATCATTTTTATCCTCAGTTTGCAGGAGAGGAAACTGAAGCTTAGAGAGGTGAAGTAACCAGCTTAGAGACACAGCTAGCAAAGGTAAAGCCAGGTTGAAAAATGAGCCTATCCAACTCAATGTAAATCTACATTATAATATCTCTCATCCTTTGTGGCCAGGTTTAACACAACTTTTTAATAATTTATTATTCTGGAAGAATACATAAACTTTCACGATAAAAAGTCAAATGGAACAAAAGGGTACTTTCAGGTATATTTTTCTAGAAATATTAAAATATATTATAAACATAAAGGCATAGAATTTTTTACAAGTACAATCATATTACACATATAGTTATGCCACTTGCATTTTTTACTTGATATATCTTGGATATCTTTCATGTTTTATTAACAAGTCAACTAGGTTGTCTCCAGTTTTTAGCATTTATAAAAATTCTACAATAGAAATCTTTGTGCAAATATATTTGCAAATACTTTTTTAAATAGAAGTATAGTTACAATAGTATAGTTACAATGTGTACAGCAAAGCGATTCAGTTTCATACACGTACATATATATATAAATATATATTCATTATCAGATTCTTTCCATTGTAGGTTATTACAAGATATTGAGTATAGTTCCCTGTGCTACACAGTAGGCCCTTGCTGGTTATCTATTTTATATATAGTAGGGTATACATGTTAATCCCAAACTCCAAATTTATCTCATCGCTGCCTGCTAGCCCCCTTGGTAACCATAATTTTGTTTTCTATGTCTGTGAGTCTATTTCTGTTTTATAAATAAGTTCATTTGCATCATTTTTTTAGTGATAAGTGATATCATATGATATTTGTCTTTCTCTGTCTGACTTCACTCAGTATGGCAATCTCTAAGTCCATCCATGTTGCTGCAATGGCATTATTTCATTCTTTTTTATGGCTGAGTAATAGTCCATCGTATGTATATATACCACATGTTCTTTATCCATTCATCTAATGATGACATTTAGGTTACTGCCATGTCTTGGCTATTGTAAATATTGCTGCTATAAACATTGGGGTGCATATATCTTTTTGAACTAGCATTTGCCCAAGAGTGGAATTGCAGGATCATATGGTAACTCTATTTTTACTTTTTTGAGGAATTTCCATACTATTCTCCATAGTGGCTGCACCAATTTACATTCCCACCAACAGTGTAGGAGGGCTCCCTTTTCTCCACAGGCTCTCCAGCAATGTTTCTTGACTTTTTTTTTTTAACGTCTTTAGTGGACTGTAATTGCTTTACAATGGTGTGTTAGTTTCTGCTTTATAACAAAGTGAATCAGCTATACATATACATATATCTCCCTATCTCCTTCCTCTTGCGTCTCCCTCCAACCATCCCTATCCCACCCTTCTAGGTGGTCACAAAGCACCGAGGTGATCTCCTTGTGCTATGCAGCTGCTTTCCACTAGCTATCTATTTTACATTTGGTAGTACATATAAGTCCATGCCACTCTCTCACTTCGTCCCAGCTTACCCTTCCCCACCCCCGTGTCCTCAAGTGCATTCTCTACATCTGCATCTTTATTCCTGTCCTGCTCCTAGGTTCTTCATAGCCTTTTTATTTTTTTTAGGTTCCATATATATGTGTTAGCATACGGTATTTGTTTTTTTCTTTCTGACTTACTTCACTCCGTATGACAGACTCTAGGTCCATCCACCTCACTACAAATAACTCAATTTTGTTTCTTTTTATGGCTGAGAAATATTCCATTGTATATATGTGCCACATCTTTATCTCTTCATCTGTCGATGGACACTTAGGTTGCTTCCATGTCCTGGCTATTATAAATAGAGCTGCAATGAACATTGTGGTACATCACTCTTTTTGAATTAAGGTTTTCTCAGGGTATACGCCCAGTAGTGGGATGCTGGGCTGTATAGTAGTTCCATTTTTAGTTTTTTAAGGAACCTCCATACTGTTCTCCATAGTGGCTGTACCAATTTACATTCCCACCAACAGTGGAAGAGGGTTACCATTCCTCCACACCCTCTCCAGCATTTATTGTTTGTAGATGTTTTGATGATGGCCATTCTGACTGGTGTGAGGTGATACCTCATTGCAGTTTTGATTTGTTTTGCTCTAATGATTAGAGCATCCTTTCATGTCTTTGTTGGCAATCTGTATATCTTCTTTGGAGAAATGCCTATTTAGGTCTTCTGCCCATTTTTGGATTGGGCTTTGTTTGGTTTTTTTGATATTGAGTTGCATGAGCTGTTTGTAAATTTTGGGGATTAAGCCTTTGTCAGTTGCTTCATTTGCAAATATTTTCTCCCATTCTGAGGGTAGTCTTTTCGTCTTGTTTATGGTTTCCTTTGCTGTGCAAAAGCTTTTAAGTTTCACTAGGTCCCATTTGTTTATTTTTGTTTTTATTTCCATTACTCTAAGAGGTGGACCAAAAAAGATCTTGCTGTGATTTATGTCAAAGAGTGTTCTTCCTATGTTTTCCTCTAAGAGTTTTATAGTGTCTGGTCTTACATTAGGTCTCAAATCCATTTTGACTTTATTTTTGTGTATGGTGTTAAGGAGTGTTCTAATTTCATTCTTTTACATGTAGCTGTCCAGCTTCCTCAGCACCACTTATTGAAGAGGCTGTCTTTTCTCCATTGTATATCCTTGCCTCCTTTGGCATAGATTAGTGGACCATAGGTGTGTGGGTTTGCCTCTGGACTTTCTATGTTCTTCCATTGATCTATGTTTCTGTTTTTGTGCCAGTACCATATTTTCTTGATTACTGTAGCTTTGTAGTATAGTCTGAAGTTATGGAGTCTGATTCTGCCAGCTCTGTTTTTTTTTCCTCAAGACTGCTTTGGCTATTCAGGGTCTTTTTTGTCTCCATACAAATTTTAATATTTTTTGTTCTAGTTCCATAAAAAATGTCATTGGTAATTTGATAGGGATTGCATTAAATCTGTAGATTGCTTTGGGTAGTATAGTCGTTTTCACAATATTGATTCGACCAATCCAAGAACATGGTATATCTCTCTATCTGTTGGTATCATCTTTAATTTCTTTCATCAGTGTCTTATAGTTTTCTGCATACAGGCCTTTTGTCTCCCTATGTAGGTTTATTCCTAGGTATTTTATTCTTTTTGTTGTAATGGTAAATGGGAGTGTTTTCTTAATTTCTCTTTCAGATGTTTCATCATTAGTGTATAGGAATGCAAGAGATTTCTGTGCATTAATTTTGTATCCTGCAACTTTACCAAATTCATTGATTAGCTCTAGTAGCTTTCTGGTGGCATGTTTAGCATTCTCTATGTATAGTATCATGTCATCTGCAAACAGTGACAGTTTTACATCTTCTTTTCCAATTTGAATTCCTTTTATTTCTTTTTCTTCTCTGATTGCTGTGGCTAGGACTTCCAAAACTATGTTGAATAATAGTGGTAAGAGTGGGCATCCTTGTCTTGTTCCTGATCTTAGAGGAAATGCTTTCAGTTTATCACCATTAAGAATGATGTTTGCTGTGGGTTTGTCATATATGGCCTTTATTATGTTGAGGTACATTCCCTCTGTGCCCACTTTCTGGAGAGTTTTTATCATAAATTGGTGTTGAATTTTGTCAAAAGCTTTTTCTGCATCTATTGAGATGGTCATATGGTTTTAATTCTTCAAGTTGTTAATATGGTGTATCACATTGATTGATTTACGCATATTGAAGACTCCTTGCATCCCTGGGATAAATCCCACTTGATCATGGTGTATGATCCTTTTAATGTGTTGTTTCATTCTGTTTGCTAGTATTTTGTTAAGGATTTTTGCATCTATATGCATCAGTGGTATTGCTCTGTATTTTTCTTTTTTGGTACTATCTTTGTCTGGTTTTGGTTTCAGGGTGATGGTGGCCTCATAGAATGAGTTTGGGAGTGTTCCTTCCTCTGCAATATTTTGGAAGCGTTTGAGAAGGATGGGTGTTAGCTCTTCTCTAAATGTTTGATAGAATTCACCTGTGAAGCCATCTGGTCCTTGACTTTTGTTTGTTGGAAGATTTTTAATCACAGTTTCAATTTCATTACTTGTGACTAGCTTGTTCATATTTTCTATTTCCTCCTGGTTCAGTCTTGGAAGTTTATACCTTTCTAAGAATCTGTCCATTTCTTCCAGGTTGTTCATTTTATTGGCATAGAGTTGCTTGTAGTAATCTCTTAGGATGCTTTGTATTTCTGCGGTGTCTGTTGTAACCTCTCCTTTTTCACTTCTAATTTTATTGATTTGAGTCCTCTCCCTCTTTTTCTTGGTGAGCCTGTCTAATGGTTTATCAATTTTGTTTACCTTCTCAAAGAACCAGCTTTTAGTTTTATTGATCTTTGCAATTGTTTCCTTTGTTTCTATTTCATTTATTTCTGCTCTGATCTTTATGGTTTCTTTCCTTCTGCTAACTTTGGGTTTTGTTTTTCTTCTTTCTCCAGTTCCTTTAGGTGTTAGGTTAGATTGTTTATTTGAGATTTTTCTTGTTTCTTGAGGTAGCCTTGTATAACTATAAACTTCCCTCTTAGAACTGCTTTTGCTGCATCCCATAGGTTTTGGATCATCGTGTATTCATTCCCATTTGTCTCTAGGTATTTTTTAATTTCCTCTTGGATTTCTTCAGTGATCTCTTTGTTATTTAGTAATGTATTGTTTAGCCTCCATGTGTTTGTGTGGTTTTTTTGGGGTTTTTTTGGTTTTTTTATGTGTGTGTGTTTGTGTTTTTTAATGTTTTTTTCCCTGTAATTCATTTCTAATCTCATAGCATTGTGGTCAGAAAAGATGCCTGATATGATTTCAATTCTCTTAAATTTACTGAGGCTTGATTTGTGACCCAAGATGTGATCTATCCTGGAGAATGTTCCATGCACACTTGAGAATAAAGTGTAATTGGCTGTTTGGGGATGGAATGTCCTATAAATATCAATTAATTCTATCTAGTCTATTGTGTCATTTAACGCTTCTGTTTCCTTATTTATTTTCATTTTGGATGATCTGTCCATTGGTGTAAGTGGGGTGTTAAAGTCCCCCACTATTATTGTGTTACTGTCGATTTCCTATTTTAGAACTGTTAGCCATTGCCTTATGTATTGAGGTGCTCCTATGTTGGATGCATATATATTTATAATTGTTATATCTTCCTCTTCAATTGATCCCTTGCTCATTATGTAGTGCCTTTCCTTATCTCTTGTAACATTCTTTATTTAAAGTGTATTTTATCCAATATGATTATTGCTACTCCAGCTTTCTTTTGATTTCCAATTGCATGGAATATATTTTTCCATCCCCTCACTTTCAGTCTGTATGTGTGCCTAGGTCTGAATTGGGTCTCTTGTAGACAGCATATATACGGGTCTTGTTTTTGTATCCACTCAGTGAGCCTGTATCTTTTGGTTGGAGCATTTACTCCATTCACGTTTAAGGTAATTATTGATATGTATGTTCCTATGACCATTTTCTTAATTGTTTTGGGTTTGTTTTTGTAGGTCCTTTTCTTCTCTTGTGTTTCCCACTTAGAGAAGTTCCTTTAGCGTTTGTTTTAGAGCTGGTTTGGTGGTGTTGAATTCTCTTAGCTTTTGCTTGTCTGTAAAGCTTTTGATTTCTCCATCAAATCTGAATGAGATCCTTGCTGGGTAGAGTAATCTTGGTGGCAGGTTCTTCCCTTTCATCACTTTAAATATATCATGCCACTCCCTTCTGGCTTGTAGAGTTTCTGCTGAGAAATCAGCTGTTAACCTTATGGGAGTTCCCTTGTATGTTATTTGTCATTTTTCCCTTGCTGCTTTCAATAATTTTTCTTTGTCTTTAATTTTTGCCAATTTGATTACTGTGTGTCTTGGTGTGTTTCTCCTTGGGTTTATCCTGTATGGGACTCGCCGCGCTTCCTGGACTTGGGTGGCTATTTCCTTTCCCATGTTAGGGAAGTCTTCGAGTGTAATCTCCTCAAATATTTTCTCTGGTCCTTCCTCTCTCTCTTCTCCTTCTGGGACCGCTATAATGCAAATGTTGTTACATTTAATGTTGTCCCAGAGGTCTCGTAGGCTGTCTTCATTTCTTTTCATTCTTTTTTCTTTATTCTGTTCCGCAGCAGTGAATTCCTCCATTGTGTCTTTCAGGTCACTTATCCGTTTTTCTGCCTCAGTTATCCTGCTCTTGATTCCTTCTAGTGTAGTTTTCATTTCAATTATTGTACTGTTCATCTCTGTTTGTTTGTTCTTTAATTCTTCTAGGTCTTTTTTAAACATGTCTTGCATCTTCTCCATCTTTGCCTCCATTGTTTTTCCAAGGCCCTGAATCATCTTCACTATCATAATTCTGAATTCTTTTTCTGGAAGGTTGCCTATCTCCACTTCATTTAGTTGTTTTTCTGGGGCTTTAGCTTGTTCCTTCATCTGGTACATAGCCCTCTGCATTTTCATCTTGTCTGTCTTTCTGTGAATGTGGTCTTTGTTCCACAGGCTGCAGGATTGTAGTTCTTCTTGCTTCTGCTGTCTGCCCTCTCAAGAATGCAAGAGTTTTCTGTGCATTAATTTTGTATCCTGCTACTTTACCAAATTCATTGATTAGCTCTAGTAGTTTTTGGGTAGCATCTTTAGGATTCTCTGTGTGTAGTATCATGTCATCTGCAAACAGTGACAGCTTTACTTCTTATTTTCCGGTATGGATTCCTTTTATTTCTTTTTCTTCTCTGATTGCTGTGGCTAAAGCTTCCAAAACTATGTTGAATAAAAATGGTGAGAGAGGACCACCTTCTCTTATTCCTGATCTTAGTGGAAATGGTTTCAGTTTTTCACCATTGAGAATGACGTTGGCTGTGGGTTTGTCATATATGGCCTTTATTATGTTGAGGTAAGTTCCCTCTATGCCTACTTTCTGGAGGATTTTATCATAAATGGGTGTTGAGTTTGTCAAAAGCTCTTTCTGTATCTATTGAGACGATCATATGGTTTTTCTCCTTCACTTTGTTAATATGGTGTATCACATTGATTGATTTGTATATACTGAGGAATCCTTGCATTCCTGGGATAAAACCCACGTGAGCATATTGTATGATTCTTTCAATGTGCAGTTGGATTCTGTTTGCTAGTATTTTGTTGAGGATTTTTGCATCTATGTTCATCAGTGATATTGGCCTGTACTTTTCTTTCTTTGTGACTTCCTTGTCTGGTTTTGGTATCAGGGTGATGGTGGCCTCGTAGAATGAGTTTGGGAGTGTTCCTCCCTCTGCTATATTGTGGAAGAGTTTGAGAAGGATAGGTATTAGCTCTTCTCTAAGTGTTTGATAGAATTTGCCTGTGAAACCATCTGGTCCTGGGCTTTTGTTTTTAGGAAGATTTTTAATCACAGTCTCAATTTCAATTCTCATGATTGGTCTCTTTGTATTTTCTATTTCTTCCTGGTTCAGTCTTGGAAGGTTGTGCTTCTCTAAGAATTTGTCCATTTCTTTCAGGTTGTCCATTTTTTTGGCATATAGTTGCTTGTAGTAATCTCTCATGATCCTTTGTATTTCTGAAGTGTCAGTTGTTACTTTTCCTTTTTCATTTCTAATTCTATTGATTTGAGTCTTCTCCCTTTTTTTCTTGATGAGTCTGGCTAATGGTTTATCAATTTTGTTTATCTCCTCAAAGAACCAGCTTTAAGTTTTATTGATATTTGCTATTGTTTCCTTCATTTCTTTTTCATTTATTTCTGATCTGATATTTATGATTTCTTTCTCTCTGCTAACTTTGTGAGGGGTTTTTGTTGTTGTTCTTCTTCTATCTCTAATTGCTTTAGGTGTAAGGTTAGGTTGTTTATTTGAGATGTTTCTTGTTTCTTGAGGTAGGATTGTACTGCTGTAAACTTACGTCTTAGAACTGCTTTTGCTGTATCCCATAGATTTTGGGTCGTCATGTTTTCATTGTCATTTGTTTCTAGGTATTTTTAAATTTCCTCTTGGATTTCTTCAGCGATCTCTTGGTTATTTAGTAGTGTATTGTTTATCCTCCATGTGTTTGTGTTTTTTACAGATTTTTACCTGTAATTAATATCTAGACTCAGCGTTGTGGTCGGAAAAGTTACTTGATGCAATTTCAATTACCTTAAATTTACCAAAGCTTGATTTGTGACCCAGGATATGATCTATCATGGAGAGTGTTCCATGAGCACTTGAGAAGAAAGGGTATGCTGTTGTTTTTGGGTGGAATGTCCTATAAATATCAATTAAGTCCATCTTGTTTAATGTATCATTTAAAGCTTGTGTTTCATTATTTATTTTCATTTTGGATGATCTGTCCATTGGTGAAAGTGGGGTGTTAAAGTCCCCTACTACGATTGTGTTACTGTCATTTTCTCCTTTTATGGCTGTTAGCATTTGCCTAATGTATTGAGGTGCTCCTCTGTTGGGTGCATAAATATTTACAATTGTTATATCTTCTTCTTGGATTGATCCATTGATCATTATGAATGTCCTTCTTTGTCTCTTGTAATAGTCTTTATTTGAAAGTCTATTTTGTCTGATATGAGAATTGCTAACCAGCTTTCTTTTGACTTCCATTTGCATGGAATATCTTTTTCCATCTCCTCACTTTCGGTCTGTATGTGTCCCTAGGTCTAAAGTGGGTCTCTTGTAGACAGCATATATGTGGGTCTTGTTTTTGTATCCATTCAGCCAGTCTATGTATTTTGGTGGGAGTATTTAATCCATTTACATTTAAGGCAGTTTGATAACTACCTTATCAAACAAAATAGGTATGTTCCTATTATCATTTTCTTAATTATTTTGGGTTTGTTTTGTAGGTCTTTTCCTTGTCTTCTGTTTCCTGTCTAGAGAAGTTCCTTTAGCATTTGTTGTAAAGCTGGTTTCGTAATGCTGAATTCTCTTAGCTTTTGCTTGTCTGTAAAGGTTTTTATTTCTCCATCAAATCTGAATGAGATCCTTGCTGGGTAGAGTAATCTTGGTTGTAGGTTTTTCTCTTTCAACACTTTAAATATGTCCTGCCCCTCCCTTCTGGCTTGCAGAGTTTCTGCTGAAAGATCAGCTGGTAACCTTATGGGGATGCCCTTGTATGTTATTTGTTGCTTTTCCCTTGCTGCCTTTAATATTTTTTCTCTGTATTTAATTTTTGATAGTTTGATTAATATGTGTCTTGGCCTGTTTCTCCTTGGATTTATCCTGTATGGGACTCTCTGCCCTTCCTGGATTTGATTGACTATTTCCTTTCCCGTATTAGGGAAGTTTTCAACTATAATCTCTTCAAATATTTTCTCAGTTCCTTTTTTTTTTCTCTTCTTCTCTGGGACCCCTATAATTTGAATGTTGGTGTGTTTAATGTTTGCCCAGTGGTCTCTGAGACTGTCCTCAATTCTTTTCATTCTTTTTTCTTTATTCTGCTCTGTGGTAGTTATTTCTACCCTTTTATCTTCCAGGTTACTTATCCGTTCTTCTGCCTCAGTTATTCTGCTATTGATTCCTTCAAGAGAATTTTTAATTTCATTTATTTTGTTGGTCATCATTGTTTGTTTGCTCTTTAGTTCTTCTAGGTCCTTCTTAAATGTTTCTTCTATTTTCTCCATTCTATTTCCAAGATTTTGGATCATCTTTACACTCATTACTCTGAATTCTTTTTCAGGTAGACTGCCTATTTCTTCTTCATTTGTTTGGTCTGGTCATTTTTACCTTGCTCCTTCATCTGATTTTTGTTTCTCTGTCTTCTCATTTTGCTTCACTTACTGTGTTTGGGGTCTCCTTTTCACAGGCTGCAGGTTCGTATTTCCCGTTGTTTTTGGTGTCTGCCCCCAGTGGCTAAGGTTGGTTCAGTGGGTTGTGTACGTTTCCTGGTGGAGGGGACTGGTGCCTGTGTTTTGGTCAGTGAGGCTGAATCTTGTCTTTCTGGTGGGCAAGACCGTGTCTGGTGGTTTTTTTCGGGTGTCTGTGACCTTATTTTGATTTTAGGCAGCCTCTCTGCTAATGGGTGGGGCTGTGTTCCTGTCTTGCGAGTTGTTTGGCATAGGGTGTCCAGCACTGTAGCTTGCTGGTCATTGAGTGGAGATGGGTCTTAACATTGAGATGGTGTTCTCTGGGAGAGCATTTGCCATTTGTTATTACGTGGAGCTGGGAAGTCTCTGGTGGACCAATGTTGTGAACTCCGTTCTCCCACCTCAGAGGCATAGGACCTGACACCCGGATGGAGCACCAAAACCCTGTGAGCCACAATTTTGGGAAGTCTGAGGTCTTCTGCCAGCTTTCAGTAGGTGTTCTCTAGCAGTTGTTCCACATGTAGTTGTTTTTCTGATGTATTTGTGGGGAAGAAAGTGATCTCCACGTCTTACTCCTCTGCCATCTTGAAGGTCTCAGTCCTGTTGACTTTTTTTTTATTCAAAATATAAAATTTATTCAAAAGCAATAAAATAACAGTTTCTATGAAGTATGAACTGTGTATAATAAGTAAACACATCACAGTACCAAACCTGTTGACTTTTTAATGATGGCCATTCTGACTGGTGTGAGGTGATACCTCACTGTAGTTTTGATTTGCATTTCTCTAATAATTAGCCATATTGAGCATCTTTTCACGTGTCTGTTGGCCATTTTTTACATAACTTATGTTAGTAGCCCTAAAGAAAATAACCTTAGAAGTAGATTTGCTGGGTCAAAGTTTATGTGCATTTTAAATTAGATATATATTTCCAAATCACCATTCAAGGAAGTGTCTCAAATTTGCATTCCCACTGAGAGAATATCAGGGTGCCTCTTAATCCACAACCCCATCAGTATTATCTGCCTTTTTAAGCTTTGCCAGTCTGATGGGTGTTTTTATTTGTATATACTTAATTAGTAACAAAGATAATATCTTTATATATTTATTGGCTATTTGAAGTTTTTAGTGATTCATACCTTTTTCACACTTTTCTGTTGGATATTTTTGTGCATTGAAAGTTATTTGTGGATTCAGGTCACTAACTTTGCCTGTCATATGTGTTTCAATATATTTTCCTTGATTGAGATATGACTTTTATTATTTGTTTATATTATTTTTTGTTCCTTTCTGAATATGTTAGAAGTAGGAACTTCTATTGACTTTTTATTTTTTCCTCAGTTCCAGTGTCTCGCCCTATCCTCACCCTCAGGGCCCCCAGGGCCCAGGCTGTGGTGGGGGATGTGGTGGAGTTTCACTGTGAGGCCCAGAGAGGCTCTCCCCCGATCCTGTACCAGTTTTATCACAAGAATGTCACCCTAGAGAGCAGCATGTCCCACTCTGGACAAGGAGTGTCCCTCAACCTCTCACTGACTGCAAATCATTCTGGAACCTACTCCTGTGAGGCCGACAATGGCCTGGGTCCCCAGTGCAGTGAGGCAGTGACACTTTCCATCACAGGTAAGTTTCCTATTCTCAGGCCACAGATGTGGCCAAAAGATTTCCTCCTAGGATACTCTGATAATCCTTGTAATGCCTGACCAGGACAGTGTTTCTCAGGGACAGGTACACAAAGCTAGATGTTCTCCAAACTGTTATTTTCATTAAGTGTTTCTGAAGGCTTGTCATTTGGGTGGGAAAGGAGGCTAAAGAAGACCACCAAATTTAATACTCTTCAGCTAGCATCATCCATCCTGACCCTCAACCCTTGCATCAGCCACAGACATGAGCTTCCCCCCCAAGAGAAGTTCCATTCCCTGTGCCACACTTGCACCTCATTAGCCTCAGGAGTCCTGGTCCCCTCAGTTCATCCTCTCTCCCAGGCATCAGCTCCAGGGATCAGGGCAGTTCAAGACCACAAGCCTCTCCATCTGGCTCATGCCTGGGGTCTCCCCCTCAGGGCTGACAGGGAGCAGAAGTGGCCCTGTTGCCACCAGTGTCACCGGGGGGCTGCTCAGCATGATGGGTCTCGCTGCCGTAGCACTGTTGCTCTACTGCTGGCTCCCGAGAAAAGCAGGTGAGTAACTCTCTGGTTAACCTTTGCTTGAGTCCCTGTCCTTCCCATCTCCATTCCCTCAGGCCCATGCTGCCTTTGGAACCAACCCCAAGCTCTCAAAACCTCCTTTCTGCACAATTCCACAGCTCCTACCTTCCTCTCTAGTTCCTCCAGATTTGTCTTCATCAAATGCAAAGTTTCCAGAACAGCCCTATTGGGTGTAAGATGTCTTCACAAGATGTAGTTTATCTGACATGACAAATTACAGTGTCTTTCCCTCTCTACCCTTACAAGACCCCCAAGGAACGGAAGAGGAGAAGAAAAACTCTGAGAAATAGGAGTGAGAACAGAAACCAAATGTAATTTGATAACTTACTGATTTTGTAAATGTATGGTACTTTCATAGCCGATCAAGTCTATTTTCCCACATTCAGCTATTGACCATTGTTCTTCACAAACTCCACGTTAAAAGATTATGGATTGTGGGCTACCCTTTTGTATTATAACTATACCCCTCTGGAATCCAGGATCAGTAGTTTTTGCCCAATCTGCCACCTCCCTTGGACATAGCAAAGGAGGGTTCACATCTTAGAGACAGTGACTCCTGGAAGGTTCTAGGTGAGCCTCCTATGAGCTGTGCTCCTTGTGAAGTCTTCCTTCTCCTGGACTCAATGTCTCTCTGCTTTCCTTTGCAGGAAGAAAGCCTACATTTGACTTCTCCAGGTAAGACCTGCCTATATTGCTGTATGGTTAATGAAATGCCCACCAAGCATGAAAATGGAATTAAATCTGGTTACTGCTGAGAGCACGGTCACTGCTTCATGTCACTGAGATGGGTTGTGCCAATTTCATGTGGCCACCTCCCTTGGGATATCTCAATTCCCAGGACCTTCTCACCCATCAGCTTAGCTAAATAGGTCTTTTTCTTGCAGCAAGTGTTAATTGCTTTTTATTTATTAACTTACATCCTTGGTCCAATGTTGCCTTGGTTGTTTGAGTGTTTGAGTGACACTATGACCACTGAATCCATCCGTTTCCTAAGATGGTCTTAGCTTAATCAGCCTGGAAAGCTCTGGTCATGGCCAACCCAACCTAACCAACATCTGTTGTGATGACAGCCAAGAAGATGGAGTCATGCAACTTGGCCACCCCGAGAGACCTCTCTGCTAACAGGAGGTGGTGCCTGTGAAGAAGGGGCTGCCATCTTGGATTCCAAAGGCTGACTTTAGGAGTCACACCACAGCTCACAAACTATCCCTGGGCAAGCTTATGGTAGCAGCATCCAAACCATCCTGAGTTCCTCTGAGCCTTTTTGTTTGTTTGTTTGTTTGGCCATGCTGCACAGTTGCAGGATCTTAGTTCCCCCACCAGGGATTGAACCCGAGCCCTTCTTAGTGAAAACACCAAGTCCTAACCTCTGAACCACCAGGGAATTCCCATTTGAGCCTTTCTAATTATGGATTTCACTCAGATACTGATCTCTCTCGGAGTGTAGACCTTGGAGCCAGGTTTGATTCTTGGCTCTTTCCCTTTCTAGTTACATAGTCTTGAGCAAGTCATTTTACTTCTCAGAACCTCCATTTTTTCCATCTAAAAAATAGAGATAATAATAGAATCAACTTAATATTGTTATAGGCACTAGCACAGTGACATACAGGTGATCATAAAGTCTGGATTAATATTATGATTTATAATATAATAGTCCATAACAATAGACCATTTTTTATAGGCTCATCTATGTTTCCAGGCTTGGCAACTATCCTG